>NC_088911.1:31718261-32367555 GCF_963576675.1 Euphorbia lathyris | reverse complement strand
AAGAACCAACCGACAAGCAATGACCTCTTTCCCGAAAATACCTGCCCTTTCTGCTCTGCGAGTCTAATGGCAATAGTGAGCTCGGCTGTTCCCACCGCCTAACTAGCCACAACGGGGATAAGGAACGGATGCTACTAAAGAACCTGAACTAGGCTACTACCGAGCAGCTCCTACCTTATATTTGAGACAGATGAAATAGCTATAGATCTGAACCTAAGTACTCCTCCCGAGCCGAGGCGCAGCCGAAGCTGATAGTTTAGTCTAAATTCCGGCATCCATAACCTCACGATTCATTACTTATTCTTGTTCTTGTTATCACCTAGCAACTCCAGGTATCAGACTAACTAGAGCCGCCAGGCTTACCTTCTTCATAGAATGCTTCCCGCGAAGTAGTGAAGGGAGAAGAATAGTCACTACACCTTATTTGCTTTACCGTTGTCCTTCATCCGTTCTGTCAGCAGTACGCTTCTCCTCAACTTTCGGCTTACCAAACTGCCGTTATCTTGTCTTATGAGTTGTGACTTCACTGGCAGGCCCTTGCGTCAAAGCCTATCTCCTTTTGCCCTCAATTCCGAAGTGCGAGACTCCTATCCGTAGTTTGGTTCGCTTTCTTACATGGCTCTAACGAACCTGACACTTACTAACCCTATCGAGCATCTACAAACCTTGCCTTCCTTTAATATGTCAATCAATTACATGGAATGTAATTTCTAAGAGAGAGCACTGCCTGTGAAGAAAGGGAAGGAAAGTCTAGTCTTAGGGCCCAATGGAGGTACGGAAGAACGTCTTAGACCAGGCTACGGAACCCATACCTATTGATAACGCTAAAACCAGTACTCTTTTTTATTGCTTTAGCCCCTATATGAGATGAAACTTTTCATCTTTGCATGACCTTCTCCGAAGGGAAATTGACTTGCTTCATTTGACAGCTATATGAGATGAAACTTTTCATCTTTGCATGACCTTCTCCGAAGGGAAATCGGATTGAAGCCAAAAACACGGGGTTTCGTCAAAAAGTGAGATTGAAATTCTCTTCTCCGAAGGGAAATTGACTTGAGACTTTTCACATATAGAGAAGGCATGAAAAAGTAAGATTTGAATTCCCTTCTATCTTCTTTAAGACAATTTTACCGGTAAAACATAACTTTTTCATATTTTCATGATCGCGCCAAGTAGAGAAGGAAAGGCTAAAAGACAAGGAAAAGAGGGTCTGAGGCAGGGTAAAAGGGCGGTTACGAGGTCCCAGAAGTCTAGGCTAAAAGCTAAGGAAAAGAGGTGTGGGTAACCTAAACGAATAGAATAGAAAGATAAGCGCAAAGACAGAAGGGTTGGAGCAAAGGGGTTTGCAGATAGCTATTTAAGCTAGAAAATGCTGTCCAGGTTCAGCTAGCGATGAATTAGTTAGCAATCCAGCTAGCGATGAAAGAGTTGTAGGAAGGACAAGAAAACGAAAGAAGCGAACCATCTCGTCTTTCGTAACTAACTTCTCTACAGAACCCATAGCTCTGAATCGAATCAATTACGTATAGTAATAAGAGAATAAGCATGAAAGCTAAAGCTTACTTCAAATCTCACAACAGTCTCCTATTCGGCTCCTATTCGGTTACCTATTAGGTACTAACTTCTCTACGGAACCTGCCTAAACCAGAACTAACGTCTTACACCAGAAGAAGAACCCTCTGGTGCCTATAGTCTAGCTCCGGAACCTATTGGTAACGCTACGGAACCTAGCCAGTGCTATTTTTCTTACTGATAGTAGTCAATAAGAAATATTGTTTCTGTGTCAATCAAGTGGACTGAACACTAAGTAAAAGCTTACTTCAGTAGCTTACTGAACAAAGACTCACCTTGCTTGCTTAAAGCAATTCGTTACTTCGTAACTTGCTTTCTTACTTTATTCCTTACTTTATTCCTTACTTCGACGTAAACAGACTATCAGTTCTCTTATGCAATTAATAGTTCACGGTCTAATGAACAGAAAAGATTGTTGAAGATGGGAAGAAGTGTAGCGTAAAGATTCTCTTCTTGACTTAGATTCTTTCCCAAGCTAGTCCTACCTAAGGTAAGGCTAACCGGCTTTAGACCTAACATTCTTACCCGGGACCGGAGCCCACATTCTTTGCCTGTACCTTAGGGCAGGCTTTCTTCCCGTTCTTACCTATTACTTTAGGGTAAAGAAAAGAGCCATTATTGGCCTTCATCCCTAGTTCTGGGGCATACCCCATCAATATAGTATTTAATACTCATTGGTGACCCCTTTAATTGCTGACCTTACTACCTCTTAGGTACGCCCGGCTTTAGGCTTAGTCTTATCAGGCTAGTTCGGAAAAGTCTTACCTATCTGGGCCTTTGAACCGGTAACCTTATCAGACTTCCTAGCCAGCCTATGAGTCTAGGCTTTCTTAGCCCTGCTTTCTTCTGGCTTTACATCCGCTGAATCAGTTCTTTAGCCACTACCCGAATCAGTTAATTCTGTATCTTCTTCTGTAAGTTGAACTTACTTAAAGGTTATGCTTTACACATTAAATTTAGGAAGTAGAAAAGTCTTAGTTTACGAATAAAACTAGGAAGTAGAAAACTCTTAGTTAGAGTTTGATCACCAAGTTTGACTTTCAGTATGACCCTTTTTTCCACGCTTTAGGCCTGAACCTTCATGGCTTCTTACCTCGGAAATAGTTATAAAATAAGGGCTTTAAATGCTCGTAAGATGGGCTTTAAACGACTTCACCCATAGGCAAGGCTGTGTTTCATCCATATTCTGCTGACCACGAAGTGAAGCAGTAATCATTCGTACAACGGTCGGATACACGCCTCAATTGAATTTAGAACCGATTTCAAATCCAATCCTGTAATCTTACAACACCCTTCTTCATTATCCGAGACAGAGCAAGTATTTTGTTTGCCGTCAAGTGGAGCCTATGCTTGTCATTTCATTTCTTCTGTTCTCAAAAGTCACTCTACTGGCTCTGGTTTCTAGAAGAGACGGAGTCTTACCTTTAGAACTTTCTCCCATGCTTTACGTTGGTAAACAACAAAAAAAATCTATACTTCTTCACTACTTATAATGAAAGAAGAGCTCTTTCTTTCTCTTCAATCTATTATTACCGTAGGGAAACTTAGATAAGTAGGTAAACTTAGAGTGATAGTGATCACTCCGCTTCTCACTTCTCCCTTTAGCCTAGCAAAGAAGTTATCTCGTAAGCTCCGCTTTACCTCCCGACCCCACCTCTTTCCCTGCTCTCTCTTTTATGATTCGACACCCTACTCGGGTAATTACTTGTATATGAGCCTAGCCCGCTTAGGAGCCCAGATCAAGCTTCCACAGGCTTTCTGCTTTCTTTGCCTTCTGTCTATTCAGTGCCTCTAGCCCGGCTTTCTTCTGTCTTTACTCAGTGCCTCTAGCCCGGCTTTAGCCCCAAGATTCTGGGCCTCTTACCCGGCTTTAGACAAGCACCTATCTTTATTGCTTGCTTTACACAAACCTTCTGTTCAGGCTTTCCTAGCTCTTTGGCAAACCCTGAACAGAAGTCGAAGTCGCCGGCAGAGTGATTTTGCTCCGAGTAAGATGGCCCCGACCAGGGGTGGTTGAGGAAGGTCTACGGGCAGGGTTGGCTGAAAGAGAGCACCTTCCCCAACAAGTCTATCTCTATTAACCCCCTTGATTGTGGCTGATTTGATCTCAGAAAGTGACAATTTTGCGGCTACTTTTGTCGTTTGAACTCCACAATTATGACCTTCTCTAGTCTTTCTAAACTCAACCGATAAAAAGAATCTGTCTTCAGCGATTCTTTCTTTAAAGCGAAAGCGCAGATCGAGGAAAGGTTTAGAATCAATGCTTTGACTGGTAATGTCAAATCTAAAAACGTATTGTGCCTTCTCTGGGGCCCCAGTCATTCTTACTGACTTAGCAAATTCTTTCTATATATCCCATTCATACTGACCTTTCCCAACTTCCTGCTTAGGAGAGACTCTTTCCACTCCTTACCTTACGCAAGACAGTGAAGGGTCCGACCGACGATCCAGTTTCACTTCAAACGGCAAGGGAGGAGTGAATACCCGCTTAGCTTTATGGCTTACCTTCGTACCCAAGGTAAGTTTGACCAGCCTAGTCCAGGTTTGTTGTGAAACTCTTCTTGATTGAAGCTTTCTATTTTGCTTCTCACCCACCTATATGAAGTAGGTTTACCTTATAAAATATAGAAGACTAAAACCTGATTCAACTCAGATTCTTAACCATTCTTTCCCATTCCTCGGCTAAATCCACTAACTATGAAGAAGAGAGGAACGAGGTAGCAATAAGCCGGATCGGATCCAAGTAATAAGAAAGAAGAGCTATTCGACAAAGACTAAGACGGGCATCTTATCATTTCCAACCAGGGAAAGCAGGTCGTAGAAAGAAAAAACCTTCTTTTCTGGTCTTTAAGGCGATCTTGGGAACCAAAAATATCCTGTTTTCGGTCTCGAGAGGAAAGTAGGTAGAACTCAAATCCTTCTTGGGCCGGTCGGAAGCCAGTAGCTAGTGGATCATACTCAAAGTCCTTCTGTTCCGTTCTTTGGCAGTCGTTCCCGATAGATAGGATTGGATTGAGAAACCTTTCTTGGTTTCCAGTAGTCTTTTCTTAGTAGTTGGTTGATTGCCTAACTCCTCTGGTGAGCGGTTAAGGCGCTTCGTTCCAGGTTTCAGAAAGAAAAGTGAGGGAAAGAGGGAAATAGTTAATAGAATAGGGTAAAGGGGTAAAGGGGGCTGGACCAAGTCATCCGGATCGATCGTCCCATACCTAGCCCACCAGTAGGGAGGAAGTACATGGGGATTCCCCCTATAACTACGCAGACCAGGAAGTCCGAAAAGCAGGTATACCAAGCAGACCTTGAAGTCAAGCAGAAGCTTCGGCCAAACACCCTACTATCCTATAGAATGAGTAGATTGAGGAACCGTGGAAACAGTCAAGCAGTTGGAGTCAAAGCCCTTATCACCAAGGAAAGCTATAGATCCCTTTTATGATAAATCGTCGTGCAAGCTTAGTCACCCGATGGAACCGACCGTACGAGCGAGAGATGAGTTGGGAGTTCCACGTATTAGCTTAGCACGGAAGTAGGGAATCAAGGCGACCAGGGGAGGCTCGATTGAGTTGGAGAGGTTTGGCAGAAATGCCATAAGTCAAGAGATCCTAAGGCAAGGAACGCAGAATAGGTGACAAATGCCACAGAAGGAACAGAATAGACATCGAGCAGAGAAGAGGCCGCAAGCACATTCATTGAAACATCAAATGCTAGTGTTTTCGCTCTTTTTTGTTACAGTTAATCCACGCAAAGAAGAGGGTGGGCATGAAAGAAGAATGAGCTAACGAAGTGGTATGCCTATGGCATTAGATGTCGAATGAGGACGATTTCAAACATCGGTGTCTATGATTGAGTAGACTAGAATCTCGAAACCTCTGGCCCACATTTGTGATCGAATACCAAATGAAAACCTAACCTTCTTTTACTACTCCTTTCTACTAAACCTCCGACTTACGATCATTTTCCTTTCTTTGGCATCAAACAAACAGCCTTCCTCTTGTTCTGGCATATGCCTCTTCTTCTACAGATAGAACCAAAGCCCTTGCCCTTCTTCTTCCAGTCCTTATCAAAGGGGTGAAAGCGTCGTACATGAGTAGAATGCCCTACCAGATTCCCCTTTTCCCTTTTACTCAAAGTACTCAAATTTATAAAAAATTATAAGTCTTTATTTTATAGAATATTATAACATATGTTTCCAAGGAGCGGTAACTAAACTGCTCGAACCTGAACCAAACCAGGGGAAAGCGCTAACTCCTGCCTTCTTCTTAGCCCGGTCCGAACCCAAAGGACAATATCCGCCGAGCCTAAGCGAGAAGAGGACTAATGGGGCACGAACGGTTAATAAATAAGACTTATAAATCTTTGTTCGGTCAGTCCTTTTCCTGTTAGATAAGCGCATTCGCCACGCGAAAGCTTTAGTACACGGTAAGACTTTCATAAATTCCGTTCTTGCTAATACGCGAAGTTAAGCCGGCAGGTAAAAAAGGCCTATTCCTTTGTTTGGGATTTCCCCTATCGAGCCTGCCTTCATTGCATACGAAATCGAAATAACACTAAAAAAAGTGTAGCCATCTGCTGGCCAACGCCCGTTCCCGGTATCATCAAGGGAACTTTCTCAGTTGAATTAGTAGCCATAGGATAGGACGGAATGCCAAGATGCGAGACTTCTCATTCAAATCAAAGAAAATCCCAGCTATGAAACTTATCATCGAGATGTTGGTTCCACATATCATACTTTGAAAACTTTGTAATGCTAGAAGTACCCCATGTGATCATTAGTGAGATGCTTTCAAGCGGAAAATTCCCCAGGAAGGAGCGGTCGGGGTGGGGAAAAAGCACTCATGGAACTACTTTTTTCAGAGCGTCTTTGTGCACCTGAAAGGTTGGGTTTCAGTATCCCAAACAAAACTAACTATATGATGTTTTTGATCCCATATTGTTCATCCGTTTACGTAGAGTCGAAAAGTTTCTTTCAAGAGGGATATTCGTACACAAAAATGGTAAATCTTTATCAAATACATCTGGACTAGCTCAAAAAGGTGTAATTCCATCTTGGTTCGCTTCCTCCACCAGCGGAAGCGGATTGGTCAAAAATACAATAAAGGCTAGGCCTATGGGAAGACACCCGGAAAAAAGAGTCACGCCCTATAAGTCGAGGAGGCACAAAGCAAGAAAGAGGCTATGGCAATGTTGCTTACACAACCAGAAAGCCAGTCCCGCGCTCCACCCCTTAGCCTTACTCTACTGAACTTTCTGACGTCTTGTCTTATAACAGATTCAAATCACTTTCTCTCCCCTACTCTACTTTCGCACTTCCTCTGGTTTGTCTAAGCGGCTAGGAGTTGGGAAGTTATTACTATTTTTACCTTTCCTCTCTGAGCAAAGTATTCAACAACTGAACTACGAGGGCTTCCCTCGCTCTGATTCACCTCCCCTTGCTTGGTATGAGAATAGAAAAGAGAGCCGTTAAAAGCCTAATTTACTAAACTCATACAGGGTATGGAGCCATCGTCGCTTCGGTATAGCATGAATAGTCTATTTACGGGGAATCTCAGGTCCCGCCATCATTCTTAAAGTACCGATTCTCGACAAAGAGGTAGGTTAACTTACCCCAGACATCTTGTCTTCAATCGAATGCCGAGAACCAACCATTGCCTTCTTGTCCTCAAGCCTGGGTAATCCGGGTAGGACACAGGGTATGGCGTTCAGTTCCAGATACGAATTCAAGGCCGAGGGTTCAATGGTCTTCTATCTATGAAATTTCTTGTTGTCTTTTTTATCTTTGAGTTCCGAGAGGGAATAGAGCGAAGTGACCAACAGGTCTTGGGCACAAGCGTGGGATTAGCATGAGGAATCCTCTCTCTGTTGTCCGGGGGGAGGAAGGCAATAGTTAATGTACAAGCAGAGGTTGTTTCGGAATAACCGGTGTTAGCAGCAGTAGCTGTTAGCCATAAGACTGGAATCCCAACTGTAAGGGAGGTGTGGATCTAAAGCTTGGACAGAATCGGACTTTCCTATATGCCTAAGAAAGAATAAGATAGCGGATTAGGCCGACAAATAAGAAGCAGGGAGACCACTGGCTCCTTCTATCTTAACTTAAGGCGCAGTCGAAATGTGTAACCCTTTCTATTTTCTCCTTTTTTATGCCCATTAAAGCAGTAAACGCTGGCAGGGAACGACCAATCATTGTAAGAGAAAGAGCTCGAAGAAGCTCGAAGGCAGCAGTCGAATGAAAAAGAAAGGGGAAGGCGGAAATCAAAGGTTGAAGGAAGCAACTTAAGAGTCTTAGGGGAATACTTTAGCTCTCCAACTGGCTCTGCAACTCCAGGGGATTCAAATCTAGCCGCCTTCCTAAGGGGTAAAACCTACAAATAGATCCCTAAAACTGGTAATGGAATTGTATGACTCGGAACTACTACTTTCAGTAGATCACTGGAAACTGGCATTTAAACTAGAAGGTTGGCAACTACAGGGCCAGGGACAGATGTAAAATCCACTGGATCCACTGTCAGGGAGGAAGACTTTCCACGATTTCCCAACTTTGAATATCACCATATCCTGGTCAAGGCTCCTTAGCTCGCTGCTTCAGTTACAGAGGAGGAGGACGAGAACTGATAAAGGGACTACAACGAATGAAAGGATTGAACCAAGGGCTATTACTCTAATCCCGGGCTAAAGGGGCATTCGATGGTCTTGGTCTTCGAGATGGTATAGTTCCATTCCAGATTTGTTAGTAGGGATCGATTGTCTTGTCTGAAGAATTACAAGTGGACGCTTCCTTCCTTTAAGGTCCTTTTTACCCATCTCTGTATAGGCTAAACTATCAACCGGCATCCTTTCTTTTAACTGACTTTTCTGTTCCATTCCAGTTAGGGTCACAGTCACAAGACAAGCAGATCTCCGTTGGCGGGGCAGTAACCTTATTAAGTGAGCCTTCCACCAGCTGTGAGGTTGAGGTCTCTAAATCGATTTAGGAAGGTTGATCTCGAAATTGGCTTTCGAAAACACTCGTCTCAGGGATGAGAAAGTACGTACTTGAGAGTACGGGTCTTTTTCTTCCTTACATTCTAGAACAAGCTATTCTAGTAAACGCGGGAGAGAAAGAAACTCTTGTTTTCCATCCGTCTTTAAGGCTCTCCAAAGCTGCTATTTATCCTCCTTCGCTCCACTCCATTTGATCTTCACAGATCAATTCTTCACAGAAGCCTAAAAGCTAAGAACTAGCGATTTCTCCTATTAGCCCCTCAATTACGCTCCAAAGCAGCCGAGCTAAAGCTAGCGATTTCTTCCACCCGTTCTTGCAGCGACATAATAGCTTCCTTCGCTTCCAAGCTAATGTGTCTCATCGCCTGAATGGACAAGGAGTCATTGTTTTTAAACTTCATATTGACCATCAAATTCTCTTCTTCATTGTGGGCTTTCAAACAAAATCCTGTTGGGCTTTCTAGGGTTGTAATTGCCATTTCTCTATATCCTGTTGGGGTTCTGTAAAATTCAGTTGTCATTTCGCGTTCTTTATTCTTAACGCGTGTGTTTAGGATCTCCTTATAACAGAGGGCGGATTCGGTGTCTAGGAAATAATTAACAAGTAATCGTAAAATAGGGATTGACTTATTGAAATTATTCAGCTAATACTCCCGAAACGCAACCAAAAGAGGGAGAGAAAAATGAGCATAGAACAGACTTACGATGACCTTCTCCGCTATTTCCACACCAATGAAACCGATGAATGAGACTGGTTAGAGCGCTTAAAAGAGGAAGACCCAGACGATGAATACATCAGTTACTGGGAAAGCGGAGGAAGGGAGAGCTGGGAGCAGTTCCACTGGGGAAACTTAGGAATGTAAGGAATACCGCGAAAGCGGGTATGGGGCGGGGTTTGTTTATCTCCTTGGTTTTGTTCCCCCGCCCCCTCTATTTGAAGAAAAGGTAGCGAAAGTAAGCGATGATGACAGTTAAATTGATTGAAGAAGCCATTGAAGCGAAGGACACTCAAAAACTCTTAGACTTTTTATCCCTCATCACACAGGGGTTGCAGAAGATTGAATCCGCATGCAAAGCCCCTCGGGATAATTCTTGCCCTAAAGCAGAAGGATCTTCAGTCGATGAGGAGCTTAAGGCAAGGGTAACTTCTTTATCCCTCCAGTACATGAAACGTCATGGAGATTGTGGAAAGTCTCGTTTTCTTTCTCATATTCTTGTTCCAGCAACAGGGTTTCATAAAACCTTTTTGGATTGCACGAATGAGGATTTTGCCAAAATAGAAGCAAAGTTAATGGAGGAAAAAGATGACTAAGCATGCTTTGTTGTCGTCTTCTTCCGCTCATCGTTGGCTAACATGTGCCGCGAGCACTGCTCTTGAGAGCAAGATACCCCAAGTGTGCAGTGTGTACGCCCAAGAAGGCTCATACGCCCATGCGTTGTTAGCCTATTGCTTAGAACATTCTTGTGGGGCTGAGGACTTCGTTGGTGAGGAGTTCACCTTCGATGGGGATACCCGTGTAGTGGGTCAGGAAATGGCATCAAGTGTTCAGCTTGCATGTGATTATGTTCACTCCTTCTCTGGACATATTTTGTCTGAACGTGAAGTTCCTATTGGGCATATCACGACGGAGAAAGGGGCAACTGGCACAGCCGATATCATCATCATGAATGACAAGCATTGGGTCATTGCGGATTTTAAGTACGGTGCAGGAGTTCCTGTGCAACCGCAAGACAATCCCCAACTGATGCTGTACGCCTTGGGGGCTTTGCATGAGTACGCCGACATCTTCGGTGAACCTCAAAAGCTGACGCTCACAATTATTCAGCCGCGTATTAGAGCAGGCAAAGCACTTCAAGAATGGGAGCTAACGACCCAAGAACTTTATGAGAAGTGTTCGCACTTCCCACAGAGGGGGGAGATTGCCCTAGCGGTGAAGAGCAAAAGATCCATTCCCGCTGATGCGTACGGGGTCGATGAAAGTGCTTGTCGGTTTTGTCGGGCAAAGACCCGCTGCCCTGCTCTTAGTCGACATGTTCTTTTGAAAACAACTGAGAACCCCCAACTCCAAAACGGGGTGGATCTCAGTAAGGCGTACTCTTCTTTAGCCCTCATTAAACAGTACGTCAAAACCTTAGAAGAAGAGGTGTTTGAGCGACTGAATAACGGGGAAGAAGTCACAGGGTATCAACTGATAGAAGGGAGGAAAGGACATAGAACATTTAAAGATTTGGAACAAGCCTCAAAGGTTTTACAACAGGTTATGGGCGACAACGCCTTTAAGAAAACTCTTCTAACTCCTGCGGAAGTTGAGAAGTGCGTCAGAGAACAAACCATCAGCAATGAAGATTGGGAAGAGTTGCAGGGATTCATCACCAGGGGAGATGGCAAACCTGTTATCGCTCTCCGAGATATTCCGAAACAATCACAATCCCAAAAAGAAAAGCTAAGCGATTTTGAAGCAGTAAAGGATTAAAAACATGATATCATTAAAAATAAAAGGACGTTTGTCATACCCATGGTTGCATGAAAAAGGTAAAATGAGCCTCCCTGATGGCTCTGTTGTGGAGTACTACGGGGCGGATATTGTCTTTCCTAAGTCAGATACCACCCAGTATTCCATAATCAAAGAAGCCTTGAAAAGAGCATGTAAGGAGGAGTTCCCAAATGCAGACTTTGAAAAGTATTCAGGCAAGCACAGAGCAAGGGGCGAGCTGTCGTTAGATGCGGGGATGAAAAGATCGCCAATGCTTCCAAGCCTGAGAACTACGAAAAAGCCTACGCAAATAGTAGGTATATTTTTGCGAAAAAAAAACTAACTCAACCCCTTCTTGTTGATCGTCAAGCCCAAGAGGTCACAAACCCTAGAGAGGTATTCTACGCGGGTTGCTGGGTCATTGCCAAGATCAACGTATCCGCTTATGAGCTTGACTCTTTCAAGACAAGGGGTTTTGCCTGCACTTTAACGGGGGTTCAGTTCTTCAAGCATGATGAAAGATGGGGGGCATCTCCGAAGGCGTCCACCTCCGACTTTGAAGCTTATGAGGATGAGGATGACTCTGTGTCTTCCTTTACGCCAACGAGCAATCAGCGTAGAAACTGAAGATGTTCCTTGGTAAGAGACCATGTCGCCGCTCTTGTTCTTGGACATTGAGACCCGATCCCCTCTTAGTCTTCCTCGTGTAGGAACATGGAAGTACGCCGAGAACGCACGAATACTGCTCCTGGCGTACGCTTTGGGGGATTCACTCAATATACGAGATGGAGATTGAAAGAACGATGGAGATTTAAACACAAGAATGGGTATTTCAACAACAACGGATATTGAAACAAAGGAGATTGACTTGAAAAGCAGATGTCGCATAGGAAAATGGAATTCAATCGCTTTGCTTTTTACCTTACCATTTATATAGAGCTTTATGGTCCTTTAGGTTTCGTCGAAGTGGTTACCCCAACTCCTCCATGAACCTCGCGAATATACGCCTCAGTGGTAACCAATTGGTTCCGTAGATAAAACTATTGAGGTGCAAGACAAACAAGTCTTTATGGAATAGCCATATCAACCGCATTCGCACTAAACTACTCTTAAGGGGAAGACACCCTCTATTTATATTTATAGAGTGGTGGTTAAGGTCGAAAAATGAATTGAATCTAACTCGGTAACCACATTAGATCGGCCAAGAGCCCTTTGTTCCGCATCTGGAAAGGTAGCGAAGTACGAGTGCTCAATTCAGATATCTGGGCTTTCTTCTGTTGGGTGAATCCCGAATCCCTTGCTTGGTCTGTTGCGGCTCCTCTTCCAGTTCGAATCGAATGGGAGTTGGCCGGTGTTGGAACATAATGCTTGGCTGGCGAAGTCGTGGAATTCGGTAGGTACATCGCTTTGGCTTCTTTATAAAGAAATGTCTTTAGTCAACGGCTGGCTCTTGAATGAGTGGGCTTGCTTTGGTACAATAGAATATAGTACAAGCCAATAAAATAAGAGCGAATCTTTGCTGTACTCCGGACTTCTCCCAACAGCCCATAATTTCATATAGAACTCAAAAGCCACTAGGCAATCCAACTTCCAGATATGCTATATCCAGATCCTGGTATAATAGAGAATGACTCTTTTCACGACTCCACAGTCTAATAAAGAGCGGAAACCGTGATTGGAATAAATATAGAGATTGATAAGTGGGCTCACTATAACCTATATCAGCATGTATTGGGTTTTTTTATTCCTTTCCGTGGTCTTTGCTTTGAAGGCAGGTGACAAGTAATGGGCGAAATAGAATAGGTGAAGTTCAAATTCTATTCTTCCAATAGAAAAGCTATAGCTCAATTACATCGACCCTCTCCTTTCTTCGTCTTTTCCTCGTATTCCAGTTCGGAATTGATCCGATACGAGTTAGGTTATACTATTTTAACTCCGCTTTACGCTTTAAAGACCAAGGGGAAAGGAAGCGCAGACTGACGATTACCGTCGCTTTATGGCTTACCCGTCTTACTGTTCTCGAATAAGCTCTTAGGCAGGGGGGGGAGAATTGTCACAGTTTGTATTTCGGTGAAGCTAGGAGTTCTTGAAAGCGGCGTCTTTCCTCGTCCGTGATCCCAGCATCTGGTACGGGGATTCGGGCCTTGTTAGGTTGGTTTACAGCTTCCTCGTCAGCTGGCAGAGGCAGAGACTGAGCAAGCCGCTTTCCTAACCGTCTTGTCCTACAGATCGAGAACAGTAAACAGAGAAATTAATGGCTCTCAAATCGTCCTTCTCGTGAGAGTTAGGAAGGTTTTTTTCAGAGTGAACTCAACTTCTAACCAGAAATATCTATCTTAAGAGCAGAAAGCTGCTAGCAGAGAGTGGAGAAGTTCCACACCTTCGTGGATGGATCGAATTCCGTGTACGGATTCTCATCGAGATTGGCTTGGTGTTCACATGATATAATAATGGTAAAAGTTCTCCGCTTATCTTAGTTAGAACATTTGAATTTCTCTTACATTCTACGTTCCCGAAATGGATCCTACTTTATTTTTAACTGTACCAGAAATAAGTTCATTTGTGCTTCTTGGCTTAGGACTAACCGCCGCAATAGCCTTTCAAAGGCTATCGCAGCTAAACTTTCCCTATCTTACCACTCCCCCTAAGGAGTCCGCTATTGAATCTATCATGGACGTAGCGGACGACGTCCTGATGGAAGCTATCACGAAGTCCTTTGCGACTTCTCAGGAGTTCCCTTAGCCCATGGGCCCGACACCATTCTATCAGTAATGTTCAATTCAGATCATGGATATGCAGAAATACTTAATAGTTATCATGATTTGCTATCGCACGGACTAATGTCTTCCACTTTTTCATATGCGATGGACGTCCTGGCTGTGATGCAAGTTGAAGGGCTGGCGTTCTAGGTATAGGTAGTTGATATTTGTCCTGTTGATATTTGTCCATTCTTCCAGTTTCCTTTGTGCATCTTTCTCCCATGCTTTACGGTGGTAAACAACCAAAAAAAGTCTATACTTCTTCACTACTCGTACAGGAAGGACTCTCTTTCTTTCTGGGAATCATTTCTATGTTATTCGAAATCAATCATGCCTCAACTGGATCAATTCACTTATTTTACACAATTCTTCTGGTTATGCCTTTTCTTCTTTACTTTCTATATTTTTATATGCAATGATGGAGATGGACTACTTGGGATCAGCCGAATTCTAAAACTACGGAACCAACTGCTTTTACACCGGGGGAACAACATCCGGAGCAAGGACCCCAACAGTTTGGAAGATATCTTGAGAAAAGGTTTTAGCACCGGTGTATCCTATATGTACTCTAGTTTATTCGAAGTATCCCAATGGTGTAAGGCTGTCGACTTATTGGGAAAAAGGAGTAAAATCACTTTGATCTCTTGTTTCGGAGAAATAAGTGGCTCACAAGGAATGGAAAGAAACATTTTCTATTTGATCTCGAAGTCGTCATATAGCATTTCTTCTAATCCTGGATGGGGGATCACTTGTAGGAATGACATAATGCTAATCCATGTTCTACACGGCCAAGGAAGCATCGTTTTTTAATCTCATTATGACTTGGTCGGTTCGGAAGAGATTCTTTCTCGATCATAATTGACTTCCCTTTCTTTCTCTTCAGCCTCCCATGAGCCAGCTGACATGGCTCTATTTCCCTTCATGTCAGGACTGATGAAATACTCCAGTCCTTAGGCTGAGATCTGCGATTCAGTCAAGGAAACTTCTGTCTGCTTTATCAGTAAGAAAATGGTTTGTGGTATGCAGCTCTGTAAGGAAGGGGCCATCCACAGAATCCCCCCAGACCTTCATCACAGAAGATTGAAAACCTCAGCACGCCAGCTCCTACCAAGAAAAGATGGTTGGCGGTGATGGCAGGATACTTCCTTGTACCTGCATCGAAAACACAGAACTAAAGTGAATGCTCAGCACATTCAGATCTACTAAGGAAGGGATTACTCTTCACTCCCCTCGAAGCAGCTTCAAGCCATCTTCATTATTCGAGACACAGTTATCAAGAAGCGAAACCTTTCACTGAATGGAATTGTTACTAAAAATAAAAAAATGCTTTCTGAAAAGAAAAAAGATCCATTTTCCCACTCATGTAAGTGACTTAATGGAGCACTATAAAAAAAAACTCAAAAGAGTGCTCCATTGACTGTACCTTTTCGTGGTCGTCTACCCGCGTGAGCATTACCCCTCTTAAAAAGGATGAGAAGGATAGTTGATAGTGGTTAATATAAAGAAAGAGCACTCAACGGGGGCAAGGGACCCCCCGGAAGAGTTCTCGGGAGTTGGGTAAGTTCAATTACAATATGGTTTTTTTCTTTTAGCCCTCGGGGGCCCCTTTCAGATAATATTAACAACAACCGAGGTAAGTGTAAATGATTCAATCTCAGAGGCATTCTTATCATTTGGTAGATCCAAGTCCATGGCCTATTTCGGGTTCACTCGGAACTTTGGCAACCACCGTAGGAGGTGTGATGTACATGCACTCATTTCAAGGGGGTGCAACACTTCTCAGTTTGGGCCTCATATTTATCCTATATACCATGTTTGTATGGTGGCGCGATGTTCTACGTGAGTCCACGTTGGAAGGACATCATACCAAAGTCGTACAATTAGGACTTCGATATGGTTTTATTCTGTTCATCGTATCGGAGGTTATGTTCTTTTTTGCTTTTTTTTGGGCTTTTTTTCATTCTTCTTTGGCACCTACGGTAGAGATCGGAGGTATTTGGCCACCAAAAGGGATTGGGGTTTTAGATCCTTGGGAAATCCCTTTTCTTAATACCCTTATTCTCCTTTCATCCGGAGCTGCCGTAACTTGGGCTCATCATGCTATACTCGCGGGGAAGGAAAAACGAGCAGTTTATGCTTTAGTAGCTACCGTTTTACTGGCTCTAGTATTCACTGGCTTTCAAGGAATGGAATATTTTCAAGCACCCTTCACTATTTCGGATAGTATTTATGGTTCAACCTTTTTCTTAGCAACTGGCTTTCATGGTTTTCATGTGATTATAGGTACTCTTTTCTTGATCATATGTGGTATTCGCCAATATCTTGGTCAGATGACCAAGGAGCATCACGTTGGCTTTGAAGCAGCTGCATGGTACTGGCATTTTGTAGACGTGGTTTGGTTATTCCTATTTGTTTCTATCTATTGGTGGGGGGGTATATGAAGGAACGAAAGAGTGGATTGAGGAATGAAAGCTCGAAGACAAAGAGAACCGGGCTTTTCCAAAGAATTACTGCAGCTTTGCTGCTCCCTTTTTTTTTTTATCACCTACAAAAAAGTCTCCTCCACTTTCCTACTAAATCTAAATCTCTCTTTATTCTGGCATATAAATAAAGGGATCGAAGATATTATGGCAGATTATGTTCACCAAGAAATGACCCGAAATTGGATCTTGGTCTATTTGAGATTGTTCCTTTTAATCGTAATCAAAGATGTTTTATTCTTTTGAGTTTTTTTTTTCTGAACAAATCGAAGAACCTAATGGATCGAACTTGAACAGCCTCTAATATCGGGGGTAGCTCTGACGCGGAGGGCGCTGAGAAGCCCATCACTCCAGTAACGGATCCTTTTTTGTAGGTGATGGGGGCATAGCGTAGTCCAGGCGAACTCAATAATCCGATTTTCAAAACTGTGCCCAGCCAGCCTATCCCAGATCGGGCACTTATCAACGATCGACGTGACATGAGTCAAAAGACAAGGCTTCTAGTTCCAAGCGCTTGCCCTCTTTATTGCTAAGCCTTTCCCCGCCGCACATCCAGATCGAAAATTGACGTATAGAGTGGAACCCACGGCTTCTGAGCTCACGGTTTGAGAGTGTCTGTAGCCTACATAAGCTCAGCTTTCTTCAGTTCAATACATTGCGCGCACGCTTCTCTTTAGTTGATTTTTCTTTGGTCTGAAAGAATGGCCTCGCTATACTTACTCCTCTGAAAGTAGAAGATCTTTGGAGCGAGAGATCTTTTGTATTCAGGATAGGCGATTTGGACCGGGTAAGGAAGGTCTATATCTAATCAACCGACTCCAATCGGACACCTTAAATAAGGGGTCTTTACCCTTATTTATCCTCTCTTTTCAACTCTTGTGATTATTCAATGCTTTGAACAAAGATTCCGCACTGCTATGAGAAAGAATCTCACAGTAACCTATCAGGTTCGAAAAGAAAGCAAGTCCTCTGCTCGTCTTTTTTGCCTGTGGGTTGTCCTCGATGCCAATCCCGCACTTGACGTGCAATATGCACTTCTAATTGGGATCAAGGAAGACTTAAACCTCCATTTACCATTCTACCTCCATTTCCCATTCTATGGGCTAGATGCCTTCCGATGATCTCCCTCCCGAAACCCACTTCTCAGCCCATTTTCCTACACATACACAACAAAAATTTCTATTAAGCTTTTTCGGGCGAATAGTCAGACTTGGCTTCAGTTTAGAGTCCGGCTTTGACCCCCCACCCGGAAGATCATTCATTTTTTCTTCATCTGATTCCGCCTTGGTTACTGGTGAACGTTATTCTTCTGTCCTCTTACTCTACCTAAGCCCCCCCAACCTCCATTGCAAGCTTATAGCTTTGAAGCCTATAGCTCTCTTTCGATAACCCGGTTGAATAGACAACTTCAGAGGAAGGCTTTCACCCTCAAGCTTTTGATCGCTCTGCCGAACGAACCACCGATTGAGATGTATCGTCAACCACTTCGGTAGTGGACCTGCTTAGTCCTTTAGCTGAGAAAGATAACCAGGGCGTGATCCGTGATCCCTGTTCATTATCGAGATGAACCCTTCTTCATTCGACGATCATCTATCCCGCTAACCCATGGCCTACTCTACTACATTGCTATGTAGAAAGGAATTGAATGAAATCATTTAGGAATGGAATCACATAGCTGCGAAGCTAACCTTTCTTTTCTACGCTTTCTTTTTCTTTTTTATGATATTTATTGTTAGCGTCGACCTATTCTTGCATTTCTCGGACTGGGTGGGAATTGGCAGTATAAGATTAAGACTACGCTGTGCTGTGACTTGCTTGATTCCCCTTTCCACGCGCGTCACTCGTGAATGATTCGGATGAACTTCTTATTCGATTTCCATTCAAGCGATCAAATGAAAAGAAAAAAATGACTTCAGGCGATCGAAGGGGAGGAAAGTGTACTAAAGTAAGTAGTCTCCTTCTCCCTTACTAGGAAAAGGCGAAGAAGGCAAGGAAGTTTGGTCCCTAAGGTGCAGATTAAGGCTGACCTACCTGTGAGAAAACTCTAAAAAGTATTTTCTTTTGTTCTTAATCAGAACCTCGGCTAATTTCACTTTCTTAATCAGACTTCCTTGAGACCGAAGGGAGGAGGCGGAATCTTTAACTGTAAGACTTTTTCTCTTTTTCCTCGCTAAGCATTTTCCGATCCGTGAAATGAGGAATAGTAGGGACCGAGGAAGGGTGACACCCAATCCCAAGGGAAGTAGCTAAGTGAAGTTTCCCGGGGAAGTAGCGAGGTTCAGAAAGTGAAGGTTCTATTCTTGGTCCTCCCATCAAGGGAAGGTTCGGAGATTCACGGGGATCCTATCCTATATTGGGGCAAGTAAAGAAAAGTCTACTTTTAGGAGGAGAAAGTAGATTTCCACCCGACGATCCAGAATAGGGATAAGTCCTTAGGCCTCCTTCGCCGTATCTATTCTATATTAGAAGAGTTCCTCTATTCTAGTTCTAGTCGGCGTAATACATTCCCCATTCCCTTCCTGGTTCCCCCTTTGCTACTTCATCCTACTCTTAGACTAGGCTTGGTCAATTCGCCTTCTTTTTTTACTTATGTAATTGGTTGCCTGAATTGCTCTTCCTTAAAGCTACTCGAGAGGTTGAGAGGAAGGGAGTCTTGATGAGGGAATTGATTCTTTCCCCGAATTTTGGAGCCTCCTTAAGCTCCAGCTAGGTTGAGTTGTTAGCAGCAGAAATTATTCACGTGCTTACCTTGCTTATGCATCGGATGTAGCATTTCGTGGGCTTCTCTTCCAGAGCTTAGTCAGACGATAAGTCAACCCTCGGCAGGCACCCTCACAAAGGACTGCCTACTTCTCTACTCGCTTCATATTACTTAATTCTGGAGGAATACATGACGAAGTCAACTACCCCTCACTCCTATAAAATATACGACATTTTTAAGATTTTAAAGTGGTACTCTCAGAAGAGAAAGAGGTAACCATTTTTAAAAAAGAAAACAAGGTTACACGAGAAGTTCGTGTATACCCATACTTGTGTCGCCTCAAAAATTCCCTTTCAGGGTCAATACCAAGAGAATAAGAAGAGTAGGAATGATAGGTCAGTGCCCCAGTAGTTCTTCCATTCCCAAGTCAGCTAATGAAGGTTCGACTCGCCTGTCTTTGAGAAGGACTCGCAGGAACTTTCTTATAGCTTATAGAAAGCTGCTGCCAAATCCCATTCTTCCTCCTTTTTGGCCTCGTCTCCAAGTCTTGTTCTTGTCTTTTTGATTCTCTCCTATTATTCCCTTTTTGGGTTCTTTTTTAGTTCCATCTCCGACTTCCCTCCTTTAGAAAGACGATAGCGATTTTGCCTCGAAGGTAGGTGTGCACTTCTTCACTTATGATAATCGAATAAGAGAAGAGGACAATAGATGTGATAAATCAACAGAGAGAAATCAGCACTCTCGGTCTAGCTTTCTTCAACTAATATGAATATATGAATATATTGACTAGTATTGACTAGTGGGATACTGCCTATTGTCGTGTATTTTTCCTAGTCAAGTCTTAATTTTTCCTAGTCAAGTCTTATTTTATATATATATAGATATTTATAGCTGAGTATAGAAGACATTTCTCTCTCTATCTGAAGGAATCTTCACAGATATATATAAAGTGTGCAGTGAGGGATCTCCATAGGTAGTCCTTAACTCGGCCCAAACAATGCCCAAAGACTCCCATGCCTTTCTTGGTTGGACCAAGCCAACCGGCGATTGTAGACAAGTCTTTCTACGGGATGTTCCTTTACTCGGTCGGTCTTTCTTCGGTTTTTCTCTTCTTTTTGACATGCCACTTACAGGGAAATTCTATTTGCTAGTTTTTTCCAGAGGAAGGGAAACGATTAGCCAATCTATACCGTATGGAAACAGGAACAAGAGAAGAATGAAGCCCTAATCTTCGACTTCGAGTCAGGAGGTTAGATACCCACCATATGAAGTAGCTTGGCTTGTTAGCAACGTTTGGCTAACTTGTTAGTCCTTTGATTGAGACCGAGCCCTCACTTGCCGAGCGAACCTCTTCTTATTCTCCTTCGTTCGCACCCCCATTTTGAATTCAAACCGACGATTCGACAACTCCTTAAAAAAATTAATTGATAGAGTCAAGTCATCAGGTAAGGCATATCCTTCAAGTCCCAGAGCCTATTCGATGCCATCCTCATTCTATTCCTTCTAGCCTTTGAAAGCTGCCCATAAGGGCTATTTGCCCGATTTAACTATGAGCAAGCTCTTGTATGAGCAAGCAAGTCAGCTATCTCGTCCCTTGAGCGATCTATCCCTGCTTTTGTTTGTGACTTTATTATAATGCGTGGATCATCCCTCATGCCTCTTCTTTTTTTGGGGTTTCCGCTTATCTCGTGAGCCGGTTAGCTAATGGAATAGACAGATGGATTATTGAAAATAGAATCAGCTGTTCTAGAATCTAGCTAGGGCTATTTGATGGACAAATGCACAGAAGGAGCTCTTTGGTTTGCTCGAATGCCTTCTCTTTTCTCCCGCAACCAGTTATGAATCTCCCTGGATATCTTCACTTTCTTCGGACGAGCATCCCTGACATAGCTGCCCTTGATAGAAATCCCCTGGCTTTCCTTACTCAATACTCAATTATAAATCAATCCGGCAATCTTCCTTACAGGGATTTTTTCCTTAATAGTCTATCGGAATTTCTTTGAGAAACCCCCTCCTTACTGAAAAGCCCCTTGATCTATCTTTATTGTTCGAATAGGATGTGTTAAGCACCAACTGAAAAGCCCTTAGCTAACGGTATTGCTTTGAAAAATCCTGGGTTCATGCAGATTTCTTTGCTTTATTTTTATCTTACGCACGCAATTTTTTGATAAAATAAGATTTCACAGCTATACGAAGATGAAAAAGTGGAATTGCTTCCATTAGAGAAGGAAAGGCAGGGAAATGGAAAGCAAGCTGAACCCGAACCCCAAGGAGGGGGACGAAAAGCTAGGAATAAAGTCTAAATATAGGGTTATTTGAACCAGAAAAGATAGGTTTATAATCGTTAACTCGATTAAGCTAGGTTTTGGCTCGGTAAACCATCTTCGATGTAGAATCGAAGAAAAGTGATTCTTTCCCCAATCAGTAAGCAAAAAAGATAAGATAGGGGTTTAATCGGTAAAAGGAAGTGATCTTTCCGCAACGCAAGAGAAGAGGGTGGTTACGAGGTCCCAGGAAAGCCTAAAAGGCTGGGATAGGGGCAGGTGTAGAGGTAAAAGACAAGGATAAGAGCTAAAAGACAAGGATAAGAGCCAGGTGTAGAGGTTAAAGACAAGGATAAGAAAGAGGCAGGTTACGAGGTTTCTTATTAATAGGGTTAGTAGGGTTAGTAAAAAGTATAGGCTAAAGGTCCTAGAAATGTGTAGCAAGATAAGTGAAGATAAAGGTAGCAAGAAAAGCTATGAATAAAGCAGAAATATGGGGTTATTTGAACCAGAAGGAAGAAGGGTTGGAGACCAGAAGGAAGAAGGGTTGAGTTACCAGAAGGAAGAAGGGAAAGCTCGGAATAAAGAAGGAAGAAGGCAAGGAAGGCAAAGCGAGGAATAAAGAAGGAAGATGGGTTGAGAAGGAAGAAGGGTTGAGTTACTCGTTATTGAGAAGGAAGAAGGGTTGAGTTACTCGTTATTTGAACTAGGTTCATAAGCGATAGAAGTGGAAAGCAGAAAGGAAGTCGTAGTTACGTGAAAGCAGAAAGTCAGTCGTAGTGAACAGTCGTAGTGAAAGCAGAAAGTCAGTCGTAGTGAAAGCAGAAACTTCGTTTCATCTCCATCCTGCGAAGTCTTCATCCTCTGTAGCTGGGGTAAGGGCTAACTATGCCCTGCCTGCCTTTGGGCTCGAAAGAAGGGGTCTGCCCCGTAACTAAGAACCTTGCCCTCGAGAACATCCTTGAAAGATGTTCATCAATTAATTACAAATTAATTACATTAGTAATAGAATTAGTAAGAGAGCAGCCTCAACGCTCGAAAGACGAAAAGCGAGAACGTACTCGCGCATGCCTAATTTTCTCTTTCTGGAGACTAACGAAAAGACTACAGTGTAATCTAATAGAATATTCTATTCTAATGTCTTCGAGTCTATTTATAGGCTATCCTAGCCCGGGAATGGAGCGAAAGAAAGAGAAATTGAAGAATCAGAGGCTGCTGCTTAATAATAAGCTCGCCGGAGAAGATACTCTTTATGTCAGCTAAAGGAATTGCATTTAGAATAGACTTAGAGTAGTGGTTGACCGACCTGTACTGTAGGGCTTGAGCCCCGTCCTCCTCTCCTTATATGACATTCGTCTTAAGCGCACCGTATGTTGGCGTGGTTCCCCTGATCGAGAAAATGGAGAAGCAGAGGAATAGTAATAGGTTGAGGACGACTGACTAGTGATGATTGTTCAGAGACGGCTAGTTCTTCTTATTTAAGAAGGTACGAGAGAATATTGATTGTCGGGGCACACAACAGAGATTTTAGGGTCTTCTCCGTGGCATCTATCTTCCGGGGACAGGTACCCGTCTACTGGAAAGGACAGTTTCCCATACAAGATTGTAAACAACATTGGGTGAATAGTTTCATCCACTGATGAGTATTCCACTTTCTTAGTTAGAGTCCCCCTTTTTGGGATAATACGATAGTTGACCACAAGTCTTTCTGTTGGGCACGGTCTCATAGTTAGGAGACTACCTAGCTGAGGTAGTAAGTGGTTGGGCTATGGTACGGCGACTGCTTGTTAAGAGAGACTAACTAGCCACTAAGCCACGGTGAAGCGAGAAGAGGCCTAGCACTAGTAGGAAAAGGGTAAATAAGCCAAGCCTAGCGATCATAAGCCAAAGAAGGCCTAAGCCGGGAAAGAAAGCAGCAAGCTGCGGGAAAAGGGTGTACAAGTAACTGAACTCCTTCAAGAAGCCCAATCGAAGGCTTATCGATCGATGTCGCGCGGCGCGGATCCGCAAATTGAGAAGGTTTTCTCTAGGGTTTCGTGCCCACTCAATAGGTCCATATGCATGGCAGCAGACTTAAGGTTTTCTGTATTTTGTGGAGGCTTCTCTTAGGTCTACGTCCTAAAGGCTGGGTGGTCTATAAGATCACTATCGCTCGACCAGCTTGGGTGATTCAATAAGCTACGACCAGAGAAAGTGTTCAGAAAAGCAGCTGTTAATTGAGCGGGGAGCTGGGACTACGTCTGTTCCGAGTGCCTAACCTCCCTTGCCCTGGGCAGCTAAGCAGTAAAACTAACTATAAAGATCATCTTATAAGACAGACAGAGCCGTTGTGATCTCCTTCGAAAGGTCAGATCTAGGCCTAGCCGCGCCTCGCCTTTGTTACGTCACTAGCTAGATGCTTAACACCAGGTTCTGGTTCTCTAGGAAGGGAAAGACATAGTCCTGTAATGAGATGAACAACAATTGGAATTTCTTTAGTCCCATCCATACCAAAGAAGATCTCCCCTTAAAAGAAAAAAAAAAAAAAGAGTTCTCATCCAGCCCTTACAGCAGGATCTTTTCTTTTAGCCAGTAAGCTAGTGAAAGCAAGCGAATGGATAGCTAGTTTACAGGGTAACCAGCGAGCTATAGGAAAAGCAGGCTAAAGGGTTACAGTTCCTTTCCCGACGGTTGAATTTGAGGTCCAGTCGCCGTATGCTTAACAACATGCTGGAGCGACTTTCGTCTCGGTGTTCTAAAAGGTAATTATTTGACCCGCAGGTACGAATCTTAGTGATTTACAACCAACCACCCTCGCTGCACACTTTGAATCACAAAATCAACATTACCACAAGCTACTGGGACGGATGAGGCCTTTGGACTCAAAGGAGTTGCGCCTAGATAGAGATCTGGTTTAATAAAGCAATACACCTACTAAACTTCTAGCTTCTTTAAGAGACGAAATGCGCACCTGCAATAAGTGAAAAAAGAACAAAGCACATAGGAGCTTAAAATCTTCTGCAGGAAGAGATAGCGGTAACAGAATCAAGATGGTAGACTGATCCAAAAGGGTCAGGTCACACCTCCGTCAAAGCGGGAAGCTACATATCCCAAGTTAGAAGGTAGAAAGGTAAAAGAAAGACCCTATTGGCATGGATCCCCCGCCTTTACTTTAAGAGGGCTCCGATCATCGATTTCGTATAGCGGCTAAGACTTTATCAGGTCATGTAGAGCAGGAAAGCCAGAGCTAGGACGACCATGGAGAAAAAAGTAAAAAGGGAGAATAGAGCGTAAAGGACCTGCTTTCGGCACCCGGCTAGGCCCCGCTTGTAATGGATCTTGGATCGCTTCCATTTTGTTCAATAAGAGTTGTGAGTGTGAATTACTCTAAAAAGAGAAAAAGCCGTCAAGAGTGAAGGAAGAATCCGAGTTGCATCCTAAAATAAGGAACATCAGCGCTTTCAGTCAGAGTCAGCCAGGTGCCTAAGAAAGGTCATCTACAGCCGATGGAGTACGCGCTAAGGAGCGAAGATAGTCGACTTACAGGAGAGAAGCGAAGACCGAGTCTTTGTACTTGCCCAAAGCTACTGCTTGCAAGGGATCGAACTGTTTACTTCTCTTTCTTTCCCCCTCGAAGAAGATGAGAAAAGCCTTGCTTGAAGCTTGCATTCAGGAAAGTCTTATTCGTCATCAACAGGAAAGTCCTTCGCCTACGTAACAAAGACAACAGATTCGTCCTACTCCTACTTCTACTGCTTGGAAGAGTGCTTTCTTTAATAAGAAAAGATTGGAGCCTGTTATGACGAAGGAAAGATTCCAGCCAAAGAGTATGGTGATCTTAGTAGAGCCGAAGGGAGCTTCTTCAAGCAAAAGTACCGGGTGCAATGGCAAAACTTGGGGGACTAGAACACTCAATTCTTCTTCAGGGCTATGAAGAATCACCAAAGCAAAAAGAATATCATGTCAGTGTGCAAGGAAGATGGGACAAGAGTAGAGAATCCTACCGGGAAGAAATACTGGGGTTTTTTCAGAGACTACTTAGTGAAGTGCCATCCAATACGCCTATAAATCAGGAGGTGCTTAGGAAGGCCTCACCTCGAAGACTAACCCCTGACCAGTGCAATGATCTATTGAGAGGGGTTACTGAGGGTGAAATAAAGGATGTTCTCTTCTCTCTGAAGGATAACAAGGCACCAGGCCCGGATGGATATAATGCTCTATTCTTTAAGAAGGCGTGGGGTATTGTTGGGAACGATGTGGTGAGGGCCATTAAGTCTTTCTGCCAGGATGAGGGATTTCTCAAACTTTGGAAACAGCGAATAGTAAGGGAGCGAAGCAGCTGGTTTATAAAGGTAAGAGGAAGGAGATAATTTGCGAAGGCAGAAAGGTTACGGTTTCAAACTCTTATTTGACCTCGGGAACAAAGAAACTATAATAGAAATAAGCATCCGTTTCAAACCCGAGCTTCTACAGTACCCAGGACTTCTTTCTATAAGGAGATTTCCGTTATCGTATGCCAATCTCCCCGAGTTCTGAGTTTATCTGCGAGCTAGCCCCTACAATTTGAGTCTTTATTCTATCCCGTGAGAGTTTCCTTCCAGCCATACGCCTCTCCGAAAAGTTCTTTTCTATACGATATTTCACGATATTTCGTATTGAATAGAATTACCTCCTTGCTTAAGACATGAATGAAGCGTCGAGTTCAATCCTTGAAGGAAAGAACTCTTCACCGGGACGAACCAGCAAGAGATCAGCAGCATAAGGCTTATGTTATCGATCAGTATAGTCTCGGTATCGTAAACAATGAATGGTTTCAGATCAGTTGAAGATGATTTGAGTGCTGTGATATGGGTTCGATAATTACGCTTCCGATAGCGGAGAACTTTAGCAGTTCTTGGCTCGATATCGGTTAATCCGGAACCAGAAACTGGAAGAAGGCTTGATAAAAGGATCTTATCTTTATCCTCTTCAGATCGGGGGACAGCCTATTCTTTAATTTGACTAACAAATAGGCTCGGATTGTGACTCGAACAAGAAAATTACCTTCGTATATTTCACTAAATTTTAGAAGAATACGATATATATGAGAATATATCTCACTCTTAGGAATTTAATTCCCATCTTCAAAAGAAAAGGAGATAGTACAAGCCAATCGCTCGCTTTATACAACTATGATACAACTATGGATTCTGGTCCCATGGGAGGAGCCCGTCACTTCTATTGAAATAGGACTTCGGCGAGGGAAGAAAGTCTAAGAAAGAACAGCTTTGGTAGCGACCCAACCCTTTGTGCTGCTAGTGGTTTCCAGGGCTAGACGCGCCTCGTTTCAATATCGGGTAAATACGGGAGAAAATCTGGGTCGATTCTTGATATACTTCAGTTGGGTCTTTATCATTATGGATTTCATGGGATTTTAAATAAAAATAAGTGTTATTCATACCCGAAAAAGTCCTAAAGATACAAAGTCCTAAAGATACACGGAAAAAAATCTCCGACAAAAGGCAGTCATCGACTTCTTTACCATTAATAGCGGGCGGCATGGATGTCTTTTTCTTTTTTTTTACCTTTACAAGAATATATTTTTAGTAGGTCTAATGTCTGGCTTTAAAAGCGCCCAGATTTTGCCCCGAGAGCTTCCTCCCGTGTGAGTGTTCGAATGGTGATTTGCTGGTCATACTTTCCTTTCTGCAGTTTGGTCTTGACTCTTACACAACGAATAGGAATGGGCTATATATCCTCTTTATGAGGAAGAGGAAGGGGTTTTATGGCACGATTGAATCATTTAATTTACTCTCCAATGATGGCACACACGGTAGTAGCTCTACTGCAAAATATAGGATCTAAATAGCTCAAGCAAAGCGGGAGGTTTGAAGATTTCGATTGTAAGGAGAGGAATGAATGGCTGGTTCGTCAGGACGAGCGCTAACCACCTGCCTATATGTTCGTCTCTGCTATGCTATTCAACTATTAAGGTAATCTGGTAATCTATCTGTATTTGACATACCCTAGGTTGAGTTATCCTCTATAGGACTTGAGTGTGGGAGCTTTACAATACCTCACCGTCACCAGACCTTTGATATAGCCTCTTTAGGCTAGCCATTAGCTAAAGTTTTTCGTCAAGAGGAGGATGGAAGAGGTCTTTGCCGAGAAGTCAGATATTCTTTCATTTACAGGGCATAAAGTCCTTATGTATAATATAAAAGGCTAGCCCGAGGGGTTTTGCCACTCAATGCTAACTTTCTACGAAGAGAAATAGAAAAATAGACTAGGCTTTTTCGCTTCACCAGGCGCGGAAGCTGAATTAAGAAGATAGGTAATAGATGCCCGCTGAAGGGTCTGTCTCCCGATCGGATGCATTCCTTCTAAAGATAGCCGCAGCTTTTTGTCTTCGTAGATAGCACCTGAAAAGAGTTTAGTCAATTATCACGGATGAAAAAGTTAGCGAGCACAGGGAAGATAGGGCGCGAGAAGAGGCCTAGCACTAGTAGGAAAAGGGTAAATAAGAGGTGGATGCTAAGAAGTTGGCAGGTTCTTTTTTAATTCTGGCTGGAGGTAGGTCAGGGATAATTTGACTTTTTTGGTCATCGGCTCTCTCGGTGAATTCTATGAATTTCTCTAGGTTCAGGCTTTCACGCGACAATTCAAGCACCTAAGAGGCAATCCTCTCCATGGTCCACTTGAATCCAGTCCCATCCTTGTGGCAGTGCAGTGGCAGCAAGGGGTGTGAATGAACTTCGTATTGTGGCTACTTCAGTGTCTACTCTATGGGCTATCATACGAGGGAGAGAAAAAAAATATGAGGGGAATATAATAAATAACGGTCTTTTTTTGTTTTTTACGCCGCATAACTCTTCCTCAGCCAGGTTTGGGCAGAATAGAAGAGCAAGTACAAGTATTAGTAGCATAGCAAAAATGTGTTCTTAGTTATTAATATGTTTGGCCTCTCGGGAGAATCGATGACTGCATCTTTGATGCACTTGCTAGTTAAAGATCTTGTCATCTCTTCTTTAGGAAAATCATCAATCCCGAGCTAGTCTTTTCTTTTATTCCCACCCGGGGCTACCCCTAAGAAAAGAGCAGGGAAAGAGGCATTTGAACCATTGCTTCCAGCAGTTCGATACCTAGTGGGAATTCAATAGCTGACGTGGGTGAACCATAACTCCTTGATCCTGCGGGAATCCGAAGGCATAGCCGGATCAAACCAAGCACCATAAAAAGCAGAGGTTCGGGCTCGCTCAGGTATCAATAGCAACCAGTTAGTTGAAGTTTTCTTTTGAAAGAAAGTACATTTCAACTTGTTTACCTAGCATAAGCGGAATCGTAGCAAGCTCCATCACTGCTGCCTGATGAAGGAACATCGTGAGTAAGGTCCCAGAACCCCGGGTTAGCTGCCGCTAATCGAACTCTAACAGGATATGGAAGTAATTATCTTACCGGGTTGGGTGAGACTCTGTCCACGGGCTTGATTCATCGATAGGTAATTTCCCACCCTCGGTGAGGACTTGGAGTGGAGTGTTCAAGGGACGGTCCATGTGGTTGAAAATCACTCCTTCCCTTAGTCTCTTTCCTGTTGAAGCGCAACATTCAATAGTAATAGAATAGGCATACGCCAGAACAGCTTTCACGAATGAATCCCTGTTAGGACAAATAAGCTGCTTGGGTCTCCCTTGGTTTGCTAGAATAGACTCTTAGATGGACAGAATGCCCCATTTCAGTCTATTGGTACCTAGAGACAAGAAAATCTTGACTTGCTTTCCTAAGCTTGAATGTGGCGAAAAGCAAGGGACTGCAGGAGGTATAGCAAGCGCAATCGGTAGTCTGGTCTGATGTATGCTATGTTGTGTACTGGTCTGATGCATGCTATGTTGTGTACTCGACCCGACATGTGCTTCGCAGTTGGGATGGTTAGCCGATATCAGAGTCATCCAGAAAGTGCTCATTGAGCTGCAGTAAAGAGGAAATTTCGACAGGAAGTTTAGAAAAAAATTAGAGCAGCATGTAATGCACCTCTCTCCCCAGAGCACCTATCTCCCCCAGAATACTTAGGTGCCGGAGAGCAGAAAAGCACGAAGGCACTTTCAGGAACTGGTCCGATAACTAGATGAGGTCTGATGCCCACTCGCTTGAATGAAAAAGAGGGTTTAGGTTATGTAGGCATCTGTCCGCGTGCAGAAGGAAGTAGCGGAAATTCGACCCGATAAAAGAGGAGATAAGATTCGCCGACATCAGAATAGGTTGTGCAAGACAGAAGATAAGGAAGGTAAATGGAAGAGGAAAGACCAGATCAACCAGTATACGGCCTTTGAAAGGCAAGCAACTAGTTTTGATTCCGAGAAAGAGCTGGTTGACACATGAATCCATAGTTTTGAATCGGACGAGTTACCGATCGGCTAATAGTCTGAGTAATACTATTTACCGCTCAACCGCAAATAAGAGAAAAGTGAAAAAACATCTTTGATAAATTTAATTCCCTCCCATCCGAATGACATAAGCCTAATCCTGTCAAGTAAGATAAGAACTTAACAAGATTCAATATCATATGAGAACATAAGCTGTAACTAACCGAAGGAAGAAGAAGCGCTTCGTTACGCTACGCTTTTCCCTAGGGCTTTCTTGTCTACAGCAGTTCAAGTACGAGAGAATTCATCTAGCTAAGTTCCCTGTCGAGAGGGAAGAGAGGTTCGAGGCTTAAGGTAGTTAAGTCACCCTGAGGTCCTAATAGAGTCTAGTATGACATCGGTAGGAAGATAATGCAGCTAACTAAAGCCGAAACTTGCTTCTGAGGCATGTCAGACTTTACTTGCTGTTGCCGCTTTTCGCTTGTTGAAGAAGTTGAGTTTGCTGCTATCGTAGATAAGAGTTACGGAATTGATAGAGCAGAATCCAATCACCTAGGCTAGGTTTGAAAGAAGAACTGCAGCTCGAGTTGAGATGAAATATGGAAATAGCTCTAGGGCAGGTTCTGCACCAGATAAGAGAGAGCTTTCACTGTTCTGTTCTCAAGTTAGCGATCTCGTCTTCATAGGAAAACCATCACCCTCTGTAAGTCAACCTTGCCTTGAGCTACAGTTCCTTACCTTACCTTGAGCTAGAGACGTTCTTCCTTACCTCCATTGAGCCCTAGACTTCCTGCTTTCCAGGCCCTATCGAGCCAGCGATAGCTTTCCTTCCCGGCTTAGGCCTTCTATCGCTTATTCACCTAGTCTTTCTACTTAGAAAAGAATAAGTTATAATGCTTAACACATGAGATTCGATGTGTGAAAGTCTCAGTTAGAGTTTGATCACTTTGATCACGAGGTTTCAGTTTAGGAAAGGAAAGGAAGGGAAGATCTTAGCTCTTGTAGCAGCTAATCTCATTCTTTAATTAGATCCCTAATTACTTACACCGTCCTAGGTAAATCTAAAGTTGATAGCTTACAATTATCGGATGAAAATCCTTCTTTATTCCCATTCCATTACCTAAAGCTTTATCGGATTCAAATACTTATTCGAAACAAAGAAAAGTGAGAAGGATCATTCAGGAGCATCATTTCTCTCTTCTTGCTTTGGTTGAAAACAAAGTCAAAGCTCTCAATAAAGAGAAATAAACTATGGATTTTGGCCATGGCTAGGGATTGGAGAGCACCCTCATTCCCCTTATGATCGAATTTTGCTATCTTGGAAGACCTCTGACATCCATCTTTCCCTTCTCGGGCAGTCAGATCAGGGTCTTCGCAGCTCCGGCCAGAATCTTTCTCATTCTTGGAGCTGTCTACTTTATGTAATATATGTTCATAACTCTCACTATCGCAGGTAGGCCTTGCGGACTGACCTCAACTCTTATGCTCCCGCTCCTCAGGGTAAGCCTTGGTTGGGGGTCGGTGATTTTAATGCCACCCGCTCTCAGAATGAAAGAGCTGGTCGGTCTGAAGATTGGAATTCCTGAATAAAAATGAAGTAAATTAGGGAAATTTTTACTCTTTATAAAAAATGTCCAACGAAAGGTCGCCACAAAGCTACGGAGAGAGCCTTCGGGGAAGGGACTGACTCAGAACATCAGAAGAAAGAAGGAGCTCTTTTGGAAGTATTGCACAACTTCCTTGTTAAGTTCAGAAGGATTGTCAACCTTAGGTACATCTTAACCGCAGATAGAAATAATTTCGCTTATTCACCCTTGGCTTGCTGCTTAGGCCTTCTTTCGCTTCGCTTATTCACCCTTTCCCGGCTTTCTTCTCTTTCGAATCTCGTAATTAGACAAGACACCGAAATGGTTACACCTTTTGGTTGCTTATCTTCTAAGAAATAGCCATTTCTTTTGGCTTTCCTATTCCTAAATCACCCTATTCTCTTGCAGAAAGATCAGTTCCTTTCGGTAAACCGATTCGAAACCATCTGGCTTGCTTATAGCTAAGCCTGAAATGTAGTATTAAATACTCATATCTTACCTTCCTACCTCTGTGGTACGCCCGGTTATTCGCCCTTTTCCCGTTACACCCTTCTCCTGCTTATGAACCGAACCCGCAGCTTAGTCTTCTGCCTGCCTATTCTGGTCTGCTTTTGAAGTTACGCGTAAACATTCTCTATTGGCTTGAAAAGCCTAGTTTTAGGCCTTATGAACCCGGCCTTCTTTCGCCCATTCTTTAGGCCTGCCGGAACCCTAGCCCTAGGACCTAGGCTTGGAACTTTAGTCTTAGTCTTCTGCCTGCCAATTATGGTTTAGAACCGGTAACCTTATAGGACTCCCTAGCCCTTTCGCTTTGCTTCTGAAACAGTTTGACTTCGCCGAGTTCCCGGTTGTACTTAGCCGAGTTCCCGGTTGGTTGTACTTTGTACTTCGCTGAGTTGACTCTTTACCTGGTAAAAACCAACCTCTTGCTCTTCTTATTTCATTTCATTTCCCATTGAATTGCATTGCTAGAATGCAGTGCAAACAAAATCAATAGAAAAGTCATTCAAAAGTTGATCGAAAAATCCCGGTAAAACGCAACTTCGCTGGGACTAGCTGCTCTAGAAGACCTTGAATACCTTCACCCGCTAAAGAAATTACGTAATATATCTGATTTTAGCTAATTCTAGAAATTAGATTCAAAAATCCCGGGAAAACAGCAAATTGATCTAGCTTTTTCTAGTGATTTTACGGAACTTAAGAAGAAGGATTGGAAAAGTGTTCAGCAATCCCATCCCTCTGCTCGAGTTACATTGAGCCTCTGGTCGAGCTAGTCCTATCTCTCCCAGTTCCTCTGGTCGAGTAAATCCCTTTCCTCTCGCTTTGCTCGAGCATCTTCAACCCTCCGGTCAAGTGACTGCGTACCTTTACCGGTTGGTCTCGTAACAGGGTACCTTGCTTTTCACCCTCTCGTCGGACTCGAGCGTCTTCAAACCCGGTAAAGCATTGAGAACCGGTCTCGCTACTTCAGTTTTATGCCTTTCCACTGCTCAGCAACTCCCTTCATCACCGGTCAAACTACGTAAAGAAAGTTCAAAGCTAAGCTGTTCCCGGGCTAACTTCGTTCCACCTAAGTTCCTTAGGCCCTTTTGTCTCGTACCTGTCTCCTTCAAACCTCGTGGACCACCTTTTCAATTCAACTTTTTCATCGTGGAAAATCACATTAGAAAGATTCCCCAGCGAGAAAGATTCCAAGTTGCTTACCAGATCCCTAGAAGTAAAATCTCATAAGAAAATTTTTTATTTTTCCGTTTGTTTAGCTAAAATTAGGACTTTTACGTGCGAACTTCAGAAGCCGGATTGTGTGAGTGTCAAGTGAAACCATGTTCCATCGCATCTTCGTTCCTCTCTCTTTCGATCGACTAACTTTGTACCTTGTTCTATCAAACAAGCATCTTCGTTCCTCCCACAGTTGGTCCCCGGTAAAACTAGTCTGTACCTCCCCCATCCCTGTTGCTGTTGGTCGAGCGTCTGCAACCAAGCCTTTCAGTCGAGTTACTTTGTTCCCGGTAAAGAAAGTAGCTGCGCCGGGCAACTACCTACCTCTCCCGGACTCCGTTCCTGCCGTCAGACTGGTATTGGTCTGACTCCTTACCTCTCCTTCCAGTCGACTAACTTAAAGTACCTCTCCGGGGAACTAGGAGTTCCCCACCTCCGTACCTTTGGTCGAGCTGCTTTACTCCTTGTCCCGATCTTCTCGCCTCGATCCCCGGTAACAATACCCCCTTAGAGCAAGTCCGTTCCGTCCAACAAATAACACTTATATCTATCTCGCATCTTCCGAACCTGTTGGCCGAGCTACTGCGTTCCTGCGGTCGAGTAACTGCGTACCTTTCAGTCTCATAACTTGCCTACCTCTCTGCTAAGGAAGGCTTTGGTCCATTGAATTGCATTGCCCGTGCATTCGAAATCTCAAGAAAAAGCAAGTTTTCGTTCATTGAATTTGACCGTGTTTTTCTCGTGAAATGAAATTCAATGGGCTGACCTAAGTAATTGCTTATATGAGGTACTTATGTCCCCGGGTAACGAAGTTCCCCCCCGTAGTACTACCTTTGGCCGAGCCAGCAAATCTTTCTTCTCTCGCTTTCACCGGTCGAGCTGCTTCCTCCTTGCTTTCAAGTACCTAGTAGTACCGGTCAAGTACCTAGTAGTACCGGTCAAGTACCTAGTAGTACCGGGCGAGCTACTTCTTTCCCTCCGTACCTTTAGCCTTTAGTTTTTCTCCCAACTAAAAAGCAAGTCCGTACCCCCGCAGTCTCGCAACCTCGTCCCTCTCCGAGCTAGTCCTTTCCCGGTCTTTCATCCTTGAACCGCTCCGTGGGCAGAAAGGCTTTCCGGTGAACTAGACCTTATGATGCCATCTCCATCTCCCCTTTCCTTAACAGTCGGAGCAAACCTCGTTCCCCATCCCTCTCCTTCTGGTCGACTAAATCCCTCACCCGGTAAAGAAAGTTAAAGGCTACATCGTCCCCGTCGGACTCGAGTAACTACGTACCTTGAAGGCTAGTAACTTCGAACCTTTCAGTCGAGCTTAGACTTAGACCTCGGCCAGAAGATCGCTCTAGTTCTCAGCAAACCGCTAAAGCGTGAAACTCTCCCATCCCAGTAGGTCTGGTAAAGAAACTTCAAACCTCTCCTAGTTGGTCTGCTCTCGTAACTGCGTACCTCCGGTCCTTTCGCTTCGGAACTTATGAAGCCCGTCTTATTCAGCCAGATTGTTTTCGTGTCCAGTGCAAGAATCCCGGAACAGTGAGAAGGCTAGTTCATCCCGTCCCTCGCCTTAGCAGTCTCGTTCCCTCGTTCAACTCCTTGCCAGTCGAGTTACTACGTACCTTTCCGCACCTCTCCTGGGCGGTAAAGCCAGAAGTAAGTACTCTTTTCACCCTTGACTCTTAGTACCTTTCTTTTCACCTTTACGGGAAAGTCGAAATATCATAAGAGAAGAAAGAAACAAAGTAGAGAAAAGAAACTTGTTAGTCATCTTGTGGCAGCGGCATTCTCTCCCTTGACATTATTATTAATACTATATATTATATATATATAGTATTAATAGACTATACTATTAGTTTTGAATACTCAAAATACGGAAAAAAATAAAATATTATGGAATTCTCTACCAGAAACAGAGCTTCGGAACTAACAACTCTACTAGAACGTCGAATTACTAACTATTACACAAATTTGAAAGTGGATGAGATCGGTCGAGTGGTATCAGTTGGAGATGGAATTGCACGTGTTTATGGATTAAATGAGATACAAGCTGGGGAAATGGTTGAATTTGCAAGCGGTGTGAAAGGAATTGCCTTGAATCTTGAGAATGAGAATGTAGGAATTGTTGTCTTTGGTAGTGATACCGCTATTAAAGAAGGAGATCTTGTAAAGCGCACGGGATCTATCGTAGATGTTCCCGCGGGAAAGGCTATGCTAGGCCGTGTGGTCGACGGGTTGGGAGTACCAATTGATGGAAGAGGGGCTCTAAGCGATCACGAGCGAAGACGTGTCGAAGTGAAAGCTCCTGGGATTATTGAGCGTAAATCAGTGCACGAGCCTATGCAAACTGGGTTAAAAGCGGTAGATAGCTTGGTTCCTATAGGCCGTGGTCAACGAGAACTTATAATCGGGGACCGACAAACTGGAAAAACAGCTATTGCTATCGATACCATATTAAACCAAAAGCAAATGAACTCAAGGGCCACCTCTGAGAGTGAGACATTGTATTGTGTCTATGTAGCGATTGGACAGAAACGCTCAACTGTGGCACAATTAGTTCAAATTCTTTCAGAGGCGAATGCTTTAGAATATTCCATTCTTGTAGCAGCCACCGCCTCGGATCCTGCTCCTCTGCAATTTCTGGCCCCATATTCAGGGTGTGCCATGGGAGAATATTTCCGCGATAATGGAATGCACGCATTAATCATCTATGATGATCTTAGTAAACAGGCCGTAGCATATCGACAAATGTCATTATTATTACGCCGACCACCAGGCCGTGAGGCTTTCCCAGGCGATGTTTTCTATTTACACTCACGTCTCTTAGAAAGAGCCGCTAAACGATCGGACCAGACAGGTGCAGGTAGCTTGACCGCCTTACCCGTCATTGAAACACAAGCTGGAGACGTATCGGCCTATATTCCTACCAATGTGATCTCCATTACTGATGGGCAAATCTGTTTGGAAACAGAGCTCTTTTATCGCGGAATTAGACCTGCTATTAACGTCGGCTTATCTGTAAGTCGCGTCGGGTCTGCCGCTCAGTTGAAAGCTATGAAACAAGTCTGCGGGAGTTTAAAACTTGAATTGGCACAATATCGCGAAGTCGCCGCCTTTGCTCAATTTGGCTCAGACCTTGATGCTGCGACTCAGGCATTACTCAATAGAGGCGCAAGACTGACAGAAGTACTGAAACAACCACAATATGTACCCCTTCCAATTGAAAAACAAATTCTAGTCATTTATGCAGCTGTCAATGGATTCTGTGATCGAATGCCACTAGAAAAAATTGCTCAATATGAAAGAACCATTCTAAGTACTATAAAACCTGAGCTACTACAAGCATTAAAGGGTGGATTAACGAAAGAAAGAAAAGAAGAACTAAATGCTTTCCTAAAAGAACAAACTCAAAACCTAATATGAAGCATTGCCTTTTCGAACCGAACTACGAATGAATTGATCCTGTCCAAGCTAGGCTAGGAGGGTACGTAGGCAAGCTCGACAAGAGCCCCAGTCAGCTTCAATGCTTTTCTTACATAGGAAGATTAAAAGGAAAGAGGATTGCTAAGAGAAGGCATTGTGGTACTGGACTTGAAAGAGAGGAATGAGACCCGCCTTGACGGGTATCGAGGGAGTCAACCAGCCTTTAATAAAGCAGATGAGGAATGAACCTTTGGACCATCACTTCGGGGGAGGCCAGAAAGAGTGATTTTGCCCTGAAGAAGAACTATTTAGGCTTGGCCCAAGTTCAGTTGTAGCAGTGTAAGGAAAGGAAAGTCTTAGGTCGGCTTATCTAGAAGGAGAGCATTTCCAAGAGTTAGTTCAATTGCTCGCTTATCTACTTATCTATAAAAGGCGGAAGAGTAGCTTAGTGCATGGCAGGAAGAATCTTACTTTTGCTCAGGGGGGAATAACAGCATTCCAATCAAGGTCTTTGGCTGATCAAGGTCTTTGGCTGGAAGGCACGAGATCCAGAGGGAAGAAGCAACGGATTGAGCAACGATAGCGCAGGAGTTTGATTGCTTGTCTTCGTTGTCTCTGGCTATATTTGCTAGGAAGGGATGAGATCCATGAAGAAGTAAAATAAGAAGTAAAAACCTTTCCGTCGAGCTATAGCTTTCAATCTCCTCCTTATATTCATCTTCCTCATGCCACGCTTCTATCCATTACCAATGTTCAGACCTCTAAGAAAGCCAGAGTTGCCATTAGAACAGAATCTTCCTCCATCGTTAAGGTATCCCGAATTCAAGGCCTTGTTCTCATAGCTTGCTGCATCCAAGTCCTCATCTCATACGATAGAATTTTCCCCATTAGCCCTTGAGTTGAGATCTTTTACATTGGATTTGGGGAGCCTATCAGATGTATTCCTTTTGAATTCCCTTCATTGAATCTATTTTAATGCCCCGCTTCATTAGCCTTTCCCCCTTCCTCGCCCTAGTGTGCTTCCTATTCAACGTAATCCCAACGGTTCTGAGAAGTGGTACCAGCAAGTGGAGGTCAAACTTCATTCCTACGCTACGCTTCATTCTTCGATGATGTTTTATAGTCTTTTATAGTCGAGACATTATCAGTCTCGACTAGAGAAATGTGTCAGAGGGTATCTCACCCAGAAATGGGTTAGGAGATGCTTCAGAGTAAGCTTCTTTTGACTCAGCAGTTCAGGCTCGTAGTTGACTTCCGGGTCTAGAGGAAAAACGACTACTTCTTCTCCAAAAACTGCATCTGCTAGTGCCTCCATTTCCCTGATTGGGCCAGTTACGTCCTTCCTCTACTTTGACTTTGAGTCTTTCATTCCTGTCCCCACGGGCAGGGAAGCGCTACCAGCTAGAGTCGTGAACTGGGAACCGAAAAGAAGCATTTCCCGAGAATCAGCAGTTTGAGCTATTTCATCAGATGTAAATGCAAGCGATTTTGGTGATGTGATAGGAGCGACTAACTTTCCTAAAAGTCTCTCTTCTTTCGGTTCGTTTTGCTTTACGCGCTGAACTGACCTTTTATTTATTCCAGGATCGATGCCTACCGGTTACCTCAAAAAGCACCTTTGGAGGTGTTTCTAGCTTGACTGACTGACAAAAGAGTAAAGTGTTCACCAGCGCGCCCACACTTGTTAACTTGTTTGGATCAACTTTCTTTACTGAGATTCCTAACCTTTCGCCAGACTCCGATTCGGTTCTTGATCCTAAGCCTTCAGTCGAGGTGGAAGCTATCCCAGAATAAGAAGATGCAGCTGTTGAAGATGAAGATTAATCTCTAGCTATCTCCTTGGAGTAAGAGGTGAATCCGGGATAACAGATACCCGGGGTGATAAATCCCCCCTTTATCCTACCTAATTAATTACCAGCTAGGGGGGAAGCTAGCGAGGAAGCAAGTAAGACAGTACCAGAATCTTAATCTCTTGATGCGCCACCTTCACATCCACCTCTTTCTTTTTCTTTAGTTATAAAGTTCCTTACTTCGGTCCCTTACCTTGTCACTCGAGCTACTTTCTTCCATGATCCACATGTGAAAAGTGAGCTATTTTTCGCACAAAACCGGGGATTTTTCTTTAGGTTTTTTTTCAGAAGCCTTATAAGGTCTGTTTTAGTCTCTCCTTTCTAAAGAGGGATTATAATCCACCGTAACACAACTATATCATAAATGAATTACAGTGAAAGAATTCCATTCTTCCGCGCGTGAGTTCGGATCTCCGGTATATGCTATCCATTCCCTAGTTGGGTACTCTAGATAAAAAGAAAGACCTTACCGCCCGTGATCCTAGTTTGAGGCCGGGTTTTATAAACCCTTTTTCTATAAAGAGGACGACGAGCAAGATAGTTTCATTCAATCTATACTCGAGAAGAAAACCTAGCTGTCAGCTCCTTCCTTTTGGAATAGCGCGAGAAAGATCTGTAATCGGAGACTTTGACCTTACCGGATAAACAAGGGTTTCGGATCATGGGCTGGTTCTAAACCAAAGGTAGATGGTAGGCGAACCTTTGATCCAAGCTTAGGCGGCGAGTCAGGATATGAAGTTTCATATGAATATGCAACTATTGATGAATCAGTTCCGTCTCTGCCCGAAAGCAAGTAATCTTCGGTTGCATCTATCTTCTTCTTCTGTTGTTCCCGCATTTCTTGAAAGAAAGTCAGACTTAACAAACAGCAAATTCGCTCACAGTTGAGTCAAAAGCTGCTGACTTTGATTCCTCACTGGCGCTGCAGGTGAGAGTTTCGATCCGCAAGCTTCATGCTCTACTTACTTAATAAATAGAGGAATTCCTCAATTCTTTCTCCGCAACCCTAATAAAAAAAAGAGCGAAAGAAGTAATGAGACCGTCCCTCGGGCTAAGTTCGGTTCATCAAAAAGATGTGAAAGAGTTGGCAATCTGGGATAAACTTTCTGTGAAACTCTTCCCGGGTGGGAATATTTTCTTTTAACAGCGTTCCTATGGCAGAGAGTCTAGATCTAATTTAGCATCGGCACCCACCTCGGGAGATCTAAGTTATCGTGGCAATCTTCTTCAATCAGATCTTGAATCTTGTGTTGCAGATTCCTACAGCGATCTGTGGGATGGCCTTCATTCTGATGAAATTCGCAATAGGCGTTTGGATTCCGGGAAGAGGATTTTCTTTGGTGGCTGACGCTTAGGAAGGAGCTGAACTAAACCCTGCTTAAGCTGCATTGCCAGAATTTTGCTGGCGTGAACTGCCGCTGAGGCGGCGCCACTTGTCTCACCATTGGGAGGAACATTATTATAGTTCTGCGGTTGTTGGGGGTGCTTATGCTGGATTGGCTCTAGCACAGGCGAAGGCGCTCAGGTGCGCTTAGAGTCTTATAGGCTCAGGAGCCACTTGAGGGCAACCGCCATCGTCCTCAACCAAAGAAGTTAATTGTAGGGGACTACTTGTTACTTGACCTCCAAGACCAAGATGTGATGGTAGCGAGGGCCCTCTGAGATAGAATCTCGTTCTAGAAGGTTTTCCGCATCTGATCTATCTCCCGAAGATGAAGGCATAGCGACTTGCTTTCCTTTCTAAGAGATTCCCCTGTGGAGCCGCTTTCTTCCCTTCGATTTCGAGTAATGTGAATAGCCGGTAAGAACTGGACTCTTAGCCTAGCGAGAGATTTCACGAAGGGAGAGGTTTATGAATCATCCACCGAAGGCTAAGGGGGGGTAGCTCGTACGATAGGGGCGCAGCAGTGACGGGTAATGCTCTTACTACCCTACTCCAGCGAAAAGTATGAAGAAACCAAACAGAGTTAGTAACGACCTCAAACAAAAAAGCCCTAGCCTAGCTAACTAAAGCTAAAGAAAGAGGAAGTATGAACTCGGAGCTCCGAACGAGTTCGGTACAGGGGATATTCCCATTTTTCATAACTCTTTAATTGGATCGGAGTCCTTCCCCTTCTATGCTATAGTCTAAAGTAGGATGAATCACACGCACGTTCATGTAAAGGTGCCTTTTTTTAGCCACCCTTTGCTTAGTTTGGGTGATCTTGCAGGAAGTTCAAGATCGCATCAAGGAAAGCGGTACTGACCAGAAGACCTCGCTTGCTACCGAGTCACGGGCGAGTGAGGATCTTACTCTTCCTAAGTCATCTCGACTAAATGGAACTGTCTAATCTTACTCTCAGGAAATTTATTCCCTGATCACATAAGATAATCGTCTTCAAACAGCCTTCCTGTGCAGACTATATCTTGTAGCAAGCTTCTTACTTACTGCTAAATAAGAAGACTTTCATATCCTTATCTAGGAGGTTACACATTCTTATCAAAAGTAGAAAAATGGAAATTGCAAAAGTTAAGTTATGACAGAACCTGAGAAAGCAACTCTTGTTCTCAATTTAATTGCGTTGCGTAAGGTAATGAGAGTGAAATTTTTATGTCCCGTACTCAGTGAAAAAGTGATAACAAGACGACTACGGGTGATAACTACTTTTAGTGGACTGTGACCGGGAACACTAAATCGATCAGAGCAAAGAAGCTTTGCTCAGCAAAAAAGAGAAAGACCAAAAGTAAGTATGAATAACTCGAGGGGATTAGGGGAAGAAAGCCAAAAGAAAGAGTCCCATCTGTTCACAAATCGCGCAAGCTGATAGTCCTCCTTAATACCGATATGTTAGATACGTGAAACCAAACCATCACCTAACCTACTTTTTAATTAATAGGTTTTTTATAGAAAGAAAGTACCCTTCCCTCGGGAATGATTCTATGCTTTCCTTGCCGTCACTTCTCTCTTAATTCAATAGATGTTGAGCCTGCCCTTAGCTTATAGCTAGCCAATTTCTCGGTAACCCTCGGATGTTTATCGGCGGGACGGGATCTTTCCCCAGGTGAGAAGTCAGCCTCTGGGAAGTGATCCGATCTTACCCGGCCCCATCTTTGCCTATTCTTTATCTTAATAGCTTAGAGCCATGGAACTGGCTCTTTCCGAACAGGCTCTTTCTTTAGTTGCTGGAGATGTAATACGACTAGCATCAAGCCTTCCTTCTTCAGTAATAGTTCCAGTGGAGGAAGAAGAAACAGAAGGTGAAGCTGAATAACACTTACTCTTACCCGGAAGGCAGATTTAAAGCGAGGAAAGGCGTAGAAGGAGTAGAGAAAGGAAGCTAGGCACAAAGTCTAGGGGCAATGTAATTGGCGAGGGTGTGATATTCCTAACTTTTCTGAGCAACGAAGGCGTCAGCGACGTAAGATTTCACCTCTCCAGAGTGGGCCTACGAGGGTCCTTTGGTGGCGGACCTATCTAGGTAAGGTAAGGGTCCGACAACGAGGATTGCATTGATCCTACTGGGAAATCTAGGGGGCCTAGGAGGCATGGCATCTTTCTAACTTCCATCGGAAGGGTTTAGAAGAAGGTAATTGAGCTGAAAGATTTCCATCTGAAAGAACGGAAGCATCAAGCCTACCTACCGGAAAGAGTATCTACATATTCCACTCCAGCAGGGCAATCAAGGGCAGGGGCTTTAGCGGAGGTTCCGACGAAGGGGGAATAAGACCACTGAGAGAGAAGGCGAAATAGAAAATGCTATAGCACCAGCCAGGGAAGAAGGAACAATACCCCTATAGGAATGAATTAAGGAATGAAAGGCATAAATACAATAAGCAGGCTCAATGCATAAGAAGGCGTAGAAGGAGTAGTAGGAGCAGGCTCCGAACGGAGGAATGAAAGACAGACCATTCCTCTCAATCGCCGATGCCCCCTTCAATGTTGCGAAATCAGAACCGTCTATCACCATGGTGCTGATGTTAAGAACCCCTTGGAATCTTCCAGAAGGGCGCTGAATCTGGAGAGCAATACAAGGAAGAGTTCTCATTTTTTTGATTGGAGAAAGAGGAGGAATGTTACTGATAAGAAAACGGACAGTTCCGATTAAAGGATCACGAAAGCACCCAACGGCGTATATCTCGAAAGAAAGACCTGAAGTTTCGCTGGAGAGGATTTCGGGAGTGACTCGGAAGAGAAATTTCTCGTTCCAGGTAGGGTTTTCACCGCCGACTCGATCAATTCGTGTTCGGAGCTTCGTGGCGGAATCCACCCAAACAACTGCATAGGTTTGCATCTGGCAGTGGGTGGATTCAAATCTTGGGCTGAGATTAAGTTGATCTTGGTTGTTTCCATGTGGGGGTTTATGGTTTTTGATTACTTCTCTTCTTCTTTTTTTTTTGCTTTTTCTTTTTAAGAAATTACAGGGTTTTATTTCTGGTATGATCAAGAAACATTGAAGATAGAGGAGTAGCACTGATTAGAACCAAGAAGACGATGAGCATCGCGAAAGAGAGAGAGAGAAGAGTTACTCTGTAATGAATAACGGAAATAACCTCAGGAGTCAGGATACTAAGTATTATAAGTTCATCTTGTCTTCCTCCTATGATGCTTCCTTGGTTGTTGGTGTAACATTTTCTTCATCATATTCTAATTTCATTTTTTTGGGGGGAAAGGTCAGAGGGGCTCCTAGCTCTAGTCGCTGACTCTTATGCCCTTCCAGCCCAGCCCTACTATGAGATGCCAGACTGTCTGCTGATGTGCCTTCTTTTGAAGGAGTTGAGTGGCTGTCTTTCCTCTTTTCGCTCTTCGTGCTTTCTATCTGGTCTAGTTACGACTCCCTGTCCTTATTAAGGAATTGGGCTCACTGCCGGGGTTGAACCTGACATTGTAAACCCTGAATATTATTCAGCAACTAGGGGGCCCCTTCATAGACAAGGATTCACCTACGAATTCAACTCTTAAGGAAGAAGCCTCACCAGAATTACTATCCCTTGGCCCAAGGTACTACACTGCCTTTCCTGCTCCAGGTGAAAAAGCAGAGAAACCGTCAGCAAGTCTTAACCTTCCTTCGACAGAAAGTCATGTCCTTCCGGCCCGGAACGATCCCTTTGTCTTTCTCTTATCTTATAGCATTCAAGTCTTTTGGTCACAGCCAGCCGATGAACAGTCTCTCAAAGCCCAGAACTTTCTAGGAGAATTGCCCAAAATGATTTACTAAAAGTTATCCCCTTGGAACTAATCTATCTGAACCCGGACTTAGAGTAGCTCCTGTCTTTCCCTACCGTTCCCTAGACCAGCCTTGCCCTACCGAGCTCAAGATAGTTTTTCCTGCCTTCTTAGTCCTTTGAGTCACAGTTACCTATTAAAGAACCCAATCAGCCGCACCAACTGAACGAGTTCCCGTAAAGGAAGGCAGAAGAGAGTATAAGAGTCCAATCGCTGTGGGACAAGAGGGAGTCAAAGCGTAAGAGATCGAAGACGAGTTAAAGCCAGTAATCAAGTAATCGACCGGAGCACGGGAAGGCATATTTTTTTTTTCACAGATCGGATGAAATAGCAGCGCTCACTCCTTTCGCGTGGCGAATGCGCCTATCTTTACCTGAGCAATTGAGGAAAAACGTAGGGGTTTCAAACCTTTAGCAATGAATCCCTTATCACCTTCCTCCGTTCAGTTCTTCCTTGGCGATTGGGTCCGTGATCCAATAGGCTCTGACTTCGCCTCGAAAGGGAGCTGCGTAGGTAGATGCATAGAATCCGGATGCCGAGAATACGCGGCCCACGGAGCGGTAGAAGATCTCAAGTCAAATCATTAGCTTCGGTAAAAAAGATAAGAGAAAATTGCTCCTCTTTCAGGATTCCGTGACTGATGGGAAAAATCATTCCATCTCGGGACAAAGGGCGGAAGGGAAGGTAGCTCGTGATTCTCGTCTCGGTCTTCTCGAAAGTTTAGTGGGTAAGCAACTCACTCAATCAATAGGAATTCTCTCTAGAACCCTGGAAGCCTTCTTGGGCTAGGAACCAGAGAAAGGGGGGGGTGGTCCCTAGGAACGGCGGAAAGGAGGATTGTTTAGAGACCATATGGGACGATTTTTTCTATAACTTTTCAAGGTTATCGCATCTTCTCTTATGAAATTTCTTAGTAGCAATCGATGACCCGCCTAGTAGCTTATTTCTTTCTACCTGTTCTTTCTGTTAGTAGCAATCTGTGAGCCTTTCTTAGTACCATAGAAAAAGTCTTTATGCCCATCTCTTAGGTCTCTTATCTTATGATATTTTGATCGAATTCCATTCCGCTTATGTAGGAGGTCCCTGTGGAAGAGGCGATCGGACGGGTCTTTCCTTGGCATGAAGGCTATAAGCATCAATCTTGCCTACTTACCCAATTCCTTTACTAAGTGTAGTGTAGTAAGTAAACCTAAACATTAGGTTTAGTACGTTTACATTAGGTTTAGTAAAAAGTGTAGTAAGTCAACGTTTACATACCAACTAAGAAGAAAGGATAAGCTATAACAGTAAGAAAGTCTCGGCATATAGAGCTTTGAGTCTGCATATCTCGCTGCCCTTGAATGGCTTCTTATCTGCGAACACGCGACGTACTTGATTGTCTGCATCCACATACTTGAAGCACTGATGAAGAGTAGATGGGACCACATGATTGTCATGAATCCATGGTCTGCCTAGAAGAGTAGCATGCTCGTCCTCGGATAGCGTAGAATGTCGCTTCCGAAGTTAGATCACCGATTTGCAATCTGATCCTGATCTTGCCCACTGGTCTTTCGTCATATTCCAATATGGATACTCCAGTGTGAGCTAGCTTGCTTGGAGGTGGAGGAATGAATCCCAAGTTTCCTCTAAAGGAGGACGGATTGAGAGATGTTTAAGAGTCAATCTGAACTCTGGGAACCTGGATGTATGCTGTGAAAAAAGCGATTTCAAATTGAGATTTATGAGTATAAATTTTCGTATATAAAGTAAAGAACATACTACTAGCATCAATCCGGCCGCAGATGAATCTGCTCCATTAGTCTAGCTAGCTACGGCTTCAAAGCCAAGCCCGGAAAAATGTTCACTAAAATCGCTACCCCAAGTTCCATGTCTTATTAAAAGTAGTAGGCCCTGAGCCCCTTCCTCTTGCCATCTCTCTTTGCTAAGTTCTTTGTTTTCATTCTAATACTAATATTTGATAGATATAGATAGCTAGGTTAGAATCTGAAATTGTATGCAATAGATAAATTGAGAATGAAGACCTCACTCCATACTGATAAATAGCGTAAGATAAGAAAAAAAGAGACTTGCCATACCTATCAAGTCAAGGAATTGCATAGAAAGTCAAGGAATTAAATAAGTAAATAATGCGGCTTTTGCGGCCTTCACAGCCTCAGAATAGGAAGTTTCTTGCTCTACTTGAGCTGCTATTTAAATAGCAGGGTTTTATGTTCAATCTCCCTTCTCTTTCAATCTCCCTTCTCTGATGACTTACACATTTTCAATCCAATCATGAGAAATTTCGCATTGATCAGGGCAGACGTTCCAGCTGCCGATGAAAAGAAAGAGGGAAGAGGTGGAGTAGCAAGATTTTACCTTCTTCTCTGCCGAGTTCTTCCTTCTAGCTTCCAAAGGGACATTGACGTAACTGCTCCTTAACTCATGAAAGCACTGATAGTAGCGACTCGAACTGACTAAAGAGCGACTCGAACTGACTAAGGTAGAATAGGATAGCAATGAAGGAGATAGTACCGGCAACTCGTTGGGCTTCCTTGAAAGGTCTCCCAGACTTTCTTGTGCGAAAGCTGATATGCGAGACCTATCTCAGTATCAGTGTGGCTGATCATCCGAAAAGACCGGCAAAGTTTCACCTATAGCGGTCCACTAGTCACTAAATAGTGCTGTCACCGAAAGAAAAGAAAGCTTTCCATGCTAGAATGACTTTCGAATCCAATTCCCACCCAATGCTAACTATTCCTATTACATAGTCAACCAACCTATGATATTGAATGATCATTGATATTTAATATCAAGCACTATGATTCATATAACATAGTATATATATCATATATAACAATATCTTTGTATAAGATAAAAAACGTATTTCAATCTCTAAATCGAAGATATCTGATAGTAACCAATAGAATATCTAACTCTTTCCCATCCACTGAAGTGGCACTCTTCTTGTTGTTGGATAACTATCAATATCATAAGAGAAGAAAGGAAAGCCTGCCTAAGACTTATAGGCAAGGAAAGGGTCGATGTAATTGAGCAGCACAGCAGTTGAATAGAATTATTCCTATCCCCTTATTTAGCAGGTGATGTTGAATGCTCTAGTTCGCTAGAGTAGAGAGAGCACTAGAACAAGGGTTGACATCTTTTCGTTCACATCCCGCTTAGGGCGAGACTACTCTTCCCCGCTTATTTCTTAGGGCCGAGTCACCCTCCAAGTCGCCCTTAGCCTGTGGGTACACCTTTGAGTTCTCAGGGCGGTATAGTTCTTGGAAGTCGAGTTAGTGCTCGCAGATCAAGTCAATTGATACATCCACTAGTTCGAGGTCAACGAAACCAAGAAAATTAGTCGAAAGCCAATTCTCCTTCTCCCTTGCCCTTTTACCGGGGTTCCCTCTTTCTGGTTAAAAGAAAATGCCAACGTGCTTAAAACATGAAGGATGGGATCTAGCCTTTGGGCTTAGTTCAAAGTTCTGCCTTCTTCCTTAATTAGGAAAAGCCTTTACGCTTTGAGCCGGGCATGACCTCTTAAAGAATTGAATCCGGAGTTCCTTCGCTTCCTTGAGAACTGGGAAAAAAGTAAGAACTTATAGTCATCGCCTTGAGCTTTCTTCAAGATAAACATCTTCTGCTGGAACAGGATCGCAAGAAGAAGGAATGGCAGGACGCATGGAAGGAATTCGGATATAGAACTACAACTGGCCAATGGCCTGCAACTGGAACAGAATGCGCTGTTTAGCTTAGTACTGCTCTAAAGTTAAAGCTTTCAAACTCACTTCCGCTCACTTGTCTGTTCCCCGGACGAAAGCATATTCTATATAAAGTCTTCCTCCTTAGAGCTTCATACTAGGGCCTTTAGGTAAAGTACTGGTGCTAGCCACGGAAGCTGGACCTATCATTGCACTGGCAAGGAAAGATCATATTAGGGTGTGAACAAACCTGTGGGCAAGCCTGGATTCTAGAGATATTGAATCTAAAGGTTTCTCGCCGACCCTCAGCTGGGGACTTAGACCCACCGGCAAAGCTCTACTCTACGACATACGAGAAAAAGTTCAGGATGATGTGATCGAAGTAAACCTAGAGCTAGAGGCGGAAGAAAAGCATACTCTACTTTCTTTCCCTTTACCTAGGTGCAGCCCTAGGAACCAGAGCATTGATTGCACTACGTACACTAATTCACAAACCTAGTGTGGGGCTAATCGTTTTCATTTCCCATCTAAGAGAACTCTCATAAGAGAAAGAAAGGTTCGTGTAACAGAACTGGGAGTTCTATTACTTAAGATGGTGTCCAGCTCCAGACTATTGTCCAGAAACTTACTATATATAGTAAGTTTCTTTCGCATCCTTACTCGGTGTAATAAAGGCCTATTCGAAAGCTGCCTATGCGGTGGGTTTTAATCCCACAGGAGTGAAATAGCTTGGTTTCTCACATAGACTTTAGTGAGTAGTGAGCTGGTTGAGATAGGGCGATGCCGTTCGCTTGCTAATGAGTTCGGTAGCAGCCTACTTTCTATAAGGATAAGGAAGTGAAAACAGGCTTGTGAAAGGAAGCTACTTACCTTCGAACTGAGATTTCTTCTCTATACAATAAAAAAGTAGTACATGAAAATTTATAGGAAAAGTACACGGGGCACTCACTTACTTATCTATTGCCCGGAATAAAGGAGAAAAGGAGGTGCATACGATCTAGTGCAATCATACGATCTTCCCTTTTTTGTAAGGTGCATACGCTCTTGTTCAATCAGACGAGAATCCTATAAAGAAACCAATTTGACGCATATTTCACTTGCTCTAATGAGCCAGCTAAAACTCTGTTTCCGTTACAGGTTCTATTATTTTATAACTCCTTGGTGTCTCGTACCTTGACTTTCGCTACCTATACCTAGGCTTTTCTGCCTTTGTCTTTACGACCTTGGCTCTTTCCGTTCTCTGAGGTTCTTTCTATCTCGTAAGAGGTAAGGCTTTACCGTCTTTACTCCCTGGGAAGCTATACTTTCTTCTCTACTCATTTTGAGAGCTAATCTGACTTCTATCTCTTCTCAGTTCTCTAGGGGAGGTAGGGATTACTTGAGCTTACCCATCACTTCATCATTCTATTTCCTAAAGAGTAGAAGGAGTGCTTACTGATAGGCTAACTTCACTCCTTTCACATTTAAAGTAGCTGCGGGCACCCGACTTTCTGCTTTCTCACAAGATCTAAGTCACTAGTAGTATAGTATAGCCGGTCCTCTAAGCAAAGGTTACCTAAAAGCTAGCTTCTTCTAACCACTCCCTAGTTCTCTTTCATCGATTGATATGGGAATAGCAAGCAACCCCTCCACTTCTATTATAGGGAATCAGACTCTATAGCGCCACTTCTTTTTCTTTTCACTTCTTTTCTATCACTTATGCCTTTTCTCAACTTTAGTGTGAAACCGGAAAGAAACTTGAGGTAAGAACATAGATAAGAAAAGGATGCGAAAGCTACTTTCTATAGAGAGTAAGGATGTGAAAGCTACTAACTTATATTAGAGTTTGCTTCCTTTAGCTGACTTATCAGAGATCGAGAGAATTGCCATAAAGTGAAGACAGAAACCACGCAAAGGTGTACTAGTACCAAAAGTGAGTAGACAATGTCATTGGGGGGACCCTGCTTTGAGACTCTATTACCTATAAGATATCAGTAAGACGTGATATGAGGAAGTTAATGGAAAAGTAAAGCATAGTCCTTAGGTACAGGATCAGAGGAGTCAAATAGGCGATGCCCTACCGGGGAGGTGGCGGGCTATAATTAGAATATAGAAAGCAAGCAAATGGGGGAATTCTCCACCTTGGCTGGTACCAGACCTTTTTTTGCCGCACCTTTGGCTCACAGGTCGATCTCCCATATGGTAGGCCTTGGTCCCCCTCTGGCACTTTCGACGAAAGAAGTTCTCCACCCGGTGCTTCGTGCCTGCTATGATTGCTTGTCTCTTCGATTGCCGGAGCTATCTCCGATCATCTATTTCATAGAGTTGGAACCACTGCTTAATAAAGATCTGCTTGATACCCCTCCATAACTTCATAAGAAGATGATCGCCCATCTGGTACGATAGCCTCACTTACTCCCCCTGCCCTCTCTCTTTTCCTGAACTGAGTTCATATCCTGCTTAACTACTAGCGGATAGCTTTGACCTTGCTACTGTGCTCGATATCAGTCGCTAGGGATAAATGCAGTATAGCCGACCCTGTGTAAGAGCTAGCAAGAACCACAGCAGCTTAGGCTGAAAAAGAACTCCTTTCTTCTCGTTACAGTTGACCGAATCGAAAGATGAATTGAAAGTGCCTCAAATCTTCCTACATAACTACTTATGTAGCTTCTCTAGTCTAGTCTCTTACGCCAGCCTATGCCTTCTCCCGTAGCGTCCACAAAGGGATTAGATCGCCTCAGATTCTCTTGAATCCCTCTCTCCGGGGTGCCCATCCCCGTCTACAGAGAGGTGGTTACCATATAGTAGGTTAGTCATAACCAGAGCAATAACCTATGCTACTTAAGAAAAACGAAAGCAATAACAGCTCTTCGAGCCTGATGTCTTTGCTTTTTTATTGTCTTTCCGTACCTTATTCTTTCTATTATGTGAGATCTATTATGAGTCAGGAGCCGCCAAGCTTTCTTTCCTTGACCTGATGTTGACCCCAGCAGCGAAGCTATCATCTCCCGCCCCATCTGATCTTAGGGCTAAGCTATGTCTTTCACGGGATCAAAAGATGGGCCTATTCGACGCAACTAGGCACGCAGGTCGTATCCGCTTGAGCTCGTCACCGCGCTGGACCTCTCGTATAAGAAGAGGGATTTGTGCCTGTCCCTCTTGTTTAGTCTCTTGCTCGCCCTTAGCCTCTGGTGTGCCCAGCTTCCTGTGCCTATCTTCTTTCAGCCCTGCTTTGTTCCAATGTAGCTCCTGCCGAGCATGAAGACGCTTTCACTCTCGTTGATGATGAATGTGGTGATTATAAGCCTATAGTTAGTGGAGTCTGTTACACCAGATTTCCTAATCATGTAATGAGATATAGACGGACTAGGGACGACCTTTACCTAAACAAGAAAAAGAGGGAATGCTATTGGCTTGCCCTAAACAACCCACGGAGCGGTAAAGAGAGGATAGGATGCCTGTGACTACTACGGAACGAGTTGGTGGAGTGGAGTTTACTTGACTTTAGCCTTTGGTGGAAAGACGCTCGACTCCCTTTAAGAGAGATTCGATTAGCTGTCCTGCTTGCCTTTGAGTTGATCTCTTACTTCAGAGAGTAAGTTACTCTTTAACGGGTCGAGGGAAAGCACTATTCCGTACCTACAAGGGCTTATGGTGAGCCTCTTGGTAGAAGAGTTAAGGCCTAAAGTAATAGACACCTCCTGAGAAGTTCTTCGAAGACTGATTTGAATGGAAGACTGATTTGAATGGAAGTCTCTCCGCTCCTGGATGAGACAGGGGTTAACTTATTTGTTGTGGTACTGCCAGGTGACCCTCGAACAGTTGCTTGATAGTCCCAGTTGCCCTTTGGACTGGAAGGTAAACCAGACTGATCCTACTCTAGTGCATTGATTGGCAATCTCAAAGGAAAGGCTGCGAGCTTTCAGAAATTGATTCAACGAGGTCTATTAGCATAACCCGCTCTCGACCCTTGAACCCGAAAGAAGAAAAGCAGGATCGGGGTTCTTACCCAGCTCTCATTCCAGGCCCTATCAGGCCAGCTACTTCATTCCGCTTTCCCCCAACTTTCCATTAAAAGCTCCATACATACTATCCCGTAGGTGAACTAGAGCTGGAGGACGGCCCTCGTAACACAGCAGCCCTATCTTCCTAAGCAACCCTATCTTCCTAAGCAACCCTATCTTCCTAAGCAACCCTATCTTCCTAAGCAAGAAGGAGATTTAGAGAATACAATGTATATAACACTATCTAAAAGGCTATCCTCACTACTAGCAATCTGTAGATAAAGGAAATTAAGTACTACCACAAGTAGCAGCTGATTCAATAGCAGTTCTCCTTTCCTTAATCTGGCGGTGGAGTGCCCGATGTGAGTCAAAGAGAGTGGTACAGTCACTACACGTTGTTAGCTGTCCCCAGTGCGTGCCGGCTTCCCTAATCAGAATTCATCCCAATCTTTCTGAAGGAAGTGTTCGAGTGGTGAAAGCTGAAAGATAAACTTCGAATAGTACGATCTCTCTCTAGTATCCCACCTCTATCTGTCCCTAGTTGTTCGCAGGTGAATGAGAAACTGGTAATCCAAGTCGGAAGTCCTCAACAGGCAACGGTCCTCACCTTATCACTAAATATAGATTCTACGGCCACGTTGTGAGCGAATCAAGTTAGAACGACTCTGGTACTCAAGATCGAATAATATGCGATTTCAGTAATGCCAATAGAATTCATTTTGTTCAATCGGCAAGTAAATTCCTTCTTGCCTGCTTTGTCTCTGCTTGAAAGCTTCCGTGTTCAAGTGAACGGTCAGGGATTGAAAAGTAAAAGTCAACAAAGTGGAATGCATCATCCGAATCGAGGCAGAAGGCGTGGGGAAAGAAAGAGGTAATTGCTTGTCATTTTCAACTCTTTCCTATAAGCCTTGGATTGGCTTTCTCAAGATAGGTTTGAAGTCGATTAGTCTAGTTAAGCTAATCGACTTCTTGAATCACATAAAGAGAAGAGGATCGGTCAAAGAAATGAGAATTCGTAGTTTGGTTGGCAGGGGACTTGGCCGTTCAGGATTGATCCTAGAAGGCCAACTTCTAATCGTATAAACTCATTTTATCACTTTCCATTCGGGTATTATCAGTCAATTGAATGTGTTTCCTAAGCTTTCTTCTAAGCCCAGTAACAAAACTTCTTTTCGAACTAGAAAGAATTAAATAGTCGAAACGGAAGCTATCGAGTAGCACACCAGTAGTCTAAAAGGAAGGTTGTAGTAAGGAGATGCGCTCAAGCTGAAAAAGCTACGATTCTGCTTGAACGGGTCCAGTCCTATTGTCTTTGTTTGTTCTGTGCGCCTGTGCCGGTTAATTCCTTCTTTCCTTTGAAGGAACTGTTGAAAGCCAAAGCGAAGGAATCGCAGGGAATCTCAAGCCCGGAACCTCATCGTGAGTTGGCAATAATTCCAAGCAAGAAGAATCGTATCTACAGTGCCTATCTGTATTTCCATCTAAGGTCTAATTCTTTCGTTGCCCACCTTCCCTCGCGCCAGTAGTGCGATCTGCATACCGAGCGTATTTCCGAGTTCTTCATCATTTGACCTCTTCATCCAATTCGTCTTTCTTTGCTGAGATCGGACCTTCCTCGTGGAACTCGGTAAAGGTTTAACGAGCCTGACAAAATCCAGAATTGGAGAATGCGCAAAAATACTTCTCATTAGGATGGATCCCTAATATATATAATATAAATAACAACAACCTTATTAATATAGGGGGGTCATATGACACACAGCCACATAGTCAAGAATAAAATAAAGACTATATGACGAGAAAAGGCAATATCCATCTGTTATCTGTTTGGTTGCTAAAAAGCGGGCGGCACTAGAGCATTCAACGTCTCCCTCTTCTCTGTCCCCCATCCGTTCCAACTTAAAATAAACTCCCGACCCGGATGCACCCCAAGTGGCCCAACTCCAGCGAGGCTCGGAGCTCCCAAGGCTCCTCTTTCATAAGAACCTAGGCAGTCAACCTCTATCCCGGTCATCTGTCCACCAATCAGTAAATATCCCATTCCCTCCATCTCTTAGCTCCTCTGCCATCTGGAATCGGTCATCCGTCCAAAAATCTAATTTATGTAAATAGAGCTACTTCCCGGTGCGCCATATCTATTAATAGTTCTCATCCCGTCCTTGAGTCTAGTCGTGAATCCCTAGCTTGTTCGATACCGATTCCGTTAAATATCGATATTTGAATGAAAGTATAGTTTTAAGTGTTCCGTCAAGGCTGTAACCGGGTTAAGGCAAGCAAGGATAGGTCAATGAAAATGCGAATATAGGCCTTGCATCTGCGCAATCAGGAATCGGTCTCTCGCAACTCTCGTAAGAGGTATCGGTCGCATCTCGAATCTCTCTATCGATCTCCCTGCCATCGGTCTTCAGGTATCGCTTCTGTAACGCTACCTGCCCGCGATATCTCTCTTCTGTTTAGCGAATCTGTTCAATTAGTCCTTAAGCTAATCATTCCTGCCCGGTCCTCAATCTATCTCCTCTTTCTGTCTTCGGTCTACGGTCCAACCAGTCCTGGATCTCCTGCCCTTTAGAAGTCTTTTGATGCGCGAGGAACTGTCTGAAAGTGAAAGGCATCATTGGTAGGCGGCCAAGCGAATTGGTGTATTTTGAATGCGGCTCTAGTCATAAAGCCCAGTCCTAGTCTTCAAGTCCGGTCATCAAGTCAGTATCAGTCCCGAGCTATGAAAAACGATGTTTTTTTGTCTGCATTAAGATTTAAAACTGAAATTACCGCCTTCCTTCAGCTCTTCGTCTGACAATACGCCGGGCATACTATTTAGTTTAACCGACAAGCCGGTCGGGATGGATGAATCTGCAGCCGATACGCTGGCTAGACCAGATCGTTATGTCGTTTGCAGTGCCCGATGCATCGTTATATGAAGGAGTTATATATATGGACTACCCCATTAACATCAATCATGTTCCCAGAAGTGTTCGTTGTCCGTTGACCCGTCGCAAGGTCTGGAATCTAAGGTGAAACATCTAAGTTCTGAAAATCTTGAAAGATGTGTGTCACTTGAAGAGGGTGTATGGCACGACGGTTCGAGATCAGTCATATGTTGAACCATAGTAGGTTCACAGATCGGGGTTTCGCGCACCACCGTTACCACCTGTGGTGTCATATTCGGGCAGAGGGGGCCTGACGGTAATTAGCCATACTTAAATAAGCTCCTTCGTTGCCTTAAGTAGAGCTGGGCACTACCAAAAGACCAAAGGCGGGCTAGCACGGTGATGACGACGTCGTAGTACTTCGATCTGGAGTGGCCGATTCCCGATAATAACACATTTGATTGCCTCTGATCGGAGTAAGAGAGTGTTCCGTTGGTGTTCGAAGTCTCAGTGCGAACTTGCTTGGTAGAGGACAGGTAGTTTACTACTTGCTGTTGTTAGAGAGAAGGGGATGCTTGTGTATGGATGGAACTAAGAGCTTAGGGTGAAGAGGTGGGACTAGACAAACAAGCCAGCCATTAGCCCTCTGTAAACTGGAGTATGGAAGTGGAACTCAGTCTAGTCTGCGCTGCTGCTTTGCTTTGTAGGCTTTAGAGAAAAAGTCCCTCTTGCGCCGGTAGATTGAATACCAGGCTGTCTTGATGGCAGCGAATACCGGCTACTTATTAGCATTAAACGGATTTCCCTAAAATCATGCTTTACCGGAGAAACCTCCTTCATTCTACCTCTTGCCTGGGTCTTTTCTGTACCTTGGTTAGCTTCCTATTCAGCCAGTATGCCTCTTTGCACACCTTCCCTCCCATCCAATTCGGTGCCTAGCCTCTTTCCTCGATGCAGCAAGCTGAGATAGTTGAATTAGATGTCATGTCAGTTCCTCTAGCAGACGAGAAGGCCTTCTTCTCAAAACCCTTCTCTTCCTCAACAGGGCATTCGTGCAGAACCCCTTCTTTCTATGTCTTGCCGTTCTTCATGTGTAGCTCCTTCTGTGCATCTGATCTTTCCTGTCATCGAAATCGAAGAGGGACAACTAGTTAGCTTTCAATTGGCATTGGCCTACTTACTTCTCCGCTTTTCGGCCTAACGACTGCTACCTTTTTCGATTGCTTTCATCCCTTGTGGCGAACTAGACTGAAAATTTCTTATATAAAGAGGAGTTGTGTCTTTCTTCAAAAGAGTCAGATAGTGGATCGAGAAACCTCCGCCCAATAGAGCCTAGCCCGAGAGAGGTAGGGTACTTATCTTACCTTTGGTACTTATCTTACCTTTCCTGTGTGGACCGAAATGGTCCCGCGAAGCCGATCACCGGTTGCCTAAGATCCTTTCTTACTATTGAAGAAAGATAGAACAGAGAGTACAGTAGTGGAGAAATTGTGGATGTCTATCCGTTAACTGAGGAAGATGAATCAAAAAGATGTGAACATGAAGAAAGAAGAGAGAGGGAATGCTTTGCCAGCGAACCAGTAGCAATCCGGATTCAGGCAGTCACTTGTTTTAAATACGATCTTCTTACTTTCTGATGGTACAGCGCGGAGAGAAAAGTAAATAGCTTGCATAAGATCCATATCCATTGCTAGCTGGATTGAGAGGAGTGCTTTCCCGTCCACCTAGGCTCCAAAGCAAAGAGGAATGCTTGGACCTACTTACTATATGGACCTATCTCCTATCCCCGGTCAGTCAAGTCCATTCTTCAACCTGCGGATCTCTTTCTTCAAAACATATCCTTCGGCGCCAGTCTTTCCTGCCTTACCTTAAGCCCGCTTTCACGTGGTTTGAAGTTTCTGTGATCACTTTACGGCATTCTTTAAGCCACTGGACAGAGTGAAAATGATCTGTAAATAGCCGAATTGGCATTGATTGAAGAAGAAGAAATTAGTAGATGCCGGGGAATCAAAAAGGATTAGCTCTTAAAAAGAAAAAGCAACAAAAAAAGAAGAGGAGCTATTTTACTGGAATAGTTCAAAGATATGGAAAAAGGGGGCTGTTTAAGTTGAAGAAGCTGATAGTTTTTTCCCTACCTGCCAGGTATATTGGCTTGAGTGGATTGCTTTGACTAGCTATGTTTCGTACCTTTGCGATTCGACTTTCCGGAGAGAATGCGTTGGTATAGAATCTAACAGCAACCCTTCCCGGATCTTTGAGCATTGCAAGGCTACTCTTAACTTAAGAAGAAATTTCTAGAGTAAGCAGTTAAGCCTTTCAGTAAAGCAGGCAACTCACTAACCACAGCTTCTATCTCCTCTAGGTCCCAGTAGACTGATCCTTAGTCTTTCTCCCCCGCAACCAAGCTAAGGGCTATTCTTCGCATCTCTCGTGGTCTTTTCGAAGCAGATATTTGTACGCCCATTGGGTTCTTTGAGGATGGCACCGGTTTCGGCTTGACTGCTTTCCTTGGTTTCTTTTTGCTTAGAAGGGAAAACTCTAAGCCTTAGGCTAGCAAGGTAAATGGATTTAGGAAAGAAAGATCCCACGTTCCATACAAAAGAAAGACCAGGCCAGGCTATAAAGAAAGACGGCCTTTCCTTTCTTATATAATATAGATTCTCACGAAAGTATAGGTAAGATATTCTATAGTCGACTGCTTTATCTTTACTTATGATATTTCTGCACCACGATCAGAGGGCTTCTCTTAGTAAGGTAAGTAGTAGAGTGATTCCTTCCCTCTAGATAGATAGCTAGGTAAATGCCTGAGTGAGTCTAGTCCGGATGGATCACATCTAGCTACCACCCCTAAAGTCAAGGGCTAGCGCGAAAGAAGAATAACAAGGCCTTGACCCGCCAACCAACCAGAAAGCGCAACAGGAACAGAAGGGAATGACTTTCTTTATCACAGACTACTGGTATCGCGTATCCCCTTAGAGTTCCTTCTTTACGTGGATCGTTACTTGAGGAATTACCAAATACATCCGAGGAATGACAGGTATTACAATAACCTGGTATTACTAATAACAGCTACTACTGGGTTTCCTTACTACAGACCCTTCATTACCACTTTCTCGAAAAAGAAATTTTATTTACTACTTTAGCTACAACGGTATCGCTCCTACTACTCTTACCTCTTATTACATTACTGAGGATAAACTGGGAAGACTACCCACAAAGAGCAGGAATGAATCTTACCCGAATAAGATAAATTCTGTTACAAACGAATCTATTAGTTGATGATCGAGCTCTTTATGATTGAATGAAATGAAAGAAAGAACTCACAACTAGGGCTTTCCCTTTATCGTCAGCGTCGTTATCATAGTTGCTATCATCGTCGCTAAAGCTCCTCTCTTTCAAAATAAAACTCTTGTCAACTACTATTAGGTAGGAAAGGGGATCCTTTAGGCTACTCAGCTGAAGAGGAAGGAAGCCTTCACCCATGTTGTGAGAAAGATAATATCTTTACGTATGCATGGTTGGAGTTAGCGGTTAGTGGGTTAGTAAGCATAGTAGGCATGGTAAGCAGTAAGCGAGCACGAAGATTAGTGGTTTCATTTTTTTTCTTAGAGGTAAGACTAAGAACTGAAGTAAGAATATAGGCATTGGTCTCGGAAAGCCCTCCCTAGGAACCGGGGAAGCTTCATGGCATCGAGCCAACTCTGTTGCCGGGGAAGATAGCTCCTTCAGTGACGAAAGGTGCTTCAGTGACCGATGTTGGTGCCATTTCTTGGAGGAATGCTCTCTCTTTGAAGGAAGAGTGTCCAATCCCGGCCGATGTAGAGTAGTCCTTTTTGGGCAGTACTTCCTCGTAGGGAACTACCAAGCTCACTTCGCAGCATTGATTTCTTGTCATTCTCGGAGACAAAACCAAAGACTTAACACCACCCTTGCTCTGCTCTTCGAGCGAAGGCGAATTCTGTAAGTGAGCTAAGAACGAGTTCCGAGTGAAGTTGCTAATTCATATCTTGAGCATCAAAGCACAAGTTTCAGAGTAAGCTAGAGCTAGCAAGGATAGGAAGCAAAGCTAGTCAATTCAATGGGAACTGAATCTGCACCAGTAGGCTTCCAGCTTTCCCACCTCTCTCCTCTATCTTGAGATAGGTCTCACATGGACTGAATCACTTCGACTTACATCTTTAATAACGTGTTCAGTTAGCGGAGTCAATCCCCTTAACTTTCTCTCTATTCTAACTTCTTTGAAATTCCCGGTTGCAGGAGTCATTTAAGTGAAAAGGGATAGGACACATAAACGATCGGAGAAGCACCTTCACAGGCATCGTCCAGGACTAGGACGGCTGCATCCGATGAAGCCTACGAAGCAAGATCTCCTGTTTGTTTTCCATAGGCCTTTGATTCTGCTTCTTCTTCTGCTTCTTCGGGGGCTCTCTCCAGTTCTCATCAAATAATCTTTGCTTTCTCCAATTCCAAATAAGCCGCAAGACCAAACACTAGATCCCAAGGGTATTAAGCCTCCTTCCTTGTAGTTGCTAGGTTGTACCGTACCCAATCATACATTGGACTAGAAAAGAAATGAGACAAAAGAAAAGATCTCTTGGGACCAGCTTAGTTCACACTTGGAATGCTAAGTCACAGTCCCGCAAAACATCCTCCTCATGATAGAAAATTGCGAGCATATCTCATCATCAGTTAAGTGTCCGCGTTTTCTTTTTTTCTCAATACAATATTAGTAAGAAGTTTCTTCTTCACAACAAGCCATAAAAGATGCGAATCCTTTGTGGACCGCCAGACTAAATCCCAAACAAGGTTTGGCTGCTCCCATGATTGTTCAAAAAGAAGCTCATAGGCGGTTTTAGTAGTAAACGGAGAGGGGCCCCAGATCCGATTCCTTGATGCCAATAACCAGCCTATCTAATGTAGATACCTTCTTCCAGCCATACCTAGTAATGGATGAGGAAAGTCTAAGTAGAACTAAAAGTTAGTAGTTAGTTCCCACCATCCGTATTGTATTACCAGGATAAGGTTTTCCTTTTTCATTCCTCCCGAAACCGATTGGATAATACTATATGGTTTTTATGCTGACAGGGGAAACAGGCTTGCAGAGCATGTCTTTGATGACCGAATGAACGATAAAAATAAAACTTTTTTTGCGGAGGGCCGCCCAAAAAACAAACGGAAGATCATCATACTCGGCGGCTAAGGGGAAGGACCCGCCATGGCCTCAACCTGCGAATCGGGCTTTTTGCATCCAGGACTATTAAGATTGAGGGCTTGCCGTCGGCAGTGACGAGAAAAAATGTGTCAATAATAGTCGGCAAAGGTGGGGTTCAGGTCTTTAAGAGCTATGATTCATCCCATTAGGAAGAGAAGCAACCTCGATTCCAAAGTCCTATTAAGCTCAAAAGAAAGAATGCCCTGGAAAGCAGATATTACGAAGTGGCATTTCAAGATACGAAAGCTGATCATGGAACGGCAGCCTGCACACCAACCAGATATGAAAAATTATGTTAGTAGTAAAATTCCTCCATCTGTTGCTCTACATCGCGATAGACCAATTGCGTGGGCGGGAAATAGGATAAAGATACGAGCTAGTACGGAGCAGGTCTCGTCCCTTTTTGTCGAGGAGGGGCTTCCCCCGTTGTCGAAGGACAGATCATTAGTTGGAGACAAACAAAGCCTCATACTTCTCGAAGATCATGTTCTAAAGATAACATATATATAAGTGATTGTTTTGTGATCTTCGTCTAGAAGGGTGGCCCATACCTGACTTCGATGTGACGAGCCCAACCGCCGATTGGAGACAAGAATATAGTTGTTGCCCTTTAAAAATGCTCCGCTTCCAAGCCTCCTCTTTCACACCCAGCGAGCTGGTCATTCTCCTATTTGTCAATGTTCATGTGCCACATCCTCCTATGCATCCTTGGAACCTGTTTCACTCCTATACTACGGGTCTTTGACCTACTGATCGATCCTCTTTCTGGCCTTCGGCTACTCATCTAACCGTGTAGGTAGTCTGTAAAGAACTATAAGGAAGGTGGTGGGGGTGGGTAACAAATCGTACCAAAGAGGCTAACCCCGTCGTAGTAAGACCAAAAGCAGACAAGAACTAAACTAGGGTGGCCGGGGCTAAGATAGTATATAGGATCTTTCTTCAGAGAGAATCGTCCCAATGTAATAATTAGTAATTTGGATTTGGTATAGCACCCCAGACCAGCCCCACCAGATCAATCTCTTTCCCCACAAGATAAGTAGGTAGGAGTCAAACCTGTTAATTACAGGTAGAGAATATAGCAATATCAGGCTATTTCCCCAAGCAGGATTTTTCTCTTATCTTACTTATGAAATTTTTTGAAGAACTGGCAGGATGCTACTGCTTGCGGGTATGAATCTCATCTCTCAATTCCCGGTTGAAAAGAAAAACTTTCCTCCTTCGGACCGCTTCGTTGCCCTTCCCTGTCTCGTTTATTTGTCTAAGGCGCAATGCCTTTTCCAATCCATCCGTCGATCGGCCAATATTGGATAGTCAACTAGCGCACAGGGTAACTCTTACAAATATAAGAATAGCAGCCCCGGTCTCAAAAACAAGCATGGAAACAGCAGTCAATCAGAAAGAGAAGTTGAAGTTAGCTTTCAGCTGTTCAACCACTAAAGACTAAAGTGAAGTGGGTGAAGCATAGTTTCGTCTGTCCCTCTCGCTTTCAGCGCGGGATAGAGTTATCAGTACGTGCGACACCAACTCTTTCGTTTTCACTTCTTTTTTAGACATAACATATATAGAGAAATTCCTACCATATTTGGTTACTTTATCCCGAAAAAGGGGAGCTGCTGGGCTCCTTCCTGTTTTATTAGCATCAAACCCACTCAACAGGATATTACATAAGCACTCCCGAAGGTATAGTGTGAAGGAAAGTAGGCCCCTTACATGAGAGTTGCTGCTCATATGGAACAGGTTTTCCCCAAAAAGCCCCAAGGGAACGAGCGAAAGGGCTGCTTGCCGGAACAGCGGATCGAGCAGCCTATTATTTATTACATTTCTGCCCCAACTATTCCAAAAGGGTAACAAATGGGTCTAATTCTGAGACAAAAGTAATTTAACATCCCTGATTCGGAAACTGCTGCAGTGGGAACTATACTTGCCATTCCTCCTTCCGAAGTGAAAGTTTTCATTCTCCCCTTGGCCCAGTTGAAAAGCCTAACCCCAGGTGAAGTACCAGATTCTGAAGTGAAAGTAAGGAATTGCCCTGTCTGATTCGTAAAGCTTTCGGAGAAGGAGGGGAGATCCGCGGAGGTAGAATTCTGAATACGGGTACGAAGGGTCATCCAGAAGCGCTGGAAGGGCTGGAAGAAGGGGACGAACCGCATCGATTGAGTTATATCCGGCAGGCTAACACCCACGTACCTAGAAAGGAAGGGGAAAGTTTTACCTTTTGGAAACATAAGGCGCATCAGAAAGGAATCCGGATATATTTAGATAGCCAGATTCACGAGCTGAGAGGACTAAGTCGAAGTGAAAGTCTGTGCCATTGTTAGTGCAAAGACCCTAGAATAGTGAACACCAAGTGAAGAGCCACCCTCCGGGAACGTCGAGAAGGGGGACGAACAGCTTTGATTGGATTTGATCTGGTAGACAGAGACGAAGACAAGGATGAATAATCTGAAGAAGGCTATGCCGAATCCGAGGGAAGAAGAAGACTACGAAGAAGGAAGCCGATGCCTAGGCCGAGGCTGGTGCCTAATTCTATGCTTGAAGCCTAAACTAGAGCTGGAGCTGAAGCCTAATTATAAGTTTCATCTAAAGAAAAAGTAAGGGCTGGAGCCTGAGTTGGTGTTGATGTCCTAGAGTAGCGAAACTACAAGTGAAGGGACGCTATCCGGAACCCTTAAGGTCGGGGACAATCTGCTTCGATTGGGCCTTGCAGGCAGACAGGCTAACTTGTGGAGACGAAATGGAATCCTATAAGAATGTCGTAAGAATGTCTTTTTGAGCACTAATAATAAGCTACTACTCCGCTCATTTCATTTCCGATCCTCGTAACCGGCCCTATTCCCTATTTCTCCTAGGCATGCAACCTCTAAGCCACATTACCCGAGCTACCCTCTTCTCTTAAGGGGCTCCTTTGTGAAGCATCCAATCTTGCCTTTTTTCTTTGGGTTTAACAGGTGGTCAGTTGCAGCTAAAAAGCAGTCTCTTTCTCTAGTTCCCCACTCGTGTCTAACTAAAGTGGCTATTGATGAGAAAGTCCTTTTTGTATCTTTACCTGCGTAGCTTGAATGAAAGCAGCGCTTGCCCACCTATCTATATTCTCCGCCTGAAGTGAAGGCTGTCTCGGTTCTTTCGTGTCAAAGTGTGCCTTTGAAAGTCTCACCTTTCTTTATGAAATACATTTCATTCTCAAAGCCACGGGCTTTTTATTCGCCCAGGTTAATAAAGTGGTAGTCCTATTATGGGGTTTGAACCCTAGACCTGCCACTTCACTTCTACGATAGGTGTAAGCCCCTTGTCCTTTGACAGGCGTGCTTCCGAAGCTGCTGCTCGTGATACTGTTTGGAGGCTTTCTTCGGGCTACCCGGATGCTTCAACTGCTTATGCTTCCTTCACCGTTGGGCTAGGTCCCAGCCGCTTGTAGTCATCTTCCCCATCTCCAGGTGCTATGGATCCTCGTGCATTGATCAGCTGTGGGCACGTCCGGAACTACCAAGTAGGATTGACTCTTACCCGCCTTTGACCCTCTTTTTGAAAGGTAACATCGCTTGAAGTAACCTTTCAAAAAGAGATTCAGATAGGGGAAATCAACACGACTGGAGTTCCTCAAAACTGAGGTTCTAAAGCAGCTAACCAATGAATCCCTCTCCGAGTTCATTACATTACGAGGTGGAGGACAAAAGCTTCAAAATGATGAATAGACCTGATGAACAAGAACAGGTGGACATGGTTGTCAAGAATCTACTCCCAGTTTACCAAAATTGTCTCTTTCCCCAGTACTTACCCGACTGAAAGGAACTTAGTGCCATTGGTGCTAAAATAGAAGATGCTATTCAGACTGGCTTGATCAAGGATGATGCATCTAACACAGCTGCAAGATATAAGATGAATTTAAGTAATTCCTCTACTTCATCGCTCGAAGGTCTAGTATCATCGATTATATTATTATAGATAGGAGCCGTCTAATCAACAAATTTCACAGCAATAAAGCTCTTACCTAGTCACAAAGCTAACAAAGGAAAGAAAGACTCATATACTACTCGCAGCAAAGGCATATCTGGAGAAAGTAGATCGGCAAGCTCTTCTAACTCGACTGAGGTAAGATCTGTACTTGGGACGGTCAACGCATGTCTTTACCTTGCCCTTTAACCCTCATTGTTAGGCGGTTTTAGACAGGGTTATTTGGCTAGTACCCCCAGGTACCCTACCTTAGTACCTTCTTCTCTTGTATGTACTAACATTGGGACTAGACCCGGAAGACATACTTTTCTAAAGCCATTGTCTGGCTTACTTTTTGCTTACCCCCGCTCGCCCTCTATCTAGCTTCCTTGCCGATTGAGAGAAGGCACCGAAGCCCTACTCGAAGCTTGGAGTTCCTTCCTTATGTGATGATCCTTCCGCATACCAAGTTGCCACCACCTCAGAAAATTTTGGTACCAAGGGCGTGGTGTCAAGTCAAGAGTGCAGACCATCGAATGAATTGTGGCCTGGTGGGAGGACTTGTGTTACGATGCAGCTGGCACCTTTGAGGTCTCGTTACAGAGTAGGCACCAACCTTTGCGAAGCGTAGCGAACAAATCTTAGGAAGAAGAGAAGGAGTTAGTATGAGAAGACTTTGCACTTTTTTGTGCCACCCCTCACTATCAAGGTTATTGAAAACTCTTTGACGAGAACTTGTAGAAAAAGGCGATTCCTTCTGCTTCCTCTTTCGAACCGGAAAGTTTTCTTAAGCATATAGTTACTTTTTTTCTTGAAAAAAGAGTTCGCCAAAGGGGCGTAGCATCACTGCTCTTTCCTAGCATTCCGTTCAGGAGCGGAGGTGTTCAAAGGTTACTAGAAATCTCTTAATAGAGGAAAGTTCGGTACCAATGGACTGAGAAGTGAATCTGGGACGATTGGCCAACCAAGGAGGGGAGGGTGGCCTGTATATAGGAAAAGGGGCCTGAGGCTCATCTCACGATGCCTTCAACTCTATAAGTAAGGATTCGCTCCTATCCTGTAAGTAATTCCTTCCATTGATGAAGGGGCTCTTGCTTTGTCAGCGAAGGACTCAAAATCTGGTGCTTTTACCATGTCGTAAGCTTAATAGAAAGAAAACCGGATTCTCCCGGTTCAGATAGGCTTCTTCTACCCCCTCCTACTGAGGAATGAAGTACCTTCTCACCTGGGCTAAGGGGCCCTTATACGGCTCCCCATTTCTTCGTGCGCCACCTAACCTTGGCCAGAAGCACGGGCTCAGGTCTCGAATCAAAAGGTGGACCAGAGGAGACTGGAACAAGATTGATCAGGAGAAAGGTCCACCCTTCCAAAGGTGCTTGTTGGAAAGTCTTGATGCAATTCAAGATTGGTTTTGGTCTGAAATCGGGGGCTTTGATTTGAAGAGGTTCATTTTTTAGCTATTCCACTTGAGTTCTTCGACTCCATTTTGAATCTTGATTTGGTAGTTGTTCATGGAACCCGGGTCGTTTGACTGACTACATTTTGTTTTCCCTTCCTTCAAGAACCTTAGGGAAGCCCCTTTCTTTATGGCGTCCAAAGGAAGGAGCATAGGTCTAAGCTCGACCGGAAAGAAGATTCACTCGCCCGAGACTCGACCCCCTTTCCCATACTATTGAAACCTTAAAGAAAAACGACTTGCAAGGTCTTGCTTATTGACAATCCCACTAAGGCACCTGCCCATACGGCCAAGCAACTAATAAGAAAAGTAAAGGAACTCTCTCCTTTGTAGTGGAGCTCAACGCATCGTTGAAAAGAAGTAAAGCTCCTTCCTCCATCCTTTGAGGAACTACTCCTAGCTAGCTCTACTTGATAAATGAATAACTCCTATCTTTAGTTTCTACTATTTGTGCTGAGCAAGAGCTTGGGCTACGTCAAGTTAAGCCGTTGCGCGCTAGCAGTTACTCTTCAGAGATATGGAACTCCAAGCCGATCAACAGGTCTGTCTTCCCAAGGAGAGTTCAAGGACTTCTTGGTTCGTCAGAACGCTAGAAATTTCCATCAGTCATGCTTTGAACCCAACCCCCATTTTAACGCTACCGTTAGCAACTCATACGCCAGTGACGCCGCGCTAACAGAGCAGTCCCCCTCTAATCCAGTGAGTGACCTGTGGAGGTTTAGTTGCTTTCTCCTCGCTAGAAGAGCCACGGGGTCTTTTTGACCATAAATCTAGAGAGAAGGACTCGTCTGACTTTACTTAGTGTTAGTAGCGGGAATGGAGGGGCAGTCTGTCCTGAATTGGAAACAGGCTACGAGAAAGAGAGTGATCGGTTGACGACGATAAAGTAAAAATAGATGGGCCCAATTGGGCAAAAGTAAAATCCTATAATGTGCCAGGTGTTACGACTCCTAACTACCTTACCTTCTATTTCTTTCTTTTTCACTGTCCGGGCTGCTGCAGTGGAGATTCCTAGTGACAACTCTACTCTGACAGAGGAAATATGCTCAATGTAAGCTAGATTGCCACCTTCAAGAAGTTAATGAATTCAACCACTTCATATAGAGTCCCATTCCCTTATCCCTTATTTTTAGAAAAAGAGCTAAGATCCGCTGCTATTTCCAAATTTCCGTGCCATCCCTTTGTGGTACAGGATATTTACCGATGGAGTTGCATTTCGAGTGGAAGTTGAAGTGTTTTTCTAGCCCTAGGCTAGAATAGTTTGCCACCTATTTCCCTTCGAGCTAGTTGCTTTCGCCCTATCAGTCCTATCCCCTTGCAGCCCTTGGGATGAAGCAGCGTGAGCTCTTTTCTACCGATATTTCCAGCTGGGTAGTTTGAGCTTTTGATGTTGATGTAAGCAAGTGAGCGAGCCTGTGAAAAAGCCATCAGGGTCAAGTGCCTAAGCTAATGGAATCTCCAGTTGGAGTGCTAGTAGTTCCATCTGTCTAAGTAGTAGTTGCCCATCCAATTCAAGTGCTTTCCTATGGCTAAGGAGTCCTCTTTGTCTACGGATAAGAAGTAGTTTACTATTTTTAAGTAGAAATTGCCTCCGCATAACCATTAGTTGCATACCCAAAAGGAGCATCCATAATTAGTCAAGTTCCCTTTCATTCTGATTTTTTTTAGCGAGTGCAAAGCAAGCAACCAAATATCCTAACTTCGGAGTCAGGAATTCAAAAGAGGTTTATGTTCGCTCTGCAGGCACGAACTAGTCGAGATGTATGTGGTGCCCTTTCATTCGCACTGGTGAGGGAGAGAGGCTCAGCCAAGTGCCCAACCTTAGGAAGTACACTAATCTAGAGAAGCGATGTGGGTCAGGCTGTTCGGAGACTCACAACGAAACGTTCTCAGTTCAGTTCCCGCTTTCCTTTATTCCGCGTGGTTCGTCGTGTCCAACACGAAGATTCCAATAGGTGTGAGATTGAGAATCATTATTTTAGGGATGGGGAATGACCAGCCTAGCTTCGCTAAGCGCGAAATAGAAGTTCTTCCGCATCGTTGTGACCTCGAGACAGGACGTTCTAGTGAGTTATATAGCGCTCGAAAGTATAAAACAAAGGAGAAGGGCCGGCAAGGGGCAATTAACTAAACAAACCGATTTTGTGTGAGCTTGCAATTGTGAGTTAGTGTTGAATCTCTCTCCTTCGCTAACTGAACCATGTGGTTGGCATTAGCATTTAGAACTGGTTTTCATTAGACTGATTCAATGTATCGACTAATAAACCACATTGAGTCTCAATAAAGAGTTGTAGTAAAGTCAGGGTAAGGTGAAACTCCTTTATTCAAGAGTTAGGATTCCTTTTTTCAGCTTTGCCCGTATTCCCTTCTTCTTTACTAGCTAACGAGGGAGGATTGCATCCAACTGTAAGAACTAAATAACTTCAAAATCCTCGCCTAGTGGGTTCAGAAAGAAAGTCATCCACAAGCTCTTCCCCGAGGAGGAGGGAGCTCGAAGCAAAGAGCAAGCAAGCTCGGTCCAGTTCTTCTCTCCGGTACCTCAATTTCTTGACCGTCTAGTTGTTTGTCAGCACCGAAGAAAGGGGATCCGGGAAGCCTAGTCCAATGACGGCGGAAAGCAAGTAGCTAACAGGGACCCGGCTTACAGGATACTATTGAAGACGAAAAGCAAGACCAGACGATAGAGACCATCTCCCTGTAGAAGGCGTGAAACTCGTCTTTGAGAAGAACTTTCTTTGCGTTATTCTCTTTCCTGGCGTGGCAGTTCCTGGACGCTGTGCAACAACTCCTCTGATTGGCTAGACATCTCCTTGTTCGGGTCATGCACACCACAAGTAGACAGAACTGGATCTCTTATTCGCCTTCCTACTGGAGAAAACCATTCTTTTCTCATTGACTTCTTGAGATGGATAAATATTTTAGGAAAAGTTTCTCTCACAGCAGCTGTCCATCTCGCGTCAGCAACGCATCTTGCATCAGGAAAAGCAGGGTAATCATTCGTACACGACACCGAATGCCCGGTTTAACGCTCAGCCTTCTCATTCGACACTCCCTTTTGAACACTTTTTTATGTATGAGTGGCAAAGACCTGGACCAAGAGGCACCACTACCTGGAATTTCCATTGTCAACGAATGGGCTACTGGCTGGGGCCTTCCCTTTCAAAAGAACCCCATTCCACTGCATTAACTATACACCGCTGAGATCCATATCCCCTAGCTACATGATGGTACTTTGCGGCTCCTCACAAGTAGGGACATAAAATGGAAGATCTACCGAAGTGGGACAAAGGGCCTTCTATTCTAAAAATAAAGGAGGCGGGGGACTAGGTTTTTTTTCGCAAGACGGCTTACTTTAGCAGGGGAGATGCCGTCATCTTTCCACGTTCAAGCAGCTAATCAGTAAACGACTTCTCCGTCACTTCTTCTTATACCCTTCGTGCCCCATAGCTGTCGTAGTTAGATATGAAAGTTATCCCAGGAAGAGGGCGCCGCGCCTTGCTCGGGCTTTTGACCCAGCATATTGGAAGAAAAAATCACCTGCCTCACAACCAGCGGCGATAATTTTTTATCGATTCCGCGCATCATCTATTTCGTGTGGAATTCCATCCTAAGAGTGGTCTCAATAACAATTGGGGGTCTAGCTTGTTCTACGAAGGTAGGCGAATGAAGACGCATACCAAAGCACCCAGGATAGGTAAGTTAGGACAGTTAACATCAAGCCACCTTAAGGGGCGTGATGCACAAGCCAAATAATGCAGCTAAGTGCCTACGCTACGATATTAGAGACTTGGGATAGGGATATTTTCACTAAGCCGAATCGCTATCTCTGGAACCACAGTCGTACTCTCTTTAGCTAACTAATCTAAGAAATGCCCTTTATTTAAAGAACCCTGGTGGTGCCTATTCCGACAACACTGAAAAAGGGCTCTCTCCGTCTCAGTTGGTCAGTACCTTAATTAGCCATTACAGCTTATGAAAGAGTCTCAAAGCCTTTTCCGGACAAGATGGATATAATGTTTTAGCATACGTTCCGGGTCCCATACCCATGGGTTACTTGATTCACTTCGGAGACGGAGGAAAAAACCTTGCTGCTTACGAGCAAAGTCTACTATTCCTATCCAGCCTTAGTCAAAAGCTTACCCGATGGCCGTTAGCAGGAGTTGACAGACAGGGTATCGTACTGAATTACGGAAAGCGATAAAGAAAGCAAAAGCAAAGAAGAGATGAGCCTTTAGCCGCTGGATGGTATAGTGGTCCTATAGGGGGACCGGCCTAAGGTGCTTGGATTGCCCTTTCATCATTTCACAGCTATATCCGGCATTAACTTTTTCATTTCAATGATCTTCGTAGGGCTGAAATCAACTAATGAGATTTTGCAGCTATATCTTTCATCAAAAAGTTGAATTGAGAAGGTGGCCCACGAGGTAAAAGTGAGTTGCTGGGTTTCACAGTAGGGCGGGCACAAGTTCTGAAATTTCTCGGATCTTCTCCGAAAGAAATTATGAAAGTGGGATTTTTAAGTAGGGTGGCGGGTAAACCTTAAGGCTTAAGCCTTTTCCACTCGCGGAACAAAGACTGAATTGGCAAAGAAAGGAATCCACAAGCAAGCTCGGCCCAGTTCTTCTCTCCCTTACTTACCTCAATCTCTTTTCTTTAACACAAAGGTAAAGGTCTCAGTGCTAGCCTAGCTGGACCTGGACTGCAAACTCTTTCCTCGCTAGCGAGATTGCAAATATCATAAGATAGCATCTTTTCTAAAATCATAGATTTTCATCGAAAAAACCCGGCTTTTAGCAACTTTTTTCATCTAAAATGATAGATTTAGAACTAGATTTGGCTGTGATTCACCTCGATTGCTCAGCAAGGGATAAAAGGGATAAAGAGAAGCTTTTCTTTGAACCTCCAATCCCTCTTTCTCCCTTTCATAACACTCCTTCCCCGTCTTACTAGGCGTTATGCTGCTGGTGGAGGTAGTGGTGGGGAAGCTGGTTCTAGATCTACTTCTGCTGAATCGACAGGATCTACTGCTCGGTCGACTGCTTCTTCGACTGACTCAACCATGTATTTCGACTGCTTCATCAACAGAATCGCCGGAATCAACCGGCTCTACTGAAGAAACTACTCGCTCTGGATCTGCAACTGGAAGATATGAATATAGGCATAGGTAAAGGTATGGTCAAAGGCAGTCGCAGTGGTTGTTTCACCCAGAGCCGGAGTAGATTCACTCATAGCAGAGTCAAAGGCGGCAGGTTAGCTTTTGGCTAAGTAAAAGCAGCAGAGAGTCGCTATACGGGGGCAGAAGAGCCCGTTGATTCAGAACCACCTATTTATCCATAAGGGCTTGAGCCCCAGGCATAAGTAGGTGAATCCACAAAACCACTAGCAGAGGTTGAGGCACCAGCGATTCAAGCTGTGGGAGAGGCATTGAAAAAGGCAGCAGGAAAGCCTGGGAGCCAGCCAGCAGTAGACAAGAAAAACCAGCAAATCGAGTTGCAGAAAGAATAGTGTTTCGACAAGTGCTTGCGTTCCTATATATGTAGTTATGGCATTTGTATGTGTTCCTATAATTAGAGTGTATAGTGGAATACAACGTGTTACAAGGGGTGTCCCAACATATGCCTTTTTAGGGGTGTCGCGGAGGTAAAGTCCACGGCAATAAAGACAGAGCTACCTGAGACCAACTGACTATCCTTCGCATGAGACTGGGTTCTTAGCAAAGCGTTGCTCCGCTCAACTGGGTCTCTATTTCGAATCGCTGGACCTACATCCCCAATGAATAGGACTGGAATTGGATTCGCTGGGGGGATGCTCGCTCTGGAATTGGCTCCACTATTGATTGATTCCGCTGCCAATAGGCCGTCTTCGATCTGCTAGCTCTACCTTTTTTCGAACTAGAATTAGACGGACGGATGGATGGCGGGGAAGCTTCTTAGACTCGGTCAAATGCCTCTGCCTCCGTCTTTCATGCTTGCTCGGATGTTTATGGTGCTTCAATGGGTTCTATTTGGTTAACTAGCACTGGAACATGTGGAATAGGCTCTGCCACCGGCGGTACTCTCCTTATTATACTGAAGCTGCCTTTGTATATATATGCCTATATTTTAGTGGGCTCTGCCCTTGCCCTGTTAGTCATCTCAACCAAGATGTCACGTAAAAAGTTGGAGATAGTAGATTGAATGGCGGAGTCCCTTGTGAAAGAAGAAGCTGCATCGAGAATGGCTTTTTTCAAATAGGAGCTGCAGGCCATCAAGGTAGTTTACTCGTTAGAGGTAGTTTACTCATTAGAGTAAAATACCTTAGCGGTTAAGCCTATTTATTATCTGTTCAAGCTTTGGATTCGCTTTCCTTCTATGTATGGTTCGCATCGAGGAAATGGAGATGCAGGTGAATCACCCCCAGTGGCTTAGTCAATTGGTGCAAGCGGTTAAAGTCTGATATTGCTTCCTAAGTTGATGTCATAGATCGTGAAACTGTCCCCGAAAGCTCTTTAGAGGGGACTGCTAGCTTTCATCCTTTATTTCCTGGCGGTCTCTTCTGTTATGATTCCTAAGCTGTCCATGCTCTCTATTAGCTCTCGATATTCTATAGGTCTGAGGTCCATTGCTTTCCTAAAGTAAAGTGAATATTGGAATCTTCCTTAACAAGTAAACTACCTTCATCTTTGATGTCCCCTAGCGCTTAGTCATATCAGGGGCAATTTTCTATTCAATTACCTTGGGGTATGGAAAAAGACCCATAAATTCCCCCGCTTTCAGAGATTCCAACTCCTAAAGGAATTTTTAGAGCTTAGATTATAAGGAAGAAGTCAATTTACCCTTCTCAGTATCAGAATAAGGGACTAACGGAAAAAAAGTTCTTCGCTATACGACAACAAGGGATTGGACTACTTATATATAAGATAAGACTGGAAGGCTGGCAAAGGAAATGGCCCTTAGCCGGCTTCGACCACTGGAAAGAGAGGAAGGAAAGGATCGGGAATGCTTCTCAAGCCTGCCAGCCTGAAAGAAAGCGATAAAGAAGGGAAGGCGATGCGGAGGGCGACTGATAAGGAGAAAAAAGCCTAAAAAAGCGTAGGTCAAACCAAACGTCTGGTAATCGTCACATCAAGTCTGGGCTATGGTCTGCGTAGGGCTCAAGGGCAGGTGGAAAAGGTCAGAGTCGAGCAGAGTGAGGTTTTCTACTTGAAAGGAGCGTAGAGTGGGCTATAGGTCTCCAAGGCAAATGACTTTTCTTTCCAACTTTAATTAAGGGGTTGTCATGACGAAGCTACAGGTCAGGTAGGAGTGAGGCGAGCGGAGTGAAGAAAGGAGTTCGTATGCCGAATGCTTTTTTTAATCTCGGTTAGTTAGTATGTCAGAGCAATTGGAGGCAAAGCTATTAGTTCCCGATTGGCATTTCTTTCTAAGCCAGCCTCCACCAAATCAAGAAGCAGAAACGGAGCGAACCACCAGAAATGCCGCTGATGAGGAAGCAAGTGACACGGCTGATAATGCAGCCAAGAAAGAAGCAGCTGCCAAACTGGAAGCTGAGAAGGCTCAGGCATGGAAAGAAAGTATCCTAGAAGAGGTCAAGAACATCCATGGCCTAAAAACTCTGAACACTGAAATCTATGACCTGAAGGGTCGATTGGCTAAGGGAGCTCTTCCGAACAAATTCAAACTTCCTGATATGAAGAAGTTTGATGGCACTGGTGATCCTCAGGCACACTTGGAATTATATCTGACCATCATGGGTACAACTGGGCTTAATGAGGTTCAAGTCACAAACCTCTTTAATGCTTATCTAGAAGGGTCGGCCCTGATATGGTACCAAACCCTTACATCTGCCGTGAAGAAGGAGTGGAAAGATCTGGCCAAAGCTTTCGTGGCGCAATACAACTTTAACACAATGCTTAAAGTTACGGTAAATGAGCTTGAGAACACCAAGCAGAAGCAGGGTGAGACTTTCTCTGACTATGTTAGAGGATGGAGATCAAAGGTGGCTACCATGGAAGACCGGCCAAGTGAGAAGGAACAAATCCGGATGGTGATAAAAAAAGCCCAGCCGTATATTAATGAGAAGATCAAGTACATGCATTTCCCTGGATTCAATGAAATGTATGAAGTTGGTTTGACGGTCGAAGCAGACCATGAACCTAAGAAGGCATATACCAAGTGGACTAAAAGCAATTACAGTGGTTCCGCGGGAGCTGGAAGTAGTGAAGTTGTAAAGACAGTAGAGGTGAATGCAGTCGAAAGGCGAAAGTTTTCCACTTTTAATCAAGCATTGTCCAAAGTAAAGTCTTTGAAAGACTTCATAAGCAGGGTTTACTTCAAGCCCTGCGATGAGAAGCCAACTCAACAAACGATAGCAAAGGGGTTATGCAATTTCCATCAACAACAAACATGGGCACAATACTGACTTTTGCATGAGGTTGAGGCATGAAATCCAGGATCTGATTGATGCAAAGAAGATTACAGATCCGGATTCCAAAAAGCCTTCTACTCAGAGGAACCCTCTCCCCGATCATAGGGTTTTCTTTGATTAGCTCTGGCTCTGGAGTCTCTGAAGATGATGTGATGGGGACTCTTGTGGAGGAAATTCTGAATCCTAAGGAGAAGATGAATATGGGCAGTGTCTATGCAGTTATGGTCTTGAATGTATGGGAAGACTCCTCAGAAGAAGAGGAAAGATTACGGAAAGATGCCATTTGAAGTGATCGTAAGGTTGGAGTAAGCTTTTTTTTACTAGATTCCACTTTGAGGAGGAATTTCTGCATCCTGGACCTTGCCATTTTACCATTAGATTAGTACATGAGTAGACTGCTTTTGTTAAAAGTTATCTCCTTCTCATTCTCACCCCTCAACGTCTCGAAAGAAGAGAGAAGGATGGATGTAATTGAGAGAAGGGTCGATCGGATCTGGTATCCAATAGCAAATGGAAGTCGTATCACCCTTGCCATAACAGGGTTTCGGTCCCATTTCTTCTTGCCCTAGAGGTCGAAGCTTCTTTTCCTGTTCCCGACTCTGCTGCCATTTAATCCGCTACAGTTAGCACTCAAACGACTATTGTCACCCCCGCGCCTTTCCTAGGGCTATAAGTAAGGACTTAACAGTAGGTTAGACTGTAGGAGGTAGGCTTAAAGCCAGCAATAAAGCTAACAAAGAGAGCTCTACCGCGACGCGAGCGAGTAGCCTTTGCCAAAGCAAAGAAGCGCTAAGAGCTTACTTGTTTGTTGCCTTGTCAAAGTTAGGGGATGTCAGGAGTGAACGGATGCAAGAAGAGTTCTGTTCCTACTTGATTAGGATGGATTGCCCGGGAACCGAGCTTCCACTATTTAGAGAGTCGATACTTTCTTGCTTGCCAGGAATGAAGAATAGCCTAAACTGACTTCATCACCATGAATTGCTAAGATACTCCAAGTATAAGCAACCCTATTTCACTCACCATCAACAGGAAAACAAGAAAGGGAAAAGCTATTTGTGGCTGTCTGAAAATAAGTACTCTTTGGATAAGTTAACGAATTTTGGTAATTATGTAAAACGAATTCCAAAAAGAATAAGAATCCACTTTTTCTTACCTTCCCGGTCAGCAGTGATAGCTTATAACAGCCAATTCCAGTTTTGATTGATTCAGACTTGGTTGCACATTCAATGTTTCTTTCCATGTAAGAAAAGAAAACTGTCGATTGTCAATCGATCTTATCTGTACACTGTCTAGCTTCTATTTCAGTTACAGAGCGGAGAGAGGAATGAATGGACAGCTAGTGGGATTCATTGTAAGTAAGAGGAGGGTCTTTCGATCAGCGGGGCTTCTTCCTGTCATGATCGCGACGGTATCCAGACACTTCGCCGAGTCTAGTTCTCGCATGAGGAATCGAAGGGACTGGTGGGAGATGCTCCACTTCACTTGATCAAAGTCGGTGAGCCGCTACGCGTCGAACCAGCGTGCTTTAAAAATGCATATCTACTTAATAGATCTTAGGAGAAACTCTGCCAGTTATCGTACTTAGAGAAGTACTCGGTACGGATATACGCCATCTAGTCAAAGTGTTAGTTGGAGGTTGGGGGGTCCTTTTGTCCTGTGCAGACCCGCCGAACCGGTCAATCATAAATGAAGGATAGAAAGCATCCCCTTGACTCAGCCAGGGAAGGAGGCGCACCCACGGGCACTTGCCGGAGAAAGAGTTTCCCAAGAGAGGCGCGAGGGACAATAGACCTATAGTAGGGAGCACCTCGTATTGACCACCGGTACGAGAGGGATGGAGGCATGAACAACATGTGGACCCCCGGCATGAGAGTACGGTGTTGACCGCCGCTACCTATACTCAGTATACCCGGCGGAACATGGATACGTCTAAAGAAAAGAGTAGTCTCCAAGCTGCATTCGCACTAACCCTGTCTAAACATTCCTGAACCCTTGCAAGACCTTTTCGCTTGTTGCACCACGTAAAAGCAGGCCCCTGAAAAGCCCAAATAACTCAAACCACAAGTAGCCATCATATTGTTGAAAAGTAAGCATCTGTTCATAGAAAACCTCCTTTCCTCCTAAGACCTAAAATCCCGCATCTATTGATTCAACTAGGATCGGTAAAGAACCAAGGTATCCATTTCGTACTCTTTGCTTAGAAATCTCATCCATATTAAATGTATCGTAGCATAGCTACTCTAAACGAGAGTTCGCCAATCGGCTCAGTCAGCTCTTGAAGGGATCCTTCGCTCTCTTTCAATTGAACATTCATTCTACGCGCTGAGGAGAAGATTGATGGTTACGGATGAGGTCGAATGAGCGCTGGACAGATAGTAAAAAAGGGTCTTTAGCTTTAGAGCTGCGAAGTCTTTATATAATACTACAGATGCAGAGAGGACTCGTAATAGATAGATGCTAGTTGCTTCTTTCTTTAACGTAATTTCTAGTGATTGATGAATAAGAAATCTTTGAAGAAAGCGATGGAATGGTTAGTCTTTTTTATACGAACCATGTACTATCGCAGCTCATTCCCAGATATTTATCAAAGATCGGGATCGATCATGTCGGACCCTGCTCACCTCCGCCTCTCCCCCGTCGGATCATCAAATACCGTTTATTACGATGCATGAATAAATATCATATAGAAGTATTGAATTCATGTTCATAGGATTCTCAAGAGAGTGAATTATTCGTCTCGATTCTTTGATTCTATAGATCTATAGATGAATACTATGTATCCCATGTTCTGATTGAAACTTGGCAATGTTGGTGGTTTAATCGCTGAGGTTTCGAACAAAGACGCAGGGATCGTAGGATTAAAGGCCTAAAAGTGATAAAACTAAACTATGTAAGGAATCCACAAAGGGGCGCCAGCCAGCTGCTATGTGGCTGATCCCGGAATTGATGAAAGGGCTGTTCCGGTGGGCGACGGAATGCGGTAAAGAAAGAGATAGATGAGGGCTTACTGAACACTTAGTTCAGTTGCTTACTGAACCTAGATTGCTGAGCAATCTAGATTTATCACTGCCAAAGAATGTTCTAAAATCTAGAATTTTAGATGAAAAAGTTGCTAAAAGCCGGGTTTTTTCGATGAAAATCAAAAATTTTAGCTAAGATCATATCTTATGATATTAGATGCCCTCTTATTCAGCCTATGCTTGCCTTCCACCGGTGAAGATCTTTCTTGCGAGTCTGCTCTTTCCATCCATCTAGAGTCCCTCTTTCTCTTGATCCTGTTGCAGTTACTTTTTGTCTTTTTCTTTAGTAACTGATTCCGTTTTCTTCTCGTAGAGCAGACGATTTTCAAGAGAAAGGAAATGCAATCACAACCTTTTTGATCAGTAAAGGGAGGTGGTTGGCACTAAATCAATCTAGAAAGCAAGAACCCAACCTGAACCACTCTAAGAAGAATTGGAAAATTGGTAATACACACTTGAAGTATAAGAAAAGTGTTGGTCCAGAAATAACGTATATAGAATAGATTTTTTCTTTCTGATCGCTAGCCTGCCGGACCGCCCTCTCGATCCAACTCGAAATATCGTAAGAGAAAAAAACAGAGACAAGGACTCTCACTCGTCATCTTCAGAATCAAGAAAGCAGCGCCCAATAGAGCTTAGCCTTGAGTGGACCGAAATGGTCCCGCGAAGCCGGTCACTGTTGCCTACGAGACTTTATGACTAGAAAGAGTGGGATCTTGAACTATGCTTTCTTCGCTTCGATCTACTTAAGCGAGATGCTTTACACACCCAAGTTCATAGGGCCATGGCAGAAAGAAATTGGTTCAAGTCCCATAGCCCCAGAATTGAGTTCGAGTCCCATAGACCCACCTATCCGCCCACTCGCTCACCTTTTTAAAGATTTAAGAATCCCTCTCGTAACCGGGATTCTCAGCCTTCGGGCCCCTCGTTCCAAATAAGGCAGAAAAAAGAGTTCTCAAGCAAATGATTGTTCTAGAAGAAAAATTCCTTACAATTTCTCAAAGTTATGCAGCAGAACTAACAACTTTCTTACTTATTGTCGTGGCTCTGCTTTTTTTCTTAATCTTGTTAATGGAAAGTAAAGATAAAGCGGCCCTTGCTCGGGCCAAACGAAAGCTCATTGTGCAGGAGGGGAGGGCCTCGGCCTCGGGTTCGGGTTCAGGTGAAAAAAAAAAGAAAAAAGAAGAGGAACCCCATAGGGTCCCAAGGCCTGCAACTATACTCATTCCTGAACATTTGAAAAGGATGTCACAGTTACTCGAAGATATCTCACGGGATACAAACAAAATTGACAGGGGCATTAGTAAAAAACGATGGTTACTTTTCTTAAAAAAAGAGATTCCACCCCAAACACACACACGAGATAAGTATCACTTTCTGTGTTTGGTCCATAAGTCTTTAGAAGACGAATGGGACACCTCCAGTTATTTCAGAATTTTTTTGGAAAAGATTTTGAAAGACGAGGTAATCCCCAGCCCGCTTGAGCAATTTTCCATTCTCCCATTGATTCCTATTCATATAGGAAACTTGTATTTCTCATTCACAAATTCATCTTTGTTTATGCTGCTAACTCTCAGTTTGGTCATACTTCTTTTTTATTTTCTTACTAAAAAGGGAGGAGGAAAGTTAGTACCAAATGCTTGGCAATCCTTGGTAGAGCTTATTTATGATTTCGTGCTGAACCTGGTAAACGAACAAATAGGTGGTCTTTCCGGAAATGTGAAACAAAAGTTTTTCCCTTGCATCTTGGTTACTTTTCTTTTTTTGTTATTTTGTAATCTCCAGGGTATGATACCTTATAGCTTCACAGTTACAAGTCATTTTCTCATTACTTTGGGTCTCTCATTTTCTCTTTTTATTGGCATTACCCTAATTGGATTTCAAAAGAATGGGCTTCATTTTTTAAGCTTCTTATTACCCGCAGGAGTCCCACTCCCGTTAGCACCCTTTTTAGTACTCCTTGAGCTAATCTCTTATTGTTTTCGTGCATTAAGCTTAGGAATACGTTTATTTGCTAATATGATGGCCGGTCATAGTTTAGTAAAGATTTTAAGTGGGTTCGCTTGGACTATGCTATGTATGAATGATCTTTTCTATTTCATAGGGGATCTTGGTCCTTTATTTATAGTTCTTGCATTAACCGGTCTGGAATTAGGTGTTGCTATATTGCAAGCTTATGTTTTTACGATCTTAATCTGTATTTACTTGAATGATGCTATAAATCTCCATTAAAGTGGTTCTTTTTTTTTATAATTGAACAAAAGCGAAGAGCGAAGCATGTTACCGAGTTTACGACCCTTTTGATCTTATTCGTAAGTTTCCCTTGCTTACCCGCACAAGCCTGCAAGAACTACACTACAGATCATTATAGATCTGATACCTACCTTCTCCTTTGGTCTGTCTGGGAGATGATGGGTTATGTAGGCATACAACTCTTCATAGGTTGTATTCGATCACAAAAGACCAAAGGCTGGCTGTTAGTTAAAGGAGCTTCCCGAAAGGAGTCTTCACCGCTTGAAAGAGAGAAGGCAAAGGCAATTGTTTTTCTCAATGAGATTCCCTGCAATTACATACATCAAGATCTGATCTAGCACCGTCAAGGAATAACTTATTGGAAGATAGAAGTAGAGCCCATGCCCACTAGAAAACCTTGGACAGCTGGGACAAAGACTGTAGAACAGACGCTCACCGACCGAAACCACAAGGAAGGATAGGCATAAAGAAATGGAGCTTCCGGCCTGACGCCTGAACCTATTCATTCCACTCCTGAGTTGAACCGCTCTACTCAGCTGAAGAGTAAAATGCTTTCTCTAGCTCAGTCTGAAATCGACTCCTACTTTTATCTATATTCTATTTTAACAACTCGAGTATGAACACCGGCGCTTGCCACCTTCTGCTTGAACCCGACGATATTGCATATCCACTGAGGCTTTAAGCACTCATACTAACTGAGCGCCCGCCTGCTTCATTACTGACATCGATTTATTTTTCCCCTCGTGCCAAGCTGAAGATGAGTATTTTTCCTTACAAGAGCATCTGGGCAAGGAAGAAGCAAAAGTTGAAGTTGACTAAACCAATCGTTCTATAAGCAAGGGACTGGTACATCACGGTTTTCATTTTTACCACTGGCTAGTAAAACACTTATAGTAGTTAGCACTAGGAATGACTACTCACATGGGCAGTTATGAATGGCAAGGATTGGAGTTAGCACTCGGTTCGTTCTATAGCGATTCACGCTCTTTCACATTGACAGTGGAGGAATCGTGGTTCAAGAAACGTAGGCGGCTGTGTTCCTCCATTGAGGGAGGGATAGAACCTACAGGAAGAATGAGATCTCTGAAACCTATCAGTCTTGCGAGCTATCTTTCCCAGTGCTTCGTTTGACAATCCCTTGATTGTCCCATAACAGGGTAGAGTGCGGCCAATTAACCCTTGTTTCCTTTCCGCGGTGTGCATGCCCTTAATCTTAATGGACGAAATTTTTTATTCTCTTAGCGCGAGTCTTTCACTCCTTTCCTAACCTTTGCTAAGAACTTCTTTCAGGAAGAGTTAGCTAAGAATGAATAAGAGGTATTCCTTTTATATGTTATATATATTCCTCTCTTGTTAGTTGTAGCAACATTCAGAATTATGTTGCTGGGTATTGCAATCTTTAAGATCGTTCACTGCATTAGCCGCTCCCCCAAGAGCTACAGCAGCCAAAAGGGGATCGCCTAACTAGTTCACTTGCCTTTAAAGTATGGCAAAAAATTTTAATACCATTTTATTATTTTAGCTAACAGGTATGAAGTAGCTCGACTAAAAGGAGAGGTATGACGTCATAAAGAATCTAATGGTGGAGAACCCTATATAGATTATATTGTTAATCCCTTTCTTTTCTGGGTTAACCAGCCCTATGCCCTCCCTATATATCGGTATTTCTTCAATTAGCTTGTTAGGAATAGTAGCATCCAAGCTAAGCGACGGTAGCTAAGGGAGTTAACTCGGCTTTGTTGCTCCCCATCCGAGACGTCACTAACCTTTCATACGAATCATACGAACATCGTTTAACTCTTTCATCCCTATAATAAGATTAAGCTACTAAACGGTCAATAAAGACGTCATTTGCTTGTTGTTGTGGGAAAGCTTTGTTAGCTATGAGTTCTTCTGTTAGCTTCAGGCTTATCCTTAGCTGTCTTTAGCAAAGGGGTATCATACGAAAAGAAATCCCGCATTTTAGCTCTCATCTCAGAGTTCTAATAGAAATAGAAGGGTTAGTTAAAGGTAATTAATTACTACAGAAAGCAAAGGCAGGTGGTAAAGAGGAAAGGGGTACAAGGGAAAGAGAGGCCTGGATCACTCCATTTCAACATTTCACTTCCATCTTGAATCGGCTCATCTTCTTTCTTCTTGGTTGGGAAAGATGAGAGTTGGTCTTCCCTCTAAGAATTTAATCACATCTTTTGCTCGCTTCGTCTCCCCCGCTAATTCATTTAGTAAACTCTTCTATCTCTATCACACTAAGCAATCTATCAGTAGGGGGACTTTCGAAGAAAGAGCTAAAACTCTTAAGCCACTTTTCCGTAGGAGAGAGATTTTCGATTACACCGGTTTCCTTCCCTTTCAAAAGGCAGTCGTAAGATAAGATAATATTACGATAGCATTCAATTCAAATAGAGGGAACCTGCGCTCAGGCGGAAGAGTATTCTTCCGGCGCCTTGCTCCTTAGCTTGCGAAAGCACGACGGCATTTTTGACCCTTCTCTTCAGGGCCTTCCCTTCTTCTTTCTTTGCTTTCCTCTCCCACTGGATCAGGATCAGTATGGGGATGAATCTTTGTTGTCGCACCATTTCTGTCTTCTTCAAGGCTTGTCTGGTCGTAGTAGCATATCCGTGGGTGGGCAGTGCGCTATGTCCGTCTTTGGTCAGTACGGTAAGCCAGTAAGGCGAGTAGTCCTAGATGCGCTTGAGTGAGTGTGCCTGGTAGGGTAGGAAGAGAAGGTCTGCTGGCGGCTCCGGTGGTGAGGGACGGGAAGGACCTGGAATGTTAGGATGCCTAAGAATAGAAGTGGTGATATGCCGATTTGCTGCTGTTAAAAAGCTAGGCACCTCTGTATTCTTATTGCCAATCTCTTTTAGCTCCCTCACAGCCTATTCGATTTCTGTGCTTAAGCTTGCTCTCACTTATTCTTGGCTTGGATCTAGATAATAGATATGGCATGCTAGTCTTTTAGCCCTAAGGCTTAGAACTGAACTGCACATTCATTCTAGTAAAGATAGCCACGAGCACAAGTATTGAATCAACCGCTGTTCTAGAATCTGCCTTACCTGATTCCCTTCCTGGGGATGTGGAATAACCGGTGCTAGTGGTAGTAGGAGCTCATGGATGAATACCCGTTGTTCAAATAGCTGTAGTTGAATAAGCGGCGTGCAGATGAATTGAATCATCAGTCGTGGGACTAAAAGTAGTGGCATAGACCCCATAAGAATCAGATTCTAGAAATTTATTTTGAATAGGCATCTCTTCTTCAATAGGAACTGAACTGAAGGCTGGCATCAGGACCGAAGGCTACTTCTCATTCTCAGTGCATGAGGAATGAAAAGCGGCAAGAGCTTTTTCGTAAAAAGAAAAGACTGGTACGCGCTCAGCTGATTACAGAATGAAAAGAGAAGACTGGTACGCTCAGTTTCTTAGAAGAAAGAGAAATCCCGCTCTACGTAAGTACTTTTACATTCGTAAATCATGTATTTTACATTATCTATCTTATTTATAGGTGAAAGCAGAAACGAGGTAAAGTCTTCATCCTCTGTAGCTGGGCGAAAGAAAAGGGGTTACGGAAGCAAGAAAAAGGGCTAAGGAAAGGGTAAAAGGCTAAAGGTCCAGTGTGTTATGCTTAACACACGCTAATTCGGATTAATGAGTAGCAAGAAAAGTGAGGTTACGCTCATTAATAGGGTTAGTAAAAAGTCTAGGGGAAACAAGGAAGCTAAAAGGCGTAAAAAAAAGCATAGGCGTAAAAGCAAAGCTGGTATTGGTACCGAGACCCAAGGCTCCTATTTGAGGCTATTTACCCCGTAACTTATGGGGCATGCTTTCACGTAGACTTCGTAAGAGTGAATTCTTAGAATTCTCATTCGCATTGCATTTCTTTTACACAAGGTTCTCCGTGTTAGCTGGGACTGCATTTCTTTGCTTGGATGGGACCTCGTAACCAGCCTTTGACGCCTATCCTGGGACCTCCCATTTCTTGGCATTTCTTGGACCTCGGTAACTACGCCTTTATAGCCTTACCTTGACGCCATACCTTTGGCGCCCTGCCTTACCTTCTTTCCTTAGGCGCCTTCTCTTGCCCAGCCTTTGATGCCTTACCTGTCAAGCCTTGTTTCACTGAAGGAAAATAGACTTGAAGAACTGGCCTTGGAAGGTCTTATTAGTCCCGTCCTTCCTTCAGCTTACGGGGATGGAGTGGAAGAAGGGATCACGGTCTGGTCAAACTATCAACTGACCGACTGGATGGACTGGCTGCGCTGAACACTTTATAAATCAATCTTTTTATTTACGTAAAAACACTTTTTTAAGCTAGAAAAAGTCTTCCAAACACCGTGTTTTTTCGATAAAAAAGGACATTTTTATAAAAAAACATATCTTATGAAATTCCCTAGCAGGGATCCAGTGAAAAACGTCTTCCCGAGCGGGGACTTCTTTTTTTTCTTCCAAACCCCGGTATTTTGCGAGACACTTTGGAATGACTTTTCTATTTATGTTGTTTGCACTGGTAAATAAGGTAAAGAAAGCCTAAAGCTGCGGGAGCAGATTAGCCAGAAAGCAGCGGGTTCGGTTCATAAGCCGATAGAAGTCCTAAGCTCCAAGCCATGGGTTCATAACCGGGATAGGCGGCCAAAAGATAGGGTTCCGGCAGGCCGGGTTCCTAAGCTCAATAAGGCTTTTCAAGCCCATTGTGCGTTCAGGTCTAAAGCGAGGGAAAAGGGCTAGGGACCAAGTAATTACCTAGGGCGAAATAAGGCCTAAAGCTGCAAGCATAGGGCAAGGGAATCTCAACCAGACAGGTAAGAGTAAACGGTTTGCAAACAGACCAGAATAGGGAGGCATAAGACTAAGCCTAGGGTGAATAAGCTCGATAAGGCTTTGAAAGCCAATATTGATTACCGAGGGGGCTATAGGTAAGTCAAGGAGGGAAGGAAAGCAAAGCTGCAAGCCATGGGCTAGGGAGTCTTCTAAGGTTAGCGAAGCCAGACAGCTAAGAGTTACCGGTTCAAAACCTGACCAGAATAGGCTGAGAGAATAATGTAATTTACATTAGCAGAAGCTGAAAGCTAGGGGCGAATAAGGCCTAAAGCCGGTACCTTAGAGATAGGAAAGTCAGCAATTCGCGTTAGGAAGTGGGTAAGAAATGAGTATTTAATACTCTATTTCTTTGACATTCCAAAAAGTAAGCAAAGAAGTAAGCAAAAGGTATTTCTTTGTGTAATTACTCGATTAGAGAGAGAAGGGAAGAAAGCCTAGGGTTCGTAAGGGATGGGGATCGGGAGAAAAGGTGTTTCGGTTCTCATCCTATATTTCATAGAGAGATGAGTGCTTCTCGGATACGAAGCACGAAGCGGAGTTCGTACTCTTTCTCTTAGTTTCCCGTAGGAAAGAAGAGATTGAAGAAAAAGAGGGCTAAAGAGCTAAGCCGTAGGCAGATTAGACAAAAGAAAGTTCTAGCTTATCGAATAGGGACAGAATTGCTTGTCTAAAGCCGGGCTAAGATAGAAGAATGGCTGGCTGAGAAGTAACCGGTAAATAAGATAAGTAAGATAAGAAAGATGGACTAAAGGTGGTACCTTTGAGGTAGGGCCAGGAAAGCAGCGGGGAAGGGTGAATAAGCTGCGGGTGAATAAGTTTGTATAAGCGTTCGAAAGAGGCCTAAACCTGGCATAAAATGGTCTAACTTCAAGTCTAACTCAAACATCGAATCTCATGTGTTAAGCATTACCACTTTTCTTATCTAAGAAGAAAGCTGCTGGGTTCCGGGAGAAGGTCAAGAAAGGGTTCCGGCAGGCCTCAAACTAGGCTTTTCAAGCCAATAGAGAATGTTTACGCTACACTTCTTCCTGTAGTAACTGATTGCTTACCTCTCAAGCAAGTAAGTGGAAACCTTAGTAGTGAGATTTTCTAAATATCATATAGAGAAGGAAAAAAGGTAGCAGAGAAGGAAAAGGCCGCCCTCTGTCTGGTCTAAGAGGTATAGTAGCCTTACTAGCGGGCCACCCTCAGGTGTAAGACGTTTAGGCAGGTGTAGTAGCTATGGCTATGGGTTCTTCTGAGAAATGAGTTACGAATGGGTGACTTAGTCTGAAGAAAGCTTGTCAGTAAGCGAGGTTACTACGCCTAGAGTAAGCCAAATAGTACTTGTCTGGGCTAGGGTATAGTGACGCTAAAACAAGAACTATATTGAGATCCGCGTAAGAACCTATTCGTACCGAGCTCCAAAGCAGCTATAGAAAGGCAAGAAGCTATTTGCCCCAGGCTGGTTACGGGAGGTCAAAGTCTAGGCTAAAGGTCCTGCTAATGAGTAGCAAGAAAAGTGAAGAAGAAAGCGGACTTTCTGAATCAAGCAGAAGAAATGCAACTCGAAAGTACCTTTGTTAGGTAATTTCCTAAAACTTGAATAGGAGCCTTCCCAAAGGAAAGTGGAAAGCAAGCCGCAGAAATGCTAGGTTTTTAATCGTTTACCAGAAAAGAAAGTCATTTCTAGGCGAAATAAGCTCCAAGCCTAGGGAAAAGGGCTCCTAGGCGGGCTAGAGAAGGTAAAAGGCCTAAAGAAAGGCCGAAAGAAGGCCTAAAACGGGGAAAGAAAGCTGCGGTCCTAGGGCTCATAGGCGTCAAGGTTCCTAAGCGAGCTAGGGAAAAGGCTTCCTCTCCCGGCTACTACGTATCCTCTTCTTACTTCGTTCCTAAGCAGCCTAAAGCCGGGCAAATAAGGCCTAAAGCCGGGCGTACCTAAGATAAGAGGTAGGAAGGTAAGAAATGAGTATTGAATACTCTATTTCTTTTACATTCAAAAAAAAGTAGGGATTTGCAGCTAGAAGCAAGCCAGATAGGTTTACCGAAAGTAACTTCTCTTTCTGCAAGAGAATAGGAATAGGAAAGTATAGAAATGGCTATTTCTTAGAAGATAAGCAACCAAAAGGTAACCCGATGTCTAATTACCCGATTCGAGAGGGAAAAGGGCTCATAAGCTAGTAGTCTATTCTATTAAGTAATTACCCAGGGTAAATATGATAAGAAAGAGGGCTCATAGGCCTAAAGATAGGGCTAAATAAGGCCTAAAGATAGGGTTCAACAGCAGCCAGAAGGGCTAAGCCGGGAAGGTAAGCCTGTTCCGAGGTAGGAAGGTCACCAATGATTGAGTATGAAATACGTAATTAGCCCTAAACTAGGTTTTCAGTCTATAAGCCCAAACATGGGATTGAAGCCTATAAGCCCAATAAGTAAGCCGGATAGGAAAGAACGGGAACAAAGACTGCCCCAAGGGAAGGATGAAAGCCTGAACAGAAGGCTAGTGTAAAAACATGCTATAAAGAGAGGTTTTGAATCGTTTACCAGTTATGAATCGGTAAAGCCTTAAGGCTAGGATGCTGTCATAGGGCCTATAGAAATAGGGAAGAAGTTCGGTAAAAGATTGAGTTAACAGATCTAAAGCATAATAGGCTGGCTGAGAAGTAGCTTACAGAAGCAGAAAGAAGGGTGAATAAGCTGCCTGAAGAAAGCTGCGGTCCTAGGGCGCATAGGCCTAAAGAATGGGCGAAAACTGGGCTTGAAAGCCTATATTGGATTACCAGGTTCGAAAGAGGTCTAAAGCGAGGGAAAAGGATTCCGAATAGGAAGCTTGTTGCAGCAGAGGCAGAGGGCAATCGGAATGAATCCGATAAAGCCAGCCTTGTTAGCTAGTAACTAAGGATTTACCTAGGGCCATTCTTGCAGGAAGTCTCCATTGTGGGGTATCCGCCTTCGTAGCAATAGTAGGATTCGTTCTAGTAAGTACTAGCCGCTTTTCCAGTAAGTTAGAGTTTTATCCCCTTCAATTCCTGCTATTCGCGGAAGAGCTTTTATTGACACTCTGGACAGGGGAGGACTAGTGGATAGGATAAGATTTTATAGGTTCCATCCAGACAAGACAATAGGGTACATAGGTGGAAAGAGTTTCCTGAGTCAATAAGAGTTTGTCGAATTCCCTTACAGCCCAGTCTTTACTGACGAGTTTTTCCCTTTTCGCCCTTAAGCTAAGCCAGAGATTCCCCTTGGGTAGGGCTAACTATATATCTTTACTTGGCCAGGTAGGAAGATTTTCCATCTTCATTATTATTTCCTGCGAGGTATAAGATTGTGGGGCAGAAGAGATAGATTAGTTTCGTAGATATAATGAGAATAGATATCTTTCTACCTTCCCTCTTCCCTGCAAAAGAGTGTTCAGTCTTAAGGCCTGTTTTTCCTTACAGTTTTAGTAGCATAGATAGGGCCTTCTAGGCATGAAATAGGGGAACTCCACTTCTCAGGTATCAGCCTCAGATTTTGTTAGTGAGATAAAGATCCTGTTGTGGAAATTCCCAATTGGATGAATCTTTTGATTCGATGTAGCACAGGATGGAGTGGGGAATTCAGTTGACAAGGCCGCCGACCGGCAACTACCTGGGAAAGAAGCTTAGCAAGGATCTATTTTTGCATTTCGGATCGGACCATCTGCTTAGTAGTCTTGAACCCCTTTCTATGAAAGAAGGGACAACGGGGTAGAAGGTAGTGGGCATGTTCACTCGGTCGATAGAGACCAGAGGAGTCTAGAGAGTCCGAGGCCTCGGTCTTATCCCTCTTTCTTACATTCTTCTTTTTCACCTCCAATCCAATCAATCAACTTGTCTACTTGCTTATCGGCATTCGTTGCCACTTGGGCAGAGCTTTTTACCTCTTCTTCTCCACTCCCAGGCTCTTCAACGCCACGAGAGAGACAAACCAGGGTAGAATTGGGGACCTATACCTATCAATGTGCTCTCCCACCATCAACTTAGGAAAGGAAAATTGTGCGGACATGAGATTCGCTAACGAGAAAGATCATAATCGAAGGCGGATGACATTGAAGAAAGGAGTGAGTAGGTGAGATTGAATAAAGGAGTAGGCGCTTTCAGGTCTACGAGGGTCTTAGGTCCCAATTCCTTTCACTTTCGCTATGTGGCGCTCATGAACAAGGCTTTTTGTGTGCTGGGGCATATGAATAGCTCTTGTTGTCGTCTTTTTATAGGTCCTTGGCAGGCTGACAGGCGATCCAATCTCCGACTATGTGTAATTCTTCGGGCCTATATTCTGTTGGAGATTGCAAGTGGTTGGACACTCATTTTATACTAAATAAAGAAGCTATTTATACAACCAAGGAGACAATTTTTTTATTTTTTCTTTCAAACTACAAGTAACAAGAGGGCTCTCAACTCACACCACTCACACTTCAACTCTCGGCTCACCCACTCAAGAAAGAAAATTCACTCTACTCTAGCTCTCTCTTTCTTCTTCTTTGCTCGTAGAGTTCTTCACCTAATTCCAGGGTAGCTATTTTAGTAATAGGGGAGCGAAAGTGGCTTGGGAGAAAGTATGCCTTCCTAAGAAAGAACCCGGCTTGGGACCGCCTCTACTATTTTATCTGCAGATCGCCGGGAATTCAACTTCAAACACTGCCGAGTCAATAGATTCTACTTCCTCTTTTGCAGCGCGGATTCGCTAACTCTTGAAACTGATTCGGCATCAACAGATGATTCGAGAAGAGCTGATTCAACATCATCAGGTACAGATTCTACGGGAAGCTATCTTTCAACTTCATTCTCTTGAGCAGCTGAATCTACAATAGCTGCACTTCATCAACATCTTCGGGTACAGACGGCTGTTAGGGCTTTTTTTTCTAGCATATGCTCTTCTTAAAAGACTCAACTCAAAAGGCCCAATGCTCTCTTTTTTAACATTTCTATGCGTTGACTTTCATACCCTGTAATCCCAACCCATGTGCTCTACTTCTTTAGCGAAACCCTAGCCTTTTGCTTTCACCAATACCCAGGGTAACCCCCAAAACACTTACCTATGCAACTATTAGAAAGTCAAAACAGCCAACTGTTGATTTAATTAGTTTAATACCGAATCACCGGAACTCTCTTAGAGAGAGCCATGCCCGGAATCGAAAACCTCGCCTGGAACCCAAAGGTAGGATCGGTAGCGAAAGCCCATATCTAAATCCACTCAACAGCCTTTCCTTTCACGGAACCAAGATCTATGTTCTCAATCTCAATACCCTATAATCACAGAAAGCAAGGCGTGGATAAGACATGTCTTGTGCCGGGAACCCATGGCAGTAAAACAAAAGCTAGGATCGAAAAGCACCGAAACCCAACCTCTCCGGGACAAAGAACATCAACACCATTTTCGATAGCCATTCCCGGATCGGGAAACTATCCCTTTCCGGAAAGAAGGCACCGAAACCATGTGCTTAAATCCCCACATCATGAACAGAAACCCTCGCTGTGACCTCAATGAAATCAAGTGCGTTTACTTTGATTACTCACCTTGAATCGAGATTGGCAAGGATTGTAAGTGCTAGTTTAAGAGGGTGGGTTCTATGCTTCCCGAGTCCACATTCCGGATTGAATAGAGTAGGGGCTGCCCTTTACTTGTTCTATTAGTTAGAGTAGTCTCCGCCCCTGTCAAATCAAGTAGAGGTAAATAAAACTCATTGAGTTGCCGAAGCGAACCTGGAGCAAGCCAGAGTAATCAAAAACATCTTGCATAGATTCTGCTCCATCTCGGGTCAAAGAGTTAATGTGGCTAAATCGAAGCTCTTCTGCTCCAGGAATGTTCAGAGGGGAGTGGCGAGGAAAATGAGTAGAAGAACTGAAGTGGCACTTACTAATGATTTGGGGAAGTATTTGGGAATGCCAGTTTTGCATCAAAGAGTGTCTCGGGAAACGTACTCTGGAGTGCTAGATAAAGTTTATAGCAGATTGGCTGGGTGGAAACGAAAATGTTTATCATTCGCAGCGAGAGTTACTCTCATTAAATCAGTTCTAGCTGCAATCCCAACGTACGCTATGCAAACTGCACGACTACCAAGCTCTGTAATTGAGGAACTGAAAAAGTGCATAAGAGGTTTTTTTGTGGGGAGATTCCGAGGATGGAAGGAAAATGCATCATATAGGATGGGGGAAGGTGGTGCAACCCAAAACTTATGTCTTAAACAAGACTGGGGATAAAGGCGCTTCGTTCTAAATCCCGGGGTAAACAAGCGAACTGGACTTTCACTTAGGAAAAAGAGGGAGATCTAGCTCTTGTTCATATGCCTCAGCTGCTATTGAGAGGAATAGAATCCGCTGCTTGAGTGAATGAAGTAGGAGCCGTTAATGAATTTCCTGAAGCAAGAGATGACTCCTCAATTTTCAATTCTGGTAAGGCATTACTGACATCTTGGAATGGACCAGTTGCTGATCCTTAGAACTTTCTTTTAGAGTGTCCCTTTCCTTTGGACTTGTACTAGTATATTCTTGAAGTCGACGTAAGGCCATTAGTTGGACTCTTTAAAAGGGCATTGGCCTGGTAATTCGGAATATAGAAAAGGAGGAGCTGCTGTCGAATCTAGTTATTTCTTACCGGACCTAACATATATATAGTATATAGTAATAGCAGGGAAGGAGTCAATAAACTGTTACCCGGCAAGATCCTATGAATCAAGTCAGGGGGTAGATTAATCCATTCATATCTTACTGCTAAGCTAATACCATAAAGTACAGGAAGATGCAGAGAATGGTTTTTGTCTCTTGCCCAAGAAAGGGGCGCAATAGGGGAAGCTAACTCTTTACGGCAAATGTGCTGCTGATTCCATAGCAGGGGATGCGAAAACAGCTGGGATAACGTCGAATACTTAACTTGCCATCTGTCAGTTGGATTCTCGACCAGCCTTTTCTTGCACAAGCCATTCATAGAGCGCCATTCAAGCCTAAAATTAAAAGTAAAAGGGGATTCTACAGAAAAGAAAGGGACAGCATTCAAAGAAATAAGATGAAAATCCAATGCTTGTCCTATTCCATGCTTATGATTGAATTCTTCTTGGAAACCAAGTCATTAGACAACACTGCGGATTCGATTCCTACCCGCTTAGCTCAAATAGTAGCCCTAGCTAGATTATAAAATTCCTCCCGAGAAAAAGAAGCTTGACTTGCCGCTGGTGCTATTACAGAATCGGTTGTTAACATAACCGCTGTTGGAGGAATATCCGCTGTGGGACAAAAACAAAAAAGTACACCTATAAAATCTCTCTGTGCGTGCTTCTTGATTTTTCTGAGAGATTTCTGTTCTTATCTGACCAAGAAAGGAAAAAGGAGTTAAAGGGTCTAATCACATCACAACCAGGAAACCGAATCTGACCCTTTCTTTTTTGCTTTCTGATTGGTTTGCTTCCTCCACCCTTTTAGCCTTCCTTGTTCCCCTAAACTGTAACCTCGTAACCAGCCTATTTCCCTGCCTTTACTGTTCCCCTTTGCAGAAGGCAATGGGAATAAGAAAGAAGGCTATGGCAATTAAGAAGTCTTTGAATCCGGTAAGTCAGTCTCAGCAACTAAGCCAACCCTTTACCTAGGACTATGTAATTAGGTTAGGGAAAGAATGAGATTAGCTAGCTATTAAAGAAAGAGCTAAGAGCTCTTCTTCTTTCAGTAGTAGTTTGCTGTTTGCTAACTGAGGTGAACCGAGGGCGGAGTTAGCGGTTAAAAACCAGACAGGGAAGAGTTCACGGTTGATTCTAAATCAAAAGCAGATTAGCCAGATAAGTTATTTACAGAAGGGACGGGTAAATAAGCTGCCAGAAGGAAAGCCTGTTCCTAAGAAGTAGGAAGGTCACCAATTCGCGTTAGGAAGTGGGTCAGCAATTCGTATTTAATACTACATTGATGGGGCATGCCCCAGAACTAGGGAATTCCGCCTATATGGCTCTTTCTTTACCCAAAAGTAATAAGAAAAATAGGATAGGAAAGAACGGGAACAAAGCCTGCCCCAAGGGAAGGAGGAAAGCCATGGGTTCATAAGCTATCTAAGGCCTAAAACTGGGCTTTAAAAGCCCCATATTTTCTTAATTGTTTATGCTACACTTCATAGCTAAAAGGTTGCCGTCCATATTCCTTACCATTGCCATATTCCTTACCTGTCAAGCAAGTAAGTGGAAACCTTACCTTATACCTTAGTAGTGAGATCTCATAAGAGAAGGAAAAAGGCTGCCCACAGTCTGTTTACGTTGAATAAAGAACGAAGTAAGCTACTCAACAGTTACAAAGTAACGACGAATGAAAGCTAAGTAAGTTCACTTCTCCTTCTATTTCTAGACAGATTTTCGAAAGACTGTAAAGCAAGTCAGTCTGCGCCGTAGACTAATTCATTGCTAGCTCGATTGCTAACGAATGAATTTCATTTATTTAACACAAGGGTATCCGTGAAAAGTCTTTTCTTTAACACATTTGTCTTAGTGCTAGCTGGACAGCATTTCTAGCTAACTCTTTCCCGCGTAACCTACCTTGACGCCATACCTTTGGAGCCTTCTCATAACCAGCCTTTATAGCCTATCCTTGACGCCATTTCTGGGACCTCGGTAACTACCCATTCCTTAGACCCTTTCCCAGCCTTGACGCCATACCTTCTTTCCTTCTCTACACCAGCCTATCCTTGACGCCATACCTTCTTGCCTTGCCTTCTCTTTGACCCGGTACCTGGTAACCAGCCTTACCTGGGACCTCTTATAGCCTATCCTTGACGCCTTCTGTGACCTCCCATTTCTTGGCATTTCTGGGACCTCGGTAACTACTCTTTTAGCCTTTCCTTACCCTTGTCTTTTACCTCGTAATCAGCCTCAGAACCTTATCTTTGGCGCCTAGCCTTCTTCCCCTATTCACTCTTTCCTGCGTAACAACCCTTTTACCCGTTTCTTTGGCCCAAATGCCTACTCTCACTCTCTACTCGCTTTGGTCTTCGTGCTCCTCACCCGAGCAGCACTTGTCCTCAGCTCGCCCTTCGGGACTAGTAGTGGGAGGATGAGCCTTTACAGATAGAGAAATGGCACATCCCTATAGCTTGAGCGGTTCAGAACAAACCTCTTCTCTTGCTTCGCTGGAAGTAGAGTCAAGGTGCGCAACGAGGCGGGCTTTTAGCGACCGAACTCATTTAGGCTTGAAGCGAAGCCCGTAGGTCAGTCAGGGGAAAGGCAACAATCCCTATAAGTTCAGTATGCCTCCTTCCTTTCTACGCTTCTTTCATTCAAAGGGGACTACCTCTTCAATTATACCACTGACAATAACGCTGCTTTTGCAGTTTGCTTTTTCTGGTAATGTCTTGGCATTTTAAGGTTGGTTCGCTAAGTCGATCACAGGTCTTGGTCTTTGGCTAGTGTTAGCTTGGTCTATGCCTGTCCCGCTCGCTACCCGTATTCTTTCTCTTTGGTTAGCAAAGCCTATTCCAAAGTAGATCTCGTGGTCGAGTTCTTATATGTATGTTCTACTATTGAATTCATGGGCTTGTCGGTCCGAATACTCATTTTTGGCCCCTCTCTCGGTTGGGGAGCCTTCGTCACAGGTTTAGCCTTCTATTCTATTATAGAATAAGATAAGTGATAGAACCGATGGAACTGGTAAGAAGATTGAATGATAACAAACAAGAGTCAGAGAGCTAGTCGTTATGAGTTCGTAGCTAAAGTCAAACTAGATCTACTTGCTTACTCCTTTCCTTTGAGACCTTCTCCTTATTTGTATTTGGAGACCCTGAGATCTCATCTTCGGGATAAAAGGAAGCTGCCAATTCTGGGGTAGAAGTTTCATGAAGCTCCTAATCTGCTCTTTCGTTTGTTCCCGCTCTATCCGAAGGAAGTTCAAGCATTTATGAGCTTTGGCAAGTCACATAGGCGTTAGGAGAAGGTGTAAAGTATATCAGATGCTTGCTCATCACGAGGGCCCACTTACTACATGCTCCGGGTAGAGTTTAGGAGTGCTCATTCTTATGAAACGAAGGCTATAGGAGTCTACCTACGTGAGACGAGGTGTAGCGCTGTCTGGGCCGTCTAACACTTGACTTGTCACCTACGGTAGAAACAAACTCTCTCGCAGCTCCTTTCACAGACCAGGCTGGAAATCACTATGCTATGGAAAGCTCCATGAGATGAGCTTGTCCGGGGAAGCGGACGACCTCTTGGAAGCATGCCCTTCATTCCTTGCTTCTTTGCCAACTTATCGTTTAGCTCCGTCTCCAGCAGATAAAATAAATGACATTCTTCTTTTTCTGTGTCTCTATCTTAATGCTAGTCGAAGTACCAGCTTCTTATATTAGGGGAACGGAAACCCTACGTTCCTACCTTGAAGAAAGTGCGACCTTTAATGATAATGAGTGGAATCTCTTGTTTTGTTCATGACCCGCCTGGTTTTGTTTGGCCCTTTCGAAAGAAAGACCTTGGTTTTGGGTTGTTTAGGTTCAAGTAATCGACGCACATTCGCACTTTGCCATCCGGGACGATGTTTTCGAGCCATGACGGATGGAGACAGGGCTTTGGCGCCGCTTGGAACTGCTGAATGACTTCTGCCTTCAGTTGCTGCTGCGTCTGTTGATTCACCTTATGCAAATGCTCACTCATTTCATGAATCTATCCTGACCGTCATACGAGCTCCCGCTAAGAACGTGATGAGTATGAAACTTAGAGAGCTTTCCAGGCCGGGGTTTTTGATCTCTTATATGGCATTTCTATCTTCGTCCGATGAGACTCAATCGATGAGATTGCTGATGCCGATCCCACGAACTGATAAAGAAATTCCTGTCTAAGAGCCAATATAAACTATACGGCTGGAATATGGTTATTCTATTGATTTTCACTTCCTTATTGGCACCGCTATCCTGCATTTGAGCGAGCTCAACAGGCTCGAATGGTCCGGTCCTTAAGGAGTGAAATTCTTTGATAGAATAAGGGGCCACTCGTTCTCGATCGGTCATTGAATGAAATTCCCGCTGGAAAAGGAACTCCTGCGGGCGAGAGGAAGATCAATCAATTAGATTGGCAAACAGGCCCTTGACTGGCATAAAAGGAAGGAGAGAAGGATGGTGAGCAAGAATCCGATAAGGATCTGGTGATGGAAAGCCAAATGGAAGAAAGTCAGGCTTGGTAAACAGTCCTCCGGGATCAGCTTCCACAGGCTGGGGTTCAGGGGCACAGGAAGCCATAACTCAAGCTCTAAAAGCTGCTTTAGATATAGAAAATGTCCGTACAATGAGTTTTCCACTCTTTCGACTAGGAAGGGTCTGGTGGCTAGAAGAATTAGAAGATCACTAGTCTTCCCCGGAATAGACATATTAGTATGATCGGGAAATTTGTGCTTTTTGTAGGCAGCCATCGGGTATTCATTTTAGGAGGCCGTAGTTCAGCACTCAAAGAATCTTTTCAGGTTGAGATCCGCGAGACAAAGGGCGATGGATCGGACAGCACCTGGAGCGGAGAGGCCGAGGTCTAAGTAATAAGTATGATCTTGTCTGGGATGGAAGTATGGATCCTTTCTGCCTTCTGGCTTTAAACCTTCCAGGTAAAGCGGCATCCTCTTCTTCCTAAAGAGATTTACCGGTGCTGTCGAGAGAATTCGTTAGGATAGCTAGAATCGGAGAATTAGTTGTACGAATTATGCCCGAATAGCCTAAACCCTGACGAATAACCTGAAAATAGCGCATAAACCTAGAGTTGGTCTTCAGAAAGGAGTTTGCTGAATCGTGTTACAATGCCTCCTCTTCCTTTTTTCGATAGGTAGAAGGAAGACCAACCCAACCTTGAGCCTAACCCGAGGGAATGAAGGTTCAGCTTGCTTAAGAAAGAGCATTCAAGGAACTTACATTGAACAATAAAGATCAGATGCCCGGCCTTGTACACCCCTTTCTCATTACAGCCCAAACTCAGGCTGACAGACCTGAGTGAGTTTGTTGTTTTTTTTAGGCCCCTCGCCAAATAGAAAGCATGATAGCTTTGTCCCATTTCCCCTCCTTACCGAATAAGGAGAAGTGACTCCATCACGCCCCCAAGACCAAATTGACTGAATGGTGATTATATGAACGCTAACTCTTCATTCAACTTTTTCTTTTCATATGGACTGAAGCCGGCCTTTTGTAGTTGACTATCAAAGTGTCCTTCAGATCCCCACACTTAGGTTATACGTCATAGATAGAAGACTCCGCTATCAGACTAGGGCTATTCTTCGCTTGAATCCCTACTTCCACAGCTTTGGTGGGTGATTCGCCCTTTCTCATTGGTGCTTTTCCTATTGGGGTACCTTTCATAGTTAATAGAATGGCTATGGGGATATCCTTATTGGGAATTAACTTCCTGGGCTCCCCCAAAAGATACTCTTTGACTATGGTGGCTTGTTAATTAATTCGGTCTTACGAGGGAAAATTTCTACTGTTAACCAAAGCACTAATCTCTTCTAAGCCCTTCCCCGTGGGTCCAAAAAAGACCGTATTCTTAGCATCCAACGTATAGTATTTTCCGCATCTCTAAATAATATATCTTTCAGGCCTTTGAAACTGGGGAATATTAAAAGAGTCTGTTTGAAAGAAGAAAGCACTACTTCTTCGAAGTAATGCCTTGCCTTAGCCTTCGGCCCCCTTTTTCCCCATGTTTTGGAGATCCATGCGATCTGGGGCCATATCAATGTTATGCTTGTACTGCTTGAGGAAGGCTAAAGCCAAGTCCTTCCACTTGCGAATGTGGGATCGATTTAACTGTATATATCACCGGGAAGCGGCTCCCGTAAGGCTTGGATTTATTTCCAATAAAGTCATTTTTTCTTTATCTAGCAGAAAAATGGAGTTTTCGAACCGAACCTTCTGATGCGTTGGGCCAATGACGCCTCCAAGCTGCTCTTTCATAAGCTGTGATGGCTCTTTTGAATAAACGGCATAGTCTATGTCATCTTCCTTTTGCCCAGGAGCATTCGACTGAAGAAGTATGCCATTAGTCAGACTCTCTAGAAGCCTTAGGAGCAATGGAGTCTGGTGAGTCTTGTCTCTTGGTCAGCTGTTTCCGCTCGAGTTAAAATGCTTGATGGGGCGAGATTTGCCTTGGGTGAGGTTTAATAAAAAAGTCAGTCAAGTAGGACAGCGGTGACCGCGAATGGCTATAGTTCGTCACTCGCGGTATAAAAATAAGTAAGGAGCTTTCCCAAGCTAAAGCGCTTTCTAGTTTGAGAGATGGAAATGCCTAATCAAGTAGCCAAAAATCATCGATTTCGGAGGGAAAGAACCCTGCTCCAGTGGAAATGCATTTAGGAAGGATCCGATCCCAAGTGACATTGAATCAGTTGGTGTTGGATTTGGCATTAGCGGTCTTGGCTGAGAGATGCTAGGGCTCGTCTAAGCCCTTATGCGGATTCGAGAACAAGAGATGCGATGCCATACTGAAACTAATTCCGTCTATTGGGCTTATCCTATGGGTGGATACAGACTCAGAGTCAAGACCAGTGCCAGCTACTCCTGTAAGCCATAAAGCGATGGGCTAACCGGGTATGAACTCATACCTTATAGTTACGCACCCTCTTTCGTAGGTGGGCTTTCTGCTTTTGATGATTCCTGCTTTAATGGGGGCGCTTAGCAAGGCATATTAAAGGCACCAGCTCCTTCCCTTCTTATATATCTTATCCTGGTATTCAAATGGTTTATTGGCGGGCTGAGACTACACAGGGGTAGCACACCGAGATCTAATCCTCCTTCTGCCTTCAGGGATTAAGGAGAAGACTTGAATAGCCGACTAATCGGTTCAGATTGATTGAGCTAGTTGCGAAGTAAGTCGAGTAAATGCAAGGTCTCTCGACCCTCTGAGACTGTCAACTCATAGCAGGGCAGTGGACGGGCTTATATTCTCCAAATCAATCCCACATATGAAGCCTTCCAGCTCGACCTCTTTTTCCGACCTCTTCCACTACATCTTTAGGGGACCCCAGAAATGATTGAGATAATGACGACTCTATCCACGCTCTTCCGTAGGTGGAGAAAGCGCCACGTCCATAGGTGGAGAAAGCTACCCTAGGTAGTGGTTATCCCCAGTAAGTAGTCCTTTGTTGTTTATCCAGTAGTACCTGTATCCTTTAAGCCAGACATCTTCTTGCATCTGAACCGGAAGCGGAGGCTAAAAACAGTACCCAAAGCGAGTTTTTTTCGATAGTTGTAGCGGCAAGTCACACCAGTGCTGGTTTTTTTTTACCACAAGCGTCATGCAGTTACGAGAAGTGATCGTGATTCTGTTCCGGATGTCCCAGATGCAGTGACTGTTCATGGGTAAAGTGCTATGTGAGGACTTCGACATATGTTGAATTTGTGTAGCGAAATCATCATTCAGATGCGGGCATAAATTCCGGGTTGCCTCACGAGAATCAATAGGTAGGATGGCAATCCTTTCCGATCGATAGGTGGAATAAGATAAGAATAGGATCGATAGATTCGTTGCCTGCATCACCCGGCTTCACCAATGGCCGGGGGTTCTCCGGAATGGAGTGAATAGCTTGCCTCCCGGAATGGGAGAAAGTGTTAGTTCGGGAAAGGAATCCTTGCCAGAACTAGAATAGCCTGGTTGAGAAGGGAAGAAAGAGTCCGGTGATTTTCACAAAGACTTCGTAAGAGACTTGTCATTTCGACGCTTCCAGGACGTTTCAACAACCGGACCCTCCATAATATCCTGAAGTCGCACATCTGGTTGTGAAGCTATCGTGTGGTACCAATGTAAATGATCAAGCCATAACTTTACCCAATTACGGATAAGAGTACGCTCTAACATTTCCACTTCCCCATCAAACGTGAGATCCTCAGGAGTTCAGCTCCTTTGGCTTTCACTCTCGTCGGACGCACTATCAGCCCCTTCGACGTGACGGATTGAGGGGGATGCCCCGCCCCAACCAAAACTCTAATGGGAGTGGAGAACCACGGCCAGGGTTTCCCAAGACCACAAACAAGCGTTCCTATCTGCGAGAACGCCGATGCGGAAGCGAACTGACGAGTCCGAGAACCAGCTCCGCCTAAACGAGCAAGTACACTTTCTTTCTTAATTGAGTACTTGTCACGAAGGAGAGCTAATCCCAGAGTCCATCTGGACATTCTCAATGCTCGAACTGATACTGGAGATTTCTCTCCAGTACCCCCTCGCACAAAGAATCTCTTAGCGAACGACCCCTGTGTTAGAGATCAAGGACTTTTGGTGAGAAAGAATGACTCCCAAATCCGCTAACACACTCGCATACTCAGAAGCAACCCTACTGTCGGCGATAACAATGTCATCACCTAATACAGCACAGCATAGGCATGAAACCGGCGACCGGGAGAAACCCGCTCCGCTGCCAACCACACTACCATATGATGTGATAGTGCGAACAAAAGCCAAGAAGAGTCCTATCCGAGAGGTTGCCCAGCTACAAAGCAGACAGCTGCCGGCTTTTTTACAGCCAGAGCTAGATCTAGAGGAAGGCACTCGGGATAGAGACTCCATTGTGGAGAATATAGCCAAATAGCTAATAAACAAGGGATTAATTAGGGGCTCGTTGATAGCATTCCTCGCGAAACGGAAGGAAAACTGCTAAAGATGTTCATACCCCTCTTTAAGTCATTTTTGCATATAATATAGTGAGTAGTCTTTGTTTGATTTATCCGCTCCAAAACTCAGGGGTGCTTTCTTTCTCTATTCAATAAATGTCGGCTTTAGCCAAAAAAACACTAGGCTAGCCCGGGTGGCACTCCTCATGGCTACAGTTACTAATCTGGGGCACTGGCTTCAGAAGCAAGTTCAACCGGCTTCCTCAAAATCTTCATAGAATTGGATCAAGGGTCCCCCTGACGCTTCCTTTAATCAAGTGTTTGGAATGGTTCTAGGTGTCACATTCTCCAAAAAGGCAGGACGACTATACAACTATAAAAAAGGAGTCGGATATCTTACTAGCTCTTAGATATCCTCCGGAGCTTCCCACTTTCGAGTCTCAATCTCCTCAATAACTTGACATGGATGCTAGCACTGACCAAGGTAAAGAGCTGGCGTCTTGTTTAAAGACCGTGTAAGGGCCCGAGGGAGACGAGCTTAGCGAGGATATAGATTGCCCTATAGACCATCAATGGGCGACAACCCGCTTTTGGAAGCCTGGGATTAGTTCAACAGAAAGGGAGCTCGGGACAAGAGAAGGAAAGTTATGGGAAGCGAGAGCTGACCGGTAGTAAGGAAGAGTCATATTAGTAGTGAGCGTAGTAGCTAGTTTTTTTTAGTTAGTAGCATTGGAGGTAGAGTTCGCAAGGCTCTTGTATCCATTCCGGTTCTGGACCGCTCCAAGTAGTAAGAATCCGGATGTGAGTGATTGCCTTAAGTATATAAACTTAAGTATATAAATAAGTAATATACTCTAGTTATAGTAATGGTCAAAACTAAGAATTCTACGGAACTCGTTTCGAGTTGAGATCCTTTTCACCTTGGCGGAGCATAGCAACTGGGAGCAAGCCAGGGAGTGAAAAGTAGGCAGGGGATTCAAAAGATGGAGTTCGGGGATCGCAAGAAAATCTCCTGACTAAGATTTGGACCGGCAACATAGTTTGTCCTGTAATCGGGGGGTACCGCTAACTAGGAGCGGTTCGCTTCTTTCTTGAATAAGCAGGGATAGAACCAGTCCTTAGATAGAATCTTTTGTACTTGATTTAATTAAGTACTTTAGCAGTTATATCTATTAATAAAGAAGCTTTTAGCTTCGCCGTCCCGCCGATGAAAAAGGTGATTCATGTCCCCTCATCGTCTGATGTTAGTCTCACTCCATCGTCTTCGACAACGGATGCCACGTCATCGGGTTAGTCTTGCTGGACCAACCTTTATAGAGTACCATTGGCAGATTAGATCTTTCACCAAATCACTCACTCGGGTATAAGCTCTCAACTTCAAGGAAGGGAACCGAAAGAGCAGAAATATCATCTACCTTTCCCACGGAATCTTTGACCTCTGCTATAGGATTTCTAGCTAGCGTGAGTTCTAGGAAGAGAGAGCCTGTAAGCTAAGATAAACTGATTATTCACCTAGACATTCTTCTAAGAGAAAAGGGCTAATAGGCCCAGTTTGATAGTTCTTGGCTGAGACCATAGAGCGGGTAAAGTTCCCCACATAGTGATCCCACCTGTCTGATTGTTATGAGATTTTCGTGACTTCCCTTTCTGTAACTAGTATAGCTCCAAAGCTTCCCTTAAAGGCCCCCCGTCACCAAAGACATAATAGTCAATCATAAAGGGTTGGTACTTTTTCAATCATCGACAGACAAGTCAGCAAAGTTCTCCCGGCAAGGGGAAATCCCAGAGTAGCTAGAAGTAGAAGATTCAGCCTCTGTCAGAGGAAAGACGGGGGACACTGGGGTTGAACTCCTTTCTTTGACTGTCACTGAACGCCCGACTCGCTAAATGGTCAAGACCACTCTCAACGTATGACACAATCTTCGTACCAAAAAAGACCGTGAAAGGACAGGCACTGGTAGATCTATTGAGAGCATATACGGGAGAACTCAAACTTGCAAGAAGAATTCTGCGGCAATTATGTTTGAATCCGCTTTCGAATCTCTTCATGCGGAATGCCCTCGATATCACGTAAGATGATCTGAAGGAACTGTCTTATCTTTGACATTCTAGAGACGAGATCCCATTTTTTGCCCTTAATCAACAGAAACTTCCCACTTCTTGCAAGCACCCCTTTTCCTGCGAATGAATCGCTACTCCGCATAAGGATTGATAGAGGAAAGGAACATAGAATGAAAAGAGAAAAAAAACCATGCTCGGGCAGGGCAAGGTTTGTCCTATCTCATGTGTTCAGACTTGGAATCCTGAAGTGCCTGTTTATTCTGAACCAGACTTTGTATGATTCAGTTCGAAGCATGTTAGCTGCATCCGGATCGAACCCCATCCCACATCTCGTTAATGCTTTGGAAATTTTTATCTAACTACATTCTATTACCGGCCCTTGAAGACTGTTTGCGATTGTTTCAGTCTTATGGGATAACATACTGACGTATGCCTCTATCAATTAGATGTTTGAAAGGTAACTAGACAGTTCATACCTAAAAGCAGCCTTGATCTTCTTAGACGATAGCAGGCCTATTGGAATTGGAAATGGATTGGATACTTCCTAAACAACGTCTAGGGAGCTCAGACCAAGAGCGCTTAGTCTATCAGCGCTTCCTCTTGCTTACTTTGACACCGTCTACTGGTTGAGCTGACAGGTTCAGAGCCCCTCCTCGGGCGGATTCCTCTTTTCTCTCCTCAGCTCAGCCTACGGGCACATCTGGCCTATGAAAAGCAGAGAGAGATCACTCTCCTAAGCCCACTTTTGGCCAACAATGTCATACAACTTCCATAGCAAACCGTACCGACGCAACTCTTCGTCACGTCGATTTAGTTGCCAATTCTGCTGTACCACTGGGGCTTCAAAGAAGTGTTGAATGCGGACATCCGCGGACAAAGTTGTAGCTAAATACCAGTGACAGTATTTTAGCCACATCTCCATCCAACTACGGAGCATTGAGTACTAACAGAAGTCTTTTACTTTCTCAGTAGGGAATAACTCACTGGGAATGGCCCTACACTCTTTGTTTGGGCTGCCCGTAACCGGCTCTGGAACAAAACTTCAATACCATTCAGAACAAGAGCAAACTGTCGGAAAGATATCACGCTGAGTCAACGACGGTGTGTGCCTAGGAAGCAAAGGCAACCAGACTAGGTGGCAGAGGGTGCCAGCCGTCCTTGGAAGCCTCTCAATTCCTTGATATTAGTAGGAAACGGCATCCCCAGTATGTCTTTTGTTTTGGCGGGATACACCTTAATTCTATTCTTTCGTACTATGAATCCGAGGAATTTCCCTGACGATACTCCGAAGAAGCACTTTAGAAGGTTCATCTTCAAGTTGTGTTACCTAAGGAAGACTTTTCGTAAATCTGCCAAGTGGTCGACTCTTTTATGGCTTTTTACGGCTAGGTCATCCACGTAGCATTCTACGGTTTTATGCAACATCTCTCTGAAGATTTTCGTCATAGACTGTACTTCATATCCTGCATTTTTTTAACCCGAAGGGCATGACTATATAAGGTAAGAGTCAATACCGAAAGGGGTGCGGAATGGGCAAATCTCTAGAGGTTGTCCGGGTGCTTTTCCTCCCTACCTAAAAAAATGTTGCGAAGCTTCTGCACTTCTTTCTCTATCTTTTCCATGAGTAGAGGATGGAACCTTCTCTGTGCTTGTTTTATCGGCTTTGCATCTTCCCGAATTTTGAGCTCATGGACGGCGACGTATTTTTTCCCTGGCATCTCCGCATAGCGGAATGCAAACACATCACGGACCTCTTGGAGAGGTTGGGTATACTACATCACTTCTTCAGGAGCAAGGTGGGCATTGATGAATATCGGGCGTGGTTCATCGTCCGTCCAAAAATGGATCTGCTTGACTTCGTCTTTCGTGGGAGGGGCTTTACGTAATAGGGGGCTCCTTTCTTTCTGACGCTGCACGTGTTAAGGCTTGGAGTTTTTCTTCATCTTCCTCGCCTGATTCATCACTGTCGGAGCTCTATTAGTAAATTAGGACTGCTGCGAAGTTTACTGCTACTGCTAGAGAAAGGAAATCATCCAGTTCAACTTCAGGGTCTCAGCCTTCTGTAGTGGACGACTCATAAGCTTCAGATTCCGACCCATCTCTCGTTCCATAATCTGGGATGTACCCCAGGACGTACGTCGGAAAGCTGATAGCCTCCCCTTCTTCTAATGTCTGCTTTTGTGCCTTCGTCAAGCCCCTTCTCCTTAATCCCCTTCCCATTTTTTAGTCCGACAGGATTTTCCAAGTCATAGCCCATTTTTTGCATTATCTTCTTAGCAATAAGGCCATAGTTGGAAAAGTCTGGCCTCCCTTCTGTAGCAATAGGCTCCACCTTCAAAGCATATGTTTAAGTTGCCCTGTTTTTTTTATATAATGGGCCCCCTGACCCCAGTTATTGGTACCACGAAGATAGCTCCCCCAGGTTTCTCAACCGACGAGTGGCACACCAGAGGTGATAGTGGAAGACCTACGCCTACGCGCATTGCCTGTTTACCCTATTTGGCCTCTTCTTCACTATCAGATGTGACACTAATAGTGACCACATTAGATGAGCTTTTCCTATTTATAGCTGCCGGAATGACCGGGGGCTTAGATCTCGGCGTTATGAGAAATTTTGAAGGTATTTTAATTTTTCTTGTGGAAGGAATAAAAACCCTTGGGCTTTTCTTCGGCCTTGGGCTTCTCGGGTCCTTTATCGCGACCTGGTGCCGAGATCACCTCTTCTTCTGAACTAGAGTCGTCACCCGAGGCCGGGTCATAAAGCTTGGAATCTCCACAATAAGCTTCGACCCCGACTTACGATCTGCGAAGACTGTTTTGTTTGTACTTTTTTGTCGACATATTTGAAGCATTGATAGAGGGTGGACGGAACAACAAAGTTCCCGTGAATCCAAGGCCTTCCCAGCAGTAGACTGTAGGACGTGTCGTTCGTTATCAATCACATAACACGTGATTTCAGACTTCAAGTCTGCCAACTGACACTTAAGGCGAATCTTACCAATCGCCCTTAGGGAGTCCGCATTGTATCCTTGGATGGTCATCTTAGTGTGACTTAATTTACTGGTAGGGATTCCCTGGTGAGCTAGAGCACGAAGAGGCATTCTATTTATGGCGGACCCCGGGTCTATCTGCACTCATGGTCACTTGGCCTCCCCAATGTACCTGGAAGGGTAGAGCGGCCTGTTATCTTTCATGTCACCCAGGGGTAGGTCGTCCTTTGAAAAGACTATGTTGGCGGCCCGGAACTCTCTGGTTGCCATACATTCCTCACTTCTTGCTTTTTCCCTTTAGCTTCAACCCTATTTACGTAGGTGTCTTCTGGGCTTGCGAGAGAGCTTTGACTACTGCCTTTCTGTTCTGGTTTCAGGAGAAAGACGTAGGAGGTCGTACATCGAAATTCTGGAAAGAATAGTGGCCAATTGAGTCACCAGGTCATAGTCGAACGGTTCGTTCAGACTAGGGGGATTGCTCCCTCTGGCGAGCTCTTTTCTTTGTTTTGTAAGGGCCTTAGAGGTTCTGCCAATCTCCTTAACACTTTTGTGCAATCACGGTGCTAATTTTTTCCTGACCGGGTGAGAAAGTCCGTCCTCCTCATTAGTAGGATCCGACTCGGAATCCCTGACTGCATTTTCTTCCTCTGGGGCTTATCCACTTTTGTGACGAGGACGGGTCCAACCCCCCTACACCCCAACCCCCCCTCTTGCTCTCCCCTTCGTCTTTCTCAGCAACAACCACGTGGCAGATTGCCATAGCACCTGGGGACCCTTGGTCTGGCCCTGGGCCGTGGTATTTGAAGAAAGGACGGCGGGGCGAGCACATGTCTGGCCATAGCTGCTGTTCTTCCTTATCTTGACTCATGGCGTCTTCATCAGTGAGTAAATCCTCATCATCATCTTCCTCCGTAAGAGAAAAAAAAGGGACCACGGCCGCCATGCCCCCTGTCCATTCTAGCTATCAAGGTGAACTTGCCCCTCTTTCTTCCCTGTGAGCCTCTGCGTAGCAGGCCTCGACACACCTCTGCAACATATGGCCGCCTCTCCGCCATGGCGGGTATATGCTAGCTTCAGGCGTGGTAGGAAATGCTTTTGAAAAGATGCCTTCGGTCTTCCCCTTCATACATTCGAGAGAAGCCTTCTCCTTATCTTTAATAGCATTGCTATCGCTAATCTCGAAATCTTCAAGCAACTCGATTAGGGTAGGCAGTGTGCATTCTTCTCTCGGCTCATGAACAGGAATCGGGGAAATTCGCCTTTCTTTGCCAAAGCAGGGCCCACCGTTATCATGCATGATGAAACCTCTTGGTCTTCATCTGAGGAGTGGTTTTGTTGCTCTTTTCTTTTGGATTTCAGGTGGTCCGCAAGGGTGACCGGAACCCAACATTCTTGCTTTGGGGAGTCATCGGGCAATTTTACCTTCTTCTTAGGCTGCTTCTTACTTCTATATTTTTATCATTTTTCACTTCTCTTACTTCCTTTAATTTGACTTTTTTTTGGCTGTTGGGTTTTCTTGCTTTGGGGTAACCACTCCCCAATCGTCATCCTCATGGAGATCGGGGTCTCCCCACATTCTATCTCCATCTGGGCTATTGACGGCTACCAACCCCCGCTCTATCTCTTCTGAGTCAAAAGGGGTGACCCGAATTTCGGTGTCCAGAGGATCCATCTCTTCGACGGGTATAGAGGCTGGTTGCAGTGCTTCAAACCTTATAAGACACCATGTTGGTAGTCGCTTGTCTTATGAGTGAATCTCGATCTATATCTATGGCCTATTTGATTGAAGCTGAAAGCCTATTCAAAAGATCAGATAGGCGGATGGAAGCAAGAAAACAGCTGGATTGGCTGGCTAGCTCGTGCAATCAAAAAAAAAGTCCTTCGCCTTAGTAAGCTAGCTTTCTAAGCCCGGGTAGGACGTGGATCGATCATGACGAAAATGGACTTCTCCGTAATGTAATAGAAGAGTCACAGTCCCTTCTCGACCAGACGAAGGAAATATGAATTCCATTCAATTCAGGCTTGGCTTGACCCTCCTGGAGGCGTAAAGTTCATCATTCAGTATGGTGGGGGCTCGCCTGGCAGATTTGGATGACTTGGATGCTGGGGAGATCTGGATAGAGTCTCGCTCATAGATAGAGGAAGAGTACGCGCGCTACGGTTGATCGGATCAGATAGCCCTTCGGGCAACCAACCGAACATCAAATTCCGATCAAGAACTTGCTTGGAGGGATGGCTGAGTGGCTTAAGGCATTGGTTTGCTAAATCGACATACAATCTTCTTGTATCATGGGTTCGAATCCCATTTCCTCCGGCCCGGCAGAACGGGCGGGCGTGAGAGAAAAAACCTCTTGGTGGAGTCCCCCGAATAGGACTACTTAGTGACTAGGAACAGAGAGCCTATTGCGCGTTTTTTTTTGTTTGACCGGCCTATCTGCTTGCTCTCTATAAGCAAGCTCCCTCCGGCCGTCCAGTCCCTGGGCGGCTCTCGGTTCTTGAGCATGTTGGAAGATTAGGCGGCAGTTGAAAGAGCTGCTCGAAAGCTTGACGAACAAGCCCTATAGATATAGATTTATTTAGGTAAGGTAAATAAAGGAAAAGGAAAGACCTTACTAGTCAAGTGGTAAGGTAGGGCGGTATTCGATGAAGAAAACATACTTTAGGAAAGTGGTTCAGGTAGCTCAGCTGGTTAGAGCAAAGGACTGAAAATCCTTGTGTCAGTGGTTCGAATCCACTTCTAAGCGGGCGAAGGGTCCAAAGCAAAGGACACGTAGCCGGATTTTAAAATTCAAGTGAAAGAGGAAGCCAAAAAAGATGAGCGCTCCTGCACTATACGGCTTTTTGGCGTCGCCATATCTTGCTGGAGGCAGATTTCAAAAAAGAAAAAAGCGGTTTTTTACTCGGATTGGTTCTCGCGTCCCTGTGCCTAAAAGGATAGGCGGGTTCGGTTCAAGTGTTCATCGATCGGGTGGATCTATATGCTCCGGGGGGGGTGATACGAGGTGTAGCGCAGTCTGGTCAGCGCATCTGTTTTGGGTACAGAGGGCCATAGGTTCGAATCCTGTCACCTTGATGTGATATTCAGCAGCGGCATTCCCCCTTTACAATAAATAATAATTGCTTTCATCATGAAAATGGAATTTTCTACCAGAGCAGCAGAACTAACAACTCTATTAGAGAGTCGAATTACTAACTATTATACAAATTTGAAAGTGGATGAGATCGGTCGAGTGGTCTCAGTAGCTCCCGTTTTACACGAATGACCCGCTAGATAGAGCAGGAAGTAGACCTCGCGGAGTAGGAAATGGTACTGATGATCCTGGCTCAGAAGGAACGCTAGCTGAGAAAGAAGATGAAGGAAGATAGAAGCTCCGTCGAAAGGGAAATGATCATCCAACTCCGCCTTCTCCATCTGAACTGCTGAGAGCAGCGCTTTCAGGGCCTCTTCCTTGCTCCTTGCTATCTCCTGCTAGCCTTGAGGCTCTCTTCATCCATCTTTCAGTGAATGCTCCAAGAAAAGCCTCTTCTCCCCGATGACATAAGGAGAAACGTCCTTTATAACAGATACCTTCTCCTTAATATCGGGGGGGGTCTAAACCGAATGGTTTCCATTATCGATTCGCTTTTCCTATATGTTAAGTAAGGAGGGAAGTAACTATTTCCCTAAGACCCCCGTAAGAGATACCCGACCGAGGGAAGTAAGAGCAATTGGCCCTTGCCTTTCTTACTGGAAAAGAATGGTTCGATTTCTCAATTTCAGTATGAAAGTTTTCTCCCGCTACCGCTACGGGTACGAAACATAGCTATTCAAGGAATAGCCTTTTGATTGCGTGGGATTTGTAATAAAAAAGTCCCCGGAAATCTCCGACATTAATGAGATTGGGATGGTTTTTTTCTCCGAACGAAGTGGCACCCTGATCTTAGATTACTTTATTTCGTAAGAGAGGTGGTAGGCAAGCCAGGCATTACCAAAGCTTTTCATAGGTGAATTATGCCCTTTCTCGGAGGTAGCTTGGCCCCAAAGAACTACTTATCTAAGAGCTTTCCCTATCTCGGGGAATTCACGAATCAGATGGAGAGCGACCCAAGTAAAAAGAGAAGAGTGCATTGGCGAAAGGGAAATTAATCACCTGTCATCTCGATTCGCTTCTTTATGACTTAACTCACGACGCGACTTCCCTCTACGTTCAACTCCGATCAAGGCAAGAAAGCAAGCCCTATATCTGCCTTATCCCATATATATACCTTTGCCGCCGCCTTATACACCGCTTTATGAAAGGCCCTATCCAAAGACCCGTAGAAAAGACATACCGAGGAACCAACTAGCCCTAGTGAAATATCTGCTTTTTACCTTTCCCTTTCACTGTAGGGCAGGGACCTTATCTCAGGGTCAGGGAGATCAAGGACAGGCTCGAAAGGAAAATGGATCCTACTTCTTTTCCCGGCTGAATCAATGGTTTTCCCGGCTGAATCAATGGTTTCAAACTAGCCTGCAACTACATTCGATTCGATTCGTTCATATGGACCCTACCTCTTTCTTCCCTACTATGGACCTATTAGATCGACATGGATTAGATTAGGTCTGGCAATGGGTCTAGCTACTTTTTAAAAAGTTAAAATCTCGTTCTGACCCAGGTAAAAAAAAAAATAGGGATAAGGGTATCCCCCCTTCAAACTTGCCTTAAGTATTGCTTAATGGACTGAAAACAGAGTAAAGGTTTGAAAACGCCCCCAGAGCTTACTGGCTTAACACATAGTGAAGACACTCAAGTACTTCCTCTACTTCATACTAGCTCGCTCGAAGAAAAAACCAAGGGCACTCCCAACAGCTGCAAGTAGGACTGCCACTGCCTAGAAGTAAACTCCAACAGACTCGGATGGACCCACATCGAATGGAAGGGCCACATGGAAGATATCTTGCTACTAGGGAAGGGAGAAGCAAGAACCCCGCCCTGAGAAGAAGATATACCCACAAAACAAAAGAAGACCGGGAAAAAGACTCCACAGATAGATAAGAGACCTTTGAACAAGACAAAGACAATAACTACAGGAATGGCTCGCGAGCAAGGCTATGCCCCTTCTGCTTTCAAGTGGAAAAGATGAACTAATCAGTGCAACTAATCAGTGCAACCAAAGAGAAGAGCTAGTATGAATACTACCCTGCTGGAAAACGGCCTAAGGCTGACTGAGACCCCTAACAACCATGGCTAACAGCCATACTTGATTGAGACCCCGTAGTTGATGAACCTCTTTCAGAGCACTCGTAAGTCAAAAAGCATTCTATGCCCGTGGAAAAAGGTATTTCAAAGCGGATTTAGTGCCCCCTTTACTGATCAAAAAGGTTGTGATTGCATTTCCCTTCTCTTGAAAGAAATCGTCTGCTCCAACCCCAATTGGCTTGGCTTGATTTTGTCATCTACACCTGTCAAAATGGTTTTTTGGTGCCCCCCTAGAGTACGATGTACCTTCAGATCGAAGTCCTTTACTAAGGCATTTCTATTCCTCTGCTTGAACGGAGCTTCTGTTATGGCTACAAAAGCCCAATCGAAGTGGTAATCGCACATCTTCCACTTCTTTCTCCATCGCCTGTCAACCATTCATTACCTTTGATTGACTTGACTTTCTTTGAGCGACTGACCTAGCTTGATTCATCACTTCCCCTCCCACTTCTATTCGCACTGGCACCGACTAGCTGACAGGACATTCATTCTTTATACTATCTCTATCTAGCAATCTAGCAAGAATCACCTCGGGCTCAGACCTCCCCTTGAGCTATTTGGTCTCGAGCGTCTACTGCAGAAAGGACTTCAACCGAAACTAGAAGAGAGGACGGCCATTGACCTCACTTGCGTACGGTATCACTTGCCTAACAGCTGCCAAAAGCTGAAGCTTCCATGTTGACGGTCTTATTGTCTCTTTTCTAAAGGGAAAATCAGAGAAGTCTCACCCCCCTATCACTTAAAGGCAGTCGCTAACCGTTGCGCCTTCCCTTCCGCTTACACCATTTCTTTGTGAATGCTCCGCTTTTCTCTTTGGCGCGCTACTTCCGCGAGCAACCAGCTTCGGATTCTCCTTAAGGCACCGTGTTGAGTAGGAATTTGAATAGAAACTCTATTTTTGGGCTCAATGTTGCTGGACTCTACTCCTCTCCCCGGGCTCGCTCCGCTCTATGCCCAAAGCTTCAACTCAATCACTTGGACAGAGGGATTTAGCCTACCAACTGCAGGCTCGGGTGGGAGAACGGTATCCATTGCCTGCTGCCCCATCCCAATAATACGCGTTTATCAACCACCCGTGCACGCGTGGGCTCTCCATTTAGGTAGCTTCCCGGATCTCCCGCAATAAGCGCAAGTGGTTCCGCCGAACGAAGTTGTAGTTGGTTTGTTTTTTTATGATGATTGCTCGCGACCTAAAAAAATCCCGGTCCACTCGTTCACTCGCTACTTCAAGTAAAGCAAGCACTCGATGCTCTCTCGCAATCGATTAGTCTCGCTTTGTCGCAATAGACGAAGCTTTTTAGATACTCCTTTCGCCTTTATGCATGCGGGATTTTCTTCTTTTATTCAATTGTTATGTGGTGCCAGATTTAAAGGCAGAGGTACATCAGATTTGATTCACTGTATACATGCAGGAAGAGGAGGAACGAAGTCACAAAGGAAAGGGGGGAAATGAAATGGAACATTTTGCCGATATTAAAGCGCCATGGCCACACTATTGAGAAATGTTGGACACGTCCTCAGTCCAATCTTGCTATCTCATCTACTCCTCTACCTTTGGAGGATCATGGATCTCATAGGGTGCTGTGCTTATTTCTATTTTTCAGTTCTTTCTGAGTCAGGTCCTATTCTATTACTCTGGAGATTCTTACTCTTTGGTAAGAATTACTAAACAAAGCAGGCTTTCAAGGAGACTATTCAATCAGAAATGAAAGACTAATCTTGCAGTGTGCTGCCTAGCAAAGTACTAGTCTTAGCAACTAGCTTGACTAAAGCATTACTAAGTAAGTCTTTCTTTTATTTTAGTCCGTTAGTGACAGTAGGAATGCCATTCAGCCAGTAGGAGTTCTGTAGGTTTTCCAAGCGAAGGAGCTGGTTCAAAGCCAGTAGCACGCTTGTTAACACATATGGGATATATAATATTTTTCCTCGTAGTATGATCTCAGTCGCGAGAGCCAAGCAAGCTGAAGGTTTCGAGGGTTACCGGCTCTTTTTAAATATATGGGAGGCGGTGACCCAGCGAATTGACAAAGAGGTGTCTAGCGTTTTCATATTGATGAAAGAGGAAGCTTCTATTCTATTGAGACAGTGGTTTTGGGGTTGAGGGAACAAAGCCGCCTATTTTAGAATGGAAACGGGCACTTACATTATAGGAGATTCCCTTTATTTAACTATATGGCCGGCAATTCTCACTGCAACTGGATGGCTAGAAGAAGGGGGATTAAGTAATGTAAGACTTTTTTGAGGTCCTTCTCACTGTAAAGAAACTAGCAGCTGTAATTAGATTTCATACTAGATCAAACTCCAACTCTTTCGAGGAAGGAAATTACTGTAGATGGTGTTATTGGAAGGGCTTTAAAACCAATAGCGAGCAAGGATGAAAGAACGAGAATTGAATGGCGAGTAAGCGAAAGACTGCACATGAATGCACAGACTAAACTGTTGGAGGAGCTTATGTACGAAAGCGTTAGGGGGGACTTTCAAGTCTTCTTAGTATTCTCGGGGTGATTCACTTCTTCAACTGCTAAGAAGAATAGCTTTTCTTCCCAGATCGGGATTCCTATAAAAATAAAATAAGGCTCAAGGCTGCGATGAGGATTTGTGGTCAAGACGATAACGCGCTTTTCCGCCCCCGGAGACAGAATCGGGCTAATACTAAGTTAAGCAAGATCCTTCCCTCCTCTAGCTGGATATCCTTTACTGCATTTCCTAAGAGCGGATGACTTGCCACAAATGATATTTGTGACCATTTCCTTTTAACAAATGGAACATCAAATACATTACTGGCCTGTGCAGAATTAACTACGCTCGAAGCAAACGAGCGGTCAAACAAGATTTGGAACACCTCGAAAAGAATCAATAGCGGCCACCGATCAGTGGCGGCTGCGAGATCGTAACAGTAGGTGTTCACAGACCCCTTTAACCTAATCAAAGGTTTTTGTTGGTTAAACCATCATTTGGGATTGTTCTAAGAACCTGTGCTACCCATTCATGGATTGTCCGCAGGAGCCTTTGATTCATGTAGTTACCAATGGCGAATATCCGCCTCTTCCCGGAACCCTCTAGGGAAGAACCTAGGAGGTCCAAGGGGTAAACTAGAAGAGGAATCCCCCTTTCAATTCACCTGATGCGGACTCGTATGCTTCGTAGTAAAAACCTTCCTTTATCGCTGGCAAGCTCTCCTCTGTATGCTTGGGTGAATGCCATAAGCGGATTTCTCCTTTTTTGTATGGAAAAAAAGTCTGAAAGGGTCGACATAGCCTATCTTTGACCTGCTTACCTCATATGAGATTGAATCGGTCGGGTCAAAAAGAGTTTGAGCCGAAGCCCTAGCTTTGGGAAAGACCGAAAAAGAAAATGATTAGATGCAGATCTAGGTACTCTTTCTTCCTCAGATGAGGAATGGGCCAAGCCAATCCGTTTTTGGCTCAAAAAAAAAAGTGCATTTTATAGTTCGAAAGAAGCTGAATCCGGGTTTGTTTTTCAAATCAAATGATTATTCTGTTTCGGAGCATGCTGCGCAGACTCACTTGGGAAATTTAAAGTAAAGTAAATAGCTTTGCCTCTTTTAGGCAAGGTGCTCACACATGAAATTAGGTTTTTTGAAAAAAGAATATCCAATGTATGGGCCATACTTGGGCAAAGCCATCGCGACTATATCCATTTCCATCACCAGGAAGAAGCGAAGCCATAATTTCAGTAGGATAAGCCTGGTTCTCAAGTTAGCGATCTCGTTTTCTGGAAATGGAAAGGTAGTTCTGTGAACCAATTAAGTGAGCCGAGGGTGAGAAGAAGCTGCTATTTATCTAGGCATTGAAAAGCAATCCACCCAGGAATCGTCAAGCCAGATGAGGATTCATTAGCAGCTAGGGTACTTGAACCTGATTCTTTTAGATTTTTATCCTTTAATATGGCTAAGACAAAACAAATCTCGATGAACGTAGCCTCAATTCCCTGCTAACAGCTCATAAAGAAAAGTAAATCGATGCCAAAAGGTATAAGGGGAATCTATTGAACTATCGGCTGATGAAAGAAGAGCAATTCTTTGACCACGAGCCATACCAAGGAAAGCATTTGAACAAGAGCTAAAACCAAGAGTGACTTGCCTCTCCTCGGGAAAATAGGCTGACTGTTAGGCATAGCAGTAGCATTCGATTAGTGAGCACTCGGTTAATTAGTTTGCGGTAAAGAGAAAAAAGTCCTTATATAGATAGAGTAGCGGAGGCGTGAACAGGAAAAGCAGCTTCTTCGTCTACGGCAGCCCGAGTACGAAACCTCATGTTTTCTTTCATGCAAAAGGTTCGTAATATCTATTCTATTAAGCTAGCTCGAGTCAAGGAAGAACGACTTCACGAGTGCTCAAAATCACTATGATCTCTGGATCATAGACGAGTCCCACGATGGCAAAGAGGAAGAGAGCAGAAAGCTACGTTGCAGCACCCCTTGAGGGGAATTTGGTAAAGAATATTAGGATTAGGAAATGCGAGCTGGGAGAGCCACAAAACCTTCTTTGTGGGGAAACTTCCTTACGTTAAGGTGTGAGCTTGGTGGGGGCTGGGATATGAATTACCGAGCTACTCCACGTATTGGTAGGACTAGAAACCTCTCTTAGAAAGGCATAGAAATACCCTCTTCATCGGCCTCAAATGCCTCGTTCTTCCTTCCTTACACGTCCCGTTCAGAGTTCGATCCTGGAACTCAATCAACTAGTGGTTAGCTGCTTTCTTACTCAACTGACAAAGAAGTAGTTCAAGAAGGAGTTCATCTTCCATTCCCGAGTTCATGTTGGTTAGGGCCAGGGGGAAGTCGACTAAGATTCATTCTATTCCCGAAAGCGGTACAAGGAAAATAAGTCTCTCAGCCAGTCACAGGTAGCCTCCATGTCTTCTATTCTAGGGAATAAGTGGAAGTTTGCACTCCTTACGCCGAATTCCTCAAGAAGCTAGGTATGAAATCATTAGCAGTCGTTAGGCCTCCCAATAGGATGAGTCAAGAATCTTTGTGAGTTGATCAGTAAGGTTTAGCGTAGCCCAGAAGAACCTGTTGGAGGAGTAACCGCTGTTAGGTGTTTAGCTTGCAAAGTAGCCCGGCTTGTCCTATGTTTTAGCTTAACTCATCGTATCGGCTGTTGTGGTTGGGTTGACCTTAAGAGCTCTGGTCTAGCGGCCGTTAGATGTCCTTTATAGCCACCGTTACGGAATTTGAAAGATTGGAAAACGAGATGTGAACACAAGAGAATCGCGAACCAGAAGTAACTTTTATCCTTCTTTCGTCCCTGACTCGATTTCCTGAAGTGAAGATGCGGGCGGGATTCTTCCTTTCTAGCAGCTCTCAAAAGGCTTCCAAAATGGATTTTGTTCTAAGCCCGATCCCTTGAGACTAGCCGGACAATGGGGATAGGTGTGGATACGCATTTTTTAATTCATTAGCTCGCACAAGATCTACCTCCTAACCACAGAACCTCAGAGTTCTATCAACCAACAGCTTCATAGAGAAAGGAGTCCCCATTTGGATCATCTACAGTGGCCGCATCTGCTCTAAGAGATTGAAGCTTCCCTAAGCCAAGCCCTACAGTTCCTTTCTTTTCCTTTCCTAAACTGAAACCTCGTGATCAAACTCTATTTACTAAACTTCGTAATCAAACTCAAACAGATACTTTTCTACTTCCTAAACATCAACTTTGATGTGTTAAACATCAACTTCTAAGTTAGTTTTTCTTACTTCTTCTTATGATGTAAAGACAGAATCAAGCCATGGAGAGTGCCCCGAGGTAAGAGTTAACGGTTCAAAACCAGACAGCTAAGAAGTAGAAAGGTAAAAAGATGGGAAGATTGAGTTAACGGATCCGATCTAAAGCCGAATAGGCTGAGAAGTAGTTTCTTACAGAAGAAGAAAGTTCCAAGCCGGATAGAGGCTCCTAATCGAGATCGGGGGAAAGGGTGTAAGGTTCTCATTTCTAGCTGAGTGCTTCTCGGATACGAAGCACGAAGCGGAGTTCGCACTATATCTCTTAGTTACCCTACGGTATTTCAGAGATAGAAAGTAGAAAAAGGGGACTAATAGAGGCAATAGGAAAGGAAAGAATAAATAGGGAAAGAAATAGGGTAAAGCTCTTCTTTCAGTAGTAGTTGGTTACGGTTCACTCCTAGAGGGAAGACTACTTTCCGGTTGGTTAAAAACCAGATAGGGAATAAAGGGTTAAAACCAGACCCAGACAGGGAAGAGTTAATGGTTGATTCTAAACCAGAATAGCCAGAGAAGTTTGTTACAGAAAGAAGGGTTCATAAGCGATAGAAGGGCTAAGCTGGGAAGGAATGCCTGTTCCTAAGAGGTAGGAAGGTAAGAAATGAGTATTTCACATACTCTATTTCTTTGAAATGCCTAAAACATGGGATTTCAAGCTATAAGCAAGCCAGATAGGTTTACCGAAAGTAACTTCTCTTTCTGCAAGAGAATAGGAATAGGAAAGTATAGAAATGGCTATTTCTTAGAAGAAAGCCGGGAAAGAGTCTAAGCAGGGGATCGGGAGTCTGAAAGTGGTGTAACGGAAAAAAGAAAAGAATAGGCAGAGAAGTTACACCAGCAAGGGTAAATAAGCAAGCAGAAGAAAGCAACTCGCTCGATATCACCTTATTGGCTTTATTACGATTACGCTACTACATTTCGTAAACCTTGAACTTTCATAGGAGCCTTACCTTAGCGAAAAAAGCGTATCTCAAAGCCGTTGGCTTACTTCTTCCCGGATCTGAGAAGCTCGATAGTAAAGAAGAGGGTGGGGCCACCCGGTTTTACGCCACTTATCCTGCTCTTTCGGTTTCAGCGAAAGACCTTTACTAGCATCTCATAAACTCCGGGCCGTAACGAGTCTCGTACCTGGCAGATTAGATCCTAAGGTTGACTTATTTGATGCTTTGTCTAGCCCCCAATCAGACAAGTTTTACACTTTCTAGTGGTTTTGCTTGCGAAATCTTGCATTTCCTTATGAATCACTCTATGTAATGAGATTGAGAATCTCATAGCAATTGGTACTGTGTGAGAAGAAATACCATACCGCTAGCAGGCTAGAGCTGCTTCTTTCAAACTACTATTCTTAGTTTCGTTACAGCCGTGTAAACCTACTATTCGCTAAAACAACTATTCTTTCTTTACAGCTAGCCTAGTATCCGAAGCTCGGTATTAGCTCTGCTCAAAAGCTTTCTGTAAGAAACTTCATTCTTTTGACTGATAATCTACTACTGCTTTTTCATCTTCTTCTACTACAGCTTTTTGCTTATCTTCTCCTTACGCTTAGTCTAAGAAAGTATAGTTTCGCACAAGACATGCAATCGAGAAGGCAGGCGCGGAACACTACCCAACCAACCCTAGCTCTTTACCTCTAGTAAGAAAACAATGGAATGGGTAAGGTTCTTTACCTCTACTAAGAATAGTTAAGTTATGGGGTCTCCTATAGCTTGGTCTTGTCTTTCATTTCGGGAGAAATGGCTGCTTCTAAGCTCGTTCTAACGGAACAAATAGCAGCGTTTACCCGTAATTGCAAGGGACTGGGGATAGAATAGGTGAATGCAATCACCATCAAAGTGGGCGCTCAAGGGCCCACATATTATACTTAATAAATAAGTTTTTTCCCTTAAGTACTTTCCCAGTCTTTGTAAGCAGCACGTCAATATCAGAAAGCAAAGCTTGCTTAAGGCGTTGATGTTGGAACTATAGGATAAGGATGATTGGTCTTACACCCCTGACTAGCTGGCGCTTTTAGGCGCATTCAACATAAGGCATCCGTGAAGGCTGGAAGAAAATCGGGTGGGTGTTAGCGAACCATGACGATCTGTGAAGGTCAACAGCCATGTAGAAAGTTTTACATAATTGGCTTCCATTTCATTAGTTAGGACCTATTTTCAAAAACCTAATGCGTCAGCCTACCCTACTTGGAAAGGAAAGACTTTTCGATTGTTGCACGGCACCCATGGAAGGCTCAAGCCTAAACCTATTACTCCCAACACGTAAGACTACGAGTGCCAGCCAAAAAACTCTATTTATGAACAGAACAAGGAAAGCCTAACAACGGAGTTGTAGGTGGTCGATTTCCGTCAACTTCGTCCACACCTGCATGAATTTCAGTATCTGTAAGCCGCACATCAATCTCAGAAACTAGAGCGGGCTACTAGCGTTGACCTTGCCGAGCTAACAAGCAATGATCCGCCCCTTGGGCAAAAAGATCACTGATAGGCATGGAGATGGCTCTTTGGAGTCTGAGTTTCGAGTTCACTATCTGAAATTCAATATCCCTATCTCCCGTAAAGACTAATCACTTTCTTGAGTGCCACTTGAATCTCAGCTTACCACCATCCTGTCAAGTGAAGAAAGATCAGACTAGAGACCAAGCGCATCGGACTGCATCTGAAGGGTTCTCTTGGTCTAACTTTCAGTCCTATACTGTTAATCACATTCTTTGCATTCTCCGATGCCGATTGGGCTGGCTGCCCAGATAGCAGACGATCCACTACCGGCTTCTGCGTATTTATCGCTAAACACCTTGGCTCCCCAGGATAAGGGCTTTCTATTAGGCATCCCTTTTGTTAGCCAGTGACATTCCTGCGCTAGTTCAATTGTGAGTTAGGATCGATCTACTTGATTTTATAGCCTTTATCTCCGTTGAGTGTTGCCTTGTACCCAGTGTAAGAGGAGGGGTTGGATTCCCCGGACCTTGCTGACCTTTCTCCCTCCGCCTCCGCCGCTTTCCTAAGCTCTATCAAGCCCAGATCTCCTGACCCCCCGACCAGACTTGCTTTATTCGTTACACTTCTCTTCATTAGAGTTAGACCGTGAACTAATATCATAAGATATATGATTTTCTAAAATGATCTTTTTTCATCGAAAAAACCCGGCTTTTAGCAACTTTTTTATCTAAAATAAAATATTTTAGAACATTCTTTGGCAGTGATAAATCTAGATTGCTCAGCAATCTAGGTTCAGTAAGCTTTCTTGAATCATCTACTTCTTCTTTACCTGATGTTTTTGGCTGTAAGAGAAAGAGGGAGGTAGAGTACAGTATTGACCGGGAGGCCTACATTGAGCCCTAGACTTCCTGCTTTCCTGCCCCTATCGAGCCAGCGATAGCTTTCCTGGCCTCGGCTCCTTCCCTTCCTTTCCTCTTATCCTTGTTGAATGTAAAGGTAGGACTTCGAATTCTACTTCGAATCCTACTCTGTGCGGTGCAGGCGAATCTTTGCACTTCTTTAACACAAAGCTATCCGTGCTAGCTCATTCATTGCATTTCATGCTTCTTTGCCTTCTGTCTATTCTATTCGTTTAGACAAATCTGTGTTAGCTGGGAGTGAAAATAGTTAACAATGACTTTCGCCTTCCACGGCATGGAGAATTCACAAGTAATTATGTTAACTGCAACCAAAGAGTTCGCGATTCAATTCAGTCTAGATCCGCTTTCTAGCTTTCTTGTGGGCCAGTAACCTTCCTCACCGACCTTGGTTCCTTCCGAGGTCGTCTAATTCATTAGGATATGTCCTCACTCCGAAGAAGGGGAAGGAAGATAGGGCATCCGATTCAGAATCAATTCTTCCAGTCACAACAATGGACCTCGATGAAAACAATGAAATAAAACTGTATTTTTTGGGCTTTCCTCGTTAAAAAGAAGTGGGACGAGGTAATAATGGCAATGTATGAAATCCTCGCCAGACAGGCTAACGCCCAATGAGAATGAATGGCCAAGGGCCAAAACACAAAGAGCGATCACCTCGAACTGGTCGTTACGTCAATCACCGATACATGAGTCGGGGAGGATTGGATCAACTACTTCAATTGGAGCATTCTGGTAAGCTTGATCCTCGGGTTAAGGTAGCTGCCAAGGAATGAATCTAAGACCTAAAGACGTTTCCAATACCACTGCTCCCGCTGAAACAATTGTAGCTGTTACGCAAGCTATTTCTTTTGCACTTGAAGACAGAAATAGTATATAATTATCTTAACGCTTGTCCTTCGCTCTGGATTCCTTGCCCCCGCCCTTCTCCTTCTTTCCTTCATTGAAGGGGCCAAGGTACCCCGGAGGAAAGAGGATTCAAAGGACTGGTGCCCATCGCATGGACTGGAAGAAATGGAATGGTGTAAGGTTTTTTTCCTCCTGCTTCTGTAGCCGCTTCAATGCTTCCTGGATCATCTCCTGCTAGCCCTGCTCCCCCGATGCCTTCTCCAGAGAATGAGATTGGAGAGGGAAGGCCCCGTCTCGCTCCCCGAATAGACGGATCTAATGATGGAACTAAATGCCCTGTTGATAGATAAGCCCTTGCGGCTACCTGTTGATTGGGATTTAAACTCAGTGATGGGAATGGGGGTTCAGGGATCAATTGCTGGCCGATCATGACAGGAGATGGGTGGTTAATGGAAAGGGGGATATCTTTCAATCGATTAGCGTGGAGCTAGGTCGAATTCGCAATCAATCGGGCAGTGGGGGACCAAACAAATCTCTGTATCCATCGATCGGGGGGAAGCTAACAGGTGTGGCAATGACCGGTATCCGTACGTACGGAGGCCACCAAGGGACAGACTTAATTTCTTCCGAGGCCGCTCCCTTTCTGGAACAGATTGATAGATTCCTCCCACAGGCCTACTTCTAGAGGAGAAGACCGGTTCGAACCTTCAGAGCTATTCCTAGACATGCCGTCCCCTGCCCCCGCTTTCGGGCGCCGAGAGGCAGACGGAAGAGACTCAATTGCTACCTACTATGTTATTGTGCCCGGGGGTGGAAATTATATAGACTATTTCTCTCCTCGCCTCTGAAGGAAGATCCGAACTGAACCCTCATTCTGATGGGATGAGTGCGGTGAGCGAAAGGATTGCTTGTTGGTCGCCCCTGCTGCCTAGAGAAGGTGCTCGATTGATAAAGGGAGTGATGGATCGTATCGGATCGACTCCTGGTCATTGGGAGAGAAAGAATGATTGCGAGCATCCGACCCAGCCGCCTCGGACATTTTCTTTTCGACCCCTCCCCCCTTTATTGACTCCAATCGAACTCCCAGCCCTTGGCCTACTCTCACTTTCACTGCTCGTGTTATCCTTGCAATATTGTCTATAAGAATATGGCTTTCCGAACAGTAACAATATAGCATATAGATATAGAATAGAGCATCTAGTTCACCCCTTCCGTGCTCCTAGGTTGACTACCCTATCCATCTGACGAAGTTAGAGAATGATCATGCCTTAGCTTACCAGTCTAGAAGTAGAAGAAAGAAGGCAATGGCTATAAGAAAGAGGGCAATGGCAATTAAGCCTTGTAAGCTAACTAAGGCCTTATAAGCTAACAACTAATCCTTTACCTAGGACGGTCTAACTAATGCCTTTTCTTCTAAGCTAGCAACTAACGATTTACCTAGGACTATGTAATTCGGTTAGAGATCGAATGAAAGAATGAGAAGGAGCTATTAGCTCTTCGAAAGCCGAGGGTAATGGCAATGAATCTGTCTTTTCATCCGATAATAGTAAGCTAGCAACCTTTGAATCCTATAGCAACTAACGCTTTACCTAGGGACAATTAGGGAATGAAAGAATGAGATTAGCTGCTTATTGAGCTAAGATCTTCTTTCAGTAGTAGTTTGCTGTTTGCTAACTGAGGTTCCCTCTGTGCGAGGTAAGAGTTACCGGTGATAAATGAAAAAGCAGACAGGGAAGACTTGGAGGTGAAAAAGCCTAATAGGCAGGCTAGAGAAAAGGGTTCCTAAGCAGCCAGAAGAAAGCAGGGCTAGAGGGTTTCATAAGCCTAGAGGTCTCGGGAAGAGAATAACTAGAAGATAGATGGGCACAAAGGCCTTAGAAGAGTAGAGCTTTTTCTCGAATGAGAAGATAAAAAGCTCAGCAAAAAGTAGGCTTTTCCCGTGTTTTTGCTTCTTTTTCGGTTTTATCGAAGATAAATAAAATGCAACTAAATTGGTTAGTTTTACTCGTAAAAAATGCTAGTTTTAGGGCTTTTTCGAAGGATGAAAGGAAGAAAGGAAGAAGAAAGCTGACTTTCTGAATCAAGCAGAAGAAATGCAACTCGAAAGAAGCAGTTGGGAAAGGAGATTGGGGCTGGACCGGAATAGAGCTTGAACTTACCTATTCTTACTACAGGTAAAGAGCCTAGGGTGGTGCGAAGATAAAGATAGTCTACTACAGTGTAGCCAACCCATAGGAAGAACAGCGGTGCTAGCTTTGACACAAGGTAACGAGAAAAAAGATGAAAAGGAGCGGCCTGTAACACACCTTTATCATGGGCTGTTTTTGATTGTGAAGGCCCCCACATTCAACCAATTAAACCTTTCATTTTCTAGTTTACATTTTACGATTAGGTAGTGTTCGAGAACGAAATAGTTTTTTATCGGGAAAAGGATCTGAGGCTTTCTAGCCCGTATTTTGGAAAAAGATGGAGGGTCATCAAGTCCTCCTTATTGATCTCAATTTGAATGAAATAGAGGCCCAATCGTGATGTATCCTTAATCACGTCAGGTCGAGATGAGTACGATCAGAAGTAAATAAGATAGAAGGAGGGGGAGGGTAATCCTATTTGTATGTTCCAAGATCCCCCGAAACGAGAACCTAACACATGGTTTATTGATCGTAAACGGATTCTGCCCACAGTCTGTTTACGTTCGAAGTAAAGCTAGTCCTTCGAATTAAGTAACGAATTAAGTAACGAGTAACGAATGTTGCAAGTCAACCTTACCTTCGAGTTAGCTAAGACAAGGTAGCTGCGGGGACGTTACTCTATTCGTTTAGGTTAGTCCTTGCGTAAACTCATTCATTGCTAACGAATGAATTACATTTAACACAAGGGTATCGGTGCTAGCTGGGACTGCAAGGATATCGGTGCTAACTCTTTCCCGCGTAACCTCTTTTATCGCTAGCTTCAATCCCATGCATACGAGATTTGAGAAATAGATCATTTCATTGAATGCGAAAAAACACGGGGTTTCGAATAAAATAAAGTAGTCCCCGTTCGGGGATACCTTGAATACCTGATCCCTGCTAGCTAATATCGTAAGATATCTTCTTTGATAAAAATGTCCATTTTCATCGAAAAAAGACGGGGTTTCCTAAAAGTTTTTCTAGCTTAAAAAAGTGTTTTTACGGATTAAAAAAGAAGGATTTATAAAGTGTTCAGCGCAGCCATCCATACCTTTTCGCCTTTCCTTACCCTACAGCTTTCTTTCTCAACCGAATTCTGAGCCCTTTCTTGTCCCGTATTCTAACTAGAAAATATCGTAAGAAGAGAGATGTCTTCTTACAGTTGTTTGTCCTTGCGTAAACTTTCTCTTACTATGATAATAGGAATAAAATAGTCTTTATCTTTAGCTCGGGAAGAAATAGCTTTGAAGGTCGTTCTATAGCAGCTTTCTTTTACTTCTAACGTAATGCTAGAAATAGCTTTAGCTCGGGATAAAGCGAAGCGAAGCATATAGGAATAGGTGGTTTTACCCGTAATTGATGGCCATATATCAGCCTTTAACCCGGGACCTCGTAACCAGCCTTTTATAGCCTTGCCTTTTAGCCATTTCTGTGACCTCCCATTTCTTGGCTTTTCTGGGACCTCGTAAACAACCCTCTTGCCTTACCTGGGACCTCTTATAGCCTATCCTTTGGCGCCTTACCTTAGTTCTGGTATAAGCCCTATGGGGCGCCTCTGTCTGGTGTAATGGGTTCTGTAGAATAGGAAAACTTCTTATCCTTCGTTCCCGTAAGACTCGATTTACCTTACCTTGCTTCCGAGAAGTGAGTTACGAATGGGGGACTTCTTTTCTTAGGCATTTCTTTCTCTGTGGGGCGATCATTTAGCTGCGTTTCACGTGCAGCCCGTGCGTGCATCGATCTGTCCGAGCATTGATGCTCCTGTCGGGCGATTCATTCTGTCCGTGCCCTAAGCCCGTCCATTCTGTCGTTCGAATAACATCTCTCTCGTCCCTCTAGCCGGTGGAGCTTATTCCTGCTTTAGTAGAGAAGTTGCCTTGCCGCCCTATCCCGATCATCTCGTACCAAAGCTCCTATCTAAGAGCATCTTCGAACGTTGTGAACTCAGAACTCTCTTTTGACTTTACCGCAACATCCGCTCTTTGAATGAGACTCTTCAACTGTTTTGCTTAGTCGAGCGTCTTTGACCTTTCCTGGCTTTATGGAAGCTTGAAGTTCAGTTACTCCCCCTCTAAAGTAAAGCTAAAGAAAGGCTGCAGCAGATTCACTCCTCTCTTTAAGTTCCTAAACCTTTCTAAGAGCACGTCCCATCTTCTGGAATGATTGACAACACTTTCATCAACTAGTCATGGAATGGGCGAAGCAGCCTTTGTATCACATAAAAACCAATGGGAAAGATGCGCCTTTTCCCCCCTCCTTCAATAGAAGAACTTAGTCGGCCATGGACTAAAGGACCTACCATTTCAGGATAGTAAACATCTGCCAAGAACTCTGACAGATCAAAATCTGTTAATTCGCTCATTCTTCTCATCAAATGCGTATCTAATCCTAGGAAATACCTTGGGACAAGTTGCCCGGAGCACCGACATCGTTAGACCTCTGCATGGACTCTCTACCGGCTGTCTCCAGAGGATGGAAGGAGAACAGCTCCACAATCTGACAAGGGAGGCGAGCCCTAAGTTTGGCAGGGACTCCATTGTCTTTCTATTTCCGAGGCATTCCATAAGTATAAGCCAAGTCGTTCTCTTCTTAGCGGACTCTGGTACCCCTACCCTGGGCTTGACTCTTTCTTATTTGTAGATCTTCCTCTGCTCAACCCCGGGAGGAATGCAATAGCGGTTCAAAGACACATGGTATGAGCTAGCGGCGATACATAATGGAATAGAGGATGGCGATTGAGGCGTGAAGGTAGGGGCGGACTCTTATCCGAGCAAGGGTAGATGGCATAAGCTAGCCGGTTGATGAGGTATGAGAAGTAGGGGACTGCCTTTCCTTATTCATCGTAGGACAAGAGGACAGATGGCACGGGATAGTCGCTCTTTCAAATAATGCGATAGCGCCTTGATCGAGCCACGAGGCGAAGGTTGAGTACACTTATTCCAGCTAACGGCTAAACCATAGAATAGTATTGGATTCCGCTTGAACTAATAGACAGAGGGGCCGACTATCTGGATCTGGTTCGAATCTGTACTGGATTGACTGTCCAAGCTATATAGCTGATAAGCTTATCTATCTTCTATAAGATATAAAGCTATAGATATAAAGCTATATATTTAGAATAGATATGCTTTGAAAGGTTTACAATTATTGTTGGGGACTGAAATGGTACAGAATACCCTTTAGGGAATTGGAAAGAATTCCAATCAGAATCCAAGTATGAATGCCCGCTTTAACTTCTAACTTTGAAAGACCGGGAACCTTGTCCGGAGCTGGCATGACTGTACGAGTTCCTTTCCTATTTTTACACAAAGAGCTTTTTCTATTTAATATAATTAGGAAAGATTGGCTTCATTCCCCTTCTCTTCCTCAAATCCCACACTCGCCTACTTAGTTAGGTCAATCAGTTCCTTGACTGATGCCATACTTCACTAATTCAGTCTTTTCTTTTCTATTTGGCCTTAAAGAGCAATAGACTCTTCCTAGTGTAGCAGCTAAGACGATTCGTTCAAAGCAAAGATGGGTGCCTCCCACGCTTCCTCCTGTTCTCCTTCGAGAAGTGCCTAAGCTCAGTCTTTGTCTTGATGAATGCTAGATTTCTAAACAAGAAGGGGAAGGGTTCAATCTTCTTTCTCGGGATGGTGTGGTGAGGTTTAGCCCTTCCGTCCCCTGAGCGCCCGGACACCAATAGCGCACTAGCCGTAAGAGAAAATAGTAGACAAGAAAGAATGAAAGTCATGATAAGGCTTAGGAGGTGTCGAATACGGCCACTCTAAGCCTCGACCAGTTAGACAACTCCCTATTTATAGCATATATCGCAGTGGTAAAGATGAGCTGGGTCAGTAATCGGCGAGACGTGGCATGTGAGTAGCCCTTCACCCAGAGGATTGTCCTTTCCGACGGTGCTCTGTGCCCAGAGCTAGCGAAATGGCCTATGTTACGTCCTAACTGGATGTCTCATAGCGAGATAGAATCTAACTCCCCCGGTTAGAAGAAACCTCTCGATTGGCTGATCTGGAACTACTACCACGTGCTTCTTTTAATTGTCTCTCCACCTTGAAAACAGAATATTAAGTCCCAAATAGGGCTGCAATTGAACCACATCACTGATTTCTGGACGTAGCCCACCAATGTAACGAGAAAAATCTGTTCTTCTGGCTCCATGATATCACAACGCATCATAAATAAGATGATAAAATTCAGCCGTGTACTCCTCCACTGACAACTCCCTCTGCTGCGTCGTTCTACAACAGGATACTGAAATGGGACCAGGAAGACAACCCACCACTGGAACTTGCTTTGCTCGCGCTCCGCTCGCTCCCACCTGTCTTCTTTCCCTTTTTCTTTCTCTATTTCTTACCCTATTTCTTGCTTCCTTGTCCTTGTCCTTCTGTAAACCTTTTCTTACCCCATTTCTTGCTTTCGTTACCTTTTCTTCTAACCAGCCTGGAACAAACTTCTTTACTTATTTCGAATACCATGCATACGAAAAAAGAGAAATAGATCATTTCATTTCAAGCGAAAAAACACGGGGTTTCGAATAAAATAAAGCAGTCCCCGCTCGGGAAGACCTTTTGAACCTTCACCCTGCTAGCTAATTTCGTAAGATATCTGATTTGCTCAAATAATCGATTTTAATCGAAAAAAGCCGGGGTTTAGAAAACTGTTTTATCAAAAATATTCTATTTTTTAACATACAAATCATGTGATTCACCTAGATTGATCAGTAAGAAAGATTGACTCATCGTAGATACGAGATTCTTTACGGATCTCAGTAAGAAAAAGAGTACTGGTTTTGGCAGGTTACGGAGCTATGGGTTCATACGCTATGGCTATGGGTTCTGTAGAGAAGTGAGTACCGAATAGGTACCGAGAAGTTTGTTACGAATGGGTAACGAATAGGGTAACGAAAGAAAAAGGCTGGCTGAGAAGTTACATCAGCAGAGCAGAAGAAGAAAGCCAAGGGTTCATAAGGCCTAAAGCCGGGCAAAGAAAGGAGAAAGCCGAGGGTAATAGGAATGAATAAAGAAAGAAGGAAAAGTCTTTGAATCCGGTCCGGTAAGTCAGTCTCAGCAAATAACCTTTACCTAGGACGGTCTAACTAAAGCCTTGTAAGCTAGCAATTTTCTATTTACCTAGGCACGATGTAATTAGGTTAGGAATCGAATGAAAGAATGAGATTAGCTATTAAAGCGATTAGCTCTTCTTCTTTCATTCGAAGTAGTTTACGGTGAACGGATAGTGATCCGAGGGCGGAGTTAACGGATCTAAACCAGACAGGGAATAGTTTTCCGAATTAGCCAGCTAAGTAATTATCAGAAGAAGCAAGCTGCGGGTTCGGTTCCTAAGCAGCCGGGCTTTGAAAGCCAATATTTTCTTACCGAGGTAGAAGCCATGTGCGAAGGTGAAGGTCTAAAGCGAGGGAAAAGGGCTCATAGGCCTAAAGATAGGGTTCAACAGCTAAAGAAGGCCTAAGCCGGGAAAGAAAGCTGCTAGCCAGGCTAGGGAAAAGGGCTCAACAGCAGCCAGAAGAAAACCGGTTCCTAAGAGGTAGGAGTAGGAAGAAAGCTGGTACCTAAGATAAGAGGTAGGAGGTAAGAAATGTAGTATTTAATACATTAAATACTACATATCTTTGACATGCTCAAAACTCGGTTTTTCAGCCGCCCACATCTTAAATATTCCCTATTTATTGAATTACGAGATTCAAAAACCAGAATAGAGAAGTTTCTAATTTATAGAAGAAAAAAGAAGGCTAAAGAGCCAGTTCGGGTACGCCTATGGGATTAGACAAAACAAAGCTATAGCTTTGCGAATAGGCAAAGAATGTTGGCACCGGTACCGGGTAAGATCACTTCCCTTACCTTACCTTAGGAGTAGCCCGATCTCTTGGCAAAGAAGAGAATATGGATAGTTTACGCCTAACTTCCAGCTTCGATCTTGTCGACCGAAGAAGGTGAAGATCACCTAGTTTGATATTCTTAATATCGTAAGAGAAGATCCTGCTTGGATAGCTGTCGGAACGAAGTTAAAGAATAAAGTCAGAGTGTAAGCTAGTCGAAGTCAAAACAGTTAATAACTCAATCCCTTCTTTACTTATTATTTCTTAACTATACCATATCATCTTATCATTATTTATTTCCCTCTTTTCATAAGATGAGCCTAAATTATTGATCAAGGATTATTATTCATTTTCATTATTATCCCCAATTTCAATTTCAAGGATTGCAAATCATAGAATTCTAGATCTTTCTACATTAATTAATTGTTATGGACTTCAATTATTTATCCTAATTTATCATTACACACCTAAAGTTATAATTTTTCTGGTAAAAAATCAACTTGTTAATATTGGACTTCTAACGCTAGCATTATGTTTATTGGGATGCCAAATCAGCAATTTGAGATGTTGGAGGTCCAAAACTGAAAATTTTAGGTGTGTGATAAATCTAAATTTATAAATTCTAGTATGTAATATGTCAAAATATAAGTACATGGGGTCAATTGGTAAAACAATTATAAGTTGAGGTGCGTAATATATATTAAACGCCCAGATGCAACTCTCACCTTTTCTAAATCAATGAACTCGTCTATGGGCCCAACATCTATTTATCATGATTTTAGGCCCAAAAGTTTTCACCTATAAATATGAAGAGACATTAGGGAAAATTATCTACTTAACTATGTTAATGATTTGAATTATGTTCAATCAAACATCAATTTTTTTTTGTTACTTTTAGGTATTAATAATTTTCTTTTGAAAGAAGGTATTAATACATTTGATCTTTTAAGTTTTTAATTATATATACCTTTATGATTCTTTTATTATTCCTTATTTACAATATCTCAATCTCGAAACATTATACTAGACATTATACTAAACATTATGCAACATATTTTTTTTATCCTTGATAATAAAGGATGCCAAATCGCATACCAATAATTTATTATCACGACATATATTTTAGAGATTAGAATTTATAAATTAAGACATACGATTTATTTTTTTTAAGATTTATGATTTATAAATTAGAATCTAGAGTTTATAAATTAGGATATATGATTTTTTTTAGATTCTAAATTTTTATAGATATAATTAACTAAACAAATATATATTTAATTTATTTAACCGTGTGTATATATATATATATAGGTGAAGGCTATCCTCACTTTGTTTGCCAACAAAGTACCTATACTTTGTGATACATACCGTTGATGAAAAAGTGAAATGCATCTCATCCCTTCAAATATTTAAACTAAATTTAACAGGCTACTTATTATGCCAGTTAAAATTTGATTTCTAATTAACCACTGCTCCCCTTTTCCTGCACACGCATCTTTGGTCTACTTACATTCTTCTCTACACCTTGCTTTTCTCATTCAAGTTATGTGTTCCTGCAAATGGAGTTATTTTCTCTTCATTCTCTTAAATTGAACCTTTTCCCAACTTAGCTTTGTAAAAACTGAGGGTTTTTTAAAAAAAAAATTCGGCTCTGTTTTAAATTACAAAAACTGAGGGGTTTTTTTTTTTTTTTTTTGTGTCTGATAAATGAAACTTTGTAAAAAATTGTTCATTAGTCCATTTATTTATGTTAGTGGGAAAAATTATCAATGTCTCTTCTTCTTTCAAGAGCCTAAACTTTGGAGATTTCAAAAGAAAATTAAATCAGTTTCTGCTTAAGTTATGTCTGTTACATAGTTTTTCCATTCTAATTTACATAACCTTTTTATTTTTGGAGAAAAAATCCATAAACCTTTTGAAAATTAGAGTTTTACGTAAAACCTTTGAACTTTACGTAAATCTTTTATTTTTAGATATAATTTACGTATAGTTTGCGTAAATTTACGTTACCTTTTTATTTTAGGAGAAAAAAATTCACAAACCTAGTGAAAATAGAGTTTTACGTAAAACCTGTGAATTTTCGTAAATCCCTTTATATTTTGATATAAATTACGTAAAGCTGGACATAATTTATGTAACCTTATTATTTTAGGAGAAAAAAAATCCACAAACCTTGTGAAAATTAGAGTTTTACGTAAAACCTTTAAAATTAACGTAAATCTTTTATTTTTAGATATAATTTACGTATAGTTTGACTAAATTTATGTAATCTTTTTATTTTAGGGGGATAAATTCAGAAACCTTGTGAAAATAGAATTTTACGTAAAACCTATGAATTTTACGTAAATCTTTTATTTTTAGACATACTTTACGTAAGGTTTGACTAAATTTACGTAACCCTTTTACTTTACGAGAAAAATCCACAACCATTGTGAAAATTAGAGTTTTACGTAAAACCTTTGAACTTTACGTAAATATTTATTTTTAGATATAATTTACTTATAGTTTGACTAAATTGAGGTAACCTTTTTATTTTAGGAGAAAAAAATTCACAAACCTTATGAAAATAGAGTTTACGTAAAACCTATGAGTTTTACGTAAATCTTTTATTTGGACATAATTTACGTAAGGTTTGACTAAATTTACGTAACTTTGTTATTTTAGGAGAAAAAATCCACAAACCTTGTGAAAATTAGAGTTTTACCTAAAACCTTTAAACTTTACGTAAATCTTTTATTTTTAGATATAATTTACGTATAGTTTGACTAAATTTACGTAACCTTTTTATTTTAGGAGAAAAAATTCACAAACCTTGTGAAAATAGAGTTTTACGTAAAACCTATGAATTTTACATAAATCTTTAATTTTTAGACATAATTTACGTAAGGTTTGACTAAATTTACGTAACCTTATTATTTTAGGAGAAAAAACCCATAAACCTTGTGAAAATTAGAGTTTTACGTAAAACCTTTGAACTTTACGTAAATCTTTTATTTTTAGATATAATTTATGTATTGTTTGACTAAATTTATGTAACCTTTTTATTTTAGGAGAAAAAAATTCACAAACCTTGTGAAAATAGATTTTACGTAAAACCTATGAATTTTACGTAAATCTTTTATTTTTTTTGACATAAATTACATAAAGTTGGACATAATTTACGTAACCCTGTTATTTTAGGATGAAAATGCACAAACCTTGTTAAAATTAGAGCTTTACGTAAAACGTTTGAACTTTACGTAAATCTTTTATTTTTAGATATAATTTACGTATAGTTTGACTAAACTTACATAACATTTTTATTTTAGGAGAAAAAAATTCACAAACCTTGCGAAAATAGATTTTACGTAAAACCTACTAATTTTACGTAAATCTTTTATTTTTTGACATAAATTACGTAACCTTGTTATTTTAGGATGAAAAATCCACAAACCTTGTGAAAATTAGAGTTTTACGTAAAACCTTTCAACTTTACGTAAATCTTTTATTTTTAAATATAATTTACGTATAGTTTGACTAAATTTACGTAACCTTTTTATTTTAGGAGAAAAAATTCACAAACCTTGTGAAAATAGAGTTTTACGTAAAACCTATGAATTTTACATAAATCTTTTATTTTTAGACATAATTTACGTAAGGTTTGACTAAATTTACGTAACCTTATTATTTTAGGAGAAAAAACCCACAAACCTTGTGAAAATTAGAGTTTTACGTAAAACCTTTGAACTTTACGTAAATCTTTTATTTTTAGATATAATTTATGTATTGTTTGACTAAATTTATATAACCTTTTTATTTTAGGAGAAAAAAATCCACAAACCTTGTGAAAATAGATTTTACGTAAAACCTATGAATTTTACGTAAATCTTTTATTTTTTTGACATAAATTACATAAAGTTGGACATAATTTACGTAACCCTGTTATTTTAGGATGAAAATGCACAAACCTTGTTAAAATTAGAGCTTTACGTAAATCTTTTATTTTTAAATGTAATTTACGTATAGTTTGACTAAATTTACGTAACCTTTTTCTTTTAGGAGAAAAAATTCACAAACCTTGTGAAAATAGAGTTCTACGTAAAACCTAAGAATTTACATAAATCTTTTATTCTTAGACATAATTTACGTAAGGTTTGACTAAATTTACGTAACCCTTTTACTTTAGGAGAAAAATCAACAAACCTTATTAAAATTAGAGTTTTACGTAAAACCTTTGAAATTTACGTAAATCTTTTATTTTTAGATATAATTTACGTATAGTTTGACTAAACTTACATAACATTTTTATTTTAGGAGAAAAAAATTCACAAACCTTGCGAAAACAGATTTTACGTAAAACCTATGAATTTTACGTAAATCTTTTATTTTTTGACATAAATTACGTAACCTTGTTATTTTAGGATGAAAAATCCACAAACCTTGTGAAAATTAGAGTTTTACGTAAACCTTTCAACTTTACGTAAATCTTTTATTTTTAAATATAATTTACGTATAGTTTGACTAAATTTACGTAACCTTTTTATTTTAGGAGAAAAAAATTCACAAACCTTGTGAAAATAGAGTTTTACGTAAAACCTATGAATTTTACGTAAATCTTTTATTTTTAGACATAATTTACGTAAGGTTTGACTAAATTTACGTAACCTTATTATTTTAGGAGAAAAAAATCCACAAACCTTGTGAAAATTAGAGTTTTACGTAAAACCTTTGAACTTTACTTAAATCTTTTATTTTTAGATATAATTTACATATAGTTTGACTAAATTTATGTAACCTTTTTTATTTTAGGAGAAAAAAATTCACAAACCTTGTGAAAATAGATTTTACGTAAAACCTATGAATTTTACGTAAATCTTTTATTTTTTTGGCATAAATTACATAAAGTTGGACATAATTTACGTAACCTTGTTATTTTAGGATGAAAAATCCACAAACCTTGTGAAAATTAGAGTTTTACGTAAAACCTTTCAACTTTACTAAAATCTTTTATTTTTAAATATAATTTACGTATAGTTTGACTAAATTTACGTAACCTTTTTATTTTAGGAGAAAAAAATTCACAAACCTTGTGAAAATATAGTTTTACGTAAAACCTATGAATTTTACGTAAATCTTTTATTTTTAGACATAATTTACGTAAGGTTTGACTAAATTTACGTAACCTTATTATTTTAGGAGAAAAAAATCCACAAACCTTGTGAAAATTAGAGTTTTACGTAAAATCTTTGAACTTTACGTAAATCTTTTATTTTTAGATATAATTTACATATAGTTTGACTAAATTTATGTAACCTTTTTATTTTAGGAGAAAAAAATTCACAAACCTTGTGAAAATAGATTTAACGTAAAACCTATGAATTTTACGTAAATCTTTTATCTTTTTTGATATAAATTACGTAAAGTTGGACATAGTTTACGTAACCTTATTATTTTAGGATGAAAATGCACAAACCTTGTTAATATTAGAGCTTTACGTAAAACCTTTGAACTTTACATAAATCTTTTGTTTTTAAATATAATTTACGTATAGTTTGACTAAATTTACGTAACCTTTTTATTTTAGGAGACAAAAATATTACAAACCTTGTGAAAATAGAGTTCTACGTAAAATCTACGAATTTTAATAGAGTTCTACGTAAAACCTACGAATTTTACGTAAATCTTTTATTCTTAGACATAATTTACGTAAGGTTTGTCTAAATTTACGTAACCCTTTTACTTTAGGAGAAAAATCAACAAACCTTGTTAAAATTAGAGTTTTACGTAAAACCTTTGAACTTTACGTAAATCTTTTATTTTTAGATATAATTTACGTATAGTTTGACTAAATTTACATAATATTTTTATTTTAGGAGAAAAAAATTCACAAACCTTGTGAAAATAGATTTTACGTAAAACCTATGAATTTTATGTAAATCTTTTATTTTTTGACATAAATTACGTAAAGTTGGACATAATTTACGTAACCTTGTTATTTTAGGATGAAAATGCACAAACCTTGTAATATTAGAGCTTTACGTAAAACCTTTGAATTTTACGTAAATCTTTTATTTTTAAATATAATTTACGTATAGTTTGACTAAATTTACGTAACCTTTTTATTTTAGGAGAAAAAAATTCACAAACCTTGTGAAAATAGAGTTCTACGTAAAACCTACGAATTTTACGTAAATCTTTTATTCTTAGACATAATTTACGTAAGGTTTGTCTAAATTTACGTAACCTTTTTACTTTAGGAGAAAAATCAACAAACCTTGTTAAAATTAGAGTTTTACGTAAAACCTTTGAACTTCACGTAAATCTTTTATTTTTAGATATAATTTACGTATAGTTTGACTAAATTTACATAACATTTTTATTTTAGGAGAAAAAAATTCACAAACCTTGTGAACATAGATTTTACGTAAAACCTATGAATTTTACGTAAATCTTTTATTTTTTTGACATAAATTACGTAAAGTTGGATATAATTTATGTAACCTTGTTCTTTTAGGATGAAAAATCCACAAACCTTGTGAAAATTAGAGTTTTACGTAAAACCTTTCAACTTTACGTAAATCTTTTATTTTTTAAATATAATTTACGTATAGTTTGACTAAATTTACGTAACCTTTTTATTTTAGGAGAAAAAATTCACAAACCTTGTGAAAATAGAGTTTTACGTAAAACCTATGAATTTTACGTAAATCTTTTATTTTTAGACATAATTTACGTAAGGTTTGACTAAATTTACGTAACCCTTTTACTTTACGAGAAAAATCAACAAACCTTGTTAAAATTAGAGTTTTACGTAAAATCTTTGAACTATACGAAAATATTTTATTTATAGATATAATTTACGTATAATTTGACTAAATTTATGTAACCTTTTTATTTTAGGAGAAAAAAATTCACAAAACTTGTGAAAATAGAGTTTTACGTAAAACCTATGAATTTTACGTAATTTTTTTTATTTTTAGACATAATTTATGTAAGCTTTTACTAAATTTACGTAACCTTGTTATTTTAGGAGAAAAAATCCACAAACCTTGTGAAAATTAGTGTTTTACGTAAAACCTTTGCGTAAATATTTTATTTTTAGATATAATTTACGTATAGTTTTGCTAAATTCAGGTAACCTTTTTATTTTAGGAGAAACAAATTCACAAACGTTGTGAAAATAGAGTTTTACGTAAAAATTTTATTTTATCAGTCCATATGTTAAATATCTAATATATTGTTTAGTTCTCTTATTTTAATAATATATTATTTACTTCTTATTTTTTATTTTGATCAACAGTTTTGTCACTTAAATTTTTAAATTATTGAACAGATTAATCCCTCTACAAGGGACTAAACTGTTGAATTGAGCTAAAATTAAGGACTGAATAATGTATTATTAACATATAATGACTAAATAGTGATTAGATTAAAATATAGGGACTCATATATTATTTATCTTATAATTAATAATCTTTAAAATTTTCATAATTAAATATTACCTGCTATAGCAGGTTACCTTTTTTATTAATTTTAATTAACCTTATTTTTCATTAACACATGTCTAATTACTATTGGATACTAAAACAAAGTATAATTACTTTTTTTTCCAACATAACAACCATAGAATTTACCTCTATATATATACCTCAATTCCTCTAATAACTCCAATTACACTATTCCTATTTAATTATATTGCATATACATAGCTTCCATATATATTACATTATCACTCACTCTCAAGTGGAGCAGGTTTGAAGCATATATATAATAAACCTTAAGTTCAAGATATTGATGCGTTTCGAGCTAACTTTCAAAACACTCACTAAAGGATAAGTGTACTCCGTCATTACCAAGTAATAATCTGGAGAAGTCCAATTATTTATTCCACATGATTTATACCACAAGTGCCAGATACTCAGATCTCGATCGTTATTTAAGCGGTGATAAGTTGATTTGAGTTTGTTTTTATACTAATCTACTTCTAAGTTAATCTCGAGCACTTATAAACTCCTAAAGGAGAAATGATGATGATATGATAAAATAAGTGTCCAACCAGTATTCAGATATAATTACGAGTCAAATTAATATTGCATTAACAGAAAATGATTGAACCGAATTATCCTACTATGGTGCTTAACACGTGATTTCAGTGTAAGATATCGTAACTAACTGTAAGGGTTTAGAAACTCAGGTCCATTATTGTGGTGTCATCAATACTTATAATCCCCATTATAGATGTCCGGATTAGACTCACAATATAACCCAACAGTCAATAATTGGACTTAAGAATCATTCAATCAAACATGCGAATACAATAATTAAAGAACTCATAAACAGAGAAATATAACCAAATTGAAACTTGTAAGATGATAAAAAAAGATGTCACATGCTTACAACCATGTTAAAAGAACACAAAGCAGGGGCGGAACCAAGGGGGTTGGGGGCTCGAGCCCCGGCAGGCCGCCGGAGAATTGAGAATTTTTTTTTTTTAGTTTTGGTGTTTGATAATATTTTGGAGAGAATCATATTGACTCTATATAGTATTATTTCAATGTTTAAAGGTAGATGAGATGGTTAATGATACTTACTTCTATTTGAGAGGTTCTATGTTCAACTTCCTTTAACCTCATTTTTTTAAAGTTTTTATTCATTTTAATTTTATTTTTTAATAATTATAAAAACATGTTACCATTATTAATTAGGGTAAATAATTTATTAGTCCCCTAGTTTTTACCTAACACATTGTTTAGTCCCCTATTTCGAAAAACACATTTTAAGGTCCATATCTTTTACCAATATTAACTCCGTGGTCCTTTTATCTATTTTTTTATATTTTTAACCGAACATATCTTAGTTTTTAGGACAACCACAGTACAATACAAGTTGACCATGCTACTCTGTTATTTTATATATGTCTATTTATGTTAAAATATAAAGGTTACAAGTCTAAAAAAACTAGACAAAATGACCAAATGGTTCATATTAGCAAAAGATATGGACCTTAAAATGTGTTTTTCAAAATAAGAGGACTAAACAATATGTTAGGTAAAAACTATGAGACTAATAAATTATTTACCCTATTAATTAATTTAAATGGACTCTTTATTTTTATTTTGATAACACTTTTGAATTCATTTTTTTTTTTTTGGTAGGAAAGGAAAGAAAAAAAAAACAAACAAACAAAACAACTCAACCCGAGATCAGCCTAGGAAAACTGACCCCCACCACATCCTCCAAGATCAAAGAAGAAATGAAGCCCGGTGCAGAAGAAAAGGTAGAAAGACCCAACAAACCAGAGTGCCCTAATGACGGTCCGCGATACGGTTCTGCTCCCTATAAATATGAACAAACTTAATAGACTCAAAGGAGGACCCAATCCTTTTAATGCCTTTAATAATATTCAAGCTATTCCGGCAAACAGACTTGCCCTCAGAAATCATTTTAACCGCTTCTTGGTTATCTGACTCAACCAGAAGCTTCTTCACCCCTAGATTCTTAGCCAGCTTCAGGCTAGAGAGAATCCCCCAAAGCTCTGCAGAAAAGGAAGAACCAATACCCAAATTCTGAGAGAAGCCAGAAACCCACCTGCCTCCATCGTCTCTAAGGACCCCTCCTGCAGCAATTCTCCCATCTCTCAGACAAGAACCATCAGTGTTGAGCTTAACCACACCTTCACTCGGCCTACACCAGCCTAAAAGATTGACCTCCTTCCTCTGAACCACCCTAGCTAAGGGGTCCTCACCAAAACTCTCAACCCAGGTACTAATCTTCTTAGAAAAGAAATCAAGGACATTTGGCATAGAAACCACTCCTCCTCCAAAGATCTCCTCGTTCCGCCACCTCCAAATCTGATGGCACACCGCCATAAAAAGAAGAACACATTGATTCCCAGGCAGAAGAATCCCATTAATACCATCAACAAACCAATTATTTTCAGAATGAGCTAAAAAGGAAGGAAGCACATCCCTAGGGAGAATTCTTCTCCAAACCTCTAAACTTTTCTCACAATCCCTGAGAGCATGGCACAACGTCTCCTCAAACCCTCTGCATCTGCCACAGGCTCCAGAATCCACCAGGTGCCTCCTTTTTCTATCCGAGTTAGTAAGCAACCTATTCCTAGCCCCAAGCCACAGGAAGCTCCTAATGCAGTATGGTACTTTCAAGCCCCAAATCATCTTCCACACCCCTGGGGAAGAAGAATCCAAACCCTGATAGAATGCCTGAAAAGCAGATTTACACGAATAGGCCCCACTGTTTGTCAGCGCCCAACAGTAACTATCCTGATCCTCAATTTGATTACTAATGTGAACCCCTCTAATAGAAAGGAGCGATTCCAGACTGAGGTATGAATCAAATTTATCCCAAATCCACTCACCCTCAGAATCCACAACATCAGCAATCCTCTAGTCCTGAACGTCCAACGGAGGCAAGGAAGTACAAACCTCCAATAAAGGCTTCTTACCTACCCAAATATCCTTCCAGAAACTGATGGACCTGCCATTACCCACATTCCACCCAATCCCAGAACAAAATTCAGCAAACACAGCACTAATGCCTTTCCAAAGAAAGGAACAATTAACCACTCTCTCCTTAGGCCCCCCAACACCTTATCCTTCCGGTACTTCCCGCATAAGAGTTGGACCCAAAGAGCTGTAGGACACTGCCACATTCGCCACAGGAGTTTCATTAATAAGATTTTATTATTATCTTTAGCTTTCCTAATGCCCAGACCTCCTGAATCTTTAGGTTGACAAACCTCACTCCAAGGCACAAGATGGATCTTTCTCCCCTCCTCAGCTTCCCCCCACAGGAACCTACGGTTAATTTTATCAAGATCTTTAAGCACAAGATCTGAAAGATGACAAGCCTGCATAATGTGATTGGGAGTCGCACAATTAACAGATTGAATTAATGTAAGGCGGCCAGTGAGAGAGAGAGTCTTGGCTTTCCACGTGGCACACTTCATATTAGCTTTATCCAAAGTATCTTTAAAAGACACTTTAGACACTCTCTCACTGTGGAGGGGAATACACAGATACTTCCCTAGGGAGCCAGTCAGAGGAATAGCCGACAGATCACTTAACCTTTTACAGACTCTCTGGTTCATATTTTTAGAGCACATCATCCTAGACTTCTGGACATTAAGCTTCTGCCCAGAGGCCGAACAGAAACAATCAAGAATATCCATAATAACACTCAACTGCTCCTCATTACCTTCCAGGAAGATTAGGACATCATCTGCAAAGAATAAGTGAGTAACCTGGGGACAGAAACTATTGATAGCCACTGGGTGGAAATTCCCATTATCAATAGCATCTTGAATCAGATGAGACAACCTCTCCATAGCAATAACGAAAAGGAAGGGACTCTTTGGGTCACCCTGACGGATACCCCGGCCCGGAGAGAATTCCTCCGACATATCACCATTAATCATAACTTGAAAAACAGGAGAAGAGATACAAATCTTAATTAACCTTCTCCAACTGTCAGGGATCCTTGCTCTTTCCAGACTCTCCATCAGGAAACTCCAGTTGATGCGATCATAGGCTTTCTCCAAATCCAACTTAAGAGCCACAATGCCTTTCTTCCCCTTCCTGATCTTCATCGTGTGGACCATCTCTTGGGCAATCACCACATTATCCATCATTTGTCTACCAGGCACAAAACTTCCCTGATTCTGGCAGATGATCTCAGGAAGAATGCAAAGGATTCTATTAGCCACAATCTTTGTAACAGTCTTATAAAGAACATTACAAAGACTGATAGGTCTCATATGCAAAAAGGAAGAAGGCTTCTCAATTTTAGGAATCAGAACCAGAAGGGTTCTATTCACCAGCTCTATATCCTGAGAACCATTAAAAACACCTATGATAAAATTATAGATACCTTCCTTCACAACCTCCCAGTGCTTATGGTAAAAACCAGCAGGCAGACCATCAATCCCAAGAGCTTTAGTAGCCCCAATACTAAAAATGGCTTGGTCTATTTCCTTCAAGGAGATAGGGTGAAAGGCATCCTGAATGCTATCCTCTCCAATCATAGGAAAGGTAGCAACAGAGTGAGCCCTCTCCAGATAAACAGGCTCCTCTTTAAACAGATCCTTATAGAATTCCAGGGCCAATCTCCGAATCTCCTCATCTTCATACACCCAATCACCATTAGAGTCCTTAATGGCATCAATTCTATTCCTCCGCCTTCTAATAATGGTAGAAAGATTGAAATACCTGGTATTACGATCCCTATCTCTTATCCAGGACTTCCTACTCTTTTGAAACCAAAGAAGCTCCTCCTGCCTGAGCACAGCCTCCAACTCTTTCTGAAGGGTTCTGAGGAGGCCATCCAAACCGTGATCAAACCTCACCTCCAACCTACACTGAATACCCTCCATCCTATTCAATAACGTATTCTTCCTTCTAATAATGTGCCCAAAGACATTTCTATTCCACCCCAGCACATTATTCCTGAATCCTTCAGCAGCTTGAAGGACATTCGAGTGAGGTTTCCAATTATCATGAACGAAATCCTTAAACTTAGGATGAGACTCCCAAGCCAATTGATAACGGAACGGTCTCTCACCCCTAGGACGATTGCCTCTCAACAACCTAAATAAAATAGGACAGTGATCCGAATGGCGGAACGGGAGATTTAACACAGAACTCTCAAGGAAAGAAGTCTGAGCTAAAACATTACCGTAAACTTTATCCAACCGAACAAAGGTACTGTTGCGCTTCCAAGTGAACTTATGACCGGAGGCCCCAAGATCAGAAAGCCTACATAAATCCATACTATTCTTATGGTGAAGGCAGCGATTAACGTAATGATGCGAACCCCCTCTCTGATCACTCATAAAAGCAATATCATTAAAGTCACCCGCCACAAACCAGGGCTCAGATATGCTGACACTCATAGAGTAAAGAACCTCCCAAAGCCATTTCCGATTGGCTAAAATAGGGTCAGCATATACCAGGGTAATTAAAAAAGAATTATTACCGGAGACACTCACTTTACAGTGAATAAACTGCTTGTCCATGCTAATAATATCGAAATGAACCCGATCTGGCTTCCAGAAAAGCCAAATCCCCCCAGCTCGGCCTGTAGCCTCCAATCTAACACAGTTCCAGCTCCTAAACTTTTTAACCACCTCATCTGCTTTATCTCCACTAATCTTAGTTTCCATTAAAGCAAAACAAGAAGGGTTAAAATGTTTAATTAGATCATTAACATGGATACAGGTAGCCTTGCTAGCCGCATGATAAGTGTCCAATTCAACGTTCAAATGTCCACTTTAGTGCTAGGTTATTTAATTAATTTAGTGCTATTTCGGATATTATTGCTTGTTTTGGTATGATTTGTCTCCACAGGACTCAAATGATTAAAAGAAGCAGAATTGGACTTAATTTGAAGAAACTTTGGACTTGAAACGAAATTGGAGTTAGTCTTGCCCAAGATGAGCTGAATCAAAAGAGCTGAAACGAACTGGAGTTAGTCTTACCCAAGACTAAGACCTCCGAACTGATGATGTTTAGATTGATCAGGACTCTTTCCTACTCAAAGAAGAAGGCAGAAAATAAGGGATATGAGAAGATTAGAAAAGATTTGTGATTGGGAAAGATATTATTTTGTTAGCTAATTTTTAGGGATATATTTTCTCTACAAAACATTAGGTTTTGGATTAGATTAGCTCTCTCTCTTCTCTCTTAGACTAGACGTACATTTTCTATCGTTCTTCATCCTGGAAAAACGACAAACACTTATTTTGTTCTTTATGGCTATTCATAGCTAAACTCTTTATTTCGGTTAAGGGATAATTCAAAGGCAGGAATCTTCAAGTATTGTGAGATCATTTCTCTTCTAGTATTTTCTCTTTCTTCATATCATTTGTTTATTCACTGTGTTTAGAGATTTTATCTCAATTGTTAGTCTGCTTTTGAATGATACGGCCGATTGTTCATTTGATTAAACTGGCATATAGCTGTCTGATTAAACTAGATAATCAACGAGTCATTATTTAGTTAAATCTGAGTTAGTAGCAATTGATGCTATAAAGTTGAAATCTAGATTGTATTTGGGGATAATCAGATTGACAAATTGAGAACTCTCCATGTGACATTAATACATCTATTTTCGACTTTATCACATCAAGTGAATGAGTAATTAAGTTTCTGAATCGATATCGCTGAGAATCGGTTGGCTTAGATTAGGTTCTTCTAATTCATAACGCTGCTAACGGGTTGAATCTTAGCCACTGAGGTAAGGTTATTCGTTAATTAGGAGTTAACTACAGTCTTACTTGGTTAATTCATTATTTAGGAAGTCTGATATGCAATTTAGAAGAAATATAATTTCTGTCAATGATCAAGACTAACTAAATTCCTAAGAATCCCTTAGCTGAAATTCTAATTAATCATTTTATTCAATTTCAACTCAACTTCGATACTTTTGTTAATTTAGCAAACATCTATTCCAATCCCCCTTTTTACTTTTTATTTATTTGCTTGGTTATATTTACAAATTAGATCAGTATTAGTCCTTTGGGTACGACCTTTGCTTACCCTTGTGCAAGCCTGAGGGCTGTGAAGTTATATTTTATTTTTGGTGGATTCGACAACCGTCACCGCACCCCTAACATTCCAACACAACAAATCCATAGAAAGGAGGATAACTGACCGCACCAACACACCTAAGCCAGGTATTTATTAGGGGCTCCTGAGAGCCTCGCTGAGGTACCCGCAGGCCCCCTCTTCTCTGGTAAAGCCAAAGTATTCTGGATACTTTTTTGTTTAACCTTTAGCTTTTTCAAACCAGTTTTATTAACTCCCATCGACTTCCCAATCCCAGGATCACCACAAAGAATAGGAATACTAACCTCATTTATCTTCTTCATCCTTCGAGCAGCCAGGGCCAGGGTCCCCTATTGGGCTTCGTCCTTGGAAACAAAGAGGGGATTAACAGATTCAACCACCTTCTCAGATGGTTCAACAGACTCCAAACCTGGCATGCTTTGAACAATATGCTCATCCCCCTGGTCAGGATCATGAACTTCCTCAATCGTTAGGGCCCCAAATCTAGATCCTGACGTGAAAGCTGAAACGGCTCCAGACTCCTCCCTTGCTTTGGGGATAGGCTTCTCCTTGACACTAGGAAAGCAATAGGCTTAGATAGGGAATACTTCAAATTGATGCTAATATCAGGAGGACGATTCTGCACCACTGAAGGTTGTGTTCTACGTCTAGCAGTCCTTTTTGCCACCATCCAGGGTCCAAAATTCCCTCAATTCCCCTAGTTCACTTCAGTTCTCTCCACACCATCCTCAACAATCTCTTCTACAACCTTCTCCCTTTTAGGGCACCCCTCCTGAGAATGACCATACATGCCACAATCATAACAAATGTTATGTAAACCTTCATACTCAATAAAAAACACCTTGTGTTGAATACAGAATTTTGACAATAAAGGTTTTGCAAGATCAACATCAACACAAACCCTTGCAAACTTGCCCCTAATGGCACCAATTGTAGTTTTGTCCACGTGGTGGACCTTCCCAACCAGACCTCCTATTTTGCTAAGAAACTTTTCACTATAATACTCAATGGGAAGGCCCGGGAACCTAACCCAAGTCAAAATCCTGTTAACAGAACAAGCATGAGGATTAAAATTAGGAACCCAAGGCCTTAAGGCCAAAACATGGTTGGAAATAATATACGGGCCCCCCTTGATCACCGCATTATAATCCTCAACCCGGGTAAATTTAATGACATAGTAGTCATTTTCCAGGTCAGTAATACTGACTTTCCCTTTCCTTGCCCACTGAGCTTGGATCCTTTGGGCAAAATAGTTAAAGCTAATTCTCTTTCCAAGCACTGTAACTATTAGAGACACCTTCCATTTCTCTCTGAGCTCCCGCTTCTCAGCTGAGGAGAGTCTAATCACCGGACAAAGAGGATCGTCTTGGACACCCTCCTCTTCATCAGAATCAGAGTACATATGATCAGACTCCCCCACCATCAACACTTCCTCCATACAAGGCTCCTCCTCGACCACCCCCATAACCGTATCTTTCCAAGAACTTTTCCCTACTTCGTTTATACTAACCCTAGATCTGGGGGAAACCGCGTTTCCCTGGACCTGAGCACCACACTCAACACCAAAAGTACCCGCTCTATTAATATGGACCTGACCCGAGGCAGCCTGCCCCCCTGCCGCCGCCCCAGCCTGCCCGGCACTGCCCGGGGACCTGCTTCCAGCGCCGGCACCCGGACACCACCGCCCAGCATTACTGCTGGCGCTTCCAGCGCACTGCCCGGCGCTGCCTGCGCCTTGCCCAGCTTCATCGGCGCTCCACCCGGCGCCAGGCACCATCGGTGCTCCACTCGGCGCCAGGCACACCCCGCGCCCAGCCTCGCCACCTGCGATCGGAGGTGCCTTACCCCGTGCGTACGAAATAGGCACCGATCCAGCCGCCCAGTCCTCCCGAGCACTTTTCCCTAGCCACAGCGCCACATCCAGCGGTGCCTCCCTCGCCTCCCACATGTCCCCCCTCCCATCGCCCCAAATCCCCCCTGCCGCGCCGCCCATCTCCCCACCCAGCTCCATCTCCTTCGAGCGCCCCCCACCCTCCTTCCCCTCCTCGCCCATCATGCTCCTCCCTTCCAGGCCGTCCCCGCCGATCTCCCCATCCCGATCCGCCCAAGCCCTAGCCGCCATCACTCCCTCACCGCCACCAGCCGCCCCCCTCTCCCTAGATCTGTCCCTCACTCTTTTCACCATAAAACCCTAGCAGAGAGAGAGAGAGAGAAAAAAAAAATTGAGTTATAAAATTGATCCTGTGTTTTAGAGAGAGAAGAGAGATCTGAAAGAGAGGAGATAGATCTAAAAGAGAGAAAAAGATCTAAAAGAGAGAAATAGATCTGAGAGAGAGAAGATAGATCTCAAAATTCTCCATCTTCATAAAAATTCTTCACCATGACAACAGATCTGAGAGAGAGAAGACAGATCTGAAAAAGAGAAGATAGATCTAAAAGAGAGAGAAAGATCTAAAAGAGAAGAGATAGATCTCAAAACTCTCAATCTTCATAAAAATTCTCCTCATGACAACAGATCTAAAAGAGAGAAGAGAGATCTGAAAGAAGGAAGATAGATCTAAAAGAGAGACAAATTCATTTAATATATCTTTACCATTACAAAAAATAAGCATATCTAATATTTATTTTTATTATGTCTTTATCATTAAAAAAAAAGTAAACATGTTTAATTTTCTATCAGTTCAATGCTAGGTTCTAAAAAAATTGATAACATTTTTACAGTTTTAATGCGTTGGAGACTAAATTTTTTTTGTCCAGCCCTAACGGGCTCGACTTTGAAAATTTACTGTCAACCGCACAGTTAATTTGGATTTTTTTTTATGTTTTGATTTTTTTTCTGATATGTTTGAGCTCCGGATCATCCGGGGTCTTGGTTCCGCCACTGACATAAAGTGATAAAAACAGGCCCAGATACAAATCTTGGTAGCCTAAAGATAAAAGACCTTCTAGTAATGTTGCTAACCTAGTGTGAAATGTTTGGCAAAAAGGGGTAATTTGTCTTACTGGGCGTGTCAAAAATTGTTAGCGATATTTTGCGAATGTACCAATTTAAACCTTGTCACACGTGGTTTGGATGTCGGCGTGCTAGACAAATTAATTCTCAATTAATGTGAACGATTAAATTTATGGATTTACGCGCTTAAACTTGAAATCTAATCGAAGCAGTTGGCGAGGGACGCAAGGATTAAAAAAATCCCTCTTAGGTCTCTAGCGCTGTTATGAAACTTTGCTAGATAATTAATCTTTTCAAGCTATTGCGGATGAATTAAAAGATAAGTAAATAAAGGAAAATAATAGTGCGAAAATGACACGAGATTTGGTGAAAAATGGATATTTTATTAATAAAACAAGTTTGGATACAAATGTTCAAGGCAAAATAATTACAATTGAACCATTTTCTATATCAACATATAGTTAAACCAATTGCAAGATTGAATATAAACAAATCAATTACAATGAAGGAAATGAAATGCAAAATTCAAACGACAAACTCGAACCCACAACTGGCTATCTCGGTTAGCCTTTGAATTAGCATTTGCTTTGGATCCACAAGCAATGCAAGCACTTCGAGCGAGTTGAACAGAGCGGGACTGACTTTGTCTTCAGGTATCTGATTCACACGGTACTGAACGACTTGCAAATGAAACTAATATTTGACTTTGGGCAGATTTGGGTTGGACTTTGAATGAGTCGTACGAGAGTTCTCGGAAAAGGAATCGAGTAAAATGCAAGGCTAAACTGAAGTTCAGGAAGTCAAAAACAAGTTTAGGGAAAAGTTGGGAGCACAAACGAATTTAAATACTTGAGATGTACAAATGATAAATGTAGACAAATTATGAAAAGCTGGGCAGACTATAGGAAAATGATTTAGGGTCAGAAAATTGATTCGTGTCAGAGATTAATATAACATATATGATTGAGTCTTAACTATCAGCTTAAACTTTTAGTTCAATTGGTTTCATGATATGGTATTAGAGCCTCTAGGACCAAACGACCAAGGATTCGAGTCCTGGTAACCTCATTAATTTGTGGAATTAAAAAACACATGGTGGGATGAGTCTGTGTGCTTTGTTGGCTGAATAGATTGTCCACTTTCCTTAAATTTCTCTCATCTTCTTCCCATTACTTGCATTCATCCCTTAATGTCTAATTTCGCTCCATGTTTGTGTCATTTCATCCCACATTCCCTTGATTTAGTGTATAGTAGGTAGTGGATGACCTTTTTGAACGTGCGAAAAGATGTGTGAGACTTCAAATATAAGCCATTGATCCGTTTGTTAGCTCGTTGGTGCGTCTCGCCATCCTAAATCTTCAAACCATGCGTGTATAGGCTGCTAAAAATCTCAACAACATGGTGTGTCGCTCTCTTTTATGTCATTTCTGAGTGTCGTTTTATACTTCACACGACGTGTGACTTACGCTACACATCGTGTGAATTAGCTAGGTTTAGCCAAAAGGTTCAGAGTCACATTCACACGTCGTGTGACTATCTTTTGCATGCTGTATGACAAAACTTGTATGATTAAAGTTTACACATATTAATAAACTATTACATTTTCTTATTTTTGTTGTAAATGAAGTTAAAAGATGAAATTATGAAAATCACTCATAGTTTAAATTGCATTTCTGATTATATAATAATAATAATAATAATAATAATAATAATAATAATAATAATAATAATAATAGTAATAAATCCAATTAGTATAAAAAAAATAACAATATCATTGCAATCCAATATTTGAGAGTAGTACATCTTTTTTCTTCAAATAATGAACTTTTTTGAAAAAATTTAACCTCTAATAACAATTCACCTATCAATTCTTTTTCCTTTTTCAATCGGTGTAAATAACTATACTTAAATTTGACAATTACCCCTCTAAATTTTCACTCAAAAGAATATATGCATGACGAGAAATTCTACTATACTTCTGATGCAATACGCCCTTCCAATCAATTAAATAATGCGTGACTAGCACTAAACTAGGACTTAATGACTCCAAGAACAGTAGCCTGAAGAGAAATAGAGTGCTTAACATCACCAATATGAAGACTATGTTGACCCATAGGAATCCTTCTAATTCCAGACCTATCAACAACACTCATATGCTTACACACATGAATATTTACCCCAACCCTTTCCTCTTTCCCAGCAGCAACTTGCACCTTTTCAAACCCCACCAATTGCCTATGAGGAGCCCATTTATTACCTTCTGGAGGGGCAGAGTAGACTAGTAGTGTGTGACTTCCATCCTTGGACCCAACATTTTTTATGTCTACTTCAATTCCTAATCTTAAATTGTTACATCTTGTATGTGTCACTCTAATTGCCTTCCGGGAGAGGGTTGCGTTTCCACGGCGGTGTCCGTCGAGGGGGACGGAGATGAGGGTGGGTGCGGTGGCTATCTTGTGAGTAAAAGTTGTGTAGGTGATGCCGTAACCGAATGGGTAGACTGGTTTGTCTTTGTAGAACCTGTAAGTTCTGCCTGGGTAGTTTGTTGATGGGTTTGATCTCATTGACATTTCGGTCATTGGTAGATTTGTTAGATACTCTTGTGGATACCATGTCATTGGCAGCTTTCCTCCTGAAATGAAATAATAGGTAACATTATGCTATTAATGCAATAAATATGCATTTGGCATTTTTTTTATAGAATTTGGATTTTGAACTTCATTTTATTCGCAAATTAGTTTAAGCAACAAGTATTCAAATCACAAATTAACACTTACCTAAAAGTAAAATATTATACCCATCTGTCATTTTAGGAGATTTTATAGGAATGATCAGATTCTTTAGAAGACACCATACAAACATGTCTTGTTTTTATAACAAAAACAACAGTATCGGAAATTGCATTGAAGTCTTTCAGAAACCAAATCCTTCTTCTAGTTTTTCGTCATTTTAGAATAATTTATTAAAAATATCAAGTTGAAATATCAAAATATACAAAAAAAAAAAATTCATTTTGGAAGGCAAATTGAATAAGTTAGCTATATTTAAAAGCAAAATTAACCCCAAAATTTTGCATTATTCTCAATAATATTCGATTTGAGGGGTTGTTTATTCACGAAAAATAATTTCCTTATTGTTAATTTAAATAGAAATTAGGTGTACTTTTGATTTTTCTTAAATTTTGTTTATTGTTTTACTCCAAAAGTAGATATAAAGTGTTTGGTTAGATTAACAAACAATTGATAACTATTTTAAAATAACAACTAATATCAACAGTTGAACCAAACAAGCTATAAACAGAAACAAAATATTTTAAAAACAAGAAAAAATAATTTTTAAGTAAGAGAGATACGTGAAACTAATATTAATTTTTACTGAGTTATCATAATTTTGTTCTACAATTATAATCTTAACCTAAATAAGAAAAAATATTTTATTTTAATTTTAAATTAATTTTTTTGGAAAATATTTATTTCAAGTTTTCCACAAGATAAATAAAGCTTTAATATTATAAAAAATACAAATATGAACAGTAATTTGAGAAAAAAAAAAAGGTTGTAGATTTAAACCTGGATTGGTAGTCCCAAACAAGACATCAGCAATAGCTGCTCCGCCAGCTTGGCCAGGGTATCCAGCCCATAAAATGGCTTGTATTTTTGGGTCATTCTTAGCAAAAGAGACATCAATAGGTCCACCAGACATAAGGACCAAAATGGCTGGGCCTTTGGATGCCATGGCTACTTTTGATATAAGGTCCTGTTGCCGACCAGGAAGAAGAAGGCCAGCTCGATCTCTAAACTCGGCTTCAACGGATTGGTCTAGCCCCACCACTAAAACTGTTGCATCTGCTTGCTTTGCTGCACTGATTGCTTCTTCAAACAGCTTGTCGCTAATGCAGCCCACATCGGCACAACCCTGTTTGTGGATTGTCCTGGCATAGCTCCCTATACCTTGTAAAGGTGTGGTGTATCTACAAGCAACACCTATTGGACCCAAAATTAATGCACACTATCAAATCATGTCACCATTTTTACACTAATCTAATTAAAAATCACAACTACATTTAAAAAATAAAAAAGCATTTTTAGCCCAACATCCTGAAAATTAATTGAAGAATATTTTTTTTTTTTTTTTTGTATAGACTGACGCACTCCTAGCCTAAGGTTAGGACCAACCTAACCCATAGGAATGGCAACGGGTAGTGCCGATCTCAAATTCTTATCCTTTTATTTTTTAATTATATGTACCCGTTCCATTATCCTAACGGATATAATTTTTTCATCCCATATCCGTCCCATTTAATTCGCTGCCCGTTAAGATTTAATAAACAAAACAAAAAATATTACAAATTTAACAAAGTATAAATTTAATAAATCATTCATTTACAAATTGAACAAATTGGACCTTAATAAGTAAGAATAAAGTAGTTTAGTGGTATCACTGAATGGCTGAAGAGCAAAAAGTTTGGATTCAAATCTCACGTCTAAAAAACAATAATATTTTTTAATATATAAAAGCGTTATGGCGGGTAACGGATATGGAATATCCTAGGGGTATTCCCATACCTATCTGATTACTCTAACGGGTAATGGTTTTGATCTTATACCCTTTTTATACAGGATACGGGTAGTGTCGGATACTTTCCGATATAGTATCCGTTGCCATCCCTACTAACCCCTTATTGGAGATGCCTAAGTTTTGAAAGCCAAGTAGGTTACTAACCTTCTAAAATAGACAATTAACATATGCTAAAACTTAAAATCAATAATTAAGTCTCTAACATATGTTGAAACTGTCAATTAAAATCACTTCAATTATTGAAGTAAAATTTGATTCAATTATTTTATATTGGATTAATTTATATTTACATCTTTAAACTTGGCACGTTTTACTTAATGGTACTATAAACTTTTAAAAACCTATCATACACCTATAGTTAGTTTTAAAAAAATTTCACCATTCGGACTACACTCAAAATCATTGACCCGTAATCTTTAACCCAAATCATACTAGTGGATGAGTTTAAAAAGCCCAAATTAAAATTTACTTGTAAAAAAAAGCTCACCAGCATAATTTCCGATCATGGTAAGGGTAACATTAGAATTAGGCCCAATAACAGCAACAGTAGGATGACGGCGTGGAGATAACGGCAAAGAAGGACCATCATTCTTCAAAAGAACAATTCCTTGTCTAGCAGCTTCAAGGGCAAGCTGATGGTGAGCCTGGGTGCACACATGTGATGGACCTAGGTTCCCATATGGCTGACCAGATGGCTCACCATCAAACATCCCTAGCCTCATTTGGACAGTTAATGTGTTAACCAAAGCACCATTTATGTCAACCTCATTTATCAACCCTCTTTTAACTGCATCCTCCGTGTGCGCTCCTAAAAATGGACCACAGTCCAAATCTAAACCTGTATCATCAAATTAAGTTAATTAAATGATTGATTATAGAAAGTGATGATTTAATTAATGATGACAGTGACTAGCCTGCTTTGATAGCATCAGCAGCTGCTTCTTCAGGGGTAGATGTGTAATGTTGGGTATTGTAATAAACTCCGACGGAATCACAGTCGGAAACAATGTAGCCGTTATGGCCCCATTGGGTTCGTATGGTTTTACGGAGGAGATTAGGATCAGCGCAAGTGGGAACGCCGTTAACTTGATTATAAGAACACATAACACTAGCTACTTTTCCTTCCTTTACACACATTTTGAATGGGATGTCAAATGTGTCCTCCATATCCTGCTTGCTTACCTGTTTCGCAAGTGTACGTACAGCTGAATGAGTTAGATCATTTTACGGGAACTAATTTATCTCAAAATTTTAATTTAAGGGTTATATTATGGGTTAAAATGATCACTATGATATAACATTCTCAATCTATTTCAAATCCAATTTAAGTGTTTACTTAAAAGTTGTCAATTTTAACAAATTAACCCAAATTTTGCACATTTTATGTGTACAAAACTAATTGTATTTAGATTAATTTGTTAAAATTTTACGATTCAAGATTGAGATATTTAAAATTCGATTTGACTAAACTGATACGGATTGCAACTTGAACAACCATTTTTATCTATAATTCCAAAACATTTAAAGCAAAAGTCACTATAATTTACACTTTTAATCACTAAAAAAAATCAAATTTGAATATAAAACTTGATTAATAAAAAAATTATTCATTTATCGTATTAAGTAGTTTTTTTTATTTATTTATAAAAAACTATAAGAATCTATTGTTTAATAGCAGAAGATATATGTTTCCGACCTAAATGAAATAAATAAAACTTCTTTAACTCAATTAGATGATCATAATGAATTACTTCATCTGTTTCACAATAGATGATTCTGTTTGTCAAATAGTTGTTAGTTGTTCGTTGATTATATTAGCTGATTACTTTTTTTGTTAGCTGATTTGACTATATAATTGTATAAACTTGTTTGGTAAAACTTAAACTGATTATTAATAGTTGTTTGTGTAAAATGATAAATAAGAACATGGTAAACCCTTTATTTGGGGTTAAAAGGTAGTAATTAGGGATAAAAATATCATTAAAAAAAGATTCAGCAGTAAGCTCATTAAAAAAACTTACAAAACATGCTTTTTCATAATTAGATTTAACCAAATAAGCTCTTTCAAACATCTCCTTCACCTCTTTTTAAAAAAACTCCATTTATCAAATACCACTATTAGATTTTGACTAGTTAAAATATATAAAGTAGTTCAAATCTCTAATTTTATCCCAAAAAAATTCAATTAATTTTAACTAAAATGCTTTGTTGTATTGTTATTAATTGATTTACTAATAATATTTTTTTTAATCAATTTCTAAAATAAAAAAACAATTTAAATAAGGATATATTTATTAAAAACCAATTAATTTACAGATATTGAATCAAAACGAAAAAAAAAAGTCTCTAATCATAAACAAAATATTCATTAAATATAAATTTAATGTAACAAAAAATAAATAATTATAATTTAATGTGTAATTTAAGAAAATAGAAATCAGAATTTACAATAGAGAACTCCATGTGGTTGTTGCCAAATTTTAAAGACAAATATATGTTCTATTGAGGAATTGAATACTAAGGTATTTTGTACTAAATGTGGCAGCATGGACCCAACCCAACCAAGTACTAATTCCTAGTCAATGTTCCAAACTTCAATGCCATTAATTTATTAACCAAACTACTACAGTAGTAGTAGATTGATTCTGGCTCCTGTCTATCAAAATTCAACGCGAAGGTCACCAAAACCAACGATCAAGATTAAATTGCCGTGAAAAGTCTAATCATTACACATTAGATATTGTACCATACCTTAGCATTAAAGTGGAAGCGATCCACACCATTCCAGTTATCGAGGTCATATGCTGTGAAGTGTTTACAACACGCAGCAACCTTCAACCGGTCACCGTCGTTTCCCTGTAACCCCCTCACGTAACTAGCTGCATATTTACCCACTACTAATGGATCCTCACCGGGTGTCTCCTGTCCACGTCCCCACCTTGGATCTCTGAATATATTCACATTTGGGCTCCAATACGTGAGTCCCGCCATTCCCCCGTTATACATCGCTCTTCCTTCATCTGACACTACCTACACATCCTGTTTATGTTAGTATCTCCACACTTTCATTGCTAACATGAGCAACTTGGTCATTTTCAGATCTGCCAGATATATATTAATGATTTAAAGTAGTAAAATTATTTCTAATTATTAATATTTCTTTTAATTGAGTGTAAATTTCCAATAATTTTCTTCATTGCCGCCCACTAATTAAATTTAAAAACTATCGAGTGTAGATTTCCGATTGGTTCTTTTAAAAATGTTATTTTCGTATTCAGAATTTTTCTTTTGGAGGCACACAGTACTACAATGCACACAGGATCTTATGATTGTAAAGCTGCGGCGGTAAAATATGCTGAAAGTTTTAGAAAAAGTTAATATTTGGTCCACAAAAGCAATATTTTAGGATGAGAATAAAAAAGAACCCTGAAAAAACAAAACAACAGAAATATTCCCTCGCAATTTGCTATAATATAATATAGTATAATATTTAAGTAATGAGTAAATGGATAAAATAAAGGGTGGAAAATCTGACCCGTCCAATAGCCTCCCACAATGTAGCATTGAAAGAAGCAGCGGTGGTGATGACTTGAGGAAAGCTAGTGGCGGCAGGGAATGCACCGCCGAACTTAGTCCCTGGACCCACATTTGAAACGCCATGAAGTGCCTCCGACCACCACTCATACCCTTTCATCCCAACCTTAGGAACGGCCGCCGCATTGTTTACCAGCAGCCCAACTTTCTCGGCCAATGTCAGCCGGCCAATGAGGTCGCTAACTCTATCCTTTATCGGCAACTTCACATTGCAAAGCGCTAAGTTTGTTGTCGTTTCATCTTTTTGGTCACATGAAAACGGCTCTAGCGCTTTGCAGGCGTGCCAAGAAACGCTCAGAAAGATTATGAAGACAAAGAAGGGTGTGGATATGGCGGCGGAAGCCATTAAAATTGTGAATATATGAAATATCTGTTGTATTGGGAGTGTGGTGAAAATGTAGTATATATATAGAATATTAATGAATATTAATGTGGCTAATGGATAAGTAAACTAATATATTTTTTTAATATACATGGGTGGTGGGGGTCAAGTTGGTTAAATAAATAATGGAAGATAAGACATGATAGATAGGGAGAAGTGAAGTTAGCTCCCATTTTCAAGAGTGAAACTTTCAAGTATCAATTTGATAAATATGGATGTTTCCGACAGTCTCGGTGATTTATACGTGTTAAATTAAAATATTATTTAGTTGTTTTTACATTAAAAAAATTAAAATCTCAAATAGAGTTTCAATAAATTTTTAGCGTTTTCTAACAATTAGTGTCCTTTAGCTCCTTTGATCCGACCCTATTCAGTAGATATAATGAAAAAAGCGTTATTGTTTTATTGGTAGGTCCAAAATTGGGGGTTAGATCAACTAATTAACAAAAGATATGGTGACTAGTCACAAATGTAATTATATTACTTCAAATGTTATCAATCTTGATTTTTTTTTCAAATCCTTTAAAGGTTTAATGTTTGCATTATTTAATTTTAACGAGAATACAAGCAATATACTCAGTAGTGTAGTGATGGAGAAAATTTGGGTAGTAGAGGGATATTGAGTTAAGCACGTAGCTTGGCTTGAAAGTAAATGTATGCTCAAATTCAGCTACTACAGGTAGTGGGGTGACTGCTGTCATTTTCATGATGGCATTAACTAACACACGGTAATATTAAAGTATTAGTACTTTTTTTTCTTTTTTCTTTTATCGGACAATTATATATTAAAACAACAATATATATAAATAAAATATGAAATTAATTTATACACATAGGTTTTTTTTTTTTTTTGAGATATTTATTCATAAGTTTGTTAAAAAAAATTACTTCAGAAATTACACCAAATTGTATAGACTTCAAACCTCGTCGTCGCAAAGCTAAAATTAATTTTTTAGACGTAAATTTCTGACTCCTTCAATGTAGCAAACATGTTATTTTAATATATATTATTGGAAATATGTCTTAATTAATTTATTAGCAGATAATGTTTCATTTAATGTGATAATATGGCAAAGGGTTCATCTTCAAAAGGAAAAGCCCAGTCCAAATGTGCTATCTGTAGCAAGCCCGGTCACCATGAAGACGATTGCTGGTACAAAGGGAAGCCTCAGTGTTACAAGTGCAAAAGGTTTGGACATATTCAAAAGAATTGTAGAACCAAGTCTGAAGAAAGTGTCAAGTTGACACATGTTGCCGAAGAAGAAGAAACATTGTTTTGAAATTGGTGAGATGTGCACCAATATGAAGCAAATTGATGGGAAAGTACATCAATATGAAGCATTTGGAGAGAAGTGCTCCAATTCTAGACTGATGATGGGAAAGTACATCAATATGAAGCTTTTGGAGAGAAGTGCTCCAATTTTAGAATGGTGATGGGAAAGTACATCATCAAAACAAACTTTGAAACAAGTTGGGTGTTTGTAAATACTAAGGCAAGGAGGAGTTTGTTGGAAATATGCATTAGTTAATTTATTAGCAGATAATGTTTCATTTAATTATTTGAATTTAGAAGAAGTTATTCAGTTATTGCTTATGTTCAGGAGAAGTTCTGGAAGTCAGTTGTAACTGATGTTTGTAATTCTGTATAAATTTCTTGAAGATCAATAGAAGTTAAGTGTTGGTTCCAAACTCTTTAGGGTTGGTTCCAAACTCGTAAATGTTAATTACTACATATATCTTAGCAAATAGTATTGAAGTAAATGTGGTAATCGTAGTATTGAAGTCATAAAAGAAGTGTACAACACCAATTTCAGAGTAGAAGTTGTGTAAAGTCCACTTGCAATATGATATAGAAAAAAGATAATTTAGAAAAATATATTGACATAAATATTGATACTATTGCGTTGTTTTTTTTGTAGACAATCGCATAAATAGTTACATTAGTTTCTATTGGGCTGTCAGAAGTAATATTATATCTCAATCCACTTGCTCTTGGGAAATTGAAGTTGCTCATGGGTTGCACCACTTACCACCAAATTGTGTTATCTTTATGTTTCAATCGTGATTTCAAACAAAAAAAAAAGAAAAACAAAATATTATTTTCTACATTTCAAAATATAAGTTATTTTAGATTGTTTCACACAAATTAAAAAATACAATTAATATAAAATGAAATTAATGAATTTACGTTGATTAATTAAATATTTTTTTTGAAAAAAACTCAATTACTAAAATGACTTATAAAAAGGAATGAAGGGAGTATCTTATATTTTTTAATGCTAATTAAAGGTTCGTTTGGCTACTTGTTTTTTGCCTTTGAAAAATGTTGTTTTTCCAAAAAACATAGATTCTCTACTTTTTGTAAAAAGCTACATTTTAGCTGTAAAAGACAAATATGTATCTAACCAAACACCTAAAACTCTGCATTTTAAAGTGAAAAGACAAACAACGGGTGAAAAGTAGGTAAACAAACAACCTCTAAAGATTCCGGGCTTCTTGTATCTTTGTTAGATGAAGAAATGAAAAATACAACATCCAAAAAGTGAGGAATAAAACATCATACAAGCTAAAGTCAATACTAGATCCACGAAGGGATGAAAAACGATTAGACAAGGCAAAGAAAACTATAAAGGTATAAAAACGCAAAAAAAAAAAAAAAAATAAAACATATACTTCTCGTAAATCTAAATCTGTAAAAAAACACATGCAATTCAAATTTCATCATTTAGATCATTCCGAACATTTTATTATTAAAAAGATATTGGGGCTTTTAACACAGAGATCCCGAATTCATTTATGACACCAAAAGTCTGTTTTTTTTATGAAACAATAAATTCCATTAAATAGAATCTATACAGAAAAGAGAAGAAGATATATTCTTGGTCAAACAAGTTAGGGTATGAGCAACATGTATTCTCTTTATACACGATTTGAAAGGTACAAACAGGAAATATCAAACTGACACTAACTATATCCTGATAGCAATAGTATAGGGAAGACAACAGGAAAGATCTAGAGTTGATAGTATCAATCATGAATTTTGCATTTGATTTAATAATAATAGAGGTGAAAGAGCAATCTCCAGCATGAATGTCAATCCTTTAAGAATAACTTGACACTTTGGTGCTTCTACAGTTAAACAAGTGTTAAGATACAAGGAAACTCGAATCTCTAAAACATTTAGCTTTAACAATACGAGACCACAGAGATTCAAGATTCGCCAGTAACTGCGGAGTCTGTTTCGCTAGTAGATCTAAATTAAAGATCGAAGCCATTTAAAACCAATTCCTCCACCTGCCTTAGATTTATATAAAACATCCCAAGAAATCCAATACATCGATCATTTAGAATCATTACCTCCCCTCCAAATTTGGCTAATTAAGCTTTGAATTTCCTTACAAAAAGTTTTAGGGGAAAAAAACATGACATAACATATTGAGGAATAGCTTGCACTACTGATTTAGTCAAGGATTCCTTACCCCCTAATGACAAACAACTTTCAAAACTCTTGAACCTTAAACTTACTCTATCCTTAATAGAAGAAAACACAACTTGTTTCGACATCCTTATAATAGTAGGCAAGCCTAAATAACGAGGGAAGGCTCATGTTTTACCACCTTAAGGATAAAGATGATATCAGTTCACCTTTGATCTTGAACCCCACAAATAAAGAAAATCTCAAATTTATCCAGATTAACAGCCTACCTCGAAGTTTCTTTATACAATTTTAGAATTGATTTTACACTAATCTCAGCCACATTTTCTCTCTCAAAAATCAGTGAATCACCTGCAAAAAAAATAGGTGGGAAACACTAGGGGGAAATCTACGGACTTTAATACCACGCAAAATACCAGCAAGCTCTTATTTCCTAATTTTTTCTGAAAAAGCTTCTGCACATATAAGGAATGGGTAAGGGGAGATAGTATCCCTTTGATGTAAGCCTCGATAAGATTTAATGAACCCTTTAGGTTGGCGATTAATCAAGAAAGATGAAGATATTGATAAAACACATGACATTAAAAGATTAGTGAACTGAGTTGGAGATTGCATCCTAACTAAGACCCAACACATGGACTCTCATTCAATACGGTCATACATCTTCCTCACATCAAGTTTCAGAGCAAAATTACCCTGGGACCTTTAATTCGAGTCTTCATACTATGAAATGCTTCAAAAGCAATTTATAGCATTATCATTGATGAGCCGACTATGGACAAAGGCAAATTGAGAATCATAAATCAGACTGGGCAAAATAACTTTCAGAGGATTAGCAAGCACTTTTGAAATCAATTTATACAAAAGATTACATAACGCAGTTGATCTCAATTCCTTTATAGATGTGGGTTACTTGACTTTGGGAATGCGAGCAACAAAAGTATGGTTCAAGTGTGTAATGATAATTCTAATAGTGAAACCATTAAGCACCAAATCAACTATATCATCTCCAACCACATTCCAATAACATTGATAGAAAGAAGATGACATACCGTCTGGCCCTGAGGCCTTAATGGGATTATATTGTTGTAGAGCACCAAAGACTTCCTCCCTTGTAAACTATTCAGAAAGAAAGGATTGTTGCTTTTGCGTTAACCTGTTATCAACTGTCTGAATGAAGCACTCCACAACACTCGCACTCAAATAGTTGAATAATTTAGAACAATAGTCAATCATTATATTCAATACCCAAATTGGAACTGATCCATTGCCCCTCCTTATTTTTTAGCCGTTGAATAGTGTTGGTTTGTCGTCGTTGTGTTGATTTAGCATGCAAAAAAGGAGGTATTACGATCTCTAGATTTCATCCAATCAAATTTATCCTTTGGCTTCCAAATAATCTCTTCACGCTCCCCGAACTTAGTAATCTACTTAATCAACTATGATTCTGCATCCTTATTCAAACCATTTGCTTGTCTTTGAAGTAATTCAAGCTTATTTGTTTCCTTTGAATCTGCTGAAGGATATTGCCTATAGTCGTATTATTCCAGTCGCACAACGCATCAGTAGTCGCCTTTATCTTCCTTTGGAAATTGTTCCTTCCTTCACTGGTATCGTTCCAAGTCAAGGCTACTACCTCACATCAAGTTAGGTTTAGGGTCTAATGCAACTCAAAGCGGAAAGGTCACCTCTTTGCATTTCTATAAGAGCATCTCCAACAGCCTCCTAAGTTGACTCTTAAGTTAAAATTTGAGAAGAGAGAATAAAAAATCAACTCCAACAGCCTCTTAGTGGCTCCTCAAATCACTAAGAGTCTCTCCATCCTCTCTATTAATAGAGAGCATCTCTCCACCTCTTAGTGCCTCCTAACTCATTTTTTATTAATAATTTATTATTGAAGATTCTCTCTCCTTTCACTATTGGTAAATATCACAACAATTAATAATTTTAATAATAAAATAATAAATAAAGAGTGAATATAAGGAGTATTGTTGGAGATGATATGTCTTAGTCACTCTTAAATCACTAAGAGTCAATTATTTATATTATTTTTAGGGAGTGCACTAAGAGTCTCTTGGAGATGCTCTAACTTTGTTAGCCAAAGGTATTGAGGTAGATTGGATTGTGATCCAATGACACCCGAAGGGAACAAAGAAAGCCAACCCGGGTTGGCTAAAAAACGGTCAAGTCTTTCACAAATTACAACCGACCTCGACCGTTTCTTATTGAAACACAATTTCCACATTAATTTTGATTATGACAAAAATATTAAATGAAATTAATATCTTCATAATTAATAACACATTACATTTAAATGTTGATTTATTCATACTAATGTGTTTGTTAAGTGTTTTGATGAATTAAAGTTAAGATTAAGAAATTAAGAAAAAGCCTTAAGAAATAAATCAAAAGCCCATAAGTCAAAGGCTCTTCGATCATCTTCGGCCCAACAGCCAGAAGGATCCAGAAGCACAAGAATAGATGTCTCAAAGATAAGACAAACTCGGAAGATAATGGATCAAGGCACGTGAGACAAGATCAAGAGTTGACTATGTGCAACTGACAAAGCCTCACCAAATAAGGAAAGATTCTGAAGCTCTAGACGGCTTGTCCCTTGGTCAACCTGGAAACTTTGCTTGATTTGGTTAGATAATCAGTCTGCTTCCGACCAAGCTCTGAAGCACAACGCAACAGACAAAATAATAGAAAAGAGAAGGAATGCTATTGGCTGTTGACACTGGGCTCTGAGGATGAAAGGGACAGAAGAGTCGTTTCCTTGAAATGATCAATGCCTTGAAGTGTCACTATAAAAGCCCCATCATTTACAACATTGGGACTTGATCTTCAATGCTGAAATTCTGAGAGAATCATTCTTGAAGTTCCAAAGCAAAGCAAAAACCATTTACACAATTACTGTAATCATCTGTGTAACGTTTTCTAAGCTCTTTCATTGAGTTCTTAGTCAGAACAAAATTATCAATCGATTAGAATAGTTCCGAAATGTTGAAACACCTTTTCACATGATTTTGATTTGACAAAATTATTTAAGTTAATCCATGATTAAGACAATTAAATTTAAGTGCTTTGATTTAATTGTACTAATGTGTTTGTTCAATGTTGAGTATAATCATAAATGAGAAAAGAAATAAAAAGTAAGACAGGATGAAGTCAGCATGAGCCACAGAAGCTGAGTAGAACACAACTCAACATCATAGAAGAAAAGTCTTCTTCAGAACAAACGCTTGAAGACGAAGCTGATCGAAGAAGCTAAGTAGAACGTTACTCAGTCTCGCCAGAGACAAAGATCGAAGGCAACGTCTATTAAAGTCAAGCTGGGTGTTCATCAGGACAGCGCCAATGATCCGTTAACTAAAAGACAAGATCCGATAGAGATCTGCGCCAATTCAGAAGCTTTGGAATTACGCAAGGAGACAGTTTCGAGACGCATGGGTCAACTGGCCTTTGGCTAAAAGACGAAACTGGCGCTAGAAGACGAACCTGGCGGAAGAAGACAAGCCTGACGCCTGCTAAATTCAGACGACAGGATTGGCCTGCAAAAACTGTATGCTGACCAGTGAATGATGCAAGAAGACCGTTTGAATTCAACGGATACATCCGAATTCAAATGATTGCAGCCTCGGAATTCACTATAAAAGGACAAGTTCTTCACTTGGATCCTTTGCCGAAAAACAAAAAGAAAAAAGCATACATACAAGCACATACAAACAAGAAAAGCAAATACTTACACCCAAATCCTATTTATGTGTAAAAGTCTAGATTGAATTTGTATTCATCTAAAGTGTTCTTCATCTAGAAAGAACAAATTTGTATCATTTGTAAAGATTGAGAGAGTGGTACTGAGTACTCGGTTTTAGTACTCAGCAGTAGGGAAAATCTGAGTGTTTGGTTATAGCGCTCAGTAGGGGTTGAGTAGACGAATAGAGGACGGTACTCTTGCATACTCAACTGCTTTGTAAACGGTTTGTGCTCTACCTTTAAAGAGCTCAGTATTGGATTGAAAAAACCCGGAAGGATTCTGGGGACTGGACGTAGGCGGTGAGGCCGAACCAGGATAAGTCTGTTGAGTAATTTCTAACTCTTTCTCTCAATATATATGTATGTGTTGCTTGCTTAAATTACTCAGGATATAAATTGTATAAGCTGACACTGAGTGATCAGAGTGCTGAGTTGGAAGCTGACCTTAAGTGTTAATTCTCAACTCACAAGTAAAACGGTTCTAGTCAGCCTCTGACTAAAGCTGTCTTACATCTTGCTCGGCCTTGCTGACCAAAACTGTGTAAAGTAATTTAAAGAATTATTTTAAGTCAGCATAATTAAGCGAAAAAGTTACATTAGTTCCTAACCCCCCCTTGGAACTAATTACACGGGACCAACACGAAGCTCTTCTGTTTATTCGCTATTAAGCAAATAGAGAGTTAAATAGTTGAGTGTAGGTTATAGAAGAAGGTACTCTATAATATCTCAATATCTGCTGTAAGGGTTTGTGCTCTACCATCAAAGAGCTCAGTAGTGGATTAAAGCTCAGAAGAGCGTATTCCGGAGACTAGATGTAGGCAGGAGGCCGAACTAGGATAAAACTGCTAAGTATCATTTCTCTAACTCTTACTCTTTATTATTGCTTGCCTTTTGTTTCAGAAGTATTAAATTTAAATCGATCAAAGGTGCGTTTAAACGTACTAAGTTTGGAAGTCCCTCTGAGGCGATACCTTCCAAATCAAGGGCAGAAATAATCTTAGTTGTTGGTCAACTAAAGTTGCTTCTTATTATCCCTCTGTACTGTGCTATTGAAACTGTGAGAAACATTTCTACCTAGACAATTTTTTTAAACCGGCAATAGTTCCATTAACCCCCCTATAGGAACTAATTCTCACATTATAAAGGACAAACAAGTGGTATCAGAGCCTAAAGCTCAACACACAAGAGAACACTATCTTGAGCGTGATCCTAAAATGGCTGTCAATAGCACTCGTTTCCTACATGGAAATGAAACAACTCAGATCTTGCTTGAGGGCTTGTCTATCACCAGACCACCTCTATTCTTTGGATCAAATTATACCTTCTGGAAGAACAGAATGAAAAATTTCATCCAAGCTACGAATATGAGTTCCTGGCTAGCAATAGTCAAAGGTCCATTCATACCATATGAAACGGTTGATGGTAAACAAGTCATAAAGGAAGAGGCTAAGTGGTCAGAAGATGACCTTAAAAAATTACAAAATAATGCATTGGTTATAAACATGCTTCACTGTGCGTTAGATGGTGCAGAATATAACAAAATCTCAGGATGTGAGTCAGCACATGAAATTTGGAAGAAGCTGGAAGTGACCTATGAAGGCATAAGCAAAGTGAAAAAGTCAAAGGTGAACCAGCACATGAGGCTGTATGAGCTATTTGAAATGAATGATGGGGAAGGCATCTCGGAGATGAATGCCAGATTCACCAATATAATCAACAAGCTCAAAAGACTCGAAAAGGCCTTCACAGAAGAAGAACAAGTGAAGAAAATACTCAGAAGCCTTCCAAAGAGTTGGCAAGCAAAGAAGACTGTTGTTGAAGAAGCTCAGGATCTAACAACTTATAACTATGATGGGCTTATCAGATCTCTTTTGACGCATGAAATCTCAATGAAGAGCTTTGAGAATAAAGTACGGAAAGAAGCCCTTGCTCATGCAAGCAGACTCTACTGATGACATCTCCTTAGATAGTGAGGAAATGGCTATGTTTACCCGGAAGATGAAGAGGATGTTCCAGAAGAACGAAAAGTATGGAAAGAAGCCCTTCTGAAAAAGCCAAGAATGAGTAATGTGACAGTAAGGACATAAAAAAACTTCAAATCCTATTACATGCTTTGAATGTCATCAACATGGTCACATTAAGTCCAGTTGTCCTACTCTAAAGAAAGATAAAAGGCATGGGAAGAAAGCAATGGTTGCAACCTGGAGTGATAGTGATGAATCATCGTCCTCTAAAGCTGGTGTTGCTGAGACAGCAAACATATGTTTCATGGCTGCCGAGATGGAAGAACCATGTGCTTCCGAAGTGCCAGAACCTTCACATGCCTCTGAAAATGATGACCAAACCATTGAGGTAATTTCTCTCCGTATCCTTAGAAATGAAATGATAAATGCTCTGTGTGATGTGTAGTCTCCATGAGATAAAGCACATCTGGGCAATTGTCCCTCACTAGGTTACGGAGCGTGCAAGACCTCCAAGTATTGCCCAACCCTTGGGCGTTCCAACTTAATATTTTCATGATGAAGGGAGGAACTGAACATCGGTCTCCACCCCTTAGTCCATGCCCCCCATCTTCTTTCTTTTGTAAATTTCTCAATTTCCATCTCCTCAAAATGACTTGAAACGTGACACTTCCTTATAGAACCACTACATTTCCCTCATGTTCCATTCAAACCTTCAACATTTATCATTATTCTTTCCCACTATGGCTCCACAGCTACTCTCCTTTGCCAAATGTTTAAGTTTGAACTTAAGCTACAAGGGGTAGACTTGTTGAAGTCTACTGCCTATCACCCACAAATGATAAGCAGGCAAAAGGGTCAACTTGTGTTTAGAAACTTACTTGAGTTGCATATCATGGCAATCCCAAGCTTTGGAAAAAATGGTTACCTTTGGCTGACTGGTGGTCTAACACTAGCTTTCACGCATTATCCCATATGACCCGTTTTGAAGCTGTTTATGGCACTCCACTCCCTATACATATTCCTTATTTCCCTGGTGACTCGGACATTGAGTCGGTGGATCAATTCCTGAAAGACAAGGAGGTGGCTATGTGGGTAATGAAATTACAGCTGCAAAGAGCACATGACAGAATGAAAACACACTTATACTCATAGGACTGATAGACAATTCACCATTAGTGATTGTGTATTTGTTAAACTACAACCTTACAAGCAGCAAAGTTTAGTTCATTGCTCAAACCAGAAGTTATCACCACTACAATATGGGCCATATCATGTGGAGGACAAACAACTTACAAGTTGAAACTTAATGCTGGATCATCTATTCACCCAGTTTTCCATGGCAATGAAGAGAAAAGTTTCAGATCAGATAATGGTTTCAACTCATCTCCTTGGTAATGAAGTTCAACTTCCTACACTATGGTTGCATTGGACATGAAGATGGTAGGTTAAATTGGAGATGAAGAGGTTTCCAGATGTGAACCTTGAGGATAAGGTTCTAAGAGCAATGGATTGATATGAGGAGAGTTTAATAAGATACTGATTTGTTCTTTATTTGTTGTATTTACATTTTTTGGGTTTGTAAGGTGTTAGATAGGAAGAATACACATGTCATTATCTCAAGAATCTATTAGAACAGTTCCTCAGTCATAACAACTATAACTTGTACCTTTATGAATGATTGAGTTGTTAGAAATCTTTAGATTTCATCATAGTATTAGATAAACATTAATCGTCCGGATGTTTGAATAAGATAACGTTCACAAACACGTAATGTTAATCAAGAGAGCGTAACGTACCTTGATCCATGACGATTATAACTGAGTTCTTCAGGAATTACTGAGAATTGTGTTTTTCTTGTTTAACCCTTTAGATTTGACAGATTTTCTAGACTGAGAGAAAATAACTTAAGTTAGGTTAGAGAGATCAAGGTATCTGCTCATCTATAAAGTATATTTTCATTAATGAACCAATATAAATATATAATATACTAGGACTATGTTATTCCGCTTCCTTATCTCTTCTCCTTCCCTATTCTATTTCTGAAACATCAACTGATATCAGGTTGATCCTTGAGTAGTAATTATTTCTTACTCGGGACTTTGCCACTGTAAATTACAGTAAATTACAAGAGAGAGATGGTTGAAATAATTAATCTCAATGGAGTAATTAGTTAGTGGTGTAAAATGAAAGAGAGGCGGTTAAAATGATAATGAGGCGTAGAAGATTATAATCATTAATGCTAAGCTGTACTGGAAGATGTACCAACTGGAATCATTACAATTTTGGATAAATGATTTTATTTTATTTTTTGATAAAGTATGTCTGATCATGATCAGTTATACATTATTAGGCAACTAATTATCATTGTGTGACATCAGATCCAACCAGCATCTTAATATTTCCCTCTTATCCATTTGGATAGCTGCACTATGATACGAGGGAAAAACATTTAATTTGCTCATTTTTACATTAAAAGTTATAGTAGTTGTTTTTAATTATATATATATATATATATATATATATATATATATAAAAGATATCTGTTGTGACAGATTTATTTTGGTGTGACAAGTTTTATTGTATAATAAGGATCAATTTTGTAATTAACTAGGGGATGTGGTAAATTTGCAAATAAAAAAAAAGAAAAAATTGTTTTATTTATTTTCTTTAAAATGCATTTTCTCGACTTTTCCAACCTCGTTTTCCAAAACTTTTATACCGTTGGACTCGTCTTAATTAAAAAGTCATTTTAAGATTCCAGAAGCACAGGTAAAAAAATTTTCAGGTGAACAGAATCCATCGATCTGTTTTTCTGTGAGAAAACAAATGCCCAGAAAATTTTCAACAAATTCCAGAAAATGTAAAACATCATTCGGAGAAACTTTAATTCTTGACTCAAAGTGATATTCCTTACGGTTTAGTCCCAAATCAACGGAATCCGGCGATTAGGTGGGCGTTTTCCGGTGAGAAAACAGAAAGTGCCCAGAAAATTCACAACAAAATTCAGAAAATGTAAAACATTATTCTAAGAAACTTTCATTCTTGGGTCAAAACAAGATTTCTTACGGTTTAGTTCCAATAAAAATTTTTCCTTAATTTTATCAATTTTACATGCTTCAACAATTTATTGAGTCATGATGTTTTACATGTTTTGAAATTTTTTGATAATTTTCTGGGCACTTTTTGGTTCTACCTTTTAGCACTATGTGTTGGAATATTTTGTTGGAACAATATAAATATTCTATTGGAACAATATAACTATTCTGTTGGAAAAATTGGTACACTGATTTGAAACAATTGGTACACAAATTTATTCTGTTGAAAGAATATAAGAATTACAATTATTTTATAAATAATATAACTAATATAAATTTGAAGATACTATATTAAATACTAAAAAAACAAAAATGAAATTTCAGACAAAGATAATAAAATTGATTTGGAACAATTGGTAAATTTGATTTATTATGTTGGAAGAATATAAGTATTATGCTGGAATAATATAACTATTTTGTTGGAAAAATTGGTACGATGATATATTCTGTTGGAACAATATACAATAAAACCTTCATAAATTAATACTCGATAAATTAATAACCTCTTTAAAATAGTAATTTCTTCCGGTCCTGACTTGGTCCAGTTCAGTAAATTTATACTCGATATATTCATATCTCTATAAATTAATAAAATTTCATGGTCCCAACATTATTAATTTATAGAGGTTTTAATGTAAGTATTATGTTGAAACAAATGGTATACTGATTTAGAACAATTTCGTACACTGTCAGAACAATGTAAGTAGGACAAAAAATGTATCCAGAAAATTATCAAAAAATTATCAAAAAATTTCAAAACATGTAAAACATCATTTTAAGAAACTTTAATTCTTGGCTCAAAGCGATCTTGGTTACGGTTTTGACCCAAAAAATTGTTGAAACATGTAAAATAGATAAAATTAAGGTAAAAGTTTTATTGGGACTAAACCGTAAGAAATCCTGCTTCGACCCAAAAATTAAAGTTTCTCAGAATAATGTTTTAAATTTTCTGGAATTTTTTGAGAAGTTTCGGGACACTTTTTTATCACCGGAAAATGCCCACCCGGATTCCGTTTACCGGAAATTTTTTTACCTAAGCTTCAGGTATCTCAAAATGACCGTCTAATTTAGATAAGTCTAATAGTATAAAAAATTTCGAAAAACGAGGTTAGAAAGGTCAGGAAAATGTATTTTAAAGAAAAGAAATAAAACAATTTTCTTTATCTATCTCTTTCCTTTTATTTACAAATTTACCACATTGCCCTTTTCAATTATCATCAAAACTACGTAGTTTTGTTATGTCACACAATAACCTCATTGACACACCAAAACCCATTGTCTTACTGGATCTCACTGTTGAAACACCTTTCCACATGATTTTGATTTGACAAAATTATTTAAGTTAATCCCATGATTAAACAATTAAATTTAAGTGCTTTGATTTAATTGTACTAATGTGTTTGTTCAATGTTGAGTAAGTTAACTAACGAGAACAGGAACTGAAAAACTATAAAAGAAAGACAGAACAAAGTCAGCATGAGCAAGCCACACAGCAAAGCTGAGTAGAATGCAACTAAGCTTTACGAAAGAAACGTCTTCTTCAGAAAAGCTTGAAGGCGAAGCTGCTAAGTCAAGCTGAGTAAATATCAAAGTCGCCGCTAAGTCAAGCTGAGTGATAATCAAGTCAGTGTCCAATTATCCGTCAACTTGTGAGACAAAGTCTGACACATTTCAGAAGCCTCAGAAATCCGTTTCAAGGACCTTTTCGAGACGTATAGACCATCTGACGTTTGGCAAGAAGACAAACCTGGTGCTAGAAGACGAACCTGGCGCAAGAAGACGAAACTGGCAAACCTAGCTCCTGCTAAAAACAGACGACAGGATTGGCCTACAATTCTGGAAGCTGACCAATCAATGACGAAAGAAGACCGTTTACTCTCAACGGATATGTCGGAATTCAAATCATTAAAGCTTCAGAATTCACTATAAATGGAACAGTTCATCACTTGGATCATTGCCAAAAAAAAATACAAGAGAGATACAGACAAACAAAATCTTCACTAAGTCAAAAATCCAAAAGAGAAGCTGTCTGAATAGAAAAAGCAAGTTCTTACACCCAATTCCAATCATTGTGTAAAAGTCTAGAGTGAATTTTATTCATCTAAAGTGTTCTTCGTTTTGTGAGAACAATCTTGTATCAATTGTAAAAGGTTAGAAGAGTGAAGCTGAGTACTCGGTTATAGTACTCAGTGGTAGAGAAAATCTGAATACTCGGTTATAGTGTTCAGTGGTAGATAGGATTGAGTAGACGAATAGAGGACGGTACTCTTGCATACTCAGTTGCTATTGTAAAAGGTTTGTGCTCTACCTTTAAAGAGCTCAGTAGAGGATTGAAAAAGCTCGGAAGGATTTCGGGGACTGGACGTAGGCGATGAGGCCGAACCAGGATAAGTCTGCTGAATAATCTCTAATCCTTTCTCTTGATATATATATATATATATATATATATGTGTGTGTGTGTGTGTGTGTGTGTGTGTGTGTGTGTGTTGCTTGCTTAAAGTTGCTCAGTAAATAATCTATAAAAGCCGACGCTGAGTAACCAGAGTGCTGAGTTGGAAACTAACTTAAAGTGTTATTTCCCAACTCAATACTGAAACAGCTCCAGTCAGTATCTGATTAAAGCTGTCTTACATCTCACTCAGCCTTGCTGACCTAAAAGCTGAGTTAAACTATTAAAAATTCAATTAAGTCAGCAATTATTAAGCGAAAAAAGTTACATTAGTTCCTAACCCCCCATTGGAACTAATCCTATTACGTTACACGGGACCAACAAGTGGTATCAGAGCCTAATAGCTCACTAATCAAGATAAAAATATCTTGAGTTGATCCCTGTAATGGCTGAGAACAGCACTCGTTTCCTTCCAGGAAATCAAACAACTCAGATACTCCCTAAGGGATTATCTATTAGTCGGCCTCCTCTGTTCTTTGGATCTAATTAAACATTTTGGAAGAACAGGATGAAAAACTTCATTCAGGCAACAAACATGAGTGCGTGGCTAGCTATAGTCCAAGGCCCGTTTGTTCCCTATGAAACCATTGACAGAGTGAAAACTGTCAAGAGTGAGTCTAAGTGGTCAGAGGATGACCTTAAAAAAATTAGAAAATAATGCTTCGGCTATAAATATGCTTCATTGTGCGTTAGATGCTGCAGAGTACAATAAGATTTCAGGTTGTGAGTCAGCACAAGAAATCTGGAAGAAGCTAGAGGTGACCTATGAAGGAACTAGCAAGGTCAAGGAGTCCAAAGTGAATCAGCATATGCGGCTGTACGAGCTGTTCGAGATGAATGATAATGAAGACATCTCCGAGATGAATGCCAGATTCACTAACATCATAAATGAGCTTAAGAGACTCGGCAAGAACTTCACAGAAGAAGAACAGGTGAAGAAAATCTTGAGAAGTCTTCCCAAAAGCTGGCAAGCTAAGAAGACAGCTGTTGAAGAAGCTCAGGACCTGACCACGTACAAATATGATGAGCTCATCGGATCTCTGCTGACCTATGAGATCTCCATGAAGAATTTTGAAGCTAAAGAAAAAATTAAGGACAAGAAGCAAAAATCTCTTGTCATGAAAGCTGACTCAACCGAAGCTGACTCATCAGATGATGAGGAGATGGCTATGTTCACAAGGAAGATGAAGGAGGTATTTAAGAAAAACGAAAAATACAGCAAAAGGCCATTCAAAAGAAGTGATAAACACAAAGCTGAGTCTGCGACATCAGATACAAGAAGGATAGCTCAAAGCCTGTCACCTGCTTTGAATGCCATCAAGCTGGGCACATCAAATCAAGCTGTCCCACCTTAAAGAAAGACAAGAAGGGAAGCAGAAAGGCAATGGTGGCCACATGGAGCGATAGTGATGAGTCAAGCTCGTCAGAAGCTGATGCCACCGAGTCAGCAAATATCTGTTTCATGGCTGACGAAGCTGCTGACCACTGTCTCTCTGAGCAAGCTGACCTCTCTGAAGAATCTGATCATGAGGAACATACAACTGAGGTAATGTCTCTACCCTTGCTCAGAAATGAAATGATTAATGCACTGAGTGATCTCTATACACTGATTAAAAAGTGTAATAAGAAAATAAGAGCACTCAGCAGGCGATGTGATGAGATCGAGGAGGTTAAACTCAGTGACCTTCGACATCTCCTTCAGGACAACACTAGGCAAGATGAGAATCTAAAAATCATGCATAGGTTTGTCTCTGAAGTCCAATCAGATTCTAAGAAACTAAGGAAGGACATCACATCAATACAGAATCAGCTGAATACATCGGCTAAGAAGAGGTTCCATCCAAAAGCTGAGTACTCAGGTACTAGTCAGCGAAGGTGGAATACTCAGCAGAATGTTCAATGTGACTTCTGCGGAAAGAAAGGACATACCACAAAGGTATGCTGACATGCTCAGCACAATCGTGCTGACCAAAAATGAAAATACCCCCAAAGGGTAGTTTATTGTGACTTTTGTGGGAAAGATGGCCACACCATAAATGTATGCCGTCACAAAATCAAATATGATGCATCACCTGCTGACTCTAACAAACGAGGACCCAAAAAGAATTGGGTACCTAAAGATAACTAGTTACATTGCAGGTGAGCCTGAGGTGCGCGGAGAAGTCAAAGCTATGGTGCATTGACAGCGCATGCTCGAGGTATATGACTGGTGATGAAACTCAGTTCATCACACTTGTGCATAAACGAGGAGGAAATGTAAGTTTTGGAGACAACAAAAAGGGTAAGATAGTAGGGTCAGGTACCGTTGGTGGTAATCCTACTATTGAGTTAGTCTCCCTAGTCAGAGGTCTTAAATATAACCTACTGAGCATAGCTCAGCTGTGTGACAGTGGTAGAAAGGTTGTATTTGATGCCACTGAGTGTAGAATACTCGAGGGAAAAACAAATGAATTGATTTTAACTGCCCCTCTTGTTGAAAATGTTTTCATGCTAAACTTAGAAAAGAAGTTTTCAAAAAATATATGCTTAGTGTCAAAGGAAGATAATTCCTGGCTATGGCATATGAGACTTGGTCATGTAAGCATGGGCCTCCTAGCCAAATTAGCAAGAAAGCAATTACTTGAGGGATTACCCAAACTCAGGTTTGAGAAGGATCAACTATGTAATGCTTGTCAGCAAGGTAAACAAACCAAAAAGTCTTTTCAAAGTAAAAATGAAGTCTCAACCAAGCGCCCATTAGAGTTACTACACTTGGATCTTTTCGGACCAGTCCAGCCGCTGAGCTTGGGTGGTAAGAGATTTTCCTTGGTCATTGTAGATGACTTTTCTCGGTATACTTGGGTTATCCTGCTGAGTAGCAAGGATGAAGCCTTTGAGATGTTCTCAACACTGATTAGAAAACTTGAAAATGACAAAGACCTAAAATTAGTTCACATCCGAAGTGATAATGGCGGAGAATTCAAAAATCAAGAGTTTGATGAATTCTGTGAAGTCAGCGGCATTGACCACAATTTTTCTGCTCCTAGAACTCCTCAACAAAATGGGGTAGTTGAAAGGAAGAACATAACCTTAGTTGAAATAGCTAGGACAATGATGAGTGAGAATAGGCTTTCAAAGTATTTCTGGGGTGAAGCTGTCAACTCAGCTTGCTATATACTTAAGAAAACCCCCTATGAACTTTGGAAAGGACGAAAACCCAACATTGGATATTTTCGTGCCTTTGGTTGCAAATGTTTTATTTTAAATACTAAAGACAACCTTGCTAAGTTTGATTCTAAAGCTGATGAAGCTATCTTTCTAGGGTACTCAACAAACAACAAAGCATATAGGGTGTTTAATAAACGAACTCATGTCGTAGAAGAGTCTGTACATATTGAGTTCGATGAAGCTGACCCTGCAGGGAAGATAAGTCAGCCTACCGAAGATGACCCATGCTCAGCTTCCGCTGACCAAAATGGAGCCACTGAGTCACTACCTCAAGGGCTGACCAAAGGTAAGAACGAACCTGAGATTATCTTTGCTGACCAATATAATCCTGCAGAGATTGTTGAAACACTGACTCCTGAAGACACTACACTACCTAAGGAGATCAAGGTTCCAAGAGGACACTCAGAGAAGTCCATTCTTGATGCTGCTGAGAACACCCTGATGACCAGAAATTAACTCAGAAGATATCTCAGTAATGTTGTGTTCGTCTCAGTTCTTGAACCGAAAAACTTTTCAGAAGCTGAGCACGATGAATTCTGGATAAATACTATGCAAGAGGAACTTGATCAATTCAATAGAAACGAAGTATGGGATTTAGTGCCTAAACCGAAGAATCAAAAGACCATAGGAACAAAATGGGTATTCCGCAATAAGCTAGATGAACAGGGAAACGTAGTCAGGAACAAAGCCAGACTTATAGCTCAAAGTTACAGTCAGCAGGAAGGTATTGACTATGGTGAGACCTTTGCACCCGTAGCTATATTAGAAGCAATAAGAATATTGTGTGCATATGCTAGCCTTATGAATTTTAAATTGTTCCAAATGGATGTCAAAAGTGCATTTCTTAATGGAGTTATAAATGAAGAGGTTTATGTTAGTCAGCCTCCAGGGTTTGAGGATCCGAAATTCCCAAACTATGTTTACAAATTCAAAAAGGCTCTGTACGGCCTGAAGCAAGCACCACGTGCTTGGTACGAAAGGCTGACCAGTTTTCTGCTGACCAGGAACTATGTCAGAGGAAAAGCTGACACAACCTTATTCATTAAGAAAAAGGGTAAAAATACCCTATTGGCACAAATATATGTTGATGATATTATCTTTGGTGCTACTAACGAGTCTATGTGCAAGGAATTTAGCAAACAGATGCAAACTGAGTTTGAGATGTCAATGATGGGAGAACTCAACTTCTTCCTTGGACTTCAAATCAAACAAGGCAAGAATGGCATCTTCATTAGTCAGACTAAGTATGCTAAGGAGATATTGAAGAAATTTGATATGGAAAAGTGTAAGCCAATATCTACCCCAATGGGTACTAACACTGTGCTTTGTGCTGATGAAAAAGGTAAGTCAGTAGACAGCAAATTATATCGAGGTATGATAGGCTCTCTACTCTATGTAACGGCAAGTAGGCCAGATATTCAGTACTCAGTATGTTACTGCGCAAGATATCAAGCTGACCCTAAGGAATCTCATTACATAGCTATAAAAAGAATCCTTAGATATTTGCAAAGCTCAGTGAATGCAGGTTTATGGTATCCCAACACGAACGATTTCACACTCACTGGATACACTGACGCTGACTATGGACGAGACAAGCTTGAGCGGAAAAGCACTTCAGGAGGATGTCACTTCCTTGGAAGCTGTCTAGTGTCTTGTTTCAGTAAAAAGCAGTCGTCAGTTGCCCGGTCAACAACCGAAGCTGAGTACATAGCTGCTGGAAGCTGTGTTGCACAAGTCCTATGGATCAAGCAACAACTGGATGATTATGGAGTTCAAACCAAAACAATTGAAGTCAAATGTGACAACAAAAGTGCCATTGACTTATCTAAAAATCCAATCCAACACAGCAGGATGAAGCATGTCAGCATAAGGCATCACTTCATCAGAGATCATGTACTTAAGGGTGAGATCAAGTTGACCTATGTCCTAATGGATGAACAGCTTACAGATATCTTCACAAAGCCATTGGCTCGTGAGCAGTTCAGTATACTAAGGGAAGCTATCGGTATGTCTAATCCTCTTCAATAAATTTCTGAGCTAAATGAATATTGAGTGATTATAATATGCCGAGTGATCATTACATGTTGAGTAACTATCATATGCTGAGTAAAACTGAATGCTATGAAATCATTATATGCTGAGTTGCTATATATATTGAGTGATTACTAAATGCTGAGTTACTTCATATGATATGAATCCCTTCTACAATAACCTATGCACTCAGAATTCTAAACGTTTGGTATCTTAGATGCTGAGTAGAATGACTTGCGTAATTAATGCTTGCACGCGTATTTAAGTAGCCACCTAGGATGATGTAAGCGTAATGATTAGAAAACCATGCGCTGAATGTATCATTAATGGCAGAGATAACCGTCGTTGATCTATTCGAGAACGAACCGCCATTCCGACCTATCAGATCGACACGCACCGGCTATAAATAGTGGATGATTTCCCACTAACTTCTCTTTACGCTTGAAACATATCGCACTCGATCTCTCTCTCTCTGAATTCCCTAATCTTCTGCATTTCTCAAATCCTCAAGAACACCATGTTGAGCGATTCCCAGAACAACTCCAGTGAGAACTACGACGACAACCGCTTAGACATTAATCCTGCCTCTCTTGCTGAGCAGGAATATCACGAGACTTCTTCTGAGTCTCAGGAACAGACCCATGGTCAGCATGACCAATCAAAGGGTGAGGTCAGCCCTCACGGCCAAAACCCACGTACTGACCAACCAACTTCATCGAAGAAGAAGAAGGAGAAAAAGAACCAGAAACCTAAGGAAAGGACGTTCCTCCCGGTCTTCAAAAATGTTAAAAATCTCAAAGTTTTCCATTCCCACTGGTTCTCCAAAAGCTTCGTAGAAGCTGAGCAAGCCTTCTGCGAGTGGATTTCAAAGAATGGCTGGACCGACCTCTTCTCTCTCCCTGGAACCACTTATCCGCAGCTAGTGAAGGAATTCTACACAAACCTAAGGGTAGCCGATGATAACGACGACCATATGAACACGAAAGTCAAGAACAAGGAGATCACCATCACTCCTTCCTATCTCGCTACACTGCTAAAGCTGAAGGAAGAAGGAACAGAACTCAGGTGCACAAACGACTACATGCATGCTGATTACGAAGTTGAGTTTTGCAAACCCAAAAATCATAAAGGTGAAATCTCCAGTACCAGTATGGGTCAGCCTAAAAAACAAGCTCACTATATCCTGACCAACTTCTTGTTTCCCAAGGTCAACTCCTCCTCCTCAACTTCGAACTTTGAACAGTGCTTCATCTGGCACATGCTGAACTACAAGCCGATCAACATGCCTGTCTTTCTCATCGGAGCTTTTCAACGCAGCACCGGGATCCTCAAGATGGGTTCTCTCATTACCAAAATCCTTCAGGATCACAAGGTTATCCTAAAAGAGGAAATAGACATAATAGGCACTGAGATCACCTTAGCAATACTGTTCGGGCTAGCTCATAGTCTTCCTATTAAACCCAAAAAAGGAAAGGGGGCTATGGTTGAAGAAGCACCTGCTGAGGGCGATATGGTTGAAGAGACACCTGCTGAGTTGTCTCAGAAAGGAAAGGAAGTTGTGGATGAAGAAGCACCGGCTGAGCGAACCAGAAAGGAAAGAAGGAGGAAAGCTGACCAATCCTCAACCCCGCTAGCCAAAGATATTAACAAAACTGTGAAGAAGATCAGGCTAGCGGTAAGGGAAAAGAAAGTTGCTCCTGCTGAGCCAGCTCAAGAAAAGCCAGAGTCAGCTGAGAAGAAACAAAAGAGAGCTGACCCTGAGGAAACTGAGGAGACACTTGAACAACCTCTTAAGAGGAAGAAAACCTCTAGGTTGAAGCCGTTAGATGCTAACCCACTTGACTTTATGATTTCAGAAGACTCACATTTTTTACGAAGTCAAGAAATTGACTTAGAAAAGATACCTTGTGATCAGGAGGAAGACCAAGGTTATACTGAGGAACAGGCTCAAGCTGATAAGGTGGGTTCTACTGAGCTAAGTAACACAGCTGCTGCTAAGCAAGTTGATGAACCAAGAGCTGCGTCACCAGTGAAGGACAAGGTTGTGCAAAACCTTTATGCTGATCTTGGACTTGACTCCTCCTCTGAGTCACCAGAGTCTATCGCTGCTGACCCTTCTCCTCAAACCAAAAATCAAAAGGGTAGTACAGAAAAGCGGTTTAAAAGAAAAGCTCAAAAGCCAAGCGTCATAGATCTGCTAGATGAATCACCACTGAGGGACCCAATTACAGACTTAACTGGGCTCCAGTTCCAATTCTTCACCACCATCACTGAGCCCACTCCCCATCAATTCAAGGAAAAACAAGCCTCTGTTTCTCAGGCTGAGGAACAAGCCACTAAGAGTCAAATTTCTGCCGACATCTCTGCTCCACCTTCCACTGAGCAAGTGCTCGAAGTCCCTGCTACTCAACCCAATGAGTTAGCAAAGGAAACTCCTCCTGCTAAAGACAGCTCTGAGTTGCCTCAACCTCAAATTCCAACTCAACTTCAGACTGACCCTGAGCAGGTTAATAATACTGCTGAGCCAACACTTCCATCTTCTACTGAGCAGTTCCAAAACCAGTCAGCTCCTGCTGCTGGCCTCAATAAAAGTGCAGCTGCTGACCAGGCTGGCACTTCCACTTATGGGCAGCATCAAAATTCTCCACCTGCTGCCAATCAGAAAACGGCCCCTGAGAACAACACTGATGATCCTTATACTTATTTGGATGCTTCCGAGTCAGGAAGAAGAATCATCCACTCAGCTCAAACTCTACTTCAAGAGATTCATCAGTCTCAAGCCAATGCTGATGGGTCCATTCCTACTGAGCCAACTCAATTTTCCTCCGTCACGCAACTTTTGACCGAACTCAAAGGTCTAAAGGAGCTGATGAGTGTTATGACTTCTCTAGTCTCTCAGCAGTCCAAGCAAGAATTCATGGTCAAGCTGGGCGAACTTCAGCTGATGATGGTAAATCATATGAACTCAATCGAAGGGAAAATCAACGCCCTAACTACTGCAAACTCATCATCCTCAACTTCTGCTGAGGTCACTCAGTATTTTACCCAGCTGACCACCGAGCTAACCGGGGCTCGTGAACTTATCTCCTCCACTTCTCAGTGCTCCATTGAACAGATTGGTGAAGCCATTCGCCTACTCAACCTGAGCAAAGAGAAAATGGATACTGACCAAGTCAAGACCAATGACATTCTGCACTGCACCAGATCCACACTTGCGCATGTTCGGCACATTAATGCTCAGCGTCATTCGTATGATTCTACACTACTCAGGATATACTATCAATCCTATGCACGAATGACGGACTCCATTACTTGGATTGGGAAGTCACTTGAGTTCTTACTCAGCATGCTCAGCGCAAATATTAAAATCCCCGCTTCAAGTATGGCCAACGGCATGCAGGTCTTTAAGGGTCTTAGAGAAAGTACGGGTCACATGCAACATTATTCATCCATACTGACTCGTGATTTTCAACAGGGGCAATTATATGCTCCTCCCCTTCCATCTGGTGATGCTGGCAAAACGGGGGAGAAAGATCAAGAAAAGCAAGCTGCCGGAACTCAGCAGAAGCCGGAGGAGAAAGATAAAGCTAAGCAGCCAGCCGCCGGAACTCAGCAGAAGCCTCCTGGCTCAACTTCTGCTGGTCCAGGTGTAGACACCGAGTCGGAGGACCTGTGATGAAAACCCATAACAAGACGGTTGAAGCGGTTGGTTCCGATAATTTAAAGCAAAAATAATAATAAAAATCACGAAAGGATCAGTAGGGGTTGCGGTCGTCGAGTGGACGGCTCGCGGGTGCTCAGCGGCGTTGGGCGAGCGCCTAGCGGCAGCCGGCGCGTGCCCGGCAGCGCGGGGCGCGCGCGCCCAACCTACGTTGGGCGTGCGCCCAACACTGGTTGGGCGTCCGTCCAACCATTTTGGGCGTAGGCCCAAAATTTTTGGGCGTAGCCCGACGCCCTTCGGGCTACGCCCAAATTTTTTTGGGATCCGTGCCTATAAAAGGCACGGATCCCCATGCATTTGGGGGGGGAGGATTTTTGGGGAGCTTCTCACTCTAAAACATTTTTTAGAGAGAGAAAGTTATTTTTTTTGGAAAAAACATTTTTTTTTCTAAAAAATCTGAATTTCATAAAAGTTAAAATTTTACTAAAAACACCGAAAAACACAAAAATCGTAACTCGTGGAATCAACCGACTTCAGCTGTCAATACCGATCTTGAGGTATTATCCGAGGACTAGACTCGCTTTATTTATTTTATTTATTTATTTATTCATTTTATTTATTTATTCTAAAGTTTTATTTATTTAGTTAATTATTTATTTATCTCGTTTTATTTATTATTTCGTATTTATTTAATTTTCGTCTCGTGTTAAACAAACGTTTGGTTTTGTTTTTGAAATAAAAAACCTCATCTTAATATCCCAATATGAACCGTGATCCGACTCAAAGGTAGTTCGGGATTAAAAAACGTTGTAATTATAAGTTTTTTTGAAAATATTTCTAAAATAACGTTTAAAAATAAAACGTCGTTTTAAGAGTCTCCGTTATAGACTATGATCCTATTTTGGTAGTTCGGAGGTCCAAAATGATAGAATAGATCTAATCTAAAGCATTTGAATAAATCTGGAAAGTATAGGGACTGTTTCTGATATTCTGTCATTTCTGTCACTAACAGGAGATTAGCGACGGATTTTCCGTCGGTAATCTGCTGGAATCCGAAAATCATTCTTTTAACCCTCTTTTCTCAACTTTTTGATATTTATACTTGTGTACATATGTATTTAATTATGTAATATGTTTATAAAAAATATTTCTAAGTCCTATACTATTAATTATGTATTATATAGCTATTTATTTCATGTTGAAATTTAATTGGTTTGGATTTAATGTTATAAAGTAATATATGTATATATATATATATATATATATATATATATATATATATATATATATATATATATATATATATATATATATATATATATATAGTTTTTGGGGTTGTTTGGGTTATATTAGCTATTATTGGGATTTTTGTCCATTATTTTTTGCATAGCTTTAACTAGAATAAAAATGTATTATATTTAGTATTCTTTCTCATTTTCTTTATTATATCATATAGTATTTCTTACTTATTTTTATCTATAGATATATCCTTATTTTTAAAACTATGTATATATATGTATTTCTATTTTATTTTTGTATATATGTATATATTTTAAATATATTTGATTGGGTAAATTTGGCCTTGATTTGTTAATTATTGTAATGATGTTCAAGTAAGGGCTAATTGAGTGAAAAGAGGAAAATAAAAGACAAAAAGAGATTTCAAGTTGTTTGTTTAAATTAAAAGCTTTTCTAGATATTCTTAAAGTGTGAATAACGTTTTTTTTGGTCATTTTTAAACCATTTCCAAAATATCACGTGTTGAAACCTTAATCCGTTCCAACGGCGGATTGAGCGAACCTTGTAATTAAAATCGTTTTCTATTTGTAAATAATAGAGTTTTGAATCGTTTTCTTGTCTAAATGATTTTGTACAAAAATAAATGGACTTGTATGCTTAACCACGTTTTTTGTTAAAACTTCTTATCTCACGTTTTAAAACGCTCGAGTCGTTCCAACGGCGAATCGAGTTGATGTCATGTAAATTAACGGGGTTTTTGAAACGTACCTAAATCGTTCCAACGGCGATTAAGGTACGAACCATGTAAATAAACTCGTTTTTGGGGAATGAGATTAGCTTAGAATTAGTGTGTAAACTAAGGCATAAAATCACACTGTGAATAAATCAATTCTTTCTTCTCCCCCTCTCTCTCCTATGTATTTTTAATTTATGCAAAATGGGTGATTCTTTACCAAAATGGCTTTTAATGACATGCTCAAAACGGTTTTCAAAGCGAGAAAGAAAAGGTTTCAAATGAATTTGAAACTTAAAGAAATATGCGATTAGTCCGTTATCGCCTAACACGCTGAGTAGGAGGTCGGTGGTTCATAACCGGGCGATGTCGGGGTGCCTAGTAGCCTTTTTCCGGAAAGGAGCTAGCCTTCTCGGCTCGTACCTAAGTTTTCCAAACCCTCACCGGTCTCCCGCAAGGGATCGGTGTTCATTTTCCCATTCGTGGGTGGCGACTCTTCCATAGTCCGAGCTCCGGTCCTACCGAGCAGCTTGATTCCACGATTGGTTGCTTTCGGCGCCAATCACCGCTTACGTCGCCATGAGGTGTCCACCCCCCGGTCCACCCGGGCGAGGCCGTCGGCACATTGTCTAACAAGTGGCGACTCTGCTGGGGAAGCGAGAAATTTGATTCCGGAAGACGTGTATTAAGCCCTTAACGGGGACGGATCGTATTATTTCTTTTCGTATGCATTCATAAGCATTATTGCAAACCTTTTGGGTAATTTCCGCGAAACCTCTAGCGAGAGTCCATTCGTCGCTCGAAAGAGGCTAGTGTAAGTTCCCCCTTACAGTAAGGCGCCAAAGAGTCCCCATCCATTCGTTAGGGGCGAATTTGTGCGGTCCTGTGAGGTCCCGCGATCAGCCGTGTCAGCATATAGTAGCCTTAGAAGTTGCCATAGGATTACCCATTACTATTTTTGATGTGATAAATGAATCAGTTCGTGTTTTCAAATTGCCATGATACGTGTAGTGTTCTAAAAGTCGGCCAAGTCGCCGACTAATCGGCGAAATTCAGAACACTGACCGATTTTTTATAACTGGGCGGGTTAAATCGGGGGTCCGATATATTTCCGCCTAGGCGGTTCAAGTCGGGGTAAATCGGGGCAAGTCGGGCTAGGCGGGCAAGTCGGGTTAGGCGGCTAAAAATCGGGTCAAGTCGGGTTAGGCGGCTAAAAATCGGATCAAATCATAAAATTATAAAAAATTTGCTACAAAACAAATAATACAAATAATTAATGATCACAACAATAACTAAAAAAAATAAAACTAATTTACACAGCACTAAATTTACAAATAAAACTAATTTCAACTTATATTGAAAATTAAAAAAAAAACCCAAACTAAACTAATTTCAATATATATTGGAGTATATTTATGGAATTTTATGGATGTTAGTATTATTTTATTTTGTGCACTTTTATGGATGTCAAAGTTATTTTATTTTGTGGACACTTTATTTTTTTTATTTTGTAACGATATTAAGTTACAAATACTAAATATTTTGAGGAAGAAAATAAAGAATTATTTGATGAATATGGAGAAGGTAGTAGACACATTTTTTTTTATGAATATTTATGGATATTTTATTATTTATTTAAAGCAAATATTTATAATATTTATATAATATTTATTAATATTATTTTTAGATGTGATAATTTATATTTTAAATGTGTTTATATCTTATATTTATTTAATTATAAATATAAAAAATAGAAAAGTACATATCCGATTAATCTCCAATTAATCCCCGATTAATCTTTTGAGGTCTTGTCCGCCCGACTAGCGCCTTACGACTTTTAGAACACTGGATACGTGTCTAATCCTAAAATATGTAAAGAAAATGAAACGATACGTTAATATATACTCTTAAACCGATATACAAACTACCCTAAAACATCGAAACGATTCGAACTAAAGACGACTTAGTCATCTCGTACGAATGAACTTGTGCGACCCGCCTGGTCCCTTTCCGTGTCCCGAAGAAGGCACATGTTTAGGAAATGCGTTATGACGTAAGCACGTATTAGTATGAATCAGTTTGGTATTAAGGATAGTTATATCTCGATTCAAAAGACTATATTAACAGTAGCCGTTATTCACATTCTTTAAATAAGTTGGGATAAAACGAGATTATGACAAAATGAAAACAAAGAACATTTCTATTTCGAACGACCCCGTTGTAATGTAAAGAGGTTCATAAATGTGGCCCGTCCCTTCTGAATGAAAAACGAACTCTTACGTTACGCCTTGTGTTGTTCTTAAGAGAAATGGACGTATTCACGAAAGTGACTAAGAAAATAAAAGAAAATGAAACGACCAAAATCATTCTGTATCTACGATATATGTCAATCTCGAGAGTAGTTAAAGAAAAGGAACCAATGTCATTAAATACGTGCCTTGAACCGGTATATACGCCGTTTAAAATCACGAAGCCGAATTAAGACAAGAAACCGCGTGATTGCACCATATGGACGAGACTACTAATGGCTCGATCATTTCGACCATTACCAAACTACAAGAAATATGGCCCGACATGCATGTTTGCTTAACTCGTGCCTAAATGAAAAAGAACGGCAATATCCCTGCTTCGAATAATCATGCGATTCAACGAAACATTGATTTTCTATAACCACGCTAGGATGGTATATCCCGTAAATTGGAAAGAAATAAAAGTTGTTAATAGTCAAAAGATTATCGTGCGCTCAAATAAGACTCGCCGTCTTTTTACGTAGCCAAAACGAGCAAACAGATTCTTAACGCTAAAAACAAACACGTTACGCGATGAGTCCGTTCCTTAAAATAATAAAAAAAAGTGATTTCATCACTAAATAAACACGTGGTTACGTCTCTCGATAGATCCAAAAGATCCCGTCGTAATCCAAAAATCGAGACACGAACCCAGGCGAATAAAAGGGAACGAGTCATTGTTAATAACGAACGATTGAACCAGAAGAATAACTCGTACCGCGTCTAAATCTGAGATACGCTCAAAAGGGAATCAAAACCTGAACGAATGAGTCTCGCGAAATAACAAAAGATGAGTTATTCGAAAGGACAATCCATTTGGTCGACATCTTAGTCACTAGACGTTGATACGTCAAAACGAACTGTATTGTCTGATGGATGATTTACCTTTTCCGCAATAATCGACGGCATCACGCGTCCCCTGGACCGCAATGTGAGCCCCAAACCAAAATCCTAGGAAAGAGACTTGGACCGTCGAGTGTGTGGAGGAATAAGGGTGGAAGAGAGATGTTGTGATACGTGTAATTAGATTGACGTTTGTTCTTCTTATCTTGTATATCCGTAAATAAATAAATGCACACACCACGAATCATGCATATAAAATCATGCATACATTCTAATGGATGCCGTTCACGCAGACTTCATCATTAAGCGGTCGTGGTTTCGCGAGAGTAACCGGCTAGTCAGGCAGTTTGATCAGCTACAGATTGACAGTTTCGAATCGGCAGTTGTGGCTTCTGAATCACCTTCGTCCGAGTATACTCAGTCTTCTGCTAGTATGTCTGCGACCGACGGAAAAATGGCCGAATTAGAAAATTCCGTGAACAACATTGATGATCAGTTAGCCGCAATTTTGGCCCAGCTAGCTGAGCTGGCGTTGAAGGATAACAAGAGTGGTAGTAAGCGCGCTGAGAATGAGGTGAACACTGGTCCCCGCTTCGGGAATGAGGATGACTATCAAGATTATATCCAGAAACAGCTTGAGAAAGAGAAGGCTAAGGAAGAGGAGTGGAAGCAGCACATCACTCAGGAAGTGCAGGATCTGCGTGGGGGAAGTTCCGGGAGTCAGGACTTTTATAATTTGAAGAACTGCTTATCGGCAACGGCTTTGCCTTTGAAATTCCGGCTCCCAGACATGAAGAAGTTCGATGGAACTAGGGATCCCACGGCTCACATGAATCAGTATGTGGCAGTCATGAAGCACACGATCCTGACTGAGGATCAAGTCCTGGGACTGTTTAATACCTATCTGGAGGGAGCTGCCCTCGTATGGTTTCATGCATTACCGGTAGTGACGAAGAGAGATTGGAAGGAGTTGGCAAAATCATTTATCGCTCAGTATAGTTTCAATACTATGCTTGGGGTTACTCTAAAGGAGCTGGAAAGCACTAAGCAACAAACTGGTGAGTCGTTTCCGATTTTGTGAGGAGGTGGAGAGCCAAGGCGGCAGTTATGAAGCAAAAGACGCTTGAGCAGGATCAGATCCGAATGGTAATTGGCAACACGTTGCCGTATATTAAGAATGAGCTGCGGTATATGCCTTTTACCGATTTCAATCAGATGTATAGCTGCGCCTTGACATTCAAGGGGGATGGAGAGCTGAAGAAAGCTTATACCAAGTGGACAAAGTCTGGATATAGTGCCGGAGGGCCAAGCGTGAGTACAGAATCGGCCGCAGTGAAAGTGCTTGATCTCAATGCTATCGAGAAGAGGCAGTTCGCCAAATTTGATCAAACCTACGCAAAAGTTTTCGAACGGTTGCAGAAGAAGGGATTGTTGAAAGCCCTCACTCCTTATAGCAAAGCACCGCCTACTCCGCAGATACAAGTTAGGGGATACTGCGAGTTCCACAGTAATTATGGGCACACTATTGAGAACTGCGAGAGACTGAAACACGAGATTCAGGATTTGATTGAGGAAAAGAAGATAGCTGATCCTTCGTCAGCAAAACCTTCCACTAGGCATAATCCATTGCCTAATCATAGGGTGAGCATGATCGGGTCTGGGCTCGGAGCAAGTTTAGTCATGGAATCCTTCAGGGAAAATGAAGAGGAGTTGTTGGACTCCGATGAGAAGAGTAATGTTGGAAATGGTTTATATGTGTCCTTCCTTGGCAAGGAGTAGGAGGGTGAACCGATGGATGAAGGGTTAGACGACGGAGCCCCGTATGATGAAGATAGTGCTGAAGAGACCGGGGAAGGGTCGTCTCGAACTATTGTGCCAGAATTGAGTCTATTCAGTGGAGAAGAGAATCCCGATCTGCACTTGCGTGAGTACATGCATGATATGTTTGTTGAATCCTTTGGGGTGGATGAGATTGCTCAGTGGTTCCACCATTCGTTAATAGGCGAGCCTTTGGGGTGGTTCCACTCATTGCTGGACTCCTGCAAGCATGATTGGGAACAGTTGTCCGATTTATTCCTAGAGAAGTACAAGAAAGCTAAGGATAGGACCGCAGAGTCTTTTGCGCTGCAAATTGGGCCTATTAAGCGTCCGTTGCCAGCTGTCAGTAAATATAACGGCAACAAGGATCCAATGGAGCACCTTTACTTCTACTTGTCGGACATGGGGCCATTGGGTTTTAAAGAAGAAGAGATCACCAGTCTGTTTTGCAATTCACTGATGGGGGAGCCGCTGATGTGGTATATGTCTCTACCGATGCGTATCAAGTGCGATTGGGCCGCAATGACCAAGAGGTTCATTAAGGAATATACAGTATGGATGCTTGCGGAGCAAACATCGGACTCATCCTCTTATGAAACACCTGAAGCGGTGTTGGCAATGCCCAAGTATGGCGGATATCGGGATCCCGTGGAGCACGCAAGGTTGTTCCGCAATCATATGTATGACGCTAGGTTCCCTCAATGTGAGTTACATGAACACTTCTTGGAAACTCTCATGGGAGAAGCCTTGTTGTGGCACCAAGGCCTATCAGAGGAAGAAATGGGTCATTGGATACCTCTTCGGGATGCGTTTGTGTCGAGGTATGAGATGTATGTTCCATGGACGGGATCTCTGGACGATCTGGATAGGATCAGGCAATTCCCCGAGGAACCGTTTATGGATTACGCCAGGAGGTGGAGGTACAACTACGAGCGGTGTCAAGAGACGATGAGTGATAAGGTGCAGCTCATGTGCATACAAAGAGGCGCAATTCCGATGGCGGCAAGAAGGATGAACAGAGTGTCCCTCAAGGATTATGATGATTTGATAGGCTGGGCTATGTATGGATCAGCGGATCCCTTGTATTTGAATTCAAACGTCCCTCACGTAATGGATCTGATGGTTGTGGACATTTGGGACAGTTCCTCAGATGAGGAGGATGCTGATCGGAGAATTCCTATCAATATTTGGGATGAATCTGATGATGAGCCGGAGATCGCCGTTATGACAAGATCAGGTCGGGTGGCCGAAGGGAAGGCACCCGTGGTTGAGACAGAAATAGGGGAAGGATCGGCCCCCAAGCCAGATGACCAAGTCCTCGAGCAGTTGAAGAAAACACAAGCTAAGTCTACGGTGTGGGAAGTCCTATATCATTCCAAGTACCACCGTGAGAATCTGATGAAGGAGCTGCAGAATTTGGTCATTTCCACCGATACTGAGCCGGCAGCGCTAGTAGGGGCGATTATGGCCCGGAAGAAGACTGAAATCACTTTCACCGACGAAGATCTCCCGGAAGAGGGTAAGGCTCACAACAAGCCTTTATACATCTGAGCTGAAATTAACGGGAAGAAGACTAGCTGTGTGATGGTTGATGATGGATCAGCCATTAATGTTTGCCCACTGAAACTTTTGTCCAAACTGGGAGTAGAAAGAGGAGATTTGACTGCCTCAGAAACCGTGATCAGGGCTTATGATGATAGCCGTAGGCACATTGAAGGAGTCTTTAAGGCCAAACTGAAAGTAGGGCTGCATGAGGAAGAAGCTGAGTTCACTGTACTGGATATGCCGGTCACCTTTGCTGTGTTGTTGGGATGCCCATGGTTCTATAAGCTAGGAGGTGTGCCCTCCACGCTCCACCAAATGATCAAATTCCCCTTCGGGGAGGAGATAGTGATGATTAGAGCTGAGAAGTTGAGTTCAGTGGCGGCGTTGGGAATTGAGCCTCAGCTTTTCTCCGGATTCCAAGTTTCAGGGATATACGAGTCTAGCATGACCGCCGATGTGGTGAAGATGATGAAAGGGGGTTTTGTTGGTCCCTAGTAATTAGTTCCAAGGGGGGGGGGGGTAGGAACTAATGTAACTTTTTCGCTTTTAATTATGCTGACTTAATGTTATTTCAAAAGTTTGATAACTCAGCGTGTTGGTCAGCACGACCTATTGATTAGTCAGACAGTTTTAGTTCTATGCTGACTAAGACTGCTTGACTTGAGAGTTGGGAATTGACACTTGAAAGGTCAGCTTCCAACTTAGCACTCAGATTTACTCAGTTTCAGTTTTAACAATTTATAAGCTGAGTAAATACAACAAGCAACACATGCATATATATATATATATATATATATATATATATATATATATATATATATTGAGAGAAAGAGTTTAGAAGTTACTCAGCACGACTTATCCTGGTTCGGCCTCTCTGCCTACGTCCAGTCCCCAGTTCCTCCTGGGATTTTCAATCCGATACTGAGCTCTTTCAAGGTAGAGCACAAACCCTTTACAAGGCAGTGAGTATGCAAGAGTACGTCCTCTATTCGTCTACTCAGCTCCTACTAAGTACTACAACCCAGCACTTAGATTTTTCTACCACTGAATACTTACAACCAAGTACTCAGCTCAACACTCTCAATATTCCTATTGATTACACACTTGTTCTTTTTCAAGTAAAGAACACCTTAGATGATTACAAAACAATCAATCTAGCATTTACACAGAGAATAGAAATGTTGGTGTAAGATCTTTTTGTATTTGAGTGCTTTGAAGATTTTATCTCTTGTATTTTTCTTTTGATACTTCGGCAAATGATCTAAGAACTATCATTGTCCTTTTATAGATGAATTTCTGAAGATTGGATCATTTGAGATGATTTAGCCGTTAAGTCCAAAATGGCTCTTTTAGCAGACAGCTTCTGGTCAGCTTCAGACTGTTCCGCCATTCCCTTCCTCTATTTTCTTCAGGCGTCAGGTTTTGTCTTCTTGCATCAGACTTGTCTTTTTGTGCCAGTTGTCTTTTACCAATAATCCATAGACCCATGATTCTTGGAATTAGTCTTCTGTGTATTTTCGAGGCTTCAATTATTGGTGCAGAAGATTGGCAGACTTTGTCCTTTAGTGAACGGATCCTTCATGCTGTCCTGACTGTCACTCAGCTTCATTCGTTATCTTTGAAGGTTCAACTTCCATGCTGAGTTCCTTCTTAGTCAGCTCGGTTCTGTTTATTCAATTCTGAAGGAGTCTTCTAACTTAGTCAGCTTCGTTCTGGCAACTTTGAAGGAAGCTTCTGATGGTGAGTTCTACTTTACTCAACTTCTATTCTTTCATGCTGAGTTCCGTTCCACTCAGCTTTGGCTTATGCTGACTTTTGTCCTGTCTTACTTTATATATATATTTTTGCACTCAATGAACAAACGCATTAGTACAATTAAATCAACGCATTTAAATTTAATTGCCTCTTAATCATGGATGATTTTGTCAAATCAAAATCTTGTGGAAAGGTGTTTCAACAAACTCCCCCATTTTGATGTTGGCAAAATACATAATTATGGAACTCAGTTATAAGTTACCCAATGATTGATTTATTTTTGAAATAACTCCCCCGTAAGGGTTGCACATATTGTCTTAACTTAATTCTAAACCTTCCAAGATTTAATTGAATTAACCTTAAGACATTTGTGTATACTGACTTAGTTTAATGTTTAGATTTTTTAAGATCTGAGCTAATTGGATTTAAGTCAGCTTTCAAAAATATTAGAAGTATGTTGTTACTCAGTTTATTACCTAAGTATTTTAGTGTTAATGTATACTGAGTATGTTTTACTTCTTAATTTGTTTGTTCAATTTTATCGACCAGATTGAGGAAGTAGTAGGAAATAGTACTTGACATAGATTAAGCAAAAAGATAAAGCAAAAAACATATATGAAAGATTCTATGCTAAGTTCTTGTTCTTCTTCTTCTGAGCTTGGTGGTCAGCTTGAGCTATTCCTTTACCTTTGTCTTTACTACCTGCAAGCTGAGTTCCTTCTTGACTTGTCTCCCCCGTTTTGCCATCATCGGGTTTATAAATGAATGTGTCGGTGCGAGCATGAGAGGAAAGGTGAGTTGAGTAACGCTGGAGCCTCTTGGTACTTTCTCGCAAGCCATCAATTATAGGAACACTGTCATCTTGGACATGGCGAGGAACCCGAAGAGAGCTGCTAATCATGCTTAGCAGGCATTCATGAGATTTGCTAAGCCAGGTGAGCGAGCTGGTGAGCTGACCAAAAGATTGGTGGTACATCTTGAGCAAGGCAGAGTCATAAAATATGCGCTGGGCATTGTTGATGCGCATTGCCCTCATTATTGCTTGGGAAAAGCTCAAGAGTTCACTGTTGGAGACTGGATCAACATCCATCTGTGCTTTGTTGATGTTGAGTAGGCTGACTGCTTCACTCAGTTGGTCAATTGTACACTGAGAGGAGGAAGATACTAAGTCACGCGTACTGGTCAGCTCGACATTAAGCTTGGTAAAGCATTCTTGAAGTTCAGCAGAGGTGGCAAACTCAGCATTGCCAGGTGCGCTTGATTTGGTCAGTTCTGCAGTTAACTTCGCAAAATATCCTTGAAGTTCAGAGGAAGTGGCATACCCTGGATTAACTTCTGATGGTTGTTGGATTTTACCGTCAAGCGAGTTTAGATGGTTCACCATTGTGAGGACCAATTCAGTCAGTTTTGCTACTTGGTCTTGGCTTGGTTGCTGAGTTTGAACAGTGGTTATAATACTTACCAGATCCTTGAGTCCTCTGAGTTCATTGAGAAGCTGAGTGATGCCAGATAGGTGGGAGGACTCAGCATGAGACGATCTAGTAGCATCAGCTTGAGAAGGGTTCAAGTCTTGAAGCAATGACTGAGTAGAGGCAATGATTCGTCGTCCTGACTCAGTAGCATTCAAGTATTGGAATTTGGCAGCATTTATCTCCGAGGCTGGAATTGAGCTTGAGGGTGGAGGAGTTGGCTGTTTGCCAGATTGATCACCTTGATTGGTGACTGGACTTTGATGCAGATTAGCTTCAGGAGCTGAGTTGTCAGCATGCTGAGTGGGAGGTGGAGTTTGGTTAATCATGTTGACCTGCTCATCCTGAGTGGGTGAAGTTGAAGCAGGATTTGTTCCATCTTGAGCAGTTTTTGGATTCTCCGGAGTCTTGGCTTATTCCTCAATATGAGTAACAGAGGCTTGGTTTTGCATAAGATTCGTTGGAGGAGACTCAGGCTCAACATCATGAGAGAAATATTTGAGCTGAATTTTGGAGAGTTCGGCATCAATATCTTGAGGAGGAGAGTCTGCAAGGAGATCAATAAGTTGAGTTTTATGGGCTTTCTTCTTAAGTCGCTTGAACTTTGTTTCTTTAGCAGGAGATGGGTCAGCATGAATGTTCTCCTCATCAGTATCAACTGTCTCTTCTACCATAGTTGGATGCTCATGTTGCTCAACATGATCCTCAACAGTAACATTTTCTTCTTCCTCAACTCTTTGCTCAACATCACCCTGAGGTTGCGCAACATCAGCAGGTTCTTCCTGCTCAGTATGGATGTCTTCCTCAACATGAGTTTCTTTCTCAGCTTCCCTTTCTTTTTCAACATTTGCTTTCTCAGCTTTTTGCTCAGTTTCTTTTTCAGTTTCCTTTTCTAGGTCAGTTCCATGACCTTTGGAAGATACAACCCAATCTAGGGGATCAGCTTCAACTGTCATTAAGGTGTTAACCTTCTTCCTTTTCATCAAAGGGGATTCCGGAGTTCCCTCTTCTTCATCCTCAGGCTCTTCTGGCCTCTTTCTTTTCTCTGCCGACTCAGCTTTCTCCTTAGCCTGGTCAGCTTTAAATTTTTCTTGAGACACTAGTCTCACTTTCTTTGGGACAACATTGATGTCTTTGGAGCATGTTTCAATGGCCTTTCTCTTCTTCTTCTTCTTTTCTTTAGGTGACTCAGCAGGGGCCTCCACTTCTTTCTCAGGCTCATTTTCAGGCTCAACTTCTAGCTCAGCTTCATCATTTTCTTCAGCATCTTCAACTTCTTCATATCCTTTCAAAGGCTGATTATACAACAACCCAACCAGCAGAGCTGCTGTGATCTCACTTCCCAAAGTATCAGTTTCATTGACTGTCTCAATCCTTTTATCCTCAATGATCTTAGTGATCAGAGAACCCAGCCTAAGCTTCTTTCCACTGCGTTGAAGAGCCCCAACTAGAAAGACTGGAAGGTTGAGAGGAGTGTAGGTCAGCATGTGCCATATGAAGCACTGCTCAAAGTTGGAAGCGGATGAAGCTGAGTTGAGTTTGGGGAATATGAAGTTGGTCAGTATGTAGTGTGCCATCTTCTGGTCTTGCCCCATACACGTGCTGGGTATTTCACCTTTATGATTCTTGGGTTTACAGAACCCCTTGATCTTGTCAAGCTTTTCCTTTGGTACCTTCTCTTTTGTTGTCCTAAATTCTATTCCTTCGTCTGGTAAATCTAGCAAGGTAGCTAGATAGGCAGGGGTTATGGTGATTTTCTGACCTTTGACTGTAGTCTCCAAATAGTCAGCATCCTCTTCATCAACAAGCATGTTAGAATAAAATTCTCTGACCAGCCTGGGGTATGTTTTTCCGGCGAGTGAGAAGAGACCGGTCCATTTGTTCTACTCGATCCAGTCACATAATGGTTTCTCAGAAGTGACGAATCCTGGAGAGAACCATCTGCATTTCAGTACTTCCAAGTTGTTGACCTTTTTATGGACCTTGATCATATTCCTTTCGATTTGCTTCGAAGAACCAGCGGGGTCAGCTTGAGTAGGTTTGCCAGAGGTTTGGCCAAGCTGAGTGGTGAGGTTAGGGATTTCATTTTTGCCGGAAGCCATTGTTACAGATGAAGATTTTGAGGTTTAGGGAGAGAGAAGGGTTCGATTACAGAAGATCGTAAGCATAAAGAGTAATGAGTGGGGATCCTTCCACTGCTTATAGAGTTTTGAGTCATTAATGAACTAGCCGTTTTCATTTTGGGACTTTAATCGACAAAGATTCTGCCATTTATGACAGGTTCGGCGCATGGGTATTCATTATTACTTGCATTTTCCTAGGCATGATTTGTTACACGTGTCATTGTTTATCGGTGCAAGTGGGCATTTACTCAGTTTGCCAGAATATGAGTCGTTTGTGATACTGAGTATTTAATTCTATGTAGATGGATTTCCTATCTCTTAGTAACTCAACATACGTTAATCACACAGCATGTACATCTACTCAGCATAAGATGATTACTCAATATGTTTATCTACTCAGCACAGAATATTTTACTCAACATTTGTATCTACTCAGCATAGACTATTACGCTCAATGTGCAGTAGTTACTAGATTGATATCAGTCAGCATGGTAATCACTCAACATTTATTCAAATATTTAGAATTATTGAAGAGGATTAGACATACCGATTGCTTCCCTTAGTATGTTAAATTGCTCACGAGCCAAAGGCTTCGTGAAGATATCTGCAAGCTGTTCATTTGTTGGCACATAGGTCAGCTTGATCTCACCCTTTAGCACGTGATCTCTGATGAAGTGATGCCTTATGCTGACATGCTTCATCCTGCTGTGTTGGATAGGATTCTTGGATAGATCAATGGCACTCTTGTTGTCACATTTGATCTCTATTGTCTCAGTTCTTACTCCATAATCCTCAAGCTGTTGCTTTATCCATAGGACTTGAGCTACACAGCTTCCAGCAGCAACGTACTCAGCTTCAGTTGTAGACAGAGCAACTGATGACTGTTTCTTGCTGAACCAAGATACTAGACAGCTTCCAAGGAAATGGCATCCTCTTGAAGTACTCTTACGTTCTAGTTTATCCCGTCCATAGTCAGCATCAGTGTATCCTATGAGTGTGAAGTCATTTGAAGCTGGATACCACAAACCTGCATCAACTGAGCTCTGCAAATATCTAAAAATTCTCGATAAAGTTTACTATCTATTGACTTACTTTTCTCATCTTTGCATAGGACAGTATCAGTACCCATAGGGGTTGATATGGGCTTACAATCTTCCATATCAAATTTCTTTAATATCTCCTTGGTGTACTTGGACTGACTAATGAAGATGCCGTTCTTACCTTGCTTGATCTGAAGTCCAAGGAAGAAGCTGAGTTCTCCCATCATAGACATTTCAAACTCAGTCTGCATCTGTTTGCTAAACTCTTAACACAAAGATTCGTCAGTAGCACCAAATATTATGTCATCTACATAGATTTGTGCAAGTAGGGTATATTTACCCTTTTTCTTAATGAACAAGGTTGTGTCAGCTTTTCCTCTGACATAATTCCTGGTCAGCAGGAAGTTGGTCAACCTTTCATACCAAGCTCTTGGAGCTTGCTTCAGGCCATATAAGGCCTTCTTGAGTTTATAAACGTGGTTTGGAAATTTTGGATTTTCAAAACCCGGAGGTTGATTAACATATACCTCCTCGTTTATAAAGCCATTAAGAAATGCACTTTTAACATCCATTTGATACAATTTAAAGTTCATGAAACTAGCATATGCACACAATATACGTATAGCTTCTAACCTAGCAACTGGTGCAAAAGTTTCACCATAATCAATGCCCTCTTGCTGACTATAGCCTTGGGCTACAAGTCGAGCTTTGTTCCTGATTACATTTCCATGCTCATCTAGTTTGTTTCTAAAAACCCACTTAGTTCCTATGGATTTTTGATTCCTAGGTTTAGGTACTAAATCTCATACCTCATTTCTTGTGAATTGGTCAAGCTCTTCTTGCATAGCATTGATCCAATACTCATCATGCTCAGCATCAGCAAAGTTCTTTGGTTCATGAATTGATACGAAAGCAACGTTGCAAAGGAATTTCCTAAGCTAGTCTCTAGTCATTACTTTGTTGTTGGCATCATCAAGGATGGACTCTTCTGAATGTCCTCTTGGAATTTTTATCTCCTTGGGTAATGTTGAGTTGTTTGGAACAGGTGTTTCTACAATCTCCGCAGGGACAGATTGGTCAGCAAAGGTAATTTCAGTTTCAATTTTACCTTTGGTCAGCTATTGTGCTGATGGCTCAGCACCTCCAGTTAGGTCAGTATGAGCTGAGTTCGGCTCATCCTCCATGGGTTGAGTTGGCTTACCTGCAGGGTCAGTTTCATCGAAATCTACATGGACTGACTCTTCTACAACTTGAGTTCTTTTATTATAAATTCTATATGCTTTGTTGTTTGTTGAGTACCCTAAAAAGATTGCTTCGTCAGCTTTGGCATCAAACTTTGCCAAATTATCTTTAGTGTTGAGTATAAAACATTTACACCCAAAGGCACGAAAGTATCCAATATTGGGCTTTCGTCCTTTCCAAAGTTCATAAGGAGTTTTCTTTAATATAGGTCTTATCAAGGCCCTATTCAATATGTAACATGCTGTATTGACAGCTTCTCCCCAAAAATACTTTGGAAGCCTATTTTCACTCAGCATTGTCCTGGCAATTTCTACTATTGTCCTATTTTTCCTTTCAACAGCTCCATTCTGTTGAGGAGTTCTAGGGGCAGAGAAATTGTGGTCAATACCATTAGTTTCACAGAATTCATCAAACATTTGGTTTTTGAATTCTCCACCATTATCACTTCTAATGTGAGCTACTCTTAGGTCTTTGTCATTTTCAAGCTTTTTGATTAATGTAGTAAACATCTCAAATGTTTCATCCTTGCTACTCAGCAAGATGATCCAAGTATACCTAGAGAAATCATCTACAATAACTAAGGAAAATTTCTTACCTCCCATGCTGAGTGGCTGGATAGGTCCGAAAAGATCCAAATGTAGTAATTCCAATGGTCTTTTGGTTGAGACAACATTTTTGCTATGAAATGACTTTTTGATTTGTTTACCTTGCTGACAAGCATTACATAGTTGATCTTTTTCATACTTTAATTTGGGTAATCCCTCAACTAATTGCTTTCTAGCTAGTTTGGCAAGGAGGTCCATGCTGACATGCCCAAGTCTCCTATGCCATAGCCCGAAGTTGTCCTCTTTAGACACCAATAATATACTTTTTGAAAATTGTTTTTCCAAACTCAACATGTAAACATTTTCTACACGAGGGGCTGTTAAAATCAAATCATTTGTTTTTCCCTCGAGTATTTGACACTTAGTATCATCAAATATAACCTTTCTTCCACTCTTGCAAAGCAGAGCTATGCTTAGAAGATTATATTTGAGACCTTTAACTAAGGAGACTGACCCAATTTTAGGGTTACCTCCGATAGTTCCTGAGCCAACTATCTTGCCCTTCTTGTTGTCTCCAAAGCTTACATTACCTCCTCGTTTAAGCTCTAGTGTGATGAACTGAGTTTCATCACCTGTCATGTGTCTTGAGCATGCGCTGTCTATATACCAAAGTTTTGATTTCTCCACGCATGTCAAGCTGACCTGCAATTTAAACTATTCATCTTTAGGTACCCAATTCCTTTTGGGTCCTTTCTTGTTAGTATAAACAGATGCAGAGTCATATTTCAACTTGTGACGACATACTTTTATAGTGTGGCCAGGCTTACCACAGAAGTCACAAAAAGGTACCCTTTGAGGGTTGTACTGAGTATGGTCAGCATCGGTGTGTTGGGCGTGCCAGCATACTTTTGTGGAATGCCCTTTTCTTCCGCAGAAGTCACATTGGATAATCCGCTTGTTATGCCAACACACATCTTTTGTGTGCCCCCTTTTTCCACAACACCCACATTGAGTGAATTGCTTATGCTGACTAGTACTTGCATACTCAGCATGGGGTTTATTTCTACTTGAGCCTTTCACTTGACTCTGCAAGGTTGTGACATCCTTTTTAAGTTTCTTTGACTCAGATTGAACCTCCGTGACAAACTTATGCAAGATTTGCATGTTGGTATGTAAATCTGAGTTGTCCTGGAGGAGATATCGGAGGTCACTCAGCTTGACCTCTTCAATCTCATCACATCGCCTGCTGAGTGATTTAATCTTTTTGTTACACTTCTTAGTTAGTGCATATAAGTCACTCAGGGCATTTACCATTTCGTTTCTAAGCGAAAGTAAGGATGTTACCTCATTGTTGTTTTCCTCCTGCTCAGAATCTCCAGAGAGGTCAGCTTGCTCAGATTGAGATTGGTCAGCTCCATCATCTGCCATGAAACATATGTTAGCTGTTTCATTTTGCTCAGCTTCAGATGATGTCGACTCATCACTGTCACTCCACGTGGCCACCATTGCCTTTTTGCTTCCATTCTTATCTTTCTTCAGATTAGGACAGCTTGACTTAATATGCCCAGTTTGATGGCACTCATAACATGTGACAGGCTTGGAGCTGTCCTTTTTGTATCTGGTGTCACTGGACTCAGCTTTATATCTGTCTCCTCTCTTGTATGGCCGCTTACTATTTCTTTCATTTCTTCTGAACAACTTTTTCATTTTTCTAGTAAACATGGCCATTTCCTCATCATCAGTTGACTCAGCTTCAGTGGAGTCAGCTTTCATCACTAATGATTTCTGCTTCTTATCTTCGGTTTTCTCCTTAGCTTCAAAATTTTTCATGGAGATTTCATGGGTCAGCAAGGAACAGATCAGCTCATCATATTTGTATGTGGTCAGGTCCTGAGCTTCCTCTACAGCTGTCTTCTTAGCTTGCCAGCTTTTGGGAAGACTTCGTAAGATCTTCTTCACTTGTTCTTCTTCAGTGAAATTCTTACCGAGTCTTTTAAGCTCATTTATTATGTTGGTGAACCTGGCATTCATTGTTGAGATGTCTTCATTGTCAGTCATCTCGAACAGGTCATACAATCGCATGTGCTGGTTCACTTTGGATTCCTTGACCTTGCTAGTGCCTTCATAAGTTACTTCCAGCTTTTTCCAGATCTCCTGTGCTGACTCACAACCTGAAATCTTATTGTATTCTGCAGCATCTAGAGCACAGTGAAGCATATTGATAGCCGAAGCATTATTTTGTAATTTTTTTAGGTCATCCTTTGTCCACTCAGTTTCACTCTTGATAATTTTCTCATTATCAACAATTTTGTAAGGTATATGTGGACCTTGAACTATTGCAAGCCATGCACTCATGTTTGTGGCTTGAATAAACTTTTTCATCCTATTCTTCTAGAATGTGTAATTAGATCCAAAGAATAGGGGAGGCCGACTAATTGATAATCCCTCAGGGAGTATCTGTGTTGTTTGGTTCCCTGGAAGGAAACGAGTGCTGTTTTCAGCCATTTATCGGGATCAGCTCAAGATTGTTAGATCTTTGAGTAGTGAGCTTAAATGCTCTGATACCACTTGTTGGTCCCTAGTAATTAGTTCCAAGGGGGGGTTAGGAACTAATGTAACTTTTTCGCTTTTAATTATGCTGACTTAATGTTATTTCAAAAGTTTGATAACTCAGCGTGTTGGTCAGCACGGCCTATTGATTAGTCAGACAGTTTTAGTTCTATGCTGACTAAGACTGCTTGACTTGAGAGTTGGGAATTGACACTTGAAAGGTCAGCTTCCAACTTAGCACTCAGATTTACTTAGTTTCAGTTTTAACAATTTATAAGCTGAGTAAATACAACAAGCAACACATGCATATATATATATATAGAGAGAGAGAGAGAGAGAAAGAGTTTAGAAGTTACTCAGCACGACTTATCCTGGTTCGGCCTCTCTGCCTACGTCCAGTCCCCAGTTCCTCCTGGGATTTTCAATCCGATACTGAGCTCTTTCAAGGTAGAGCACAAACCCTTTACAAGGCAGTGAGTATGCAAGAGTACGTCCTCTATTCATCTACTCAGCTCCTACTAAGTACTACAACCCAGCACTTAGATTTTTCTACCACTGGATACTTACAACCAAGTACTCAGCTCAACACTCTCAATATTCCTATTGATTACACACTTGTTCTTTTTCAAGTAAAGAACACCTTAGATGATTACAAAACAATCAATCTAGCATTTACACAGAGAATAGAAATGTTGGTGTAAGATCTTTTTGTATTTGAGTGCTTTGAAGATTTTCTCTCTTGTATTTTTCTTTTGATACTTCGGCAAATGATCCAAGAACTATCATTGTCCTTTTATAGATGAATTTCTGAAGATTGGATCATTTGAGATGATTTAGCCATTAAGTCCAAAACGGCTCTTTTAGCAGACTGCTTCTGGTCAGCTTCAGACTGTTCTGCCATTCCCTTCCTCTGTTTTCTTCAGGCGTCAGGTTTTGTCTTCTTGCATCAGACTTGTCTTTTTGTGCCAGTTGTCTTTTACCAATAATCCATAGACCCATGATTCTTGGAATTAGTCTTTTGTGTATTTTCGAGGCTTCAATTATTGGTGCAGAAGATTGGCAGACTTTGTCCTTTAGTGAACGGATCCTTCATGCTGTCCTGACTGTCACTCAGCTTCATTCGTTATCTTCGAAGGTTCAACTTCCATGTTGAGTTCCTTCTTAGTCAGCTCGGTTCTGTTTATTCAATTCTGAAGGAGTCTTCTAATTTAGTCAGCTTTGTTCTGACAACTTTGAAGGAAGCTTCTGATGGTGAGTTCTACTTTACTCAACTTCTATTCTTTCATGCTGAGTTCCGTTCCACTCAGCTTTGGCTTATGCTGACTTTTGTCATGTCTTACTTTATATATATATTTTTGCACTCAATATTGAACAAACGCATTAGTACAATTAAATCAACGCATTTAAATTTAATTGCCTCTTAATCATGGATGATTTTGTCAAATCAAAATCTTGTGGAAAGGTGTTTCAACAGGTTTCATCCCCGGTATGGGCTTGGGAGCACACCATCAAGGGTTGCCAGAATCTCCGGACTTCAAGAGTCAGAAAACCCGGAGGGGTTTGGGATATGAGCTGGGAGGTCCGTCCAACACAGGTGGTGAAGGAAAGGTGGGCCTAAAGAAGTATTTTGTGAATGAGGGACACGGGAAGGTTTATTCTGGGACTCCCGAGTCATGGACTAGCGCCGAAGGAAAGATTCTGCCGGGCTTTGAGATTTTCAATGATGTCACCAGTTGGGGCAAAGGGGAGGCAAGCTGCTTCGTCGAGGAGATCATGATGTTAGATCTGAATGCCGAGGAGCAGGTCATCACTATTGAGGCAACTGTGGGAGCGGCGGACAAGCCCAACACCTCCAAGGCTTATGAGAAACCCGGGAACCCCGATGATGACAATTTTATTACTGCTTTATTTGAATCCGATGATGTACTCGCCAACACTATCAATGAAATGAATTCTGATTTTGCTTACTTGCTTGATGTTGATTCTGATCATTCCATGCATTCTCATTCATATAACATGCCTACATTTGAAATCAATACAATAGAAATGTCAACTTTCAATCTTGGCACGGATGAAAATCCTAAACTTATACAAATTGCTCAAGAATTAACTATTGAAGAGAGGAAAGAATTTGAGAGAATAATTAAAAAATACGAAATAGTGTTTGCTTGGACATACAAAGACATGCCAGGAATCGATCAATCAATCGTAACTCACTGTATTCCAACATACCCTGATACTAAGCCCATGAAACAGAAACTCCGACGCATGAGGCCGGAATGGGCAGATAAGATCATAGAGGAAGTGAAGAAACAGTTAGAAGCAGGGTTCATCGAAGTAATCGACTATCCCCCTTGGGTTGCAAATGTAGTACCAATCGCGAAGAAGGACGGTAAAGTAAGAATGTGCGTCGATTATAGAGATCTCAATAAGGCTTGCCCCAAAGATGAATTCGCATTGCCTCACATCGACGTATTAATCGACAGTGCAGCATCGAGCGTCTTGCACATGAATGTTGACGGCTTTATGGGCTACATGCAAGTTCAAATGGCAGAAAAGCACAAGGCAAGACCTCGTTCACAACTGAGTGGGGAACATACTGCTATAGAGTAATGCTGTTTGGTTTGAAAAATGCAGGGGCAACTTATCAACGGATGGCTACAGCACTGTTCCATGATATGATACACAAAGAGGTGGAAGTCTATATGGACGACATGATGGTCAAGTCGGAGACGAGAGAGGGGCATTTCGCTGCACTTGAGAAGGTTTTGGCCCGAATCGTAGAATTCAAGCTAAGGTTGAACCCGAATAAGTGCTTCTTTGGCATTTCATCGGGGAAGATCTTAGGCTATGTGATCAGTAACAAGGGGATTGAGGTGGATCCCGACAAAGTAAAGGCCATACAAGAAATGCCGGCGCCAAAGAATGAGAAAGAAGTGAGAGGATTTCTGGGGCAGGTTCAGTATATCAGTCGATTCATATCACGACTCACTGCGATCTGCGAGCCTATCTTTAAGCTGCTACGGAAAGATCAACCCACGATTTGGAATGATAAGTGCCAGCAAGCGTTGGAGAGTGTCCAGAACTATTTGTCTAATCCACCGGGTTTAAGACCGCCTAAACTTGGAAAGTCGCTTCTCCTCTATGTAGCAATCGAGGAGCGATCTGTTGGGGCAATGCTGGCCCAAGAAGGGGACACCGGTGTGGAGCACGTGGTGTATTATCTGAGTAAGAAGTTCCTGGAATATGAGCTTAAGTATAACATGATCGAAAAGACGTGCGTGGCAGTAGTATGGCTAACAAAGAAACTACGACACTATTTTCAATCTTACAAAGTGATCATTATTTCCCGGATGGATCCCGTGAAGTATCTGTACCGAACTCCGTCTCTAACAGGGAAGCTAGCCCGATGGTTGTTGCTCTTGTCCGAATTTGACATCGAATATGTAACGAAAAAGGTTATTAAGGGGAGAGCCGTAGCGGAATTTCTGGCCAATCAGCCTCTAAGTGCAGAAGAGGAAGAGATAAACTATGATTTCCCCGATGAGCACTTGAACGCAATCGAAGTTATACCATGGAAAATGTTCTTCGATGGAGCGGTTAACTCAAATGGAGCCGGGGTAGGAGTGCTACTTATCTCACCAGAAGGAGAAAGGGTCCCAATGGCAAAGAAGTTATCCTTCCCTCTCACCAATAATATGGCCGAGTATGAAGCGTGCATCTACGGGTTAGAGTCGTTAGCAGCGCTGGGAGCATCATATGTTGAAATTTGGGGCGACTCAAAACTGATTATCAAACAAGCACAGGGAAACTGGGAAGTAAAGGAAGAAAGGTTGCGTCCATACCTAGATCAGTTGGAGGGATTGGCGCAGAGATTCAGCGAGTGTCGTTTTTATCACATTCCTCGAGCACAGAACCAGGCAGCGGATGCTTTGGCCACTTTAGTGTTAGTATAGGATAACCCTCGGAATCTTGCCTCGAAGCCTTTGATGCTGAGGAGGTCCCACAAACCGTGCTATGAAGACGTAATGTTGTTGGGAGCAGATGAAAAGCCTTGGTATTTTGATATCGTAAACTTCATGAAAAGTGGAACATACCCGGCAGAATCAGAACTTAGGGATCATGCTGTGATCAGAAGGTTAGCTCAGCAATTTGTCATCCACAATGACTTGCTTTACAAAAGACACGCCGATGGTTTACAATTGAGGTGCTTGGATGAGGGAGAAGCCCGTGAGGCAATGGAGTCAGTACACTCGGGAATTTGTGGAGCCCATATGGGAGGAGCAGTATTAGCAAAGAAAATCATAAGGCAAGGCTTCTATTGGCTCACCATGGAAATAGATTGTAACGAATATGCGAAGAAATGCCATGATTGTCAAATCCACGGAGATTATAATCACTTACCAGCTATGGAACTGCACGTGTTAGCACCCATTTGGCCGTTTGCGGCTTGGGGCATTGATATCATCGGGGAGGTGAGGCCTGATGCATCGAACGGACACAAATTCATTGCAGTCGCCATTGATTACTTCACCAAGTGGGTAGAGGCAGAATCATTTAGCAAGTTGGGGTCTAAGCAGATGAGGAAGTTCATTGAAAAGCACTTGATCACCAGGTTTGGAGTGCCTCATCACATGATCACGAATAATGGGGTCCAGTTTCAGGGAGAGGTGAGAAGTCTCTTCCAAGAGTACGGTATTGAGCATCATAGGTCTTCTCCGTATCGCCCACAAGCTAATGGTGCGGTAGAGGCGGCTAATAAGAACCCTAAAAGGATTCTTGTAAAGACAGTAGAGTCGCATCGGAATTGGCACGAGCAGCTTCTGCTCGCTTTATGGGCTTATCGCACGAAAGTTAGAACGTCGACTGGGGCAACGCCGTTCTCCTTGGTATACGGGGCCGAAGCCGTTCTCCCGATTGAGATTGAAAAGCGATCGTTGAGAATCGTAGTAGAAGCAGAGATTCCCGAGACGGAATGGGTGAAAGAGCGATATGAACAATTAGCATTGGTGGACGAGAAAAGGATGGAGGCTCTGTATCATGTGCAGTTATATCAGAGAAGGATGGCCCGGGCCTTCAACAAAAAGGTCAAGGCCAGCCCTATCAAAGAAGGGGACCTGGTGCTGAAACAGATCCGAATGACGCACACCGACCCTAGGGGCAAGTTCAGGCCAAACCGGGAAGGACCATTCCTCGTGAAGAAAATCCTAAGCAAAGGGGCGGTGAAGCTAACTACTATGGATGGTATGGAGTTCTCCGAACCTACCAATCTGGATAGGCTTAAGAAATACTTTTCGTAAAAAAAAAAGAGAAAAAAAGAAATGAAAATTCCCGATAGGTTGAAAACCCGCAAAGGGCGACCTATGCAACAATAAGGGACATCCCAATGGGTGAAAACCCGAAAGGGCACTCGTTTGAAAATTCCAGGATAATAAAAGGAGAGTTGAAAAATCGCTGGGATCTGAAAATCGAAAAAAGGCGGATCCTGGTAACAGTGGTTATATTTTGAGCAATTATGAAAATAATGTATAGGCGGCTAAGTATTTCTGTTGTTTGTAAATAAATAAAGGCATGAATATATTTGAAGAGAATGATTGGAATCATTATAATCTACTGAATGCATTGTATTATGAATTATGAGTTATACATTTCCTACATCTTTTACATAAAAAGCCTATGTCCTATCCACCCCTCTCCCTATATACAAGCTATACATCGGGGTAATACTAATGAGAAAACTACAAATAATGAGCCTAATGAGGAGGAAGATCCCAGAAGTCCTCAAAGTCCCTCAAACGAGAAGCCCGCTCCGCAGATAAGGCCTCCTCGGCAACCTGACGACCCTCCTCGGCAGCAAGGCGCCCCGCGGTCTCCACTCGCGTCATCTCCTCTGCGGCAAGATGCCCCTCGGTCTCCACTCGCATCATCTCCGACCAATGAGCATTTCTCTCTCGATATACCTGCCCGACCCTAGCGTCGGCATCCCGCTGCGACTCACTGAGCCGTTGCTCGTTCGCATGAAGATCGCTCTGCAAAACATGCAACAATTGAAGTCATACATACATATGTGCATCACACGCATACATTTCACTACACTAATACAAAATAAGAATACTCACCAGGTGGCCGGCACAGCGCAGGTTGAGCTGCTCTCTGAAATAACCGGACAATCCCATGTAATCGGTACACGTCTCCCTCGAAGTATAGAGGGCATCAGGGGGATCGAACGACATCCTCGAGGTAAAAACCGAAGGGGCTGTCTCGATGCCGGAGTAGGCCACGCCCGCCTCGCCGTAATGAATCACCAGAAAATCTCTCCCTGGGATCGGGAAGGGTGTGCCAAGGTGAGGCCGCTCTGGTTGGGCAACGCCCGAGGACTCGCCTGCATATTAGGAAGGCTCGCTCGCAGACGTCCGGGCCCGAGCACCATCGAAAAAGTCAGACGTCCGAGCGCTCCTCAAGGAACCCTCCTACACATAAAGACACAATCAATACCCATAACCATCTCGTAAATAAAGAATAAATAGGTCAAAGCACTCACCGGAATCTCCTCCTGACCAAAGACCGCAGCAACAGCCTCCGCCGAAAACACGTCATCCGCAGGATCCACATCCATCGCGACCTCGGGAGGATCCAACGGGGTCAACAGAGTCGATAAATACTAGACGCGACCCCCGGCGTGGTCCCACACATCTCGAGGGGCAAATCGACGGGTCAAATCACGACGGATGTCCGACAAGGGCATGACCCTCACTGTAAATATGGACACGGGAATCTCACCTGGCGTCCAATGTGTGGTGCTAACCCCAGTAAAACCCCGGTCTCCCAAATACCATGCTCGCATGCACGGGCCGGTGAGCACAAACTGCTGCCCCTGAATGCGGGTGACATAAGCATAATCGAGACCAAAGTCGAGGTCGTCCCATCTGAACGAAATCTGAAAAACAAAAGAAAGGTCAGACAAGATCAAACGAAAATCCAGCATGGTTAGGAGACGTTCACCTGTCCCAAGCTCCACGTGTCGATCCATGATAGGAGTCGGGCCACCGTCCGCCTCCTCTCGTCGCGCAAATCAAAGTCACTCCACCTCGCCATAAGTGGAAGCCTAACCGTACGCGGCCTACTCCTGCGGGTGCACGGAAGAATCCACCTCTCATAGGCCCAAACCTGCTCGTAGAAACGGATATCAGAAACGGAAATCGCAAAAAGAATAAAGAGACAGGCCAATGATAGAGGACAAAGGTGTAGCCGCCGAAATCCTTGCACTTCCGGCAAGTCAAGTCCAGGAACTTATATAGAAAAGCCAAGCCGGCTCCTGCCCAATCGTAGGACGACACTGTATCCAAATCACGGAAAGCCTGGATGAGACCCGCGTGTATGGTTCCACTCTTAGTGCGGAAGATCGTCTCGCCTAAAGCGTACAGAAGGAAGCTGCGAGTGGCCTGATCCGTGTCATCTCGGTCATAGGAGTCCCTGCGACTCAATAATCCAAAAGTGGTAACAAACTTCGCCGGGGTGGCCTTGACACCTTTATAGACTCCGGGTCCGATCAGAGCAGATATCTCAGCTCGGTCAACCCGAGGACGCACCATGTCAAAGAAAAGCGGAACCGGGATGCCGCTACCCCGTAATCCGATCAGCAGTGAGAAGTCGCGGGGTGAGATCGTCATCTCCCCAAACGAGAAGTGGAAGGTGTGGGTCGAGTCTACCCATCTCTCGTATAAGGCACGCAGACCAAGCCGGTCACACACTCCGTTGGCACGAGGCAGCGCCAGGATGAAAGGCTCGAATCCCAACTCTCGTACCCGGGCTTTAGCCGCCGGGCTAAGCATGGCATGCCAGATATGAATGTCCTCGGTGGTCCCTGAAATGCCAATAACCTGGAAGGAACGGAACGGGTAAGGCAAAGGGCCAAACTAAAGTCATTACTCCTCGAGAACCTCGCTTCTATGCATAAGTCTAATAAAAGTTTGTTAACCTAGTTATTCTTTCAGTTATGTTTAAATCTAACCTAGAAGTTCCTGTCAGTTAGGATCGTTACTCTATGAGATTTCATTCGTAGGATCATTTGTATAGGATTTGGTTAATTCGTTATTCTTTGGTGTTCCACTCCCCCGCGTGCTTGCGAGGAGCTTAATCTAATTCTAACTTGGGTTAAAAGCGTTTAATTTAGTTGTTTACGTTTTTTTACTATTCACGTGCACTATTCACGTTTTTACTATTCACGTGCACTATTCACGTTTTTTTTGCGGTTAGCATGCATTATTCATGTTTTTTACTATTCACATGCACTATTCACGTTTTTACTACTCACGTGCACTATTCACATTTTTTGCGGTTAGCATGCATTATTCATGTTTTCTACTATTCACGTGCACTATTCACGTTTTTACTATGGGCATGCATTGTTCATATTTTTACTATTCACATGTATATAGTTTATATTCTTTCAACAAACAAAAAGCATAAAACATTGCTCACGTGCATAAAAATTCGCGTTTTCTAACTAAAAGTCTTCTAAGCATCGTAAAGGTTAGCATGCAAATGACGTTCAAAATGGGGCTGCTAAGGCCTAGAAGTCTTGTCAAAGGATAAAGATTAAGGGGGTACTTACCGGATTGATGTTGGTCCGGCTCAGATGAGAAGCAGGATGCTGAAAAGGGGCCACTCTAGTCAAGTTCTCAAAACCCGCGTCCATACCCTTCGTGCCATCGTATTTATCCGAACCCATCACGAGAAGGCTCTAAGTTTAGTGCTAGAGAGAGAGAGAAGAGAGAGAAGGGGTGGGGTTGAAATGAAACCCCACCACCTTATATAGAAGAAGGGAATGGCATTCCCATAAATAGCGAAAAAGGTACGACGTGACATAAAGGTAAAAAGTAAATAATTAATTACCAGGTGCACAGACCTCCGATTTGCAGTCCGTTTCAGTCTGCGTTTATGCCAGGCAGTGACCAACACCATAAGGATATGATTCCAGACGACAGTCAAAATTTTATGGAACAGTGGTGCCAGTCAAAATACAGACAACAGTCGACGGAAAAGTAATTTTTAGTGTTCCCGACGAAGAGGTAAGGACGTTCCTATCAACAACTCAAATACCCGAGACGATAGCTCCAGTAAAAATACAAACAATGATGTTAAAATCCAAAATTGCTAGAAAGAGCCATTTTACCCGCGGTCGTGGACCAGGGTTGCTTTTGAGCCATTTTACCCGCGGTCGTAGACCAGGGTTGCTATTGAGCCATTTTGCCGGCGGTCGATTTAGAGACCAGGGTTGCTATTGAGCCATTTTACCCGCGGTCGTGGACCAGGGTTGCTATTGAGCCATTTTGCCTGCGGTCGATTTAGAAACCAGGGTTGCTTTTAAGCCATTTTACCCGTGGTCGTGGACCAGGGTTGCTTTTGAGCCATTTTACCCGCGGTCGTGGACCAGGGTTGCTGTTGAGCCTTTTTGCATGCGGTCAATTTAGAGACCAGGGTTGCTATTGAGCCACTTTGCCTACGGTCGATTTAGAGACCAGGGTTGCTTTTGAGCCATTTTACCCACGGTCGTGAACCAGGGTTGCTATTGAGCCATTTTGCCTGCGGTCGATTTAGAGACCAGGGTTGCTTTTGAGCCATGTTACCCGCGGTCGTGGACCAGGGTTGCTATTGAGCCATTTTGCCTGCGGTCGATTTAGAGACCAGGGTTGCTTTTGAGCCATTTTACCCGCGGTCGTGGACCAGGGTTGCTGTTGAGCGTTTTTGCCTGCGGTCGATTTAGAGAACAGGGTTGCTTTTGAGCCATTTTACCCGCGGTCGTGGACCAGGGTTGCTATTGACGAGACAGACGAGGCAAAGATGAAGAAAGGGCCGGAGCATGCGGCATGGAGATCAGGTATTCTTCCTCCTACTCTATACGTGTCTTTTACTTTAATATATTTACATTGCATGTGTTGCGTTAGCAAAAAACGTTTTCAAAACACACACATCACTGTCAAAATAGGAAAGTAGGGGCAACTATAGACACCGAGTCAGAGGACCTGTGACGAAAACCCATAACAAGACGGTTGAAGCGGTTGGTTCCGATAATTTAAAGCAAAAATAATAATAATAATCACGAGAGGATCTGTAGGGGCTGCGGTCGTCGAGTGGACGGCTCGTGGGTGCTCAGCGGCATTGGGCGAGCGCCTAGCGAGAGCCGGCGCGCGCCCGATGGCAGTTGGACGCGCGCCCGGCAGCACGGGACGCACGCCCAGCGGCAGCGGGGCGCGCGCGCCCAACGTCGCACCCTACAGAGGTTGGGCGTACGCCCAATAGAAGTTGGGCGTTCGCCCAACCAAGTTGGGCGTACGCCCAATAGAAGTTGGGCGTTCGCCCAACCAAGTTGGGCGTTTGCCCAACACTGGTTGGGCGTCCGCCCAACCATTTTGGGCGTAGCCCGACGCCCTTCGGGCTACGCCCAAAATTTTTTGGGATCCGTGCCTATAAAAGGCACGGATCCCCATGCATTTGGGGGGGGGGGACGATTTTTGGGGAGCTTCTCACTCTAAAACATTTTTTAGAGAGAGAAAGTTATTTTTTTTGGAAAAAACATTTTTCTTCCTAAAAAAATCCGAATTTCCTAAAAGTTAAAATTTTACTAAAAACACCGAAAAACACAAAAATCGTAACTCGTGGAATCAACCGACTTCAGCTGTCAATACCGATCTTGAGGTATTATCCGAGGACTAGACTCGTTTTATTTATTTTATTTATTTATTCATTTTATTTATTTATTCTAAAGTTTTATTTATTTAGTTAATTATTTATTTATCTCGTTTTATTTATTATTCCGTATTTATTTAATTTTCGTCTCGTGTTAAACAAACGTTTGGTTTTGTTTTTGAAATAAAAAACCTCATCTTAATATCCCAATACGAACCGTGATCCGACTCAAAGGTAGTTCGGGATTAAAAAACGTTGTAATTATAAGTTTTTTTGAAAATATTTCTAAAATAACGTTTAAAAATAAAACGTCGTTTTAGGAGTCTCCGTTATAGTCTATGATCCTATTTTGGTAGTTCGGAGGTCCAAAATGATAGAATAGATCTAATCTAAAGCATTTGAATAAATCTGGAAAGTATAGGGACTGTTTCTGATATTCTGTCATTTCTGTCACTAAAAGCAGATTAGCGACGGATTTTTTGTCGGTAATCTGCTGGAATCTGAAAATCACCCTTTTAACCCTTTTCTCAACTTTTTGATATTTATATTTGTGTACATATGTATTTAATTATGTAATATGTTTATAAAAATTATTTCTAAGTCCTATAACTATTAATTATGTATTATATAGCTATTTATTTCATGTTGAAATTTAATTGGTTTGGATTTAATGTTATAAAGTAATATATGTATATATATATATATATAGTTTTTGGGGTTGTTTGGGTTATATTAGCTATTATTAGGTGAAACCATTTTGGGATAAATGATATTCTCTTATTTTGGGATTTTTGTCCATTATTTTTGCATAGCTTTAACGAATAAAAATGTATTATATTTAGTATTCTTTCTTATTTTCTTTATTATATCATATAGTATTTCTTACTCATTTTTATCTATAGATATATTCTTATTTTTAAAACTATGTATATATATGTATTTCTATTTTATTTTTGTATATATGTATATATTTTAAATATATTTGATTGGGTAAATTTGGCCTTGATTTGTTAATTATTGTAATGATGTTCAAGTAAGGGCTAATTGAGTGAAAATGGGAAAATAAAAGACAAAAAGAGATTTCAAGTTGTTTGTTTAAATTAAAAGCTTTTCTAGATATTCTTAAAGTGTGAATAACGTTTTTTTTGGTCATTTTTAAACCATTTCCAAAATATCACGTGTTGAAACCTTAATCCGTTCCAACGGCGGATTGAGCGAACCTTGTAATTAAAATCGTTTTCTATTTGTAAATAATAGAGTTTTGAATCGTTTTCTTGTCTAAATGATTTTGTACAAAAATAAATGGACTTGTATGCTTAACCACGTTTTTTGTTAAAACTTCTTATCTCACGTTTTAAAACGCTCGAGTCGTTCCAACGGCGATTCGAGTTGATGTCATGTAAATTAACGGGGTTTTTGAAACGTACATAAATCGTTCCAACGGCGATTAAGGTACGAACCATGTAAATAAACTCGTTTTTGGGGAATGAGATTAGCTTAGAATTAGTGTGTAAACTAAGGCATAAAATCACACTGTGAATAAATCAATTCTTTCTTCTCCCCCTCTCTCTCCTATGTATTTTTAATTTATGCAAAATAGGTGATTCTTTACTAAAATGGCTTTTAATGACATGCTCAAAACGGTTTTCAAAGCGAGAAAGAAAAGGTTTCAAATGAATTTGAAACTTAAAGAAATATGCGATTAGTCCGTTATCGCCTAACACGCTGAGTAGGAGGCCGGTGGTTCATAACCGGGCGATGTCGGGGTGCCTAGTAGCCTTTCTCCGGAAAGGAGCTATCCTTCTCGGCTCGTACCTAAGTTTCCCGAACCCTCACCGGTCTCCCGTAAGGGATCGGTGTTCATTTTCCCATTCGTGGGTGGCGACTCTTCCATACTCCGAGCTCCGGTCCTGCCGAGCAGCTTGATTCCACGATTGGTTGCTTTCGGCGCCGATCACCGTTTACGTCGCCATGACGTGTCCACCCCCCGGTCCGCCCGGGCGAGGCCGTCGGCACCTTGTCTAACACCAGGCAATCAAAGTCAGCAACAGAAAACAGCCAAACCCAAAGCCAAATCTAACCAAGTTCAAGCCAATATCAAAAAGTAGAAATAGAACTAGACTTAGCTTGAGACTTGTAATTTATATCTGGCATGTTTTCTTTTTGTTGAACTGACTATCTCTATATAAAAGCATCTTTTCTACAAACTGTCTTCATATATATGTGATGCTTACAAGCTATGTTAATATGCTGACCTGTCTCATGAATCTACTCATTGAACAACAAAAAACTTGTGAACATAAAAATTAAACAAGCAAAATATACTCAGTATACCTCAACTCGAATAAACCCAACTCTGATACCTGAACTTAACTGTGTATCAAAACTGAGTAAATGACTAAATGTTCCAAGTATTGACCTTCTTCGGAAGCTGACCTTAGGCTCTTTTCGATTAAATCTTAGAAGGTTTAGAATTGAACTAAGTCCGTGGACTTAAGTCTTAGATTCACTCAATTAGATCTTAGAAGGTTTAGAGTTGAACTAAGTCAACAAATGCAACCCTTATGGGGGAGTAATTTCAGAAGAAGAAAAAGGTTAAAAATCATGAGGGATGCTCAACACTGAGTTCCTTGATTAAATACTTTTGCCAACATCAAAATGGGGGAGTTTGTTGAAACACCTTTCCACATGATTTTGATTTGACAAAATTATTTGAGTTAATCCCATGATTAAACAATTAAATTTAAGTGCTTTGATTTAATTGTACTAATGTGTTTGTTCAAGGTTGAGTAAGTTAACTAACGAGAACAGGAACTGAAAGACTATAAAAGAAAGACAGAACAAAGTCAGCATGAGCAAGCCACACAACAGAGCTGAGTAGAATGCAACTCAGCTTTACGAAAGAAACGTCTTCTTCAGAAAAGCTTGAAGGCGAAGCTGCTAAGTCAAGCTGAGTAAATATCAAAGTCACCGCTAAGTCAAACTGAGTGATAATCAAGTCAGTGTCCAATTATCCGTCAACTTGTGAGACAAAGTCTGACACATTTCAGAAGCCTCGGAAATCCGTTTCAAGGACCTTTTCGAGACGTATGGACCATCTGACGTTTGGCAAGAAGACAAACCTGGCGCTAGAAGACGAACCTGGCGCAAGAAGACGAAACTGGCAAACCTGGATCCTGCTAAAAACAGACGACAAGATTGGCCTGCAATTCTGGAAGCCGACCAATCAATGACGAAAGAAGACCGTTTACTCTCAATGGATATGTCGGAATTCAAATCATTGAAGATTCAGAATTCACTATAAATGGACAAGTTCATCACTTGGATCATTGCCAAAAAAAAATACAAGAGAGATACAGACAAGCAAAATCTTCACTAAGTCAAAAATCCAAAAGAGAAGCTGTCTGAATAGAAAAAGCAAGTTCTTACACCCAATTCCAATCATTGTGTAAAACTATAGAGTGAATTTTATTCATCTAAAGTGTTCTTCGTTTTGTGAGAACAATCTTGTATCAATTTTAAAAGGTTAGAAGAGTGAAGCTGAGTACTCGGTTATATTACTCAGTGGTAGAGAAAATCTGAATACTCGGTTATAGTGTTCAGTGGTAGATAGGATTGAGTAGACGAATAGAGGACGGTACTCTTGCATACTCAGTTGCTATTGTAAAAGGTTTGTGCTCTACCTTTAAAGAGCTCAGTAGAGGATTGAAAAAGCTCGGAAGGATTCCGGGGACTAGACGTAGGCGGTGAGGCCGAACCAGGATAAGTCTGCTGAGTAATCTCTAATCCTTTCTCTTGATATATATATATATGTATGTGTTGCTTGCTTAAAGTTGCTCAGTAAATAATCTGTAAAAGCCGACGCTGAGTAACCAGAGTGCTGAGTTGGAAACTAACTTAAAGTGTTATTTCCCAACTCAATACTGAAACAGCTCTAGTCAGTATCTGATTAAAGCTGTCTTACATCTCACTCAGCCTTGCTGACCTAAAAGCTGAGTTAAACTATTAAACATTCAATTAAGTCAGCAATTATTAAGCGAAAAAAGTTACATTAGTTCCTAACCCCCCTTGGAACTAATCCTATTACGTTACACGGGACCAACACTCACCCATATATATATATATATATATATATATATATTAAAATAATGCAATATTAATTATGCTATTAAAATCATTAATTTACCCTTAATATCTCTCTACTAATGGTTTGGGATAAAAACGAATGCTTCCATTCTCGAAGGCCCATACTCACGAGGTTTTCCCTTTGAGACAAAATGGAATGAAGCCTCATGCGACTCTGAATCTTGGAACCTGCCAGGACTCTTACCTCTAGGGAGAAAAAGGAACGTAATGGTCATACCATGATATGCTTGTCATAATCCGATCCGATATTCCTTCAGCTCTTGGAACCAAAAAAGGCAAAATTTTCTACAAGGATTCAAAAAGATTTCAAAGAGAATAAGATGAATTTACTTTATATTTTTCTTATTTTGCTTTTTGGTTTTGTTGGATATAGGTAATCCTGACAATATGTCTTTTTGTGCCCAATTCGCAGCTCGAATCAAACAATTGAACATAGGGAAAATGACTTCGGCTTCACAGAATTTATTTCTTCATCTTTACCGACTGGAGGGCCTAGAATAGAACTTTTTGCTATTGATCCCGAAGTCAGCTTGGCTGCCGAAGCCGAAGCCTCCATACCGAACCTACCCCTTCGGTGTATATCGAAGCTCCTTCAGGTCCTTGAGAGAATTTATCTCTTCTTGATGATCTAGTTTAGCTAGAGGCTCAAGCGACTCGAGATGATCTTTTTATCAGAGATCTTCCTTTTCCTGGGCTTGATCCCACCTTAAAGGAACCTCTAATGATTATAGTGCATTCATCTCCAGATCATGAAAATGCTATAGAGAATATGACAGAACATGTTTCTACCAAACTGGCTTCATCTTCGGCTAGGGAAGTAGATATCTAGGCCTTCGTTCCATCCTATTCCTTCCTCAAGGACCCAAGTTCTGATGATTCTAGAATTTTTTATATTGAAGAGTGGATCAAGATGGAAAGCTTTAGTTGAAATGAACTAATAGAACGAATATGACACCTTCAATGACTTAAAATTCCCTTTGTTAGAGGCCAAACTCTTCTTAGAAAATGATGGCAAGTTCCTGAGATAGATTTTACTCGCATGGAAGAAGCGAATGGAAAAGCGAACACAGCCACGCTAAAGCAAGTTCTTGTCGAACTGAGCAATGAAGAGCTTGAAGCATTGATAGGGGTAAAAAACCCCTATCTTTAGGTACAGTTTTTAGGTTAGTTTAGTTTAGTTTTCCTACGATAAACGAGCAATTCTCAAATTTTTATGCATGTGTGCGTGATAGTTGTGTTTTGTATGCGTCCTGATCACTTTTTGTAGTTTGAGGTCGTTTTCTAGTTGTTTTTGGGCAAATATCGCCAAAATAGCACGTATGTTAACTTTCAATTATTTATTATGGCTAAATGATCCACCAAAGGTCTCACTAAACGGAGTTTTCACTCAAATCTAACGACTAGTGGGTCAATTTAGCCTTTGGACTAACATTGTTTGTAGTTTATGTGCGTGTGCAGGTTAAAACGAGATCAATTTCGATCAAAAATCGGATCTCGGGGACCCTCCGGCAGTCGCTCGGTGAATTGGGCATGTCCAGAGCGCAAAAACTGGCCTCTGTAGGCCAGCTCGACGAAGCTGTTTTCCAGCTCGACGAGCAGCTCGGCGAGCTGGTGCCCAGCTCGCGGCATGCTGGCTGCCAGAGGCCAGCTCGGTGAGCTGCGACTGGGGAATCAGTCTTTTGACTGATTCCCGACCCCACGACTCCACGATTGCGTCCCGACTCTCCCACCTGCAACAGGAAACAAATCCAATTAGCATCGGGACTCAAACACAATTATAAATAGGACCTTTTTATTGTAAATTAGATATCTTTTATCTTTTGTAAAAACCTAGCTTCCACCTTGAGAAATCCTCTCCACCTCCTCCATCTCCTTCGACCTCCATAGAAGACACCTCCGAAGCTTCATTCACCGAGGATTGCTCAAGTTCCATCTTTAAGTCCTAGGAAGACGCCTGCATTGGTAGACAGGTTCCCTGAAAGGGAATTTTCTTCTTTTATATTCTGTCTAGCCTCTGATCCATGTTATGAATCCTAGGCTCATTGTATGTCCGTGACAATACTTTTCATCTTTAATATATATTATAGTTTTGTTTATTCAATTGTTCTATTTAGGGGTGTCAATATGGGTTCGCGGGTTGTAAACGTGTCGTGTCGACTTACTCAGGTGACCCATTTATCCCAACCCTGACCCAACCCATTTAATAAATGGGTCGACTCGGCACGATTCGTTTAAGAAGTGGGTTGAATGTGTCAACCTGGCTAACCCATTTAATTTTACAACTCCATATTAAAAAAATATTTAACTAAACAAAATGAAAAAGAAAATAAAAACATGCATAGTTGCATATGGAAAAATAAAATCCAATACAAACTAACAAAACAAATTCAACAAGATAACATCAAAAGTCTAAAATCCAAAACTTACAAACAAAATATAAAATTTCAATTCCAAATAACAAATAAACTAAAACTAAAACATTCAATTCAACTTAAACAACAACAAAATTAGTATATTGTTCATTAGTCTTTGATTCAATGCAAACTAAGTCATCAATTTCTTTCAACCCATCCTGAACTATTAAATTTAGAATGTGAGCAGAACATCCCATATGAAAAAAATCTCCACAATTTAATAGACAACCCTTGCTATTCAATAAATTTTTCAACAAGTCCACACATGTATCATTTGCACTTGCATTATCCAAAATAAGTGATAAAATTCTACCATCAATTTTCCAACCCAACAAGAAATTGTGAATTTTTTCACAAAGAGATACACCATTATATGGAGGAGGCAAATAACAAAAGTTTAAAATTCTCTTTTGGATATTCCAATCTTTATCAATAAAATGCTCGGTCAAACATATATACTCATCTGTTGTAATAGAAGACCAACAATCAGAAGTTAGACATATCATACTAGAAGTTGACTCAACAAAAGACTTACTTGTGGCTAGAGACTGAAGCGTTGACCGAATGTCAATGAAGAGAGGCAGGCAACACAAATTGTTAGGGAAAGAAAGTTGGAAACCTAACTTGTTCTGTAATATATATATATATATAAGGGTTAAAAATTAAAATTACTTTAATATCCATAAAACTTTTTTATATTTACATGATATATGGGTTAGATGGGACAGGTTAGATGGGTTCGCGGTTGGGTTGACATGATCCATAGACTCTCCTAAATTATACGGGTTACAACGAATTCGTGAGTCAACCTGCGACCCGACCCGTTTATTTTATGGGTTAGGCGTGTCGACCCATTTATGATCCAAACCCATTTATCTCAACCCTAATTCGTTTAATTTCCGTGTTACGCGAATCGTGTTATCGTGTTGTGACCCATATTAACAGCCCTAGTTCTATTGCTTAAATCTTTGTCTTACGCTTTGTCTGATTGGTTTAACTCATTCGATAATCCTAAAATTAAGTTGGCACATATTGCGAGCTGAATCTGACCTAGTCAGTGCCTATAGGATTGACGACCCTATAGAAGATTAAGCCCAAATTGCTGAGGCTTAGAGCTAGTTTTGACCTTACAAGGGAATCACGAACTAGGTACCTCAGGAGGATAGGTAGGGTTAATCGCCTCGGACACAAGTGACTTGGATTAGGTTTTAATTCCGTTGTCTAAATAATTTATTTTCATTATTATCGTATCACCTCATGTCCCTTCGGGTAATTACATTGGTAAAAGATCACTTAGGAGTAGAATAACTTAGATAGGAGTAGGGGTAAATTAATTAGGAGTAGGTTAGTTTAATCAAAACCAATTCAAACCCCCCATAGCCTAGATAACACTTGAGACCAAGTAGTTCGATACTTGCAGGAATAAATCCTGTGGATTCGATACCTGGACTTGTCCAGATTTTATTACTTGATAACGACGGAGTATACTTATCCCTTAGTGAGCCTTGCGGTACCGACGCCGTGATGCGTATCAAGTTTTTGGCGCCGTTGCCGGGGATTTATTTCTTCTGCAATATCGAACCAAATGTCGATTTGTTAGTTTATGCATTCTTTTGTGAATATCCTTTGTTTATATCGTTTATACATGTTTATATATAATTCTTTATACATTCTATACTTGTTCATATCTTTTGTATTTGTTCATTAATGTATACTTTTACTTATCAACTTTTGTGCTAGAACTTCACTTTTTCTCAGCATTCTCTGATCAATGAATTGGCAAGAAAGAGTCGAGTGGCAAGCTTAAAAGTTTACTATCCCATCAAGACAATACATTCATGCCCTGGAGAATGAGGCTCCCAATCCCTCCATGGCCGAGTTAAATAAGAAAATGGATATCTTGATGGCGAAACTGAGCCTCAACACCAATGAAAGTGTAAGTTTTGTGGGCAATCACCAAAGGTACAATTCTAACCCCAATTCTTACAGCTTTTATGATAGTGATTGGAGGAGACCTCAACACTCAAATCTGTCCTACGAGAACCCTAACATATTGAGGCCTCCAAATAGGTTTGTTAATGAGCACAGGGAAAACGAATTGGGAATGTTCCCTTATGAACAAGCAAGCCAAGTTCCTCCACAACCCTCTAGCTCACGAGATGAGGTGCTGTCCCTTTTGAAAGGAATATCAACCCGACTTACAATCAATGAGGAGGTTTGCAAGGACTTGAGCAACCAATTGGCTCAAATAAACCATGAGATACAAAAGCAATCCCGAGATGCTCTCCCAGACATGAAGGAAAACATAGAAATCCCACAAAGGGAATCAGCTCAAGCCTTGAAGAGTGACAAAAATGTAGAACCAAGTCCACTGTCACATGCATCACTCAAGGTAAGTGAGGAACCAGAAGCGGTAAGCAACCCCGGTTCAAAATCTGAAATTCTAAATCATATGATAGAGATAAAAGATCAAATCAAAACTTGTGTATCTCAACTACCTTTTCCTCAAAAGCTAGAAACGTTTAGGTTTGCTTCATGCTCAGAAGTTTTGACTCTCTTCGACCTACCAAGAGAATCCAAAAGGCAGTAAACCAAACTTTTTCATAATATGTTTAAATTTGGCCGCTTATTTTCATTAAACTTATTTGAGGCCCCTAATCCGTTTTGTAGGTACGGATTGTTTGTTAAGGAATTCGAGTTCCTAACGCGGATATAAGCTTATACTTCGGAAGAAACTCTATGTCGAGCTAACCGACTATAAAAGTAGCGCTTCTTGGGAGGCAACCCAAGTTTGGATTAAACGTTTTCTAGGTTTGTTTTTCTTTTTAATTCAATTATGGATTTCTGTTTTTAACTTTGGTTAGTAAGTTGTCTTCTCCACCCTAACTTATTTCACATGTATTTTATTGTTTTATATGCAATGTTGTAACTTATTGCATGATTTAAGTGTGAGGAGGAGGGGTAGACAAACTTACAAAAATTGTAAATTTTTTTAATTTTTGTTGCGTCGTGTCTAGTTTAGTTTTGCGTTTTTGGGTTTTATTTATGCTTTGTTTATGTTTTTGCATGTTTAGGACCTAAAACCGAAAACTTCCTTTGAATCTAAACTTCGTTATTTGTTTCTGGGGACTGAGAAACGAATCTAAAATTGTATGACAACTAGTTTAGGTGTAGGACACAATCCTTGTATCTGTAAAAGCATGAGCTAAAGATTGCATTTAGACCCTACTTTTGAAGAAATGCTAAAATCAGTACTTAGGTAGATAACTTAAGAATTGAAGGCATGTGATATTGAATTTGAGCTTGGGAGAACTAATAAACACAAAATTGAAACCCAAGAATTGTGAGTTGAACTTGAGCCTAAGAGCGAACATCAAAAAGCTATTTTCTTGATATTTTTGTGTGAATGCTTTGACTTGTGGAAAGATTACAGATTTTGCACCTAATACTGAGTTGAACCTACATGCAATGATTTGAGATGATAAACGATGAATCAGCCTCATTAGAACTAACCTTTTTCTTTACCTTATTTTCTCTTTTTCATCTACTCTAGGAAGCCCCTTTGAGCCTGTATTTTATATCTTGTAGATTTTCTTTCGTTCTAACCCAATTTTTGTAAACTATCACTTAGTTTGTTACCTAACCCGAGTTTTTGCAAAGCTCATATTGAGTCTATTTTTTCTTCTAGCGCTTTCTCTTTGTTTATGGCATTATAGCAGCAAGCCAAAAAGCTAAGAAGTGAATGGGCATCACTATTCAAAAAAAAAAAAAAGAGAAAAAGAGAAAGAAAAAGAGATGAACAAAAAGGGGAGAACTCCATTCCCCAGTTCTTAAAATTAGAACGTCTTAGAAAAAAAAGTATATATATAAAGAAATAAAAAGCTCAATCACTTCATCTTTGCTAAAGCCATTTTTAAACTTTGTTTTTCTAGCGCTAGAACTCCTAACCTTTGTTGCACCTTTAACCCTCTAACCACATTACAACCCCAATTCGAGGCTATTTTTGATATCGTCGGAGTCATGTAGCATAGTAGAGGAACTCGGATGAAGGTTCAAAATCAACGTAATCCTAAGCAAGAACATAAGCCGAGAGTAAACAATTTAGCCACTAAAATTGTGTGAATTGAGTGAACTACCTATGGTGAGGTGTTTTACTTAGCTATCCCCTTAAGCTCGTTTAATTGAACATGTATCCTTTTCTTAAGCATATGACCTGTGATAATTGAAATGCGGCTTTTAGACATCGTGTCTCTACTTTGTACTTCCGAATGCATGTGATTACAGATGCTCGAAATTGTGTCAAGCACCTAGTAAAACTAGGAGGTTTCCTAGCTTGCTTGTGATTGCGGGTTTCGTTTTTAGTTTACTTGGGGCCAAGTAAAGTTTTAAGTGTGAGCAGGTTTGATAGGGGTCAAAAACCCCTATCTTTAGGTACGGTTTTTAGATTAGTTTAGTCTAGTTTTCCTACAATAAGCGAGCAATTCTCGTATTTTTATGCATGTGTGCGTGATAGTTGTGTTTTGTATGTGTCCTGTTCACTTTTTGTAGTTTGAGGTCATTTTCTAGTTGTTTTTGGGCAAATATCGCCAAAATAGCACGTATGTTAACTTTCAATTATTTATTATGGCTAATTGATCCACCAAAGGTCTCACTAAACAGAGTTTTCACTCAAATCTAACGACTGGTGGGTCAATTTAGCCTTTGGACTAACGTTGTTTGGAGTTTATATGCGTGAGCAGGTTAAAACGAGATCAATTTCGGTCAAAAATCGCATCTCGGGGACCCCCCGGCAGTCGCTCCGCGAATTGGGCATGTCCAGAGCGCAAAAACTGGCCTCTATAGGCCAGCTCGGCGAAACTGTTTTCCAGCTCGGCGAGCTGGCCATCAGAGGCCAGCTATGCGAGCTGGTGCCCAGCTCGCGCCGCTGCGCCTCGGGAATCAGTCTTTTGACTGATTCCCGACCCCACGACTCCACGATTGCGTCCCGACTCTCCCACCTGCAACAGGAAACAAATCCAATTAGCATCGGGACTCAAACACAACTATAATTAGGACATTTTTATTGTAAATTAGATATCTTTTATCTTTTGTACAAACCTAGCTTCCACCTTGAGAAATCCTCTCCACCTCCTCCATCTCCTTCGACCTCCATTGAAGACACCTCTGAAGCTTCATTCACCGAGGATTGCTCAAGTTCCATTAAGTCCTAGGAAGACGCCAACATTGGTAGAAAGGTTCCCTAAAAGGGATTTTTCTTCTTTTATATTCTGTCTAGCCTCTGATCCATATTATGAATCCTAGGCTCATTGTATCTCCGTGACAATACTTTTCATCTTTAATATATATTATAGTTTTGTTTATTCAATTGTTCTATTGCTTAAATCTTTGTCTTACGCTTTGTCTGATTGGTTTAACTCATTCGATAATCCTAAAATTAAGTTGGCACATATTGCGAGCTGAATCTGACCTAGTCCATGCCTATAGGATTGACGTCCCTATAGAAGATTAAGCCCAAATTGCTGAGCTTTAGAGCTAGTTTCGGCCTTACAAGGGAATCACGAACTAGGTACCTCAGGAGGATAGGTAGGGTTAATCGCCTCAGACACAAGTGACTTGGATTAGGTTTTAATTCCCTTGTCTAAATAATCTATTTTCATTATTATCGTATTACCTCATGTCCCTTCGGGTAATTACATTGGTAAAAGATCACTTAGGAGTAGAATAACTTAGATAGGAGTAGGGTAACTTAATTAGGAGTAGGTTAATTTAATCAAAACCAATTCAAACCCCCCCCATAGCCTAGATAACACCTGAGACCAAGTAGTTCGATACTTGTAGGAATAAATTCTGTGGATTCGATACCTGAACTTGTCCAGATTTTATTACTTGATAACGACGGGGTACACTTATCCCTTAGTGAGCCTTGCGGTACCGACGCTGTGAGACGCATCAAGCATATGCAATGCACGATCTCCCAAATATGAGTATGCTTCCTTTTGAATGTTTAAATTTTGAATAGAAAGAAATAACCCATGTTTTGTAAATATTTGTGGCGCCAAATTTATGGAGATAACATCTCTCTGAAGATTCATGCAATGGCTGAGGATCTAGGACGTATGTCTATTCTGCCCGATGATGTATAGTTTTTTGCTCAGTATTCCATGTATACTATGATGTGAACTATCCTACAATGCAAATCTACTATAAGTATAATGTTCACCTTTTCTTGGTTCAGCTTACAAGGATCTATTATGACCTTTTTCATTTTGTGATAAGAAAATCCCATAGAAAATTCATTGGGTTTGTGCCTGAGAACATTCTTAAAATTCTTTCAGGAAGGAGGCAGTTTGTTAATAATTACATCAACTTGAACTTGATCATTAAGAGGCATACCTTCTGAGATAATCTCATGTACAATTTTTTAAAGTTCATGAGATTGAGCCTCCACTGATGTTTCATCAATCGTTTGAAATATGAGGTAGCGGTTGACATAATATTTTTCGAACCAGCCTCTTCTGTGTCATACTCCTTTTACAAAGCTTCCCATATCTCTTTGGCAGTTTTTTTTCCAGCAAAGTAGTAATCATACAAGTCATCTGCTAAACCATTCAGATTGTAGTTCTTGCATAGAAAGTTGGTCTCTGTCCATTTTTCAGCATGACGAATCTCTGCCTCAGTAGCTTCTTTAGGAAGAGTAGGCTTCTCAGAGGTAAGAATAGAAGCAACTTTTTTTTGGTAAGGTAGAACAACATTTTCTGTCTCCACCTTTGGAATTGAGCTCCCTCGAACCGTAATGACTTGTTAGTTTCAGACAGTCCATTAGATTGTTCGGTAGCCATAGCAGTAATGAAATGTCTTAAAATTGTTGAAACAAAAACTGAAAAAGTGCCAAATTACCGACAGAATAATGGGCACTGTTGTAGACTAAGTCACTTTCTTTAAGACGTTCGTGGAACTGCCAGAAAGTGCAAGCAGATCAATTTTCGGTCGCCTCCATAATAAAATAGCCCACTCCTAATAGGATTTCGTATTGCACAGTACGAACCCGATCTGTCTTCACTCTATTTGTGTAGTTCGAAATTGATTCAGAATGAAAAGTGTTTTCTTGCTATGTGTTAAAAAATGAAAACTATTGTGGTATTTATACTGTAAAATTAGAGTTGTTGTTCTCTGATTTAGTGGAGAAGAAAGAGGGAATGAAATCAGGGAAGTGAGAAACTGGAAGACTGGTTCAGAAAGACAAAAATAAAAGAGACGTTGAAGAAATAAGATTTTTTAATTAATTAAAAAATTAATTCCAAAATAAATAAAACACACCACACCAACCCGGCACGGACGGCGGCGTGGCGCGCATGAGTGTATGGTGGTTAAGCATCAAGTAGGTCCTCACCCTTTCATAAAAGTGGGGTACCCGTTGGGCACACCCAAATGTGTGAGGATCATCTTTATTAATATCACCACAAAGTGATTTCTAAGCAATGTGTGATGCCTTACTTACTTTTCTAAATCCCTTTGAAAATAAATATTTGGTTTTTTTTTCATAAATTCAAGGGTCAAATACATGAATATCATAATTAAGTACAAAATTACAATTAAGTCATATCACCAAACTTAATTCTTAATATGTCATTATTCTCTATATGTATTATGATTTTAAACCATAGTTTAAAAATTCTAGACTCCAATTTATAAATCATAAACCCTAGAAAATATATTCTAGACTTATAATGTATAAATTATAATTCTTAAAATATATTAAAAGTATCGATTTTATTTGTTTGATATAATCTAAAATTATGACTTGACATAGTTGTAAATAATTATTAAAATATGAATTTCTGTGTAAATTTCCCTAAATTGAAATTGGACCTAGTGGTCTAGCCTAACAAAATTCAAAAGGAAGTCATTCAAATACAGGACAATTGTAAACAGTTTTAACTAATTCAGTAATTAATTACACTTAATGAAAAATCAATTTCATTAGTGAGTATTAAAAACTACTCAAATATAATGACAATGCAATTTCAGTTCTTAAAATTATTCTGAGCGTTTGAATGAGTGAGAGGAAAAATGGTTTTATGGACCGGACCTAAATGAGGTTTAGTTAATGAAAAATTAATTTCGTTAATGAGTATTAAACCACTCAAATATAACGACATTGCAGTTTCAGTTCTTAATTAATAATTATTCTGAGCGTTTTAATGAATGAGAGGAAATTTTTTTTATGGACCATACCAAAAGGAGTCTGACCCATTTTGGTCCAACATTCGTGTCGCCAACGATGTGCATGTGCGCCTTTTAGCCCATTGGAACTTGAATTGCACCTCTACACGTGAAAAAACCTTTTCTATAATTAATTGTTCCAACCTTGTAAAAGACTAACTTATAAACCTTTGAAAACTCTCTCAAATAAGCAATGGGATGGAGTGGGATAAAATGTACATTTTCCTCTACACTACATTTGAATAAAAAATTAAGAATAATTTATGGACTCCACTTATTTTACTATGCAGGATTCACAAATGATGTATTGCTATTGTTTGTTAGTTCCAAATAGGATGTATACTTAAACTTAATTATAAAGCCACTAAAGTAAGAGCTTTAGGCCTCATATTTTTTAAGGCCCAAAATTTATAATTGTAATAAATATTTAATCGTTGTCAAAATAATAATTTACTTACTATAATACATATTAATAGTTGCATAAAAGAATTCTTAATTTATATAATTAATATAAATTAGTTAACATTAACCGCGGTACTTTGTTACTGTACTTACTTATTAGACTTTTAACTTTCTTTTTTATTTGTACTTTGTACCTGTTAAAAAAGTTTGAGGTTTTTCATCTTTTTTTTCTTTTATCATTAGAGTACATCTAGAACCCATTAGAAGAGTTTGAGGCTTTTATATTTTTTTTACTGTTAGATTTTAGAATACACATGTCGTCTAAACCTAGAAAAGAACATCATACCTTCCTTATTTTCTTTTTTCTATTTATCATTTCCCATAAAAAAATTACTTCTTTTTTTCTTTGGTGGATTTTTCATTGACTCGTGATATTTTTTGTCATTGGTGTTACTATCATTTTCCTCTGTTGCTTATGCAGTAGACCTGTTCATGAGCGCGTTGGCCTATCTAAGCCCGCCTTTAATGGACATGCATATTTAGTATTAGCCCGACCTAGTCCGAGCCCGTAAAAGTCCGAACATAAAATGAGATAGGCTTGGGATGTGTCTCAAAATTCGAGTCTAGCCCGACCCAATCTGAACTATAAAACAATTCTATATAATTAATTACATTTAGCATTTTACTTTATATTTACAATGTTAATTTTATTTTATTTTATTTTATTTTCTCGTGCCTCTCTTTCTCTGCATTTAAAGGATTCTTATTTGTAAGTACAGTATATTTATCTTTTGAAAAAAAAGATTATATTGTTTCGTCCAAATTGTTAAAAAAAGATAAGAGCTCTTTATTGTTTCTTCCATAAGTTACACTTTATAAATATATATTTTTGTTACATTATAAAAAAATGTTAATTTAATTTTAATTTATTTTTCAAAATAAATATTTTAGGTGGATGGGTCGGACTAGGCTGGCCTTGGGATTTAGTTTTTCTAGTCTAGCCCAGCCCGGCCCAAACCGATGTAAATATAGTGCGGGTTGACTGGACTGGGCTTGGATAAAGTAGTTAGATGTAAAACTCGGATAGACCCGACCCGAATCCGACACGACACAACCCAATCTATGAACATGTCTATTCTGCAGTAAAAAGTTTTTATAAACTAAAATTAGTTAAAATTAGTTAAAATTACTTAAAATCAACTATGTCAAGAAAAATTAAATGAAATAATTTTATCTATTGAAAATGACTTGTTAGAAGAAATTGATTATGAAAGTTTAATTAAGGAATTTGCATCAAAAGCTAGAAGATAAAATTTCATATAAAAATACGTATATTATTTTCAAAAGTCTCATTTCATTTATTATTTTCAGAAGGTCCAATTGAACAATTCGTGTTAGACCTCCTAACGCGTAGAGATGGTCCTGATAAGAGCATGGTACCCTAACATTTAGGTATTATATCATAAGTGTCATTAGAATTACTTTTGTAATAAGATGCTCATCCAATTTCTAACATCTTTTATCCACCAGGAATATCGTTGAACTCTTGTCAAAAAATACATCATAGTGTATGACTTTCTCACAGATTGTGTGGCGCGTTACGTTGATAAAAGAATTCTTATTGATATAAAAAATGAAGTGATTGTACAATATTTTTAGAATATGACATATTCGATTGTAAATTCTATTATGTATTAATTTTCTTACTATAGGTAAAAAATATATATTTTTTACTCGCATTTTATGATACAATTGCATTTTGTATTATGCATTTTATTTTTATAAATATGTTCAAGTAGCAATTTTTATTTTATACATGGTCTAGCCCCCGAGGTTCTGGTCCGGACTCCGCCACTGATTATAGATGGTGCTTGTAAATTAAATATCGATGGTGTTTATAAAGACAGTCCGAGTATGGCTTCAGCAGGGTCTTATTTGGGACTGCAATGAGAATTTTGCAGTCAATGTTGGCATTTGCTCTGCCTTCCTGTAAACTCTGGGGTCTTTTCTTCACCTTCAGATTGGTACATGCAGATTGTAGCAGAGATGGATTCTCAGGTCGTGTTGGGGTTCATGGTTGGGTCGTCGTGACTGATTTTTAAGTGTGAGGAGCTTCGTGACAGACAATGAGAAATTATGTTTGTTCATGTATGGAGAAAGAAATTGGACGGTTGATTAGATGGTAAATTTCGCAAGAACTCGATTTGGGCCATCATGGATATGGTGTGCTTCTTGATAGATGTCAAGTGAGTTTAAAGAGATTTGTTTGAGTTGTTTGTTTTTATTTATTTATGAAATGATAAGTTTAGAGTTAGTCATACTATTTATTTATTTATTTGATGAGTATCCAAAATCCTAGTTGGAGTAATATAAACATACATCCACATGGATATTTACTGCCATAAAAAATTAAAAGATGGCTTTATTTTATATTTGATGATGCAATGGAGAAAAGTGCATCTCATGAAAGCGTCCATTGTATAATTGAATAGTTTTTGTAAACACGTCCTTGACAAATTCAAATGCTCCATATATCAGAGTATAGTTTTTCTGCAATATAAAAGAATATTAACTACTAACCTAATATTGTTGAAGAACTGCCCTTTTTAAACATAAAATATAATCAATTAAGGTTGATTTAAATGGTTGAGAGCTTCAAATCGTTTAAGTTAGATTTCGAATTCAAATCCTAACGTACGTCAGAAAGTTTTAATTGAAAAAGAATTCATCTAAAAGGTGCTTGATGACTCAAACCGACAAAATCGGACAAGTTATATATATAAAATGCAAATAAAGTAACATGTGGGATATTAACTGATATTAGGAATATGGTTGAATAGTTGGTATTTATATATATGACTTGGTTTATCAACTTTGCCTAACAAGTTTACTCAATTTCCACCTCTTTTTGTCCCCTATATATACATACCTATCATTTTTAATTTAAAAATGTCCCTTAATTGAATATTTATGTGCTTCAACTTTAATCAAATCTATTTATCGGAATTAAGAATGAAGTTAGTAGTATTAGATAATAGTTTGCTTGGTAAATAAAATTAGGTAAACTAGCTATTGCTTAATCCTTAAATCTAATTAATCGGAATCAGGACTATATTAGATTACTTTGGTATACAACTCTAATATAGGAAACTGCAACTATTTGTACAATTTAACTGTAATATTAATAATATTTCTCTTCTTAATTAGCTATAGTTACTTGAATAAACTTCTAACGTTGACATAATATATTCAAGTAAGATTAAATATTTCTCATTCTAGATTTAGAGTTGTTAAAGTGTTCATGTCTAAGATTTATAGGGAAGCTCCAAAAGGATATAAGATAAGCGAAATTAATGTGGTAATTTCTTAATATTTTATATAGGGTTCGTATTTAAACTAAGTATTTACGTTGAATTTTACAATCTGATTAGTTTAGATAATAAACTGTATTATTGTTTTTATTTAAACATAGACTATGCTAAAAGAAATATAAAATATATTCCACTAGGTATTAGGCCGATGACTTTTGGAATTATGCAATCAACGTCTATAATCCTTTGGTTATACTCTATTTTCATGTTAAATAGAGTGGTAAATGGGACTAGATTATCTGTTTTCGATAGACATTTTTAAATAAACTCGTAAATAGAATGAGATTATTCGTTTCCTATAAGATGCATCCAATAAGAAGAATTTCTATCTGTCTTTTTTATCCCGTGAGAATTTCCCATAAATATTATTCAAATAACTTATTTATAAAAAAAATTGATGTTTTTTTTATATTTAAATATATTTATAATTAATTATTAATGTATTACTTATGAATTATTATTAATACAGTTTGTATCAAATATATCAATAATTTTTAGATTATATTTATCTAATTGTATGGTACGATAAACAAATTAAATGTCACTAAAAATATTATTTACAATTTGAGTAACGAGGAATTGGGATCTTCATGAGAATGTAGATTGATCATGGACAATTTTTTTATCATTTAATAAACAGAGACGAGATTGGAGGAAGTTGTTTTAATTCTCATTCGGACCCGTTTGCAACCCTACTATCAAATATGTAAAAAATACCACAAATTGGGAAATATTTTCAAAAGAAACATAAAGTGAATAATATTTAGAATTTCAAAAGAAACATATTCCAGTATTAATAGTAAAGTTCAACACAAATGATGACAACTAGCTCCTCTGTTAATTACTTTAATTACTTTAATTAAGCTTCTAAATTAAATAACCAATGAGGTTTCTTTTTCTCTACCTTCTTCTCCGTGATAGTATCCAAGCTAGGTTTCCACCCTCTCCCTGAGAATTGCCTGCTCAAATATTCCGGCGTTGTGTCCATATTTTCCGGTAATAACTCCGAATCACAAATCACCGGCGGCGGCGGCTTTTTCTCCACAATTTCCTTCTTTTCTATGACAACTTGTTCGAAACTTGCAGGGCAAATCCTAGCAAAAAGAGGCAAAAACCTCTTTGATGATATAAGAGATCGTGATCTTAAAACCGAGTTCGCACTCGACAGAACATTTCTTGCTTCTTCTGAAGTTAAGGATGCTGGTTTTCCTCTTTTCACCGGTAACATTAGGTATACCTTCTTCATGTCTAGCTTCTTGTCGGCCGGCAATGGAGTTGGCCGTTTTCCAGACAAATCTGGTCGGAATTCGACAACGACCTCTTGTGGATGCTCTAACATGAGTTCAGCCACCGTCAATGTTTTGTCGAATCCTTGTACGCTGCCGTCCGACAGAATAACTTTTCCGGTGACATTGGATGATCGGCCGATTGTGATTAAATTTCCCATTGAAAAAGGAGCATGCAATATAATTTAGAAAAAAGATTAGGGAAAAAAAAAAGAGAATTTGGCTAAGGTAGAATGAGAAATGGGATTTATATATATATAAAAATATGTAATGTAAGAGAATTTGGTGTTTTACTTTGTAGGAAGTGTTCGTTAAACCGCTCCATCATGTGACTGATATAATGTAGTGGACTTGGTAACTAATTAAAATTGGCTTAATACATGAGGGTCCCTCAATTTAGTTAAGAAAACCGATTGAACCCCTAAATTTTAATGGTGTCTTGGTAACTCGGTGAACTTTGTTTAAAATAACTCATTAACTCTCGAGTTCTTATATTAAGCATCGGGTCTTCCATGTCACTCGGAGGACCCCCAATTCACATTTGGACAAGTATATTCTGACCCCACGTAATAATTAAAATAGTGGAGTCTTTTATAATATATGTGGGTCCATATTACACATGTCAAAATATGTATGGAAGGTTCTCCATTTGACATGGAGAACCGGGTGCTTCTAATAATTTGCCTTAACTCACTATGTTCACGTGGCAGAACAAGTTAAAACGTTTATAACTTTAAGCAATGTCATGTTGGCAAATTAAATTAACTTGTAACTATTAGAGTTACTTAAGTTACTTTCTTACATTAGTATTTAAGAGTTATTAAATTTTAATTATTAAGTTACTTTAGTTATGAGAATTTATGTTCTTAATTAATCATTAAAGTTATTAAATTTTATTAGGTTTGTACTAGTTTTACAATTTTCATGTAGTATAAAAAAGTTAAAAATTAGGAAGTATGAATTAAAAAATAAATAAAATAAAGAAAAAGTTCCATTTAAATAAAGGGTAAATAATGAAACTTCTGTGGAGGATGACAACTTTCGTCTTCGCTTTGGGTTCGGTTATTGTGCGGGAAATATAGAAAGGATAGGATTTTTGGGGGTCCTAAGGAGAGAGTTACTAATTGTTCTTTTCTATATAGGGGCCATGTGAGGATGTTGGGAGTCTCAACCTTCTCTTCACCTCCTGAGTTTCTGTCCTCTTTTCTTTTGGATGATGTTGTGGTGGGGGTTAGCTTTCCCAGGCTAATCATGGGTTAGGTTTTTTGGGCTGTTTTTTGTTTGTCATTTTCTTTCCCTTTCGTACCAAAAAAAAGGGTAAATTACATAATAGTTACGATTAACAAATTATTTACAAGTGTCTCAAACTCTTAAACAAATTTATTTAAATGTCAGATCTGGTGGTTTTTTTAAAACTGTTTTTTCCTGCAATTGATAACTGAAAATTTGACAAAAACAAAAATAAAGTTATGATATTCTGATATTTTAAGATTTAAAATCATATAATGATAAAATACATAAAAAGGATTTTCATAATTGTAAATAGGTAAAGGCTATGCTTACTTTGTTTTTAACAAAGTAAGCTTTACTTTGTGTGTTTTCACCATTAGATTAATTTTCTAATCCATCATCCAATGGTGAAAACATACCAAGTAATGGTACTTTGTCAAAAACAAAGTAACCATAGAAGGCACCTTGTAAATAAAAATAAAAATTTGATTTTTGGTGTAATTTCCTCTTAAATAAATTTGAGAGATAATATATTTGTGATTTAAAGTAGGTTTACGGAGCTAATGAGAAACTTTTAAAATTCAATAGACCAATTTATTTTCTGACCAAGTTTAGAAGACCTATGATGTATTCCAACATTGAAAAATGATGCTTATTTATTTTATTAAGAAGCCTCGATCATTTTGGCTTTGGTTGATTGAATTTCTTTTTTCATTTCACTATATTATTTTTTTAGTAAAGGTAGGAGACGAAGGGGATCAAGATAAACATTTTTGGAAAACTCAATAACCTAAGGAACCAAATTCATTAAAGAAGAGAAAGAGAGGAAACATTACAATTAGTTCAACCCGAATGGAAAAGGAAACAAGAAATTAGGAAAACTTATAATTACATAATCCATAGATATTAGTTAGACTTTAATTGGCAAGATTATCTGCAATTCTTTTCACTTCTCTAGATATGTGAACATGGACTGCATTTTAGTAACAAGTCTCATGCGGTCGGAATTCCCAATGAACCAAAGAAGATGCCGAAATTTCAAAAAATACCTCCACCACACAACTTTAAGGCTGATCCATTAGCATTAGTTTTGATCCCGCCGGCAAAGAAACCACCAGCAAACTTCCAAAAAAGAAGTTTAGGTAAGGGTAGACCTACCCACTCTTAAGATCACGGCAAATCACAAATCTCGATGAAATTTAATTAACAAAGTATTATTTATTTTATTTGGTTAAAGATGGTGTTTGCCTTTATTCTAATAATAATTGTGACCATTTTGAGAAATAAAATGTAATGTTTGGCTTGATCCACTCAGGATTGATATGTAGATCTCATCTCATCTGTTTGACCAAGCTAGCTTCTTTCACCTAACAATTATATATTGAGAAATGAACTACTCAAGTCATGGAACGGTTCAACTATAACTATATTATATATTATTAAAATTAAAATTAAAGCTGGACTGTAACTCTATGTGAGAGATGTAATTTGTGGGAGTTAAATTAAAATTGGACCGTCCATATATCTATATGTTTCACGGGTTTCTAAATTAGGCACGGACTAGCCATATATGTACAGTATCAAGATTTATTTCTATCCATCTTATATAATACTATTGAATATAATTATACATTATACATAGTCACGTACCCATATCTTTCTCATAACATGTAAACATTATTATCCTCAGAATTTTTTTAGAGATATTGAGAAACACCCAAAGAAATTTTAAATAAGAATTAAACAAGAGATGCCATTCAGATATTTTGTGAAATGTCAAGGATCTAGATACGGTTGGTGCAAATATATTTATATATTCGAAAAATTCAGTAGGGTTCTCAAATATATTCAGAAATCCAGTAAAGTTTAATATATATTCGAAGTTTTTGATTTGATTGATGTTTTGAATTTTGAGATGCGTCTCATTAATTTCTTGAATTTGCTTAAATTTATACTAATAAATAAAATTCTATGTTATGTTACATAATAAAAAGGAGATTTGAATAAGTTGATCCGTGTATCACATAAAAAACTTTGGAATATCATACATTCTTTTAAGCAAGTTGAAAGGATTTAATAAAAGTTGAGAGGATTTAAACAAGCAAAAGTAGACCTGGCAATTATCGTGTTCGAGTCGTGTTCGTGTCGTGTCATTTCGGGTTCGTGTCACAAAAGAGTAAATCCAAACCCAATCCAAAAACTTTCGTGTCAAAGTCGTGTTAACCTGTTCGGGTTAGTGTCGATTTCGTGTCGTGTTTTCGGGTTGCATGTAATTTTGTTATGCATATATATTAATAATAACTCTTAAAAATATAAAAAGATATGGTACTATTTTTAAACGTTTTATATCATTTTTAGATTAGTATATGTTAACAATAATTATCGAAAAGTTCGATAATATCATGTTAGAGGGTAGTAGAAAAACGGGGAATGATGTAGGATTGGTGACTGAATCCATACCTTGCTACAGAAGCTTTCTGGTTTTTAAAAAAAGATAAACATGAATATATTTTCATTTGGACCCATGCCTCTCGACGCCGATCTCTTGCCGGAGATCTCCTCAACTGGAATTAATGGCAGCCGCCGCTCTCCCCGCCACCCACTGCACAAGCCGCCTAATCCTCCAGCCACAAAGGTTCAGAAACCATTGACATATGCAACTGCGCTCAATCAAAATACTTTTTCCAATGAAACAGTAAACCCAAACTTTACTGCACCAAAGGTCCAAGATATTGGGGGGATGAAAGCTATCAAAGTCTCACAAACAGCATATAACAACAGAGTTGAAGCTTGCCGTTTCTCGGTAATTGGACGAATCACCCTTGCTAAGGGGGAAACACCATGGAAACACCTTGAACTCAAAACTAAACTGAATCAGTTATGGGGACTGCAGTGCCAATGGAAACTAATTTCATTGGGAAAAGGATTTTTCCATATCAATCTCCCTTCCGAGACAGACCTAACATCAGTCTAGAGCAAAGGAGCGCTCACGCTAAAACCCGGAATCCTACGACTCTCACCTTGGCAACCAGGTTTTGATCCGTCAAACCACAGAACTACAACAGCTCAAATATGGGTCCGAATGTATAACCTTCCATGGGAATTCTGGGATAAGGAGATAATAGCTAACATCGCTAGAGTAATTGGGGTGCCCCTACGTTTGGATAAAAACACAATTGATGGAGAGTTTGGGCATTTTGCGAGAATCTTAATTGACATCGATCTAGAAAAACCACTGCATCATGAGATTCGAGTAGACACTGATGATTTAATGGTCTGGGCCCAAATCATTTATGAGAAACTACCAGGATTCTGCTCAGAATGTAATTCGGTAGGTCATATAACAGTTAATTGCCGTAGAAATAATCCTGCAAAAGATGTCAAGAAACCTGACAAGCCTCATGGCGAGAAAGACAAAGGCAAGGGCCTTGTTACGGAGCGGCAAGCACCGCAAAAACAGTACTGGCAGCGTACGAATGGAGCTGCATTCTCCGAAAATTCTGCGCACTCTGTTGAACATGCTACGGCTGCTAATGCAAATGGGGAATCAGAGACTGCGACGGAACATGCCACTGAACTAGAGAAACCCGAAGGAAAAGTTGACAGCAGCAGCAATCATGAGGGGCAAATGGTGCTGTTTCAAGAGGTAATGCCAGTACAAACGCTACATGATACCAGCACAGACGCAGATTTACAAATGATGTCTGCAAGCCCCAAAAAAGTGTCCTGGGCAGAGGAATGTGAGATTAGCAGTGAAGATGAGAAATCCCCACAAGATAAGGATGACAGTGACTGGACCCCCGTAACATCTAAGAAGAAAAAGCTTAGGAAAAAGAGAGAGCAAACTGCTCCTCTTCGGATTTTAACCAAGGAAACCAAGATACCGCCGCGACTCAGATGATAGTGCTGTACTGGAACTGTCGTGGCATTGCCAACGCCCCCACGTAACGACGATTGAAAAACATCTGTAGGGACCACAAACCAGACGTTTTATGCATTGCAGAACCTATGGTTAGTTTCTCTTCTGTTATTCCTGCTTTTTGGATCAGTTTGGATATGGACTTAGTTTTTGTCAATAACCGCACCCCTACTTCACTTTGGGTCCTTGTCAAACGGGATCTTCCGGTGAATTTGGTTGACCGTAACGAACAACATATTACTTTCAGTTTACAGTTGGATGATGTTCAATTCTATTTATCTGTGGTTTATGCGGCTAACACCCCTATGGAACGCCGTATGCTTTGGGCCAGCCTCGAGTCCGTTTCAAATAGTTGCAATGGGCCTTGGGCAATGGTTGGTGATTTTAACGTCACTAGAGGCTCACATGAAAAAATGGGGCTGCCACCGCTCCGATCATCCTGTAAAGAGTTCAATGAATGTACGGATAACTGTGATATGTCAGATATTGTTACAAGGGGCTCCTTCTACACATGGTCGAATGGGCGACGAGGGAAGCAGAGAGTTGAATGCAAAATTGATAGGGCTATGGGAAACCTAAATTTTTTTCAGGCTTGGAATGATATCAGCTGTCTAGCTCTCCCGAGACATTGCTCGGACCATTGCCCCCTGCTTCTAATGTGCACCACAGGCAGCCGCGCACCAGCCCGCTTCAGATTTCTGTCAATATGGACCAGGGATCAGTCTCTTCGGGGGTTAATTGAACGGAATTGGGCAACCGATACACCTCCATTACATCCTATGCAACGTATAAGCTTTAAACTTAAGCGATTGAGATTTTCACTTAGGGATTGGAACAAAAATACTTTCGGGAATCTGAATCAAAATATAGAGCAGGCCAATTCGGTGCTTCAGACAGTGCAGAATCGGATTTCCAACGAGGGTTTCTCGGACGAGCTTCACAGAATGGAACTAAACGCTCACGAGGACCTTGAGAAATACTTACTGCAACAAGAAGTGTTTTACAAGGAGCAAAGTAGAACGAAATGGCTCAAGGAAGGGAATCGGAACATGGGTTTTTTCCATCAAAGAGTGGCTCGAAGAAAATCGAAGCTGGGAATTAAGCATATCAGAATTAACGAAGTGATCACTTCGGATACAGCTCAAATTGAGGAGCATGTGCTGAATTTCTACGAAAATCTCTTTAATACTCCAAACTTGGACAACAGAAATTTTGAGGAGGTAAGAGCTACGATTCCCAGTATGGTTTCAGAGGAAGAAAACAATGATCTAACCACAGCTCCCTCGTCAGATGAGATTCAAGCGGCTGTTTTCGACATGGATGACCAGAGCGCCCCGGGGCCTGATGGATACACGGGTATTTTCTATAAAACATTCTGGAACATTGTGGGCTCAGATGTGTGTCTTGCTGTGCGCAGCTTCTTCATCACTGGGGTTATGTCGACGGGGTGGAACTCAAATCTAATGGTTTTGATCCCAAAGGTCTCGGATGCAATTACTATTGACCAATTTCGTCCAATCATTCTCAGTAACTTCTGTTTCAAGATTGTCACTAAGATACTGGCTTCTCGATTAGCCATCATAACACAAAAAATCATCTCCCCGGAGCAGTTCGGCTTTATAAAAGGGCGTCTAATTTCTGACTGCATCGCAGGAGCTTCAGAGGGGGTTAATCTTTTGGCTAAAAAGGCAAGAGGTGGTAATATGGTTGTAAAGGTGGACATTAGAAAGACCTTTGATACAGTGGACTGGCATTTTCTACTTGAAGTGTTGGGGTGCTTTGGCTTCTCAGATAAATTCAGAGATTGGGTGCACAATATTTTCACTTCGTCAAGAATCTCCATTTTGATTAACGACAGCGCTAAAGGTTACTTCTCATGCTCTCGAGGGGTCAGGCAGGGTGATCCTCTGTCACCTTTGCTGTTCTGTATAGCCGAAGATTTTCTTAGCAGACGGATCACCCAGCGTGTTGAAAATGGTGCTATTCAACCCTGTATTTACAATCGGAATGTGAATTTTCCCAGTCACTTAATGTACGCGGATGACGTGATTCTGTTCATCCGAGCTACTAAGCGCAATATTAGAGAATTCTCGGATATTTTCCATCAGTATTCACAGCTCTCAGGTCAGCAGATTAACCTGGCTAAGTCCACTTTCTACGTAGGGCGACATGTATCGAACAGAAGGGTAGCAGATATAAAAAACTGGATGCGTATGCCTCAAGGAAACTTGCCTATTCAGTATTTGGGGGTTCCCCTGTTCATCGGTGCACCTAAAAAGGCCTGGATTCAACCGGTAGCCGACAAGATTCTCGTTCGTTTTGCTAAGTGGAAAGGTAGCATCCTCTCCATGGCAGGAAGATTGGTTCTTATAAACTCGGTGATTAGTAGCTCCCTCCTGCACTCTTTTGCTGTCTATCGATGGCCTAAGTCGCTTCTTGACCTCATTAATCGAGCTATGCGTAACTTTTTATGGACGGGTGATGTTAATACAAAGAAATTGGTCACTGTTTCTCGGAAAGTGGTTTGTACGCCATGCTCTGCAGGTGGTTTGGGAGTTCAAAATATTCAGAAAATGAATGCTGCTATGCTGATGAAGCTGGGGTGGAGAATTTATAATGAGAAGGGATTAATCACTAGGCTTCTCAGGACCCGGTTCGTAAAAAACAACAACTGTCCCTCCGTAATTTTTGGAAGCTCCTCATTGGGATCCATCCGAATCAGTCTGGAAATGATTCGTGCAAATACCTTTTGGATCATTGGAACCAGATCCAATCTCTGCTTCTGGACATATAGCTGGATCTGTCCCAACACCGCAATACAAACTTTTGGTTCGGATAGAACAGACCTAACAGACAAAGTATCAATGTATATTGAGAATGGGAGCTGGGCTGATAATCTACATGTTCCTGCGCTGGTTGAGAGTCGAATTAGAGCGGTTCAGATTGGCCCGTTTTTGGAGGACACCGGTTTCTGGAAGCCTAGTAATAACGGCCTGTTCACAGTAAAGAATGCTCTTCAGTTGATGTCTCCGTATCGCTCAGTGAATTGGGCGAAGTTTATCTGGAAGGAATTCCTCCCACCCTCTCGGTCCTTGATCTGTTGGAAAGCGATGCTTGGCAAGCTCACAACAACGGACAATTTAAGACGTCGAGGTTTTATTGGCCCGTCATGGTGCTCGCTTTGCGAAGCGATTCAATATCCGTGTCAGTTTCGTGTTTTCGGGTTGACACGAAAATTAACGTGTCATTTCGTGTCGTGTCAACTTTCGTGTCGTGTCATAAAACCCTAAACACTAACACTAAAAAAGCATGTCGTGTCTGTGTCGTGTCATCGGGTCGTGTGTCGCTTTGCCGGGTCTAATCAAAAGGGATGAGAATTATTTAGCAAATATGTGTCTATTTTTCATGGGTAAATAATTTATTAGTTCCCATCTTTTTTATCTAACATACTGTTTAGTCCTCTTATTTTGAAAAATATATTATCAGATCTATATCTTTTGTCAATATTAAACATTTGGTCATTCTGTCGTTTTAGATTTTTAACTGAACATATTTTAGTTTTTGGGACATCTATAGTATATACAAAATGGTCATGTTACTCTGTTATTTTCTGTCTATCTGTTTATGCCAAATATAACAGTCAAAAAGCTAAAAAAATAAATAAAAGGACAAATGGGTAAATATTGACAAAAGATAGAAATCTTATGATGTGTTTTTTTTAAAATAAAGGGACCAAACAATGTGTTAAGTAAAAAGGAGGAGACTAATAAATTATTTACCCATTTTTCATTGGTAGTTTGTTTTTCATTGGTATATAGAATTCTAAAATTTTATATTTGTATAATGGAAATGCATGAAGATTGACAAGGATAGGGATAATTGAGGGACACAAATTGGTGGTTAATATTTGGCAACATCCTTAATAATTTGATACGCGCAGGTAGGGGGCCCAACACTATTAGGCATTGATTATATGGTCCGGCTGTCCTCTGTACTGTAATTCCGAAAACACACATACTATATATTATGACATTGTCCTTTGTATTTATTTTGTACTTGTATTTCAGATGTATATTCTATGTTCTTTACGTGTCTGCATGCATCAAGAAATGCCACCTCATTCTAATGGTTTTATTTTTTGTTTGATAAAAGTTTTGAATGTTATAAATATTATTAAAAATAAGTAATTTTAAGTTAAATAAAAGGGCAACTCAATATAATAAGGTATATATAACTTTCATCACTTTTTTTTTTTTTTATATTAACTTCAGCATCAGAATAGGTACGTCGAACTCTAGCCCATTCTCTAACTCATTGTTAATCTTATTTCAGGTACTCAAGACAATCTATTGACTTAAACAACAGAGTAGGGATATCTGAAGTCAGTCTCTCCTTTGACCGTTTGCTAATCTCATTTCATGTACTCAAGACAGGCAGTCAGTTTATCCTGGTTTGAAGCCATCAAATGGTGAAAAAAGTTGCATCACGACTCAGATAAGCAATTTTATTATCCAACCCGTCATTCAACCATCCCCCGATATTCCTACTTCTTCAACTACTCTAGCAAGGTATCGAGGTCTTGTTGATGGAAGTAACAATCTACTAAAGCCCTTGCTTATCATCCCTAGTGTTGGACCAGCAGATAGAGGCATGTTTTGGAGATCATGATCATCGCAGATTCATGGATGAAATCACAAGAAAGCTTATAAATAATATAAGTTTCTTCTTGGAATCCATGAATGTCCTCCGAGCTGAGCATGTCATACAAATGGAAGTTGTACGAGCAGAACTTAGAGAGGCAATGAAGGCTAATAAGCACGAAGATAGACAAGACTCCATCACATGCTCCATCAGACATCATGTTGTCTGCACTTGCCCCAAAAAGCGAGATTGGTCAAAAGAATCTCAACATGATGTCAACAGAGAGCGATTTAAGGAAAAGACATCTAGTCCTACACGCCGAAGGCATGATCATTCATGGACACCTCTTAGACAGCCTCATCGTCTTGATCTGACAATTTTCAAATAGGATGGACATGGCCCAGATCATTTGTTAAGGATAGGTTTGGGACTAGTGAATAGCTCAAGGGAATCTAGAGGCAAAAGGGGAAAGGATCGTCGAAGGTCGAGGGAACACACATGCCGAAACTTCGCTCATTTGAATGCCCCTAGAAAAAAAATTCTCTATTAGGTAGAAAAGAGCAGAAAATAATCCAGTATCAACTGAAGTTAAAATCATCTAAGAGACATCTCAATGGCATGCATTGTGAGTTTCAAAAAAGTAAAGGTCACGACAGCAGTGTAGACAATTGGCCACATAGCTCAATAAAATGGCTGAACAGGGCAAAGTTGATAAGTTTTTTAAAAACCTAGAGAAAGCATATGATCAACGAGACAAACACCCAATAGAACGGGCACGTAGATAGGTAATCAATGTTATTGCTTGGGGGATCGAAAGAGGATTGTTCAGTGAAAAGAAAGAGGTTGTTCAAAGATAAGGAAAGGGTAATAGATCTCGATGTGAATTCACTTTTGGAATATTGAGAAATCTTTCGCCAGGCTCATGAAATATGCCCTGGTGATAGAAATACTATTGGAAGACTTCATGGTTGTTGCCTAGGAAAACCAAGTGATAGCCCCAAGAAACATATGTCGCCTATCTAAGTATGAAGCTAGCACATGATCCAATATAATAAGAGAATGAGCGGGCTGAGTGAGTTGGAACCTTAGAGATGGTCTTATTGGCCGAAGGAAAATCCATTCAAATTTCGACAGAAATATTAAAGGATCCCAAGGCAGTTATTGACACGTTAGTAAAGAACATCAACGATTTTGCACGGTGTTCAGAGGATATAAAGGGGGTTTCATCGAAAGTAATGATGCACTCTTTTAACATCAACCGCAAAGCCACTCCGATCATCCAGAAAAAGCCTAATCATAGGGAAGAGAGACAGAAAATGATTCAAACAAAGACATTTTTTTTAAAGAATTAAGATTATATCAAGGAAGTCTACTATCCCAAATAGGTGGGTAAGGTCCTACTAATAAAGAAGGCTAATGTCAAGTGGAGCCTGTGCGTAGATTTCACATCTTAACAAAGCTTGCCCTAAAGATTATTATCCACCCCATGTATATATATGTTCATCGATTCCACAATAGGACATGTTCTTTATTCCTTAGTAGATGTAACAGTAAGATATCATCATATACCCATGGATCTAGATTACATTATCAAGACAAGTTTTACTATCCACAATGTACGTACTGCTACAATGTCATGCCCCCGGCCTAAAAAAACACTAGTTAGATGTTAAATCGAGATTCGATTTATGAATCAAAATCCATATTTTGTGAATCGTGACCCGTGAATCGAATTGTAAGATTCAGTTTAAATTCATAATATTTTAAAAAAATAAAATATTTACCATGTTGAACTCAAAATATTATCAAATATTAGTCTAGAAATGTAATTTTAATATCAAAAAAGAAATCATATCAACCAAGTACTTACAATTCAAATCTAATGCAAATGTAATCCTAATAAAATTAATTCACAAATCGGACTTTGTTTAATAACTTAGTGAAAATGGAGAGTTTGAGCTTCTAACTCTTTTTTTGCCTTGTTGTCAACTTGATAATGCTGGAATGAAACTAGTTTGAGTTGATAACCTGCTAAATAACAATTCAACTAGAGGATAGTGAATTTAGTAGTTAGTTTGTTGAAGTTTTTGATGAACATTGATGAAGATCCGACTCGAAATAGAGTTGAATCGAATCGAATCGAATCATATGATTGGAATCACGAATCATAAGTTTCTGTTATAATTTAGATTCACCCTATAGATTCGGTTCGAAATAGACTTCAATCGAATCGAGAGGGTATTTGTTTTAGCTTTTCGGATGAGCGTTTAGTGTTTCACTATAAACCTCATGAAATATAGCGTTTCGTTAGGTTTATATAAGCACATCGTTTACTATTTTCTTTGGAAACTGCAGCGTTTTGGAGCTTTTCATAAGCAGTTGTTTGTAGTTATTTGTTGTTGACAAAATTATCCTTCTTATTTCCACAAAATATGTTTTTTCTTTAACATTATTTATATTTCTACAAAATAATTACAGAAAGAACAAGGTTTTATTGCGTTTAATAAATTTATTTTTTATTTTTTATATAGATTATTTTTATTAATTTCTGTAACACATTTTTTATTTTATAATAGTATAAGGTGCAAAAATAGCTCTAACATTTATAGCTAGGACAATTTACCATTCTTAACGTCTAAAATGGTGCAATTATACCCTTAATGTTGGCAGATAAGAGCAATTTTATTCCTAATTGGGTCAATTTGATAAATAATTCATCAAATTGTCTTATTAATCATGAATATTGTCATCTACATTTCACATGTGCATCATTTTATCTGTTGTGCAGAATTAATGAAAGATAAAATAATAAACAATCGAAAAACACAGATTTATGTGGTTCACCAACGTTGTGTTGGCTAGTCCACGGGCAGAAGGAGAATAGTATTATTAGGAGGCGAAAATCAGATTACAATGATTAGGTTTACATAATGGGGTATTTATAATACCCAATCTAACCTAATCCCACTAGGAACCCATGATCCCAATCCAACTAGGAACCCATGATCCTAATCTAACTAGGAATCCGAAACTCAATACTACTCCGAATAGAAAACCCATGATTCAAGGCATTACGACAAATCTCCACCTTGACTTGAATCCTCCTGAAAGCATAACAGATGCACCCATGATAGTGCCAGATGAACAGACTTCTCCCCCTCCCTTAGAGTCGCTGATGGGCGTAGGATCTAGGTAGAGCTTTCTAATGAAGATTTAATGTGTATTGCGGTGAATGTGCTATGTCTATGGATGTGGTCTTTATAAATTGCTCTTAACTCTACTAGACGTTACGACTACGTAGGGGCAAGTGTACCCCGTCGTTATCAAGTAATAATCCGGTTAAGACCGGGTATCGAATCCACGGGATTTATAACTACAAGTATTAGACGACTCGGTTTCGTATGTTATTTAAGCGGTAATTACTTTGGGATTAAGTAAGACACAACTACGCACTATTCCTCACTATTGGCGACACAGATTTATGTAGCTAAAACTCTATGAAGTGGGGTGGATATGATAAGTTATAACAATGATAAATAATGACTCTAAATGTATACGGATAATAGTTTACTCTTGCAAAGATGACCAAGTGTAGTAGAACCGACCCGTGAAGCACTTAGACTACGTGATTCCTAGTCAAGGCGTGTCTAATGCGGGGGAATTAGAAACTAGGGCCCGTAAGTTCCGTGGCTTGTCAATTCCTATGGTTTCCGGTTTGTCACTTCCGGTAAGGCAACACCTATATAACTCCCTAAAGATAGCCTGAATGACGGCGGTAATCGCGTTCTCCTACACAAGAATCAATTATCAATATCAAAACAAGCAATAAACATTAACACATAAAAGGAAATAGAGATTATAAATCATAAATTATAAATATGGAAGGTGATTAGATGAAATACAACCAAGCCTAGTACATAGAAAGAGTACAAGCTAATTAGCAAGTAAAAAGGGAGAATCCGCCCTTGGAACTAGCTAACCGGACTCAAAGCCGTCTCCTAGGTCGTGGAGGTGGAACTCTCGAGCTTGGTGACGAATGGTGGAACGGAGCGTCAATGGAACACCGGAACAACGAACAAGCTCTCGAGGGGGAGAGTTTAACTTACAAAATCGAATCTAAATTACAAGGAAAGAAAAGAGTATAGTGTAGCTCTCTAGTATGTAATTGGTGTCAAATAAAGTTCAAGAGCTTCTTATTTATAGACATCAAGCAAGGGCAGGTTTGTAATTTCATAAAGCACAAATATGGAGCAACATTATTTGGTGCAGAAATCCCATGGTACGCCCCGCGTAAATGCCCATTCCGTCAGAAATCTTCTGCATGTGGACCAATTCGTTGTCTTGTTGACTCAAGTACGCCCTGCGTAAAGGATTGTATGCCCCGCGTGTTTGAGTCTCTGGAGTTTTATTGCCTGAATTGGTGCTTTTACGTCGTGCGTAGCTGAAGTACGCCCCGCGTAAAAGAGTCTCTGATCTTTTTATGTTGAAGAACTGCCTTTTACGCCCCGCGTATATAGTGGTACGCCCCGCGTAAGTATAGTTGACTCTGGGAGACAATGCAGTCTGACTTTCAGGATTAGGCCAATTATTGCCGACATGTGTCATACGCCCCGCGTATGCTGAGTCAGTTCCACATGGTGCCTGCGGATAAGGCAATTATTTCTGGCACTATGTTTTGCGCCCCGCGTACAGGATAATACGCCCCGCGTATTGAGTGGATTTTTTTTGCTCCTTTCTCATACCTGAAATACAAAACTTGAGAGCCGAGTTAGCTTGACGTTTTTATTTCCTAAACTAATCAAAAACGAGGAAAATAAACTGAAAGTACGAGATTTATTTTTATTTCTTTATTTATCAAAAACACTTTATTTTTGTAATTAAACTTATTTATTTTACCCGAAATCATCCCGTAAATCACGCTAAAAGATAGGGGTAAAATACCCCTATCAAACCTCATCGGACTTTAAAGTTTTACTTGTCCTCAAGTAAAAGAAATCGAAAGACAAGGGATTGAGAAAATTAAGAAACAAACCACAGGTTAGTTTTGCCAAGTGCGTGATTTCAAAGTTATGGTTTTGTGCAAAGGTTTCGGTAAGTATCTACGCAAACAATTGAGTACGAAACTTGTTTGAAACCTCCATGATCAAGATTTAATAGGCAATATTAACGGGGGTTGATTATCTTTTGAGAACCCGATAGTATCTCACTAAGGGATTTCGCTCTTACGCTCAATTTTAGGTGGGTCGGTGTTTTAGCGCTCTTCTTTGCACTTACTCGAGATCATGTTGAATTTGCATTTTCATCCGGGTTTTTCTTCCTAAAATATGGTTAGGCAATATTAAAAATGAACCCGGAGGGGGGTTGTAATGTGGGTGGCTTCTTTAGTGGTTAGTGTAAAGGAACTCGAGTTCAAAAATACCGTTTGTGATTGCACCGTATCATTGTTCATTTCAGCCTTAGCGAATTTTACAAAATATACTTCAAAATTGCTCGGGTGGAGCTTGAGAATGCCTTTTTATTTTTATTGTATCCTTTGTTTTCATAGAGGCACAAAACAATATTTTGAGAGTTTATGGTGTTCATTTGCTAAGGCCGTGACTTATTTTGGGTAATTCGGATGCAACTTGATTGTGTCGGTATTTGAACAAGAGGAAAAAGGGTTAAATGTTAAAAGGGTATTAACAAAAAAGTGGGTTAGTAGGCTCGAAGGGGTTTCCTAATGTTTAATGAAAACGAGAAAAATAACTTAAGAAAAATTAGCCTAAGTGGGTTCGGTTTATCATCTATTGCCTTTTTACCAAAAATAAGTGTACTTAACCCGATATTAGATGCAAATTCTATGAGTCGAGTGAAGTCAAATCTCTCGAAAAATTGTGAAAGAATTAGAGTTCTCGTACGAACTCTTTTAGGCTCAAATATACCTCACAAAGATTCGGGTTCAAATTGTGTACTATCAAGTTTTCGCTAAATTCTCAACTATCCCGTTTTTATTGCCTTTTCAAAGTTCATTATGGAGATAACATTTGGGTTAAGACTCAATGCTTTAGTTTAGTACTAATCCTAGGTTTTGCACAAATTCTCTAACTTTAAGATCAAGACTAAAATTTCTTCATCGAATCATTCCTTTATGTTCCGACACTTTTATTTTTGATGACAAATAACGGAACTTTAATTAATTTCGGAAGGAGGGATAGCATGTTGGAAAAAATTAGAAGAGTCAATAAATTAGTTTAATTATTTTGTTGTTTATTTTATTTTTATTTATTTTTGTTTTTGTTAGTGCAAAACAAATGATGAGTGCGGGGTTGCACGGCCCTCCGCGTTATTAAAATGACGTCTATTCCAAGGACGTCGCAAAAGAAAAGAAAACAAAAACAAAAAGAAAGATAGAATTTAAATTGAAAGATAGAGGGGTATCTACCCTATCCCTCCTCACACTTAAAAACGCAATAAGTTCCAACATTGGGAAATAAATTTGAAGCACAAAGTGTAAAGAAAAAGAGTAAGGTAGAGAAGACTCCCTCAAACATCTTCCGATGGTGGTGGATATGACATGTTCCGCTCCCGATAGTAATGACTTGTGGAGTGTTCGAGGCATCAACTCTCGAACTCGGTTGGCATTTATTTAAAATATAAAATTTAAAACTTAAATTGGATTGAAAGATTATTAATGTAAATATATATATATATATATAAATATTTATTATTTTTATTTTTATTTTTATTTTTTTATTATATAAAAAAAATGAGAGAAGAAAGAAAAAATAAAAACAAAATTTCAACTCGTTGCGGCCGGCGGGCGTCGCACAGCGGCGGTGCCCAGCGATGCGCGCGCCCCGCGTCCCGCAGCTCCTAGAGCTGCGGCAGCGCTGGCGCACGGAGCGTGCTGCCGCGCGCGCCCCGCGTGCCGCAGCGGCCAGCAGCATTTTTTTTTTAAATTTTATAAAATCAACATAAATATATGATATATAAAAATAAAATAAAATAATTTTTTCATTTTTTCCATTTTTGTTTTATTTTTGCCAACGTCAATACTTACAATTCTCTTCCAACTCGTCCCACCGAAACGATAAAATTACACGAACACTTTATTCGAGCTTGGGTTGCCTCCCAAGAAGCGCTACATTATAGTCGGTGAGCTCGACTTAGCATTTCATCCTAGGTGTATGCTTCCACTCGCGTTAGGAATGCAAATTCTTGAATAAACAATCCGTACCTACAAAACGGATTGTTAGTTTCAAAAAAATTTAACAAAAACCAAAAACTATATTTACAGAAATTATTGAAGAGTTTCGTTTGCTCCCTCTTTGACTCTTTTGGTAGTTCAAAAAGAGTGAAATATTCCGAGTTAGAATAACCCGCAAACTCTTCTAGCTTTGGATACTTTTCCATGGGTTCACACGCAACCAGCACATCGATTAGGATTTCCGGTTCCTCGCAACTGAGGCGGCCTTCGGAATTTGGGGCGCTCTCTTGAGAAGGCTCAATTAACTCGAGCACCACATTTTGATCACCCGAATTCGCGTCTTTAATTGATTCGTCCGCGGTTGAATCGATACGAGACTTCAATCTAGCGATTTGATTTCCCAAATCCCTACAAAATACCTCAGTGTTAGATAATCTCATATGAATATCTTTAAGCATAGAGATTACCACATCGAGTTGCGAGGGTGATTGTTGGTGCGAACATCCGTCATCCTTGTGGTCATCCCACAGATGACGACTATAAGGCATCATACCATGAAAAAGATCATTAATAACAACAAAATAAATTATTCACAAAAAGAGAAAAAGAAGTCGATTTAAACAATTTGTACAAAAGGAATGCTTAAACTAACAATAAAACGTTTTTGTCTAATATTGTAAGAAATTATAAATCCCCGGCAACGGCGCCAAAAACTTGATGGGCGTAGGATCTAGGTAGAGCTTTCTAATGACGATTTAATGTGTATTGCGGTGAATGTGCTATGTCTATGGATGTGGTCTTTATAAATTGCTCTTAACTCTACTAGACGTTACGACTACGTAGGGGCAAGTGTACCCCGTCGTTATCAAGTAATAATCCGGTTAAGACCGGATATCGAATCCACGGGATTTATAACTACAAGTATTAGACGACTCGGTTTCGTATGTTATTTAAGCGGTAATTACTTTGGGATTAAGTAAGACACAACTACACACTATTCCTCACTATTGGCGACACAGATTTATGTAGCTAAAACTCTATGAAGTGGGGTGAATATGATAAGTTATAACAATGATAAATAATGACTCTAAATGTATACGGATAATAGTTTACTCTTGCAAAGACGACCAAGTGTAGTAGAACCGACCCGTGAAGCACTTAGACTACGTGATTCCTAGTCAAGGCGTGTCTAATGTGGGGGAATTAGAAACTAGGGCCCGTAAGTTCCGTGGCTTGTCAATTCCTACGGTTTCCGATTTGTCACTTTCGGTAAGGCAACACCTATATAACTCCCTAAAGATAGCCTGAATGGCGGCGGTAATCGCGTTCTCCTACACAAGAATCAATTATCAATATCAAAACAAGCAATAAACATTAACACATAAAGGGAAATAGATATTATAAATCATAAATTATAAATATGGAAGGTGATTAGATGAAATACAACCAAGCCTAGTACATAGGAAGAGTACAAGCTAATTAGCAAGTAAAAAGGGAGAATCCGCCCTTGGAACTAGCTAACCGGACTCAAAGCCGTCTCCTAGGTCGTGGAGGTGGAACTCTCGAGCTTGGTGACGAATGGTGGAACGGAGCGTCAATGGAACACCGGAACAACGAACAAGCTCTCGAGGGGGAGAGTTTAACTTACAAAATCGAATCTAAATTACAAGGAAAGAAAAGAGTATAGTGTAGCTCTCTGGTATGTAATTGGTGTCAAATGAAGTTCAAGAGCTTCTTATTTATAGACATCAAGCAAGGGCAGGTTTGTAATTTCACAAAGCACAAGTATGGAGCACCATTATTTAGTGCAGAAATCCCATGATACGCCCCGCGTAAATTGGTCTACGCCCCGCGTAAATGCCCATTCCGTCAGAAATCTTCTGCATGTGGACCAATTCGTTGTCTTGTTGACTCAAGTACGCCCTGCGTAAAGGATTGTACGTCCCGTGTGTTTGAGTCTCTGGAGTTTTATTGCCTGAATTGGTGCTTTTACACCGTGCATAGCTGAAGTACGCCCTGCGTAAAAGAGTCTCTGATCTTTTTATGTTGAAGAACTGCCTTTTACGCCCCGCGTATATAGTGGTACGCCCCGCGTAAGTATAGTTGACTCTGGGAGACAATGCAGTCTGACTTTCAGGATTAGACCAATTATTACCGACATGTGTCATACGCCCCGCGTAGTGTGTCATACGCCCCACGTATGCTGAGTCAGTTCCACATGGTGCCTGCGGATAAGGCAATTATTTCTGGCACTCTGTTTTGCGCCCCGCTTACAGGATAATACGCCCCGCGTATTGAGTGGATTTTTTTTGCTCCTTTCTCGTACCTGAAATACAAAACTTGAGAGCCGAGTTAGCTTGACGTTTTTATTTCCTAAACTAATAAAAAACGAGGAAAATAAACTGAAAGTACGAGATTTATTTTTATTTCTTTATTTATCAAAAACACTTTATTTTTGTAATTAAACTTATTTATTTTACCCGAAATCATCCCGTAAATCACGCTAAAAGATAGGGGTAAAATAACCCTATCAGTCGCCCCCACAGGGCAACTAATAATCTCTGACGTTTATCAAGTCCAAACAGTGTTGAAACTTGCTATGTGGAACATGCTTGGTAAACATGTCAGCCGGATTGTCAGCAGTGCCTACCTTCTTCACCTTGACCCTCTTCTCACTTCTCAGAAAATGATACCTCACATCTATATGCTTGGTCCTCTCATGATGAACATGATCCTTGGCTAAACAGATTACACTCAAGCTGTCACAATACACTGTAGCTTGATCATGATGTAGACCAAGATCACTAACTAGTCCTTTAAGCCAAATCCCCTCCTTAGCAGCTTCATTCAGTGCCATATGATGGAAAATAAGCTAACGTATGGCAGCGAAAATATAAAAAATTTAACCTTTTTCCATTAACCCAAGATCCGTTAATCGTTATTTCATATAAAGAGGGATAGAAGGAAATACCTTTTGAAGTTCTATCTACCGTTGCAATCGAAGTGCCCATAACTCTTACTCCGAGTTCCCGAGCACAAGACAAAAACACAATCCAAAATCAAGTTAGATATCAACCGTGTAAAAGCAATCAAGAATAGATTACCTCTAATCAATCAACACAAGATTAAGGAATAAGAGAAAGAGATGAAAATCAATTGAATCGGGAGGAAGCGGTGAATGATCTCGTCCTCAACTATGGGGGTCGAAATTCTCTCTCTACGGCAGACTAGGGTTGGCTGAAATTTACATATAGAGGGGGTATATATACTCTCTTGTATCTAAACCCTAGTTAGATAGAATTAGGTTACTGAATAAGAATTTAATTCGGAATATAATTCTTATTTATTATCTATAATTATATCTAAATATAAAGATAATAATAATAACCTTTTAGGATAATAATAGGAGCAATTTAATCTCATTAAACCTCCTAACTTATTTATCCTTTAATTAATTTAATTCACAATCATAATCTAATTAGGATTGCTTAAAATCAAATTAATTTCTTTATGCATTTAATACATAAAAATCGCCCCCCTCTATTTACTGGGCCTTGGTGGACTCAGTTGGGCTTCCATCAATTAATTAACATCTGTTTCTCTTTTGGGCTCCAAGTCTTATGTGTGACCCATTAGGTTCTTATTGCTTCTAGCCGTATGCAACTATTAAATTAATTTTCTCAGAATTATATTTAATCTTTGCATAACGGAATGAGTACGCGAAATGTGATTAGCAAATCCGAAACATTCCCACAGAGCTATAAGAAGATAGGTTGATTCTGTCGTTGACCTTTTCGTATTAGTTACAGTATAATTCGATCCTTTATCAACTACATCCTTGAACTGAATCTTATGACTATTGATAATGTCAAGTCACATATAGCGAGACGTTCGTTTTACTTGTACAGGCCGAGTTAACTCCAATTAGATAGGTTAAGTGAAATCTGTATTTCAAGTCTTAAGCTATCACCTTGCAAGGATTTAGAGTCAAGTCTTCCACAAGCGATCCTTGGACGTATCTCTCATTTATCGGGAGTGACAAATGCTCAATCCAAAGTATAACTTTCCTGCAATTACTTCCTGTGATACCCAACGTCTACCGTTCACACCCCAGAGTCATCTCTGTTATGGATCGTGTTACAACAGGATCAAAGCATCACATTCCATAATTCAGAATCACTAATTAACATTCCTTTGAGTCCGAGGATTACTTATACCTATTAATACCAATGAGATGAACATGTGACAAGGATGAATCTACCCATCCTGTTATCTCAAGTCAGGTCCCCAATCCTAATGAACTCCCTTTCATTGGATCCACGTAATTGTCCAGATATCTGCATATCTGAAGCTTGTGAGATCAGCTTTCTGTCTCGACAGAAGACATTGTTACATGCAAGTCTCAGCAGTGATATGTCAATCCTAAACATATTACTTGACTTGGGGTGATTTTAAGTTTGTTAGTTTATTATAAAGTTTCTTCTCACTTCATGCTTGTATGAACACTTTATAATCACTTTAAACAAACTTAGGGATTTCCTTTTATTAGACTTTATTTAGTTCTTAAAAGAGGTTGCCTTTATATAGTTATGAAACCATATCTCATTAAAACAAATGATATAAAGAACACTTCATTTACATTAAGTTTATATCCTAGTCCAATTGTCTATAGGACACTAAACCCCAACATCATATACTCTGCTTCCGTTGTAGACAAAGTCGCTGTAGGCTGCAAAGTAGCTTTCCAACTGACAATTGAACCGCCAAGAGTGAAAACATAACCAGTCATAGATCTTCTACTGTCAACATCTCCATCATAATCAGAGTCTGAAAAACCTGTCACCAAACACTCTATATCTAGACCTGGCAATTATCGTGTTCGAGTCGTGTTCGTGTCGTGTCATTTCGGGTTCGTGTCACAAAAGAGTAAACCCAAACCCAACCCAAAAACTTTCGTGTCAAAGTCGTGTTAACCTGTTCGGGTTAGTGTCGATTTTGTATCGTGTTTTCGGGTTACATGTAATTTTGTTATGCATATATATTAATAATAACTCTTAAAAATATAAAAAGATATGGTACTGTTTTTAAACGTTTTATATCATTTTTAGATTAGTATGTTAACAATAATTATCGAAAAGTTCGATAATATCATGTTAGAGGGTCATGTAATGTGTTTATAACAATTTAGGAAATTCAAATCAATATTTGCAATTAATAATTATAATTTTATTATCTTTATTAATAAAGTGACATAAAAACACGAGAGAATATAACAATAATTTTCAATATCCGTGTCAGTTTCGTGTTTTCGGGTTGACACGAAAATGACACAAAAATTAACGTGTCATTTCGTGTCGTGTCAACTTTCGTGTCGTGTCATAAAACCCTAAACACTAACACTAAAAAAGCATGTCGTGTTCGTGTCGTGTCATCGGGTCGTGTGTCACTTTGCCGGGTCTATCTATATCACCTCCATAAATGAGACCAACGTCAGATGTACCTTTTAGGTACCGAAAGATCCTCTTCACAGCTTGCCAATGCTCCTTGCCAGGTTCACCCATAAACCTGCTAACAACACTAACAGACTCTGCAAGATCAGGTCTAGTGCATACCATTGTATACATCAAGCTTCCTACTGCACTAGCATAGGGAACTCGAGACATGTACTCCTTCTCTTCAGCAGACTTAGGTGCAAAAGCAATAGACAGATGTGCACTTGCAGCACTAGGAGTATCTATGGGCTTTGCGGTAGACATGCCAAATCTTGATAAGATCTTCTGAATATAGCCCTTTTATGATAGAAAAAGTTTCCTTTTGCTTCTGTCCCTGTAAATCTCTATTCCCAGAATTTTCTGCTCTGCACCCAAATCCTTCATCTCAAACTCTGCGCTGAGAAGACCCTTCAACTTCTAAATGTTGTGCTTCTTCCTTGCAGCTATCAACATGGCATCTATATACTGATGTGCAACTATGGCTAGAAACACTCTAATAGAGGTGTGTCTGACTACTGGTGAGAATATCTCATTATAATCCACTCCATCTCTTTGATTGAAACCTCTAGCAACAACTCTAGCCTTATACTTGACTCCCTCTGCAGGTGATATTCCTTCCTTCATCTTGAGAACCCACTTGCAAGTAATAATCTTTCGCCCTAGAGGTGGTATGACTAAATCCCATGTTTGATTCTTATGAAGGGACTCCATCTCATCTCCCATAGCAGCAAGCCATTTCTCAGAATCGATGCCTGAAACAGCTTCTTGGTAAGTTGATGGTTCACGAGTGTTCACCTCTTCAGCAACCTGTAGTGCATAGCCCACCATGTCCTCATACCTCTTAGGTGGCCTAACTCCAACCCTCCTTGGTCGATCTTGAGCTAAACTACGATGTCTAGCTTCAGATGGTTGAGAAATTGATGGTGTAGACTTTGGTAGCTCTATTTCTGCTTCTAACTCTTGTTCCTTCAAGCCACTCTCACTCCGTATGACCTGAAACTCCACCTGTTTATCAATGCTATCAGTTTCTGTTGCAGTTGTAGGCTTCATAATGGGTTTAAGCACAGATTTTTCGTCAAAGACTACATTTCTGCTCAAAATGACCATTTTCTTTGATGGAGACTAGATCCTGAAGCCTTTAACTCCATCTTCATAGCCTACGAACACTCCTTTCTTGGCTCTTGGCTCTAGCTTACCCTCATTAACATGATAGTAAACTGTGCACCCAAAAGCTTTCAAATTTGAGTAATCAGCAACCTTTCCTGACCACATTTCTGTAGGCGTCTTGAGTTGTATGCCGGTGTGTGATCCGCGATTAATCAGATAATATGCTGTGTTCACCACTTCAGCCCAGAATCTTCTTTCTAACCCAGCGTTAGAGAGCATGCACCTCACTCTCTCCAGTAATGTCTGGTTCATTCGTTCAGCTACACCATTCTGTTACGGTGTATTCCTGACTGTGTGATGCCGAGCAATCCCTTTATCCTTACAGAACTGATCAAACTCAGACGAACATAATTCCAGACCATTATCAGTTCGCATCCTCTTTATCTTCTTTCCTGTTTGGTTTTCCACCAATGCTTTCCACTGCTTGAAATTCTTGAAAGCTTCACTTTTATGCTTCATCATGATGACCCAAGTCATCCTTGAATAATCATCAATCAGAGACATAAAATATCTGTGACCTCACAAAGACTCAACTCGAGATGGACCCCAAAAATTAGAGTGGATGTAATCAAGTGTGTTTTTTGTTATATGAATAACTTTGGGAAACTTGCTGCGATGTAGTTTCCCAAAGACACAATGTTCATAAAGCTCCAGACTTTTGACCTTATGACCATAAAGAAGATCATCCTTTGATAGAATCTGCATCCCTCTTTCGCCCATATGACCAAGTCTCATATGCCATATCTTTGTCATATCCTCCTAGTCAATCTCTGACGATGCAGCATTAGCTGAACCTGTAACAGTGGAACCTTCCAGGAAATACAAAGTACCATGCTTCATACCTTTCAAAATCACATCAGAACCTTTATAAACATGTAGAACTCCATCTTTTCCTGACCAGTTGAGACCCCTGCTGTCTAACAGACTCAGAGATATCAGATTCTTCGTCATCAACGGAATATGCCTGACTTCGTTTAACATGCAGAACTTACCATCATGTGTCCTCAACTTGATCGAGCCTATTCCAACTGCTTTGCAGACATGACTATTAGCCATTGAAATGCTACCTCCATCTACCTGATTATAAGTTCAAAACCACTCTCTCATTGGACAAATATGATAAGATGCTCCTGAATCAAGAACCCACACATCAGAGTGATGAGTGTGTCCATCAGCAACTAGAGCAATATCGTTTTCAGAGCTGCTGTCGCCATCTGCTACAGCAGCAGAACCTGGTTGATTTTCTGATTTCTTCTTCTTCTTTGGACAATCAGTTTTCCAATGTCCTTTCTCCTTACAGTAATTACAGGTGTCGCCTGGCTTGGGACCCTTTGAGAACGACTTTTTAGACTTCTTCTTTCCACCGTTTCCCTTTCCCTTACTGCCGATGGCAAACAGTCCAAAGGCCTGATTATCTGCACCTGTATTGCTCGCCTTATGGCGCAACTCTCTGCTATGAAGAGATGACCTAACTTCTTCCAGAGTCATAGAATCTTTACCAATAAGAAATGATTGAACAAAATTCTCATATGAAAGCGGTAAAGACACCAACAAAATCAAAGCAGCATCTTCATCTTCAATTTTCACATCAATATTACGTAATTCTAGTAATAATGTGTTCAACTGATCTAAATGATCCCTGAGTTGCGTACCTTCCTGCATTCGCATGCCAAACAGACATTGTTTCAGAAGAAGTTTGTTCGTTAGAGATTTCGTCATGTATAAGCTCTCTAACTTCATCCACAGATCGGCAGCAGTCTCTTCGTTTGAGACCTCAGTGATGACGTCATCTGCGAGGCACAACATAATTGTTGAACGTGCCTTTTCTTCTAGAATCGTCATCTCAACAGTGACTTCTCCCGTTGCCTTCTTCAACGACGTCCACAGACCTTGTTGTTTTAACAAAGCCCGCATCTTGATCTGCCATAGACTGAAACTATTTCTCCCAGTAAACTTTTCGATTTTCACGTTCATCGCAGACATCTTTCTCTCTAGAAAACAAAACCCCGATCGGAAACCGAAAGCTCTGATACCAGTTTGTTGTGCGGAATTAATGAAAGATAAAATAATAAACAATCAAAAAACACAGATTTGCGTGGTTCACCAACGTTGTGTTGGCTAGTCCACGGGCAGAAGGAGAATAGTATTATTAGGAGGCGAAAATCAGATTACAATGATTAGGTTTACATAATGGGGTATTTATAATACCCAATCTAACCTAATCCCACTAGGAACCCATGATCCTAATCCCACTAGGAACCCATGATCCCAATCCCACTAGGAACCCATGATTCCAATCCAACTAGGAATCCGAAACCCAATACTACTCCGAATAGGAAACCCATGATTCACGACATTATCATAATTAGTAACATATCACAAACATTAAAAAAAAATTGTTGATTAATTTTAAACATGTCCATATTAAACATTTTAAATCCAAACATCAACAGTTCAATATAACTTTATCAAACACTAATAATTAAAAAGTTAATAATAAACAGCTAACAGCTTACTGTAATTGCAAACAGCTAACAGTAACTGTAACAGCTACTAGCTAACAGCTGAACCAAACAGACTCTAAGTTAACGGTTGAACCAAACATATTCTTAATAAATATAATATATAATTCAATCATGATTACATTAATTAATTACTAGGTGCCTTCTATCTGAGGTGGCATACATGTTGTCTATCCGTGCGTTTCATGTCATTCGGAGGACCCTCAATTCACATTTGGACACGTGTATTGTAACCCCACACAATAATTAAAATAGTTGGTCCTCTTATAATATACATGGGTTCATGTTACACGTGTCAAAATATGTATGGAAGGTCCTCCATTTGACATGGAAAACCGGATGCTTCTAATAATTTACCGTGTTTCATGGCAAAGATAGTTATAGATGGATTGACATCAATCTAATTTTTTTTCTTGATGTGTCTTTTCATGGTAATGTATTTTTGAATTAGTCTTTATTTAGAACTAGTCTTACTGACCATGACTTGTACGTTTCCTTATTTTACACATGATTTTTTTTTTATTATTATTGAACAGTATTTCAGTTATTATTGTAATGTTCTAGCAATTGGTCATGGAGATAAACCAAGACATATTCCAATACAACGACAAATAACAAGTCTTTTACTTATAAAACTTCACTATATTAAATTTTAGGAAATTAAATTAATTGTTAATTTGTAATTTATTATGCATTTATTTACATGTAGCAATTAAGTTTTATTTGGACAGAGAATATCGTACATAAATTATCATAATATTTTAAATCTTGATGTACAGTACATGGTAATTAACGGTGAATATATAAATCCATATTTAGGAAGTGTTTGTTCAGGTTGACTCCAAACCATATAAAATATTGTGTTTGGTTAGATTTATACGATAACAACTTTTAGTTTCTTTTTTTTACAGAACAATAGTGATTTGGAACTTTTAATTAATAGTCGTTTGTATTTATTTGATATTGACAAAATTATCTTTCTTGTTCTTATAAAAGACATTTATTTTTTAACGTTATTCATATGTGTATAATATTATTGCCGAAATAACAAGGTTTTACTTCCTTCAATAAATCAATATTTTTAATTTTTATTTAGAGTACTTTTATTAATTTGTGTATTCTAATTTTTATAATTTATTTGTTGACTAATTTAAAACAGGTCATATCAGACATTTTACATACTAATAACAACATCTAATCATAATTTTACGAAACACTAATAACTAATCAACTAATAATAAACAACTAACACCAACCGCAAATAACTAATGGCAATAGCAATACTTACTAGCTAACCGCTAAACCAAATGGGCCTTAATACATCAAGGATTCCTATACTTACAATTCGCTTTAAAAAAAATAGGTTTAATAGATATCCAGCCCCCTAAACTTGTAACTTTTTTTCACCTGGCCCCCTCAACTTATGAGACAACCTCTCAACCCCCTTAACTCTCCAAAAACATCACATATAACCCCTTAAACTTGCAATTTTTTTCACCTGACCCCCTCAACTTAGGGGACAACCTCTCAACCCCTTCAACTCTCTAAAAACATCACATATAGCCCCTTAACGCCTACGTGGTTCTGACATGGAATAAGTTGGGATTGCACTTTAGAAAGCGCGTGAAAGTTGGCTTTAGAAACTTAAACGGTAAAAAAATCCCCTTTCTTCTTAAATCCCTAACGTTCTTCTCCTCAGAAATCATTCCTTCCTCTTTTCCGATTCCTTCGATTCACCTCTTTTCTGTCTCCGATCGGTCTCCGATTCAAGTTCAACAATAAGTATTCATCTCCTTCATCTCCTTTATTCCTCCTCTACCTTCTTTTTATTCTTCTTCTAGTTTGCCTCTTTCTTCTTCTGAGATAATTCCTTTTTTTTTGTCAATTAGGTTAGGGGTTGTGTTGTTCTTGAAACCGATTTCATGGTGGGTACTCATGAATCATGTTTTTGTGGTGAATATGTTGTACTTAAGGTTTCGTGGAAACCTGCAAATCAAGGAAGAAGACTCTACGGATGCCCAAATTATGGGTAATTTACTGGATTTACATGGAAAATTTAAGAAAAAATTGACACATGGCATTGGTGTGGTAAACAGTCAAGCGCGTTTTCTACACGGGTCAATATTTTGACCGGATATAGGGGTGTAAGGGGCTGTATGTGATGTTTTTAGAGAGTTGAAGGGGTTGAGAGGTTGTCCCCTAAGTTGAGGGGGTCAGATGAAAAAAAGTTGCAAGTTTAAGGGGTTGTATGTGATGTTTTTGGAGAGTTAAGGGGGTTGAGAGGTTGTCCGTTAAGTTGAGGGGGCCAGGTGAAAAAAAATTATAAGTTTAAGGGGCTAGGTATATATTAAGCCAAAAAAATATCTTTGTTAATCTTTTAAATTTGCTTAACATATTTCCAGTGGCAGATCCATCATGCACTGAAAGGCGATCCTTATCGTGATTATTGGTGTTAAATTGATATTGTTTAGTATTTTTACACAAAAATTTAAAGCCTCCTTCACATTTGCCTAGAATTTTTGGCATTTTTCGACGATCATTGGTGTTCAAGTCCTCCCTAAACCCATGTTGATTTGTCCCTGCATGTTTCATTAGTCTAATCTATGTGGTAGAACAAGAAAAAAAAGTGAACAATTTAAAGGATAAAGTAAAAAAAAAAAAAACTCTTATGCTATCACGTTTTTTCAAACATATATATGTGGATTTTTTTTTTTTTTTTTTTTTTTTTTTTTGCAAACGATGACCGAAGTTTTCGTTTTGCTAAACGATGATCTTTTTGTTTGACACTATAAAAATGATTGTTAACAATCTCAAAATGGAAAATTCCAAGAATTAAAGTTGTTTAGTACTACATTTATTCTGCATCCAATTTTTTTTTTCCAAAATCATTATTTTCAGAGTTTTCTCTCTCTAAACATTTAAGTTTTCTTTCCTCACCAAACAACACCTAAATGACATTAAAATTAAAAAGTTGAAGAATTTGCTTAGAATATCATCCAATCTTTAAATGTTTCAATTTTGAGGTTGTCAATAATAATTTTAATTTTGAAATCCTTGTTTTTTTTGCAAATTGAAAAACCTCCATTATTTCTTTTGTCGTAAACGAAAAACCTCCGTCTTTATTTGGACAAAAAAATTCCACAAATACTTATTCAATAAAATGTGAAATTTATGGATTTTTTAAGGGTCAAATACATAAATATCATAATTAAGTACAAAATTACAACTAAGTCATATCACTAAACTTTATTCTTAATATATCATTATTTTCTATATATTATGATTTTACACTATGATTTAAAAAATCTAGATTCCAATTCATAAATCATAAACCTTAGAAAATATATTCTAGATTTCTAATTTATAAATTCTAATCCTTAAAATATATTAAATGTACTGATTTTATTAGTTTGACATAATCCAAAATTATAACTGGACGTAGTTGTAAATAGTTTTTAAAAGGTGAATTTCGTAATTTTCCCTTTTTTAAAAAACTTTACCTAATTTAAAACACATTCAGTTTTTTTGTTTTTTTTTTTTTGTTTACTTTGCCATGCTATTTTTGTGGACTTTACCCTTATTACTCAGGTTAACAATATTGTAGATAAGTTTAAAAGCTAAAAAGACATTTTCCAAATTTACAAGTATTAAGCTTTTCTCTTTCTTTCCATGAAAATCAGATGCTATGAACAACTTTACTCAAATTTGCAGTGAAAGAATACAAGAATAATCTCAACCTAATAATCTAAATCGAAAGCAACTCTCAAAGCTCCTCACGTTCCTCCAAGATTGGATCCAAAACGGGAGTCCAGTGCCCAAATTTTTCCAACCGGCAACCGGAGATACCATTATCCTTTTCCAAAAGTTCACTTTCACTCCCCGTCTCTACTCCAATCTCCACAGCCGGCAAAACCTTAGCCCCTCTCAGTCTCTTCCGCGAAAACTTCACACTAACAGACTGTATAATTCTCATCTGAGACTCAGAAACTTTATGATTAACACTAGTTAAAGGAACAAGCAGGTAAATCTTAGAAGGCAAAAGGTCATCTTGAGCTCGCAAGGCAATTAGACGTCCAGTCCGAAGAATATCGTGCAAAGGAGAGAGGACAAAACCAGGATGTTCAAGCATGAGTTCTGCAGATTTAAGAGGTAGTTTAATTCTGGTGAAATTGCCTTTAAAATCCATCAGTTTTGCTGTTTTAGGTTTGGATAAGGAGATGTGGAAGCATGAGGAAGTATGGTTGCCCATTTTTTGATGTTGAATGAGTTAAAAGTGATTAAGGAGTTGTTTATGGAATTAGGGAAGATGTATTATATATATATATATAAAAGAAGAGAGTGAAGAAGGAGTAGAGAGTGGGATAAAGAAGGGGTCAAGAGTCAAAAGTTAAAACAAGAGGATATTATTAGTAAGAAAAATGTGGAAGATGAGATGAATGAGACGACAACGCGCATTTCCATTTTCTAATGTGTTGACGATGTTCTAATTCCAATTATTGGCTTATGCTTTTCATTGTCATTGAAGGCATAAGCTAGTTTGCTTTCGCATTTACTTTTTTTTTTATAAGGGTGAGGAGATGTAGCGGTTAAGACTTGGCAATTATCGTGTTCGTGTTATATTATTTTCAGTTTCGTGTTAAAAAGAGTAAATCCAAAAATTTACGTGTTACAATCGTGTTACCCTGTTCGAATTAGTATTGATTTCATGTCATGTTTTCAGATTACATGTAATTTTGTTATGCATATAACTTAAAAATATAAGAATATATATTATTTTTAAATATTTTATGTCACTTTTAAGAATAGTATGTTGACATTAACCGTTGAAAAGTCCGCTAGTATCATGCTAGAAGGTTATGTAATGTGTTTATAACGATTTAGAAAGTTCGAATCATATTTACAAGTAGTACTTATATATAAAAAACAAGTAATAATTATAATTTTATTATCTTTAAATATTCGTGTCGTTTTCGAGTTAGCATATCAACCTTAACTCAATCCAAAAATTTGCATGTCAGTTTCGTGTCAACCCAAAAATAACATATTACCTCTAAGCTAAACTCAAACACTAAAATGGTATGTCGATTTCGTATCGTGTAATTTGATCGTGTTTACTTTTGCCACCTCTAGACAGGATTGTAAATGAGCCAAGTCGCTCATAAACGGCTCGATAAAAGCTCGATCGTATTCAACTCGATTTGTGTACAAGCCGAGCTTGAGCACGAAAGCTCGCAAGCAGGCTCGATTATAGGTTAATGAACAAGTTCATGAGCAAACTCGGTTATAATGTTATGAACATGCTCGTAATTAAGTTTGGTTTGATTATTTTTTAATAATAATATTTCTATATAGAGAGAAATGTAAAACAACGTAGTTTTGTGTAAACATTATTTTTGTAGATTTCAAAACTATGTAGTTTTGTGTTAAAGAAATTTCAAATCAATATAATTAATGAGTGTTTGCGAGCAAAGTTCATAAACTGAATTAAATGAGCTGCTCACGAGCAAAGCTCGTGAACATACTCGTTAACAAGCTTGTGAACAGTTCACGAACAAAATGTTGACTTCGATCTTGTCAATTTTCTGACGAGCCGAGTCTGACAGGCCAAAGCTCGGCTCAATTACAGTCCTAAAAACAGGGTTGCAAAAGACTTAGGAAAGTATTATACTCTTTTTAAAAGGGGTCAACATTTAAATCACTTTTTCGTATATTTTTCAGTTGATTAACTTAAAATTTTATTTTGATTTATTTTTCTATGCAAACTACCAGAAAGTTAGGAAAATATTTTGTTGCACAATATTTTTCGACAAACAAACGGACACATGTTTCCAATTCAAATATCAAACATTTAAGAGGTTCTCTTATGACAGAATTAGGGCTTAATACATCTCTTATGATGAAATTAAGGCTTAAGACATCTCTTCTCCTACTCTTGCTCTCAGCACTTGGTCCAAAATTTCAATTAGAAACGACTGTAAAGGGTAAAATTGTCTTTATGGATCCCATATTTAAGTGAAAAAACTTTGTCAAATTACGCTACATCAACATTTTTAATAGTTAGCATGTTAAACTGTTGTAGCAGGTCATAAGCACCACATTACATAGTCATTCCTAAGTTCGAGTATTTATGTGTAAAAATGAAGTCTATAAACACGAAAAAGCTTATTAGTTTTTCGCTTATTAGAATATATAGGTATTATTTCTATTTATGTTTTCTTCATCATTGTCCAATCCACTTACAATTAAACCAATGTAGGATTAAGGGGTAATTGTAGTTTACTTTATGATTTGATGCGTTAGAACCGAGTGCACTACAAAAATGTGTTATGTGTATGTATCTAGTCACGAGGATATATTCAAAAGATTCATAACAAACAACGATTAGAGACAATTGTATCTTGTTTTATCAAATAATAAAATCCAGTAAAGATCGGATATCGAATCCAAGTGTGTTGTTTTTAAGCAAGTATTGTCTTGTTAAGATTTTATTAATGTTTAGGCGATTAAATAAGTGAACTTTTAGAATTACTTCTACTCATCGTCCTGTTCCTGTGTGACAGATTTTTAGCATGCTTTTTTCCCATTCGCAAGTATAAATTGAGGTGTGGTAAGATTGATTCAATGGAATGTGTTCTAATGTCTTAACTTAGTTTCATGCAAGTAATTATAATAATCTTAGTCTAATCTCGTCAACCCCTTCTGGTGTTAATCGCCCTTTTTTCCCCACTAGGGAATGGTCGAAAACTATGGTCAGAAACTAAAGATCCGTAAGTTCTTAGAGGATTGTCAATCCTACGATTTTTGGAGGCTTTATCCCTGGTAAGGTACGCTAACATAAACTTGGATAATTGTAAGGCGATTTAGACATAATTACACAAAGAGAAAGCAGCATGATAATCAAAGCAAAAAACAAAAGAATGAACAATTATTGAAATCAAAATATGGAAATATGTTGATGGAAACAAACACCCGAAGGTTAAACAATAGTACAATCTAGATTCAACCATATGCTATAAGTCTTAGCAGAAAGAAATAGAATTATACACTTAGAGCACTTGCTAACTCGGTACTAATGTTCCATCGATATGAACGCGGGGGAACACTTCGCTTGTTAGAGAATGGATTGGCGAAGTTCTTCAATGGAATGATAGATCGATGAAGTAACAACTAGCTCAGAGTGATACCAAGGAATACAAAATCTGAAAATTTGAATATTTAAAAATGAATTCGAAGTGAGTTTATATAGAAAAATAAGCCTTAGTGATATAATAATAATTAAATTACACTTTAAAAAAAGTTGGAAAATTTTGAAAATATGAAAATTTTCATCATATTGACACGACATGTTCTCTTGTTCATCCGCAATGTTGAGGTTCACTAGGCGCTGACATGACGTGTTCGCAAAGCTGGCACGCCATGTTGAGATCGTAGGGGTGAAGGCGGAAGACACTAGTCCTTGCCACAACGTGTTGGGCATTTTAACACATCGTGTTGAGGCTTTTGCACAAAACCCTGCCTACCTGCTGGCTTGAGATAGTGTGTTGGAAAAGCTGACACGTCGTGTTGACTAATTAAGCTCACGAGTTTGGATAGATTTTGGCAATTCTTCTCAACAATTTCCCTCAACAAAAAATCCGTAAAATCAAGCTCAAGTCTCTTCCATCTTGAATTAGCATCAAAGGTGGATTAAAACCATCTTTCAACCATAAATCAAATTTAATTTCAAAACAAAATTCTTATAAACTAAAATCCTAACAAATTTAATTAATTAAAATTTGAAATTTAAAACAACTAAAGTATTTAATTATTTCAACTTAAGAAAGAAAATTAAAAGACATAAATGTTGAATAGGGAAATAAAAAAATCCTACTTCAAAACCTGAATAAAATGGACAACTAAAACTTAAACTAAAAATGATTCAAACCTAAAAGCTAGAAAATCAATACAAAATGTAAAATAAGGACAAAGCATGCATTTTACTCAAATTACTAAGAAAAATAGTTTAAAGTCAAAATATCCTAAAAATCGAACTAAATAATAATAAGGATTTTACATCCCGATTAACCTTCTCACACTTAAAATTTTACTTACCCTCAAATAAACCAAACCAACCCGAAAAATTGACTAACTGAACTAGCAAACCTCCCATTTCACCAAGTGACCAGCCCCAGCTAAGCATTTGTACAAACAAATATTCGAGAAGCAAATAAGTAAACAAAGCTCAAAAAGCCTCAATCCAATTATAAGAATTCACATTTTAACTAAGGAAGTCTTGATTAACCGAACAAACTCAAAGAGAATAAAGTTACTAAACACCTCACATATTATTGTTCACTCATTCACACAAATTTAAAATGACTTGGTATTTATTCTCATCTTTACACTAATTAGAAGTCAATATGAGTTTACATGTTCATTTAAAAACAATCTTGAAATTGGGTTGTAACCAAGCTAATGTTAAAGGGTATGGAAATGGTCAATTTAGGTACAAGTTCTAACAACTAAACAAAAATATAGTCAATGGAATTTGAGAACTATTTTTCTAGCAAGCAAAAAAGAACTTGAAATCCTCTAATTTTTTATAAGAAATGTTTTATTTGGAACAAGATCATACATTTGACCTTTATTGAATTTTATTAGAGGACAATAAAAAGTATTGTTCTTCAAAATATACAAAAAGTTCAACTTCCTAGCAAACTTTTGAAAGTTAAGAATGTGATGCCAAATCAAATTTTAATCCTAGAACAAAGATATAAAAGTTATTTAAGAAGTTGGGGTTTACATGCTAAGGTTGGTTATAACAAAGAAAAATAGGTTTTCTAGAGAAAAGAATATGCTAGGTAGGTGAATCTACAAGCATTTCCAGAGACCCTTAGTTCATTCTCTAAAAGTAATATAAATAATTGACTCTTAGTGATTTGACATATGATCTCCAACAATAGTTTTCACATGCACTTCTTATTTATCGTTTTATTTACCAATAGTGAGAGGATGGAAGCACTAAGTGTGGAGATAGACTCTCTATTAATAGAGATGATGGAGAGACTTTTAGTTATTTGAGGAGCCATTAAGAGACTGTTGGAGCTGATTTTTAATTTTCACTCCTCAAATTTTAACTTAAAAGCCAAGCTAAGAGGTTGTTGGAGACGCTCTAACAAAGCTAACAGAAGTACCTTCGGTGAACAGTGACTTTGCAATATGAGTGAAGGCATTTGTGAAATCAATACCTTTATGTTTAGGTACCATTGTCTGACCTGATGCATTTAAAAGATTTCTCAAACTGTGTTGTGGAATAATAACATAATGCCTGATCAAACTTCTTGTCTGAGACTTGTGTTTCATCAAATGGATCTAGGTGAAACCAGTTGAATAATCCACAATTGCAATAAAGAATTCAAAACAAGCAACTGGCCATGCAGAGCTTAAAAAAAAGGTAACTTTCTCTGTTTGGCAAATGGCAAATGGCAAATGTCATAAACAAATCAACATTGAAAAGGAAATGTAAACTGAGATGAAACACTGCTAAGCATTCAGAATAACTGCTAGATAATAAGTTGTATTGAAAACCTGGTATTCATAATACATTTTATGGAGTACCAAATTTGCATTCACAGGAACCATGCCAATGTATTTTACTTCTACAATTAGGTAAATGAACTAGAAAGATTGTTGACTGATTTATAACTTGAAAAATATTTCACATCACAGATAGCGTGATTAGTGGCCCTGTTTCAATGATCTAGCAACAGGAATTATAAGCTATTAAAGAGAGATAAGGCCAAGGAATTACCGGTTTTAGGAGCCTCAAATGAATAGGAAATAGTTGCATTTGCCTTTCAGAATTTTCTGTTTAAAAGTGACTTGTATGTGAGGATGAAGACAGGATAGTTATCAGCTCCTTGGTTAAGGGATATAAATCAGATTTCACTGAATTGGTGGAGAAGAGTGGCTGGATTTGAACTTGTAGCCTGTGGAAATCCATGTTTACAATAGCAGGTGTCCTCTATATGCCCTACATTGCCACAATAAGTACATATTGGCAGTGGCACAGCCAAAACTAAATACTATGAGAGTCAATGGATGAAAAGTTGCCATAAATTTGGGGGACCGATGTACCCTCCGTGACCCCATGTCCCTCTGCCCCTGGTTGAACTCTTTCAATGGCTTTTGCCGCCTGAAAATGGAGATTAGGGAAAGGGGAAAATAAATCATGATATTATTTGAATGCTTAACAAATACTATTTAAAATAATTACCTCTTGATCCCAATCAGTGCATACAATTACTGTAACAAGTGCCACAATTTGTACTAAAAGCCCACATATGATTCCCATCCACAGCCCCTAATAACGAAAAATGTACTTTTTCCTTAAAATTGTGCCACTTATTTATATGTTTTATTAGTGTAAAAGGAAACTTACCATGCCTCCAAAATTTAATACAAAAGCAAAGAGCAAGGCACAAGGAATTGCCACAAAATAATAAGCCCCAAAGTTGATAGTTGCACATAAATTTTGCCATCCACATCCTCTAGCAGCACCTATACATACCACCAAATTGGCCTCAAAATATTAGTGTTTCTTTTTCCTTCTTCTTCGATGAGTTCGGGCATGAGATAAAAAGAAATTAAAACCTGAAAGTACACATTGGAATCCATCTAAGAAATCAGATAAAGCTAGCAAAGGCATCATTCGAGCAACATATTTGATCACTTGATGGTCATTGCTATATAGTTTTCCCCATACTTGGCGTACCAAAATTGTAGCTATTCCAATGGCTGCACCCTCTGAAAGTGCCATTATGATCATTACATTCACAGCCAAACGGGCGCCCTGTGGCCGCCCTGCACCCAGTTCGTTTGATACTCTTGTGCTGATAGATAATTTTTAATCATAATTAAAGAAAGAAATAAAATTTAATTGAAATTTTTGAAGAAATTGAAGTAACCTTATGGCACCACCGAGCCCCACAGATATCATATAGACCATCCAACATGTATTAAGGCTGAGAAGAAATAAGTAATAAAGGAAAAGATATTAGTTAGATAGTTAATGCAGCTGGTGTTTCCAAACAAAATAAGAACAAAAAGGAGTTACCTTATTGACAAAACAGATGTCTCTAGTTTGGGATTAGGGAGAAGACCAGAAAGGAGAACTACCAAATCAAATGCCCAGTATTCCAAGCTAGCGACCGATAACATTAAGTAAACCAGCCTTGTTAACATGTTTGTGTTATTGACCTTCTCAAACTCTACTTCGTTTTGTTAAATCTAGGGCTATCAATTTTTTACACTATTTAAAGAGAAAAACCGTCTAACACGACCCGTTTTGACACGATGATAATTTTGTCGCATTTACAACATATATAAACCACTAAATCAATCATACAACATACCAAATCATGAATGCTGAAGGAATTGCAAGCTTCAGAAAGCTGAGGATATCATGCATTGCCTCCTTAGAAAACCCAATCCAAGTGTTGATGCAAGCTGGAGATAATTTTATATACATTGCTAAAAGGAATACATTAATCCAATAGGAAATGCTAATTGCTAAGGCAGCTCCTTTACTTCCAAGTCCACATTTAAAAACAAGAACCCAACAAACAAGAATATGAAAAACAAGTGTAACACCAGAGGTAACCACCATAGGAAATACATTGCTTTGAGTTTGAAGAAATCTGTTTTGACATTGCAATATGCCGTAGGCGAAAAGGCTAGGAATCATCCATTGATTAAATATTCCTGCTCCAATTGCTATCTCATGATTTTGGCCTAGAATTGTGAGGATAGAGCTAGTGTAAAACCAGATGATTGCTAAAGGAATGCTTAGTACTAATAAGGTTAGGATTGCTCTTTGAGTATGAATTCCAAGCATATGATATTCTTTTGCACCGAAGGCTTGTCCACAAACTGTCTCTAATGCACTTCCCATACCTAGCTACAGTTTTAGATTCTATCACATTTTAATTGAAATTAGGAATCTAGATTGAAGAGAAGAAGAGTTTACCAGAACACTGAAACCAGTGACGGCAGCAAAAGAGGAAGCGACGGAAGCACTAGAAAGAGGAAGCTGACCAAGATGCCCAACAAACATAACTGAAATACCTTGAAGGCAACATTGAAGTATACTAACACCAATAAGTGGCCCTGCTAGCCACGCTTGCTTCTTTGCTTCCTCAACAAAATCTCCTCTGCTACATAATTCTTTATCATCATCATCCCTTTCAATTAGACAACATTCAACTCCTGATTTTTCTCCTTTTTCCATTCTTCTGAGTATTTTATGTTCTAAATTGGGGGAAAGAAATTAAAACCCAAAATTAAATCTTAAACCTACATATTATATTATGCATGGAAACGGATTGAACTGAAAAATAAAAATAAAAAGGAAGACTAACCTGCTGGGTGGAGGCCGTGGTGGACCAGAGATTGGTGGTGGCGGGATTTACGATTTGGGATTTTTTTGTTTTTTCTATAAGTTCAGGGATTTAGAATCGGGAATTTGGGATGTTCTCAGGTGGTGGCATTGACTTGGAACCTAATATTTATACGGTAACGTACATGCTGACGGGTAACCATTAGATTGAGGTTTTATTTATATATTTTTTTTAATGAATTAACTTATACTGTGTCAAATTTTTTTTTTAATTTTAGTTATGTATTGTCAAGTATATTATTCAGCAAGAATCATGTCAAGTTGTCCAATTTAATGAAAAACTGTTAAACTTATCATCCATGTTGAAGTGATCTTTAAGATCCTTTGAAACATCAATTGTGAATAAAAGTTGCAGCTACTTCGCAAAAAAAGTTGAAATATCTTATGACAGAATCAAGTTGTGTACATGGTTAAATAAATACAATAATAGAAATAAGAAATCTTCAACCATTAAAATCATACCTTGTTGCAAAGATTATTCAACAGTGCAACATACACAAAATGAACTCTAACAGGAGACAAACTTCTATCTTCGGGTTCAAGATACAACGAAATAAATACATTCCATATTGCCCAAAGATAAATTATGATAGAAACTTCAATTCTAGCTCTACCGTAACACGACTACAGCAAGAAACGCAAATTTCAATTCACAAACAAGCAGAGCAAAGAACTTGCTGCCACAAAGTAAATTTTACAGAGCAGTGGCATTAATACTTCTTTCAACATATATCCAGACCACAATACATCCAATTTAAACAGACGGATGAATGTAACTTCTTTTGTATGACATGGCGTGCTGCGGTTGCTAGGGGCTTCTTGGTTCTGCCTTACACATTTTCCAGATAGGTATCCTACTTAATGTACTGTGATACCCACTTGAAGCCATCACCGTATCCCATTTTGCGGACAATGCTGCACATGAACACCTCAAGAGGGCGTAAATTAGAATCTTCAAGGTTCACCTTCCCTTTGCCGGTTGTAAAGTTAGTGAGGCCCAGGTGGTATCTCAGCTCATCCTCTGAAGCAGCATAAGGTATGTCAATCTTGTTTCCTAGAATGAGGAATGGAACATTTGCCAATGCCTCATCGGAGAGGAGAGCATCCAGTTCTTTCTTTGATTCTGCAAGCCTCTCTTTGTCAAAGGCATCAACCAAGTATACCACAGCATCCACCTTCGATGCAGCCCAAAAGATAAACGCATTATCAGCAATTCATGCTGAAAGCAATTATTTGCACAAATTTCAAATAAAAATACATAATGCAAAAGTGTGGTTGAGGGCATAAAGGACAAATGCCTGCCGCATGGAAAACATTCGAATCTCTGATCAAGAGATAAAACATGAGAGAAGAGACAGAAAAAGAAGCATCAATATCCTATTAATCATTTTCACAATTAGGTAAGTCTGTAGCAAAGTAAGCTAATAATTGACTGTCAGAATCACTATGTATACGATGCAAACTTGTTTCCACGTACTATATAGGTGATTGACCCAAGCACTTTCCAAACTGGGAAGCGATCCAGAAAAACGACCATTCCTTTATGTGGCCATTGCAAATTCCAGCAAGGAAATGCCTTTTTCCCCCTCAAAAAGGAGAGTGAAGAAAAGAAACACTGAGGGGTTTAAAGCCATTCTCCTTCACTGACAAGTTACTCAGTACTTGCTCTTACAAGCATACTCTTAAAAGAATTTTATTGGAAAATTAAAATTTACAAGACATGCCATGTAAATCATCAAGACAACAAAGAAACAAGACCAAGTATATAAGAAGAGCATGCAACATACTTTGAAAGAACTAGACTGGACCAATCACATAAAATTTCCGAAATTTGGCATGAAAGCAATTCATATCAACAAGGATACATGCAAGCAAGAACATGATGATGCAATAAACAATAGCTTCTCGCCTATTAACATTTATTCCTTTCTTGTCACTTCAAAACATGCTAAACTTTAGCAGAGGTGTGATAATATTAATACCTTAGTGAAAAGGTGCACATAGTTACTGGAGTTTGAAAGCATTTTATAATTCCACTCACTTGAATTGGGAACCAAAAACGTATTTAAGGAGATGCCTATGAGTCCATACCCGGACAATAACTAAATCGCAGTTTGGTGTGGTTCTAGCGGAGACATTGCAAAAGATGCAAATTTACAGAAAAATATGAAAAACATAAACAAATACTTGAAAAAAAAAAAATCACCATGCTTAAATTTGCTCATACAACTAGAAAAATAATAGTAATAAAAGCATCACTACAAATTAACATACAAACAACAGAACTTTAGATACCAAATAAGAATAAATAGGAAGCAGTGTATTCTAAATTTCGACATCAATACACATAATTTGAAAAAAATACATCCAAGAGAATAAATAAAACATGTTAAACAATGTAATATACACAGTTTATCTATTAGGTTCACCCTAAAGTATTCCTTTACTATCTCAGGCCTAATTTGGAGAAAGCCATTTTAGGTTGCTGTTTAAGCCAATAGAGGAATGCATACCAAAATATAACTTGAATAACAGAAAGAATATTTGTTGACCCACTTGAGAACATATACAGCGGCAAAACTAGCTCTTCTATTTATGAATAGTTTACCTTGGCATAGTAATCTTTCCAGACTCTTCGAGCAATCTGATGACCTCCCAAATCGAAGGCCTTAAACTTAATTTTCCCAATACTGAGCTCTTCAGATGTAGGATACTGAGTAGGCTGATGCTGAACCAATCTCTGCAATCCGAACAAAATTTTAACAATAGCGTAATGCTCTCTTAAATAAAAGCTGGGGAGCCAGCAGAGGGGAGGGAGATTGGGAGAAAGACACAGATCATTACAATTTTACCTGAAACCCCGAAATTGAACTAATTGAACCAAAAAGTGTTTAACTCTTACTATAGTTGGTATAGAAAGTAAAGAGACAACATCTACAGATAAGTAAAGTAACAAAAAATTGTCCTCAATATAAACAATTAATGAACTACCCTCATGAAACAGACTGACACCTAGTACGAGAGTAAATTGAATGAATATCTGGTAAAAGTTTTACATGCGTTCAGTTACAGAAGGACCAATTGAAAAAATCAAATCAGAGATCTAGACTCTCGTTTCCCTAATCAAAATATCAAGTTATACAGAAAAATGGGAAAAAAGAATTAACGAACCTCGTCTTTCAACATGTGAAGCAAAGTGGTTTTTCCGGCATTATCAAGCCCTAGAAATAAGATCTTGGCCTCTTTCTGCCACAATCCGAGAGAGGCGAGGACACCGTAGAACCAGTCAAGGAGAAACATGGCTTTTGTGGTTTAGATGGTGATAAGATTATCAGATCCCAAGTCGAGAGAGCTCGAGTATGCTACTGTCTTCGCAAGCCGGTGAGAGAACCAGGTCGATCCGATATTCGAAGGCGCTGGTTAGTGGTTACTACTTAGGATGACATGATGAAATACAAACAATTATCAATTACGGAAGAAAAGAAAAGAAAAAAAGAATATTTCTTTTTGGTCTATAAATTAATAATGTTGGGACCATGAATTTTTTTTTTTTTTTTTTAAAAACCATGGAATTTTATTAATTTAGAGAGTTATTAATTAATCGATAAATTAATAATTATTAATTTATAGAGTGATTTTAATTTTTTAAAAAATAAAGTTTAAATTACTAATTTAAATAAAGTTTTTGTTTAAAATCAATAAACAAATAAGATTAAATGTACATTATACAAGTTAATTGAATTTGGAAGTTCATTGTATCTATGTTAAAAATATTCAATGTATCATAGTTAATGAATTACTATATAAATTTATATGAAATGTTGTTTCAAATCATACCAAAAATAGACTTCTTATGAATCTGCCACAACGAATTTAGAGGAAGCAACCACTAAAAACATTCATGAACTTGAGGGAATGATTTGTCAGCTTGGTTACCGCAATCCAATAGATGTCAATTAAATATTTGATTATCCAGGTGAAAACAATGAATGCTCAAGTTTAGAAGAAATTGTGTCGAATGTTAAGCAAAATTCAATTGAGGATGAAGCTGGGGATGATTCGGTACCTTTGAAACGAGTCACAAGAAAGGAAGCAATCATAGCATCATTATCATCTCTTTACAATTTTCTGTTACAATTTGACAAGGATATGCCGGCACTTTTGAATACACTGAGAATAGTTAGAGATGAAATTCAATTAGATTTAAATTTCAAGAAATTATCTTAAGTATGTATAGCTATATATATTTTGCATATGTATTTGAGAAATTATTAATTGAAATATGTATTTGAGAAATTATTAATTTATAGAGGTAATAATACAATGTATTTATAAAGGGTTATTCCAGAAAATTATTATCTTATTAATTTATTGAAATTGATCATTTTTTTAACTAGCCCAAGTCGGGACTAGAAGAAATTATTATTTTAAGGAGTTTATTAATTTATTGAGTATTAATTTACAGAGGTTTTACTCTACATCATCCGCTGCATGAATTTATCGAATAAATTTAATTAAGCCTATGAACTTTTAAAGTGTACTCATTGCTTCCGTATGATGTTGTACGCGTCTTGAGAAAGTATATATCGAAACACATAGAAAGAAAAAAAATTATTATTTTTACATGAAATCCAATATCTTCTATTACTTAGGTAAAACTTTAATGTTTCTGACTCTAGCTGTAACAAATATTTCTTTCAGTGTATTGGACTATTAAAATACAGTAACAAATGAACAATTTTATTATATAATTCATAGGGTTAGGGCTTTTATGGTGAAAATAATAATTAACCCCGTTTCTTTTTTTAGTATCAGTTCAAATCCGACGTGTCGTTTACGTATCAATTCGTTTGATTTTTCCAAAATATGTGTAACACACTTTCCATATCCAGTTTACTTGTTTCCAACCAATGAATTAATTTACTACATTTGTGTAATGATATTTTAAACCAGTTAATATTGAAACAATTTGAAAATTGAAAGGCTAAACAAGTTTTTTTTAGATAAGTTTGGGTGTATGATGCATTAAGCTTTTTTCTTGCAGGAGTAATCGGACATTTTTTTTTTAAGTAATCGGACATTTTGTAAACAATAGTAATATATGTCATAATTTTAAAAAAATCACGTTGTTTTACATGTGCACGAATCATTCAAATTCTAATAAATAATTTTATCGTAAAGATTCTAGAAAATAATATACATAAAAAAGTTAAACGATAATAACAAATAATTTTATCCTCACAAAAGATATTCTCCTTTCTAAATAATTATATTTTAACCATGAGGTTGTGGTGGAGTGGTAAAAGCTCTTCATCCCTTAACCAAAGGTTCAAGGTTTGATCTTTCACCTTTGGGGATAGAAAGAATTTCTGTGGCCAGCAATCCCATCCATAGAGGTGCAAACCATCTGCGAAAGGGCGGTGGATACCCTTACGAATAAAAAAAAATATATTTTGAGTTCGTAGAAAAAAAATTGAATTAACTACAAAAATAAAAAGAATCTAGTGGTTATGGAGATTCAGGGTCGTCTTAAACTTTTTGGAGCTCTGTGCTAATTTTTTTTATCAAACCCGTAATATTTAGTAGAATTTTGTATTAAGAAAAATATAAAAAGAAATGAATGAATGGAAAGATTGTGAATTTTGAATTGTTGAATATATAAATTACATATGCGCTTAATATAGCAAAACGGTGTAAATAGATCTTATTACATTATATTATTTTTTTTTCAATTTAAGCTAATATCTATATTTGACTAAGCACGTCTTAAATTTTGGAGCCCTTATAATTTTGAAGCCTGTGCAGAAGGGTTCCTTGCACACCCTCATCTACTCCCCTGTGGAGATTTTTTAAAGAAAAGAAGATATATTAATGCAAAATAAATTTTGTGGTCTATCCGATGATTTGCATAGAATAAGCAGTGAACGATATTAGGTCTTTTTCTTTACGCAAATTAGTAGTGTTTTTAAAACTTATTCCTTCCTCTTCAAACTCATCTTTCCATCTACGTTTGAGATCTATAATTACCACCCCTTAACTGTAGTTTCCCATGTCACATGGCCCACCAAAACCATTAATTACCATATTAATCTTCCTACTGGCAATGTTCTGATTAAGCACATTAACCCCACTAAAAGCATCCTTATAGTTGGTTATAGGGCTGGACGCGGATCCTGAAGATACTGGACTGGACCGAATATCCGAGGAAAAAACTCCAAAATTGGACCGGACCGTTAACTTTTTTTTTCGGAGAACCGAACTGGATTGGACCGTTCACTTTTCGTCAAAGATTTAGATCAAACTCGACCGAAATTTATCCAGAACCGGATCGATAACCGAATTGGATTGGATTGGACCGAACTGGACTGAAATAACCGAAAGTTTAGCAATAATAAATTTATATTTCATACATTAACTTTATTTCCACTCTATATATTTTTTTAATTTAATTTTAAATGATATTATTTGATATTATTATAAAATATATACGTATAAAGAGAAATATTATATAATATATAGTTATATATTTTTGTAAGGTTTGGTAAACTAATTACAATAATATAAATTTATAATTTATTAATAAGGTTAATGAGTTATAACATTATTAAATAAAAATTATTAAAACGAAAAGTCATAAAAATCATTATTAAACATTATAACACTTAGCTGTCATCAAATTGTAAAACGAAAAGTCTCTATGTTCTTTAATATTTATTATAGCTCATCTTTTCCAAACATATCTTATTTTAATCACAATTCTTTGTAACGGTTATAGAAAATACTCAAATTTAAATGGATCCCACTTATCATAAAATGTTTTATATTTATTATTTATTCAATTAAGTATTTTTTATTATTTTAAGAAATGTTGAAATTATGTTTATTCAATTGAATAATAATTGTAAATTAATATTTATTAATAATTGAATAAATAATAATAATAATATTTATTATTAATTAAAAAATATTAATTGATAATTATTATTAATTGAATAAAAACTGACCTATTGTAAAAAAAATACGAAAAATAAGTATATGAAAAAGGAACATGATATTTGAGAATGATCAATCATTAAGGTTAGTGACTTCGAAATGCGTCCAAATATCCTATATCAGATCCAAATGCAGTTTATTGTGCTTTCCTCTAGCGTGGATGTCAAGATCCCTTGCGAGATAAACGCAAAATCCAGAATATGTTCACTTTTGAATGTCTTTATCTATTGTTGGTTGAAAAACCTCGTCAAGAAAGTTGCTCACGTATGTGTTTCGCTCATCTTCAACTATCATGTTATGTAATATGACACAAGCTTTCATAATATCTTTTATGCAAAGTTTGTGTTGGTCCACGAACTATTGCAAAATGAGCTTGAAGTGCCACGAAAGCGTGTTCAACATCATTTCATGCGCTTTCATGCCTTTATTTGTAACAAATTCACTAAGGGTCTTCGATCACAAATGCAACCCATTCACGATGTATGCCATATGTTAGGTAGTATTCCATATTGTATGTTGTATTGTTAGTGAATTGAACTTATGGAGTTGTTCCTCATAAATTATTTTGGAATAAATTGGACCTGCTCAACACATTAAGATCATTGTTCGACCTACATGTCCATACACCTCGATAATAATGCCACCTATTAAAAACCCATTGTAATCCAGCCTTTGTCATATAAGCTCTTTCGGACATTCGAATCTGACTCATTTTCATTTTATGCAATCACGCAGATTTATAGGTCTATGGATAAGATGAAATTTGTCCGTTCTTGCTAAAACCGAAAAAAAAATGAAAGAAATATAGCTAAAAGAGGTAGATGTAACAGAAAAAGAAGTTCGATAAGTATATAGATTTCAAAACCAACAAGAAAAGTAAATCTGAAACTAAAACTAAATCTAAAAACATTGTTGGAGAAAGAAGGAAGATAAACTTCCTCCTTCTCCCTCTAACTAAACCTGGTTATAAAGGTAGAATGAATAGTAAGACACCACCGTAGTGACACGTTGAACATAAGAAGGTAAGAAAAAAAGAAAAGATAAAGAAACGGATCCTCTTCTGTTTCGCCCCTTTCCCTGATCAGATATTCTTCTTGAAAGTTCCAATGTATTGAGCATCAAATTATTAAGGGGGCGTTTGGTTCACAAGGGGTAAGGGAAAATGAATCAAGAAAGGGAAACTAAAGGAAAGGAAAGGAATGAGCATTCATACCCCTATGTGTTTGGATATGTTTAGGAAAGGGAATGCAATTCCACCCTATTCCCTTTGTGGATGTTTGGTTCAAATAGGGAATCAAAACTTTTTTTTTTAATTTCATATATAATAAAAAAAAATTCAACTCTTTTACTATAGTTTCTATAAAACGTGAAATAACTTCATATATAATCCCAAACAATCCAAAACATCATTCACTTGCTACCCTTATTGATAATAATATAAAGTTCATAAAAGTTAAAATTAATCAAAGAAAATGAATAAATATTATATTTAAAAAGAAAATAATTATTTTAAAATAATTAAAAATAAATATTAAAACTGAATAATATGATAAAAGAAAAAAAAATTGGTCAAAATTATTTTTCAGGGTAAAAAGGTAAAAATAAATAATTATAAGGATCAAAAGTGAAATTAATCTAGTGATTAAAAAAAATATAAGGATTAAACAAAAATAAAAAAAGTAAAATTTAGTCAAAAAATATTTTTTGAGTAAAAAAATTAAAAATATATAACAAAAATGAAATTAATCCAAAGATAAAGAAATGTACAAATAAAAAAAAAATAGAGACCAAAATAAAAATAAAAAATAAAATAGGGAGTAAAATAGAATTTTATAAGGAGTGTAGGTTAGAAAGAGAGGGGAAAGGGAATAGAAAACCTTTGGGGGAAGTGAGGAATGAGTTAGAGGAGTTAGGGGTAAACCCAAAACTAAAAAAGGGTAAAGAGAATCAATTAATTAGCAAAACAAACACCAACAAAGGGAATGAAGCCTCCCCTTTCCCCTACCCTTTCCTGAAACCCCCAAACCAAACGCCCCCTAAGAGTTTCTTACTTTTTGTGAGGATTATACACCAAAAGTTGATACATTTTGGTACCTCAAGCAACTAAAGATCAACCCTATTCAGTAAATAAAATATAAGGCGAGATTATTATAAAATTCCCCATTCAACATTATATTGATGTTGAATTTTGAAATATATATAGATTATCCTCATATCATCCAAATTAATCCAACAAAGCACCATAGTAAATAAGGACGTATTTTTTTTTTTTTAAGTAAAAAATTATGGATTAGAATGGAGATTTTATTGAGAGAAACAAGTCCTCTTAATACTATATTAAACACTGACACGTATTCATTACACTAGTATTTAGGATAGGCAAAAGGCATCGTGAGATACTTAATTTTTCAATTTTTATTGGCTTAAATGCCTTAAAACCCTCGAAACTTGTATGAAAAATTGATTGGGGTTTAGAACTTACATAGTGTCACATTAGCTCCTCAAATTGCTTAAAATAAGCTAATGTCATTTGAATTTATTTAAAATGATCTATTAACTCTTGAACTTGTTTTTATAGTGATCAATTTGCCATCTGAACTTGTTAGAATTACTACATTGTAATTTCTTTAAATACAACAACAACAACAACAAAGCCTTAGTCCCGAAATGATTCGGGGTCGGCTAACATGAACCATCATATAAAACCGTGAAAATCAAGTCGTGTCAGCGACACAGATTCGCTCCCTCCACTCCGTCCTATCCACTACCATATTTTCCTCAATTCCCAATAAACTCATATCACTCTCGATCACCCTCCTCCAAGTTTGCTTAGGTCTTCCCCTACCCCTCACCACTACATCCTTTTGCCACTCTTCGGTTCTCCTAACCGGCGCATCAAGCGCTCTACGTCTCACATGGCCAAACCACTTTAGTCGGTTTTCTCTCATTTTATTCTCAATAGATGTGACCCCTACTTTTGTCCTAATTATTTCATTACGCACCCGGTCCTTTCTCGTGTGACCACACATCCATCTCAACATACGCATCTCCGCCACCGACATCTTATGGATGTGGCAGTGTTTCACTGCCCAACACTCCGTACCATATAACAATGCTGGTCTAATTGCCGTCCGGTAGAATTTTCCCTTCAATCTATTAGGCATGCCGGGATCACAAAGGAAACCCGTAGCACTCTTCCACTTCGACCAACCAGCTTTAATCCTATGAGCAACATCTCCATCTACTTCTCCATCCGTTTGGATAATAGATCCTAAATACCGGAAGCAATCCGAGGCCTGAACAACTCTCCCATCTAGGGTGATTGTCCCTGCCTCCCTACTCCTACGGCCGCTAAACTTACACTCCAAATATTCTGTCTTACTTCGACTCAACTTAAAGCCTCTAGATTCTAGAGTTTGCCTCCATAGTTCCAACTTCATCTCCACTCCTTCTTTCGTCTCATCAACCAACACAATATCATCTGCAAACAGCATGCACCATGGTATACCATCTTGAAGTGAACTTGTTAGTTCATCCATAACGATGGCAAACAGAAATGGGCTTAGTGCGGAACCTTGATGCACTCCAATCGTAATAGGAAACTCTTCAGTCTTCCCAACACTAGTATGTACACTCGTGCATACTCCCTCATACATGTCCTTTATGATGTCAATATATTTCCGCGAAATGCCTTTCCTTATCAAGGCCCACCAAAGTACTTCCCTTGGTATCTTATCATATGCTTTCTCCAAGTCAATGAAAACCATATGCAAGTCTTTCTTCTTATTTCGATAGTGCTCCATTAATTGTCTCATTAGATGGATGGCTTCCATAGTTGATCTTCCCGGCATAAAGCCAAACTGGTTTTCCGAGATCTTCACCGTCCTCCTTATCCTTTGTTCAATCACTCGCTCCCAAAGTTTCATAGTGTGACTCATTAATTTGATTCCCCGATAGTTGGCACAATCTTGGACATCGCCTTTGTTCTTATACAAAGGGATTAAGGTACTTTTCCTCCATTCTGATGGCATCTTATTGTTTCTCCAAATTTTGTTGAAGAACCTCGTGAACCATTCGATTCCTCTTTCTCCCAAACATCTCCAAATCTCAATAGGAATGCCATCAGGTCCTACTGCTTTCTTCAACTTCATCTTACTTAATGCCATTTTGACTTCACCCTTTTGAATTCTCCGCAAGCATTCATGATTTATCATATCGTGATGGATACTTATATCTCCAACATCTTGTTGGTGATCTCCATTAAATAAGTCATCAAAATAGGACCTCCATCGTTCCTTGATATCCTTATCTCCAACTAGGACTTTCTGGTCCACATCCTTCACACATTTAACTTTTCCGAGATCTCGCGTCTTCCTATCTCTCATCCGAGCAATTCTATATATGTCTCTTTCCCCTTCTTTCGTATCCAATCTTGTATACAGATCCCGATTCACCTTTGCTCTAGCATCTCGTATGACCTTCTTTACTTCCCTTTTAGCCTCTTTGTATTTTTCGTAGTTCTCGTCACTCCTACATTTCCCCAATAGTTTATAGGATTCTCTCTTACTCTTTACTGCTTGTCGTACTTCTTCTGTCCACCAAGATGTGTCCTTACCCGGTGGCATGCTACCTTTAGATTCCCCTAGAACTTCCTTCGCTACTTCCCTTATACTATGCTCCATCTTATTCCATATCGAATCTATATCTGAATCCATATTGCAAGTCCAAATATCTTTTTTGGTCATCTCATCCACCAATTTTTGTTGATTCTCCCCTTGCAATTTCTACCACTTAATCTTAGTCTCTACTTGAGGTGTTTGTTTTCTTATACATTTCCTACTTCGAAAATCTAGCACCACTACTCTATGTTGGGTTGTCGTACTCTCACCAGGGATCACCTTACAATCAATATAACTCTTTCTCCAAGCACTCCTTACTAAGAAGAAGTCAATTTGGCTCGCATTACCGCCACTCCGATAAGTCACTAAGTGGGATGTTCTCTTTATAAACCATGTGTTCATGATACTCAAGTCATAGGCTGATGCGAATTCCAAAATATCATTTCCTGCTTCATTCTTATCTCCAAAACCATACCCTCCATGAACACTCTCAAACCCATCTCGCCTAGAACCCACGTGTCCATTGAGATCACCCCCTAGTACCATTTTTTCATCCCTAGGAACCTGTTGCACCACTTCCTCTAAGTCATCCCAAAAAGCTTGTCTTATAGACACATCTAATCCTATTTGTGGCACATATGCACTAATGACATTCACAACCTCATCCCCTATCACTAGCTTAACACTCATAATTCTATCGCTCTTCCTAGACACCGCTACTACCTCATCAATATACTCCCTATCAATAAGAATACCTACTCCATTTCTACCCTTATCCTTTCATGAGTACCAAAGCTTATAACCCCAAGGAGCTATCTCTCTAGCCTTGGCTCCAACCCACTTGGTTTCTTGTAGGCATAATATATTTATTCTCCTCCTCTTCATAACATCTACAATTTCAGCTAATCTTCCTGTCAAAGAACCTATGTTCCATGTCCCAAAGCGTAACCTACTACCCTTACCCCTACCCCTACCATTACCGTGGACTAGCTTATTTACCCACAACCCTTGCATATTTGACACCACCCCCGGGTCCTGGGGTGGCGCGCCGCTTCGGGGCGACGACCTAGCAACCCTTGCACATTTATCACTACACCCGGGTCTAGGAAGTGCAGCGCGTCGCTGAGTAGGGAACGCCCCAACGGTATTTATATTATGGTTCATGTCATAAGATGTGGCTAAGTTTTACGCTGGCCGCCACAAACCTACCGCAACCCTCCTCCTTTTCGTGATTTTAAATCTTTAAAACAAATTAACTTTTTATTTTGTACATTTTTATGACATTTTTATAGATTTAGAGACTTAATCATAATACTTTTTTGGATAAGTTCAAAAGGCAACTAATGTATTAAGCCATTTTTATTCATTAGTCTCTTGATTTTTTTTTATCACGTTAAGTTTCTAATGATAAAAAAAAAATCAGTTTTGAATATAAAATTCAATTAATAATAGAGTGTTATTCATTTTACATGCATTTGAAATTTAAATTTTTCACAGTTTGAAAACAGTTTTTGATATACGCAATGTGGCTATAGGAAAACGATAAAATCCTTAATACAAGCTGTAAAAAATATAATTTTAAATATAGATGAAATACATAACGATTTTTTAGCTGATGTAGATGTTCACAACTTACTAATTTAACAAGTATGGATTTAATGAGATGGAAAATAAATAATTATGAGCTTAACGTGTATAAATAAAAATATCAGTGGATTAATGAATCAAAATAAAAAAGACCAGGGTCTAAAGATGATTTTTAACTTCAGAATACATGTTGATATTCCAACTGGAGTAGTAATATTCCAATGGGAGTCCTATCAACTAATCCTCCTAATAAAATCACGTTAGAATATGCTACATAGAACACAAGTGACTGACTTAGTTTTGCAATAGAGTTTAACAATGTTGTGGCCAATAAAATCTGCAGTATAAGAAAGTGCTGTGTAGAAAAAAAATGATATTATAACCTGATGTAGTTAGTATTTCAACTTCTCTTACTTTTACTCAATTTCCACTGTTTGAGTAAATATGATACTCCCTCCTTCAGTGTTGCCTTTTTGTTCTCCTTTGAATTCCACATCTCCCGTACGATATACCTTCCACTAGGATTGTATTCGTTAATTTCTTTCAAACTTTTCGTCACCGCATCATACACTTCTTCACCAAATTCACTCTTCAGTTCTTTTAATTTTTCATCATCATCATCAAGTATCTCCTGCACATATAAAATTAATTCCAAAAGTTTGAAGGAATCAGTGATTAATCAAAAGAGATTAAGTGGAAGTAATGAGGAAGAAGAATACAAGACATTCTTCAAGGGAAAGTAACACAATGATGCAAGGAGAATTGGAAGAAACGATGAATTTGGTCATTTAAGTTGGCTAGTAAAATCAATTTAATCTAAAATTTAAGTATCAATTTGGTCTTTTCGCATCTAGAGTCACATCAGTTAAAAGTAACACATGCTAATATATGTTTAGTAGTTATTTAATATCTATCATTTACTCATACTCACATGACACGTGTTAATGCCAAGTTAAAAGATCAAATAAATGACTAAATTTGATTTTAGACTAAATTAACCTAATAGCCAAAACTTAAGAGCCAAATTGATCTTTACGTTGAATATATATTAATAATGTAACATTCTCTTACCATCCTACAATTCACATTGCATAAATATTAATAATGTAAAAAAAACGGTAACAGAAGTATCTTTTCATATAAATGGAAGTATAACCTTCCCATTCAAGTTCAAAAACCTTATGGATGTGAAATTCTACAAAGTCAAGCAAGATAACAATATGTCTACATGTAACATACACACTAATCAAGAATATGAGAACTTAATTACCTCACAACGTCCATCCTTTTCAATGATCTTAAATGGGTGCCAGTTAGGGTCTCGCAGATGCTCATCCCATAATGAACACAACTCTGCTGCTTTCACATCAGCATCTTTAGGAGAAAATTTTCTCTTTGCTGCAGCATGGAATGGTGTACTATCAAGCTCGCCCATTTTCTTCACACCAATAGCAGCACGGGTATTTTCACTCAAGTACTATGGAGCAAAAAAATTAGACTTAACAAAATAGCACAGAGTACATATATGATAGAAAATAGTAATTTCCACTTTTAGTTCTTTTATAAACATAAGCTAAATATAACTTGGTTCCTTAAATTTACTTAAAGTTATCTATTGGTTTCTTGAACTTGTTTACCTTGACCTATTAGTTCCTGAACTTAGTTAGTGATATGTGATTTAACTTGTCCAAATCTCCTCTTATGCTCCCACATAAGCAAGGGTTAATAAAACATTCTTAAAACTCAGAGGACACTCGGTTTGGGATCAAATTGAGGGGCATTTGAAATATTCACCCTTGAACATATGATATAAGATAGTTCTAACACTTACATTTATTAATTCTTTACGCGCATCTTGCAACTGGTCATTATTCGTCCGCTCCTTCACCATAAGAGTTTGATTAAGAGACTCTAGGTCATCTAGTTCTTCTTCTTTTTCCTTTAAATCTTTCTCTATTTCATCCATCCTTTTCTTCACCTCCATGACTTCTTCTTCTTCTTCTTCTTCTTCTCCCATATGCTTCATTACTTCTAGTGCCCCTTTCATTCGTTCAATATCCAATTCTAGTGTTTGTTTAGCATCAAGATTCTTCTTTAGTTCAAGAATTTTCTGGCAGAGTTTCTCTTTTTCTCTCTACCAATATCAGTTGGATAGGAAAAGAATTAGAAACGTTCTTTTAACAGTGAATATTTTGCATTTCTTTTCATCCTCTAGTTCAAGGAAATGAATGAAAAAAAAATCACCTTTTGTTCTTCTGCCAACTTCCACAGTTCCTCATCTGCCTTTTTCTGCTCCACAATTGCCATCTTATTCTAAAAGAATGAATAGGTAATCTTAGCACATTTTACTATTGAAATTAGAACAGATTATTTCCATTAGAACAACCACTGCAAAAACGCTTTTCTTGTGTTACAGCCCACAAACTATATAGGACCCTTAGACTTAAACTTAAAATAACCTATCACACACCAATAATTGACCTTAAAAACCTATCAAACACCTAAAGTTAACTTTAAAAACCTATCACGCATCTATAGTTGTCTTATTAGGATCTCATACGCACAAGATCGTTGACCTGTCATCTTTGACAAATGAGGTGACATGTGCGTGCTATATAAAAAGAAAAGTGCGTGAGTTTGTTCAGTACGCCACCCCATCGTCAAAATGACAAATCAATGATTTTGTGTGCACAAGGTCTTAATGAGTCAACTATAGGTATGCTTATATGTGATAGTTTTTTAAAAACAACCATAATATGATAGATTATTTTAAAAGTCAATAAGCAAAACGTGCTAAGTTTAAGGATGTAAATTATGCATTAAGCCAACTATATATTTTGGCAAACTCAAGATATTAAAAAATTTAACTTATTTAACCCATTTGACTATTTATCAAATACTTTAACCGTATTGGACGAGAATCAATAGTTCGCAAAACATATAAAGGAACCAAAATAAATATTCAAGCCAACTGTAATTGTTTGTGTTAATGTGTGAAGTGAGAAATAAAAAGGCAGAGAAAAAAAGAAAAAAAAGTGAGTGGTGAGTTGTGTGTGTGCAGCAAATCTCCTACGACTTATATAATTGTTTTGTAAATTTTTCATTTTATTCTAATAAAAGTGATTTCATTCAATTAAGTCCTCATTCAACAGTTGGAGCAATTTATATATAATAAGCTTTCTAGTTCCAACAAATCGTTGATCTGATAATTGTACTAGGGAATGATTCGTGTACACAGACAAACACCATGCATCATAAGAAAAAAAGTCATGTCCTTGCATGAATTCAACAGCCTATGAAATGTCTTTACCTTTTCCTTTTGATAATGAAGATTTCTCATCACATTTTTATTTTGAATTTCTCTTTCTTCCAGTTGTCTTTCACGCCTCTCCAATTCTTTTCTTTCAGCTTCCAGTTCTAGTGTTCTGTTCTCATGGTCTAAATAAATCCTTGCAAACTGATGATGTGCAACCTGTTGCATCCGTCCAATTTCTACATTCAACATAAGCACATAACAATCATAATTAGCTCCAGAATGTATTACTTAAATTATGTATGATTCAAATTAATTCCATTTAAATATAACACTTGTCCCTTACAAGATTTGGGAAAAAAAGACAAGAAGAAATTGAAAGGGAAAGACAAGAACTTTTATAGCCTATTAAATCAAAAAAGAAGAAAGAAAAAAAGGATCTTGCCTTCATTATACCGTCTGACCATCGAATCATTTTCTTCTACTAGATTGTTCAAAGATGCATTAGTCTCCTCAACTTTTATTTTCATTTTTTCAAGAGTCTCATTCTTCCTTTGCAAGCTATTGCTTAAACTGATCATAAGATTTGAATCCTTTTGTTTGTCCTCAGCTTCTTTATCATAGGCACTTTTTAAATCACCATTTTTTCTCAGATAATCACCAACAATAGTTTGTGAATTGTAGTCATCATCACTTGCAACCCATCCATATAATCTCTCCCCTCGATTGTTTGAGAGGTGGTTAAAGTAGTCCTCCTTTCCAGAATGATTGACTTTAAATTCCTTATCAAACACTATTGCACTCTTGAAGCCATCCCATTCTTTCTTAAACTCAACAATAGCGAATCCTGAATGACCTGCACGGCTCCACAAGGGATGAACCTTAACTGGATCAAATCCCTTTGTTGTCAATTCATTCCTAAGCTTTGCACCACTCTCCCCAACCCAACGTCCACCTTGAAATTGTGTTTGAACATTGGCAACTATTCCCATCCAAGGCCAAACAAACAATCGTGTTGATTCATTCCGAATTGAAGAATTTGGAATGTCGGACAATTCAATTAAATTAAGAGTTGGCAACCCCTTCCCTGTGTCTTTCTTTTGATCGCATCCTATCTCAAGTCTTGAATGAAAGGGGTCAAGAGTAGGTAAACTGTTACCTGTATCTTTCTTTTTATTGCCTTCTACCTCAAGTCTTGACCTTTCCTTATCATGGAGGTAGTTTTTCATATACTTCTCCAAGGCTAAATGGCGAGCTTTCTCCTTGTAATCTGCATTTCGTAAATCTCTACCATGACGATAAGCATGTTCAAGAAGCTCCCTATAAAAGTATTCTCTCTTCTTCCCATAGCAGTATGGACATATGTAAGTTGAGTTTTCTAGTTTAACTCTGATGCTTCCCCTTTTCAAGGCTTCATAGCACTCGTCTATACAATCCTCCAACCTATTATCAACACTCTGCCTTTCCTTTCCTTTTCCTGAAGAATGAGACATTTTTTAACCTGAAATACAAACATCAAAATCGAAAGACAACGTTAAGGGACAATGAGCACAAACATGAAGCTTCATCTGCATCAAACAGTAATTGAGCATGACAGGTTTGAGGAATTGAGAGTTTTGAATACCACTACATGACCATGATTGGTGCAAAGAAAAAAAAAATATACATGTATCATGAATTCATTGGTCATGAGTATTACTCCAGGAGTACCCTAAAATTTTCCGAAAATGAGTCATCCAAAAACAACATTTCAAGCTAGCAAAGCAGATTATTCAAAATCACTGAGCACAAGTCAATCAACAACATTTCTCAGTCGTGCACATTTGGAAATTCGACTACATGCAAAATGTACAATAATAATGAATCTGACACTTGGATGCTTGTGAGGAATTTAGATGCAAAACGGTAAACAGTAGCATCTTTCCTCCTGATAGCAATAAAAATTATGGTTTTTGACAGTCAAAATATTTCCACTTTCCATCAGAATGTCAAAATATCAAGGTCCATTACTAATAATGTCTGTCCCCACATTATTCCTTGCAACCAGATCTCAGATATTGTCACTAAATCCATTAATGTTGTTCTCCTAAATCTGATGCTAAAACAATGCACACTTTATGTTTTTCCGCTCAAGCTGTGACACACCCTCAAATGACTCTTGGTTTGCTGCCTGTACAACACAGGCTATCTCACCATTTGTTTTTAATTCCACAAATTAATGAGGTTACCATACTATAACCCTTGGTCGAAATGGCTCTAGTACCATATCTGGAACCAATTGAACTAAAAACTCAAACCGATAATTAAGACCCAATCATAGATCTTATATTAATCTCCGAATTTTCAGGATTCCTATTGCAATAATAGAAGACAATGGTAAGTTAGAAGAACAGAAAGTAGTATTTGTCAAATTAGTTCTGCAGAGAGAATCAAAAGAAGAAACAGATTGGGGAAACCATGAAAAGAGAAGTTTACCCCTAAAAAAATTGCAGATCAATGTTACAGAACTATCTGATTTCCCAATAACATTCCCAATGTCACAGAGCAAATTGCATACTTAAGGCCCACTAGAGTACAGGAAGGGAAACTCAAGATGCAGACAAAAATACAAGAAAAACAAAAGGAAATGTTAACGAGACGTCACGGAACCAGCGAAGAAATTTTTTACTCCGTTTCTATTACATTACTACAATTTGTCGTTTGGCAAACAGAACTCGAACAAACAATTTCAAAATATAAATAAGAAAACAGAGTATAACTACAATACCTTCTACTTCTGTTTTCCTTTTCGTTGGTACGCTAGCAGGTTTCTGCTCTACTACTTAACTAAGAAGTGCAAAACAAGTAGGATGTATAAATCTGAACCGAGAACAAAAGCACGCACAGAAGAAATTAGCTCACAGGGAAAAATCAAATTGAAAACCCTAAACGAAATATACTAACAATGACAAACCTGGAAACTTGCAAAGAGCAAATGCAGAGAATGAAGCGTCTCGGACGAATAGGGAAATAGGATTTGAAAAGGAAAGAGACAGCGAGAATGGAGTTACTTGCTAAGGAAGCGAAGCCAAGGCAAAGGCAAGGCGCAATTTTTATACTTAAAAAAAGACTCATAACTTCATATTTTAAATTTATATTTAGAGAATAAGTTGAATGGTATATGGAGAAAGAAATTATAACTTAACGGGTTATTATGAATGATATGCCACGTGTCGTTATCGATATTAAAATTGATAAAATTTTCAAACATTAAGTATATATTAATGTTATTTTCAGTGGCGAATACATGATTAGTCGGTTGGGGGGGCCGATTTTACACGTGCGTTCGGGAATTTTTTTTTTACTAATTCGAATTTGCTTATTTTTTTTTTTTGTATTTATATGTGTTATAATTTTTATGGTCAAGAGACCAATTTTAAGGAGACCTAAGAGACCAAAAAAATTAGAAATTTGGATTTATGTAATACCTAATAGGTCTAAAATATTGAAATTTTGAATTTTGGACAAACCAAACACGTAGTAGGATATATTTAATTTTTTTTATTAGTTCAAGACTAGTTTCTAAAAAAAAAATTTAACATTTTTACTTTTTTTTTTTATTTTTAGTTTTAAAATTTTAAAATTTAATTTAGAAATTAAGTTGTTTGAGTCTCAAAAATAAGAAGTTAATTTTTTTAATAGAAAAGACATAATAAAAATGAATTCAAAAGTGTTATGAAAATAAATAAATTAATAATGGTAACATAGTTTTATAATTATTAAAAAATAAAATTTAATTTTTGGGTCAGTTTGACATTATTGTGTTCAATAATTCAATTTTCCTAATAAGCTTTAAATTTTTTTTTTTGAAACGTATGGAATAATAGATTTACACTTAGGAAAACGTTATATAGAAAATAAATTCCTCACTCTATGGCGAAAGAAAAAGTTAACAGCAGGGCACGGGCGGCGGTGATGGCAAATGATGGATTAGGCGGCCGATCGGGGCAAGGTCCTGGGGATCAGGCGACGGCGCCTGGTTTGGTGCCGAATCGGGAGTCGTTTGGAGGAAGGGAAGGGGGCGATGGGTTTTCGGGATTCGCTAGGGGTGATAGGCGGGGCAGCGGGGAGAGAGTGCGTGAGAGATCTCGGGAGCGGGACAAGCCGGCGTGGATGGGGGGTGAGGGGCCGGATCTGGCCGCTGTTAGGGTTGCCGCGGGTGTTTGCAGGCCTGAGGGGGCTCGAGAAGGGTGGGATGTCCTAGGGGAGGCCGGATCCGACGGGGACGGGAAGGGGGCAGTGTGTAGGAAGCCGGCGGGTGCTGTGGGCGGGCTGGCTAGGGAATCTAGCGGTGGGCTGGGGAATCTGGCCGATCCGGAGCAGGGAAGGAAGGATCCAGCGGGGGCCGCGTCCTGCGCTTAGGAAGGAGAGATCCCGCTGGGTTCGTTTGTTGGCCGTAGGGGTGAGCAGGATTCTGTGATGGGGGGGGGCGCGTCCTGCGCTAGGGCCACAGGGATTGCCGGCCGTCTCTCCCTCGCAAGCAGGGCAATCCTTGCGGCTTTCGCAGGCCGCACAGGCCGCGCTTGCCGCGCAGGCCAGGCAGGCCGCGCAAGCCGCGCAGGCCGTTGTGTCTGAGGACTTAAGTATGTTGTATCAGGGACATACTATGGAAGGAGCTTTATCCCCAGGCACTCGTGTTACTCAGGGCCAGCATGTCCTAGGTTATCAGAAGGATGGGGGAGCTCCCTCCTGGAGGGATAAGTTGTTAGGGGTGGTTGAGGAGGAACCCATGATGGAGGAGGATGCTTTTGAGAACGTAGATGGGGATTTTCTCTCCGACTCCGATTCTGAGGATGGAGAGCCTGAGAATCCTTTGTGTCCTAGGATACGTCTTTCCTCAGAAGACAAGCGGGTCATGAGATCTAAGTGGAAATTGGCATTAATTGTCACTGTGTTGGGGAAAAGGATCAGTTTCAATTACTTTGCCCAGAGGATTTAGGCTCAATGGGCTAAGAAAGGAAAGGTTACCATCACAGACCTTGATAATGACTATTATGTCATTAGATTCACAAGGGCTGAGGATTTCAATGCTGTGGTTAATGGTGGACCGTATATTATCTCCAATCATGTTTTGGCTCTGAGACCTTGGGTCCCAAATTTCGACCCCCATGACTGCTCTGTTAACAGGATCCTTACTTGGGTTAGGTTCCCAGGCCTTCCTCTTGAATACTACAGTGATAGATTCCTGAACAAGATTGGTAGCCTTGTTGGAAAGGTCCACCATGTTGATAAAACTACCATTGGGGCAGTAAGAGGCAAGTTTTCCAGGGTCTGTATTGATATTGATCTTGCTAAGCCTCTTCTTTCTCAATTCTGTATTCAAAATAAGGTTTTTCATATTGAATATGAAGGTATACACAATATCTGCTTTGAATGTGGTATGTTTGGCCATACATTTGAGGGATGTCCTAAGAAGAGGAAGGAGGTGGAGGAGTTGGTGCAACCTATCATAGGCGGAGCTGAGAAGAGTCAGGGGGAAGAAAGGAGTTTTGGGCCATGGATGCTTGCCAAGAGGTCAGTGAGAAGGAAGCCACGTGCTAATGTTATTTCTAATCATTCGCTGGATATCAGTAGGAAGATGACTACGCTCCAGATTGCTCCTGAGATCAAGGTTAGACCCCCGGATATCAAGAAGGGGAGTGAGGCTGGTGTGGATTCAGCATCTGGCTCGGGGTCAAGGTTCGGTGTCTTATCTTTGGAGGAAGGTCAGGAATCGGACCCTTCCAATGAGCAGATTGATTTAAGCATGCCTGGTCTGGAATCGGCCGAGCCTGCTTCTAGTTTGGGTAAATCTATTAATCCTCTCTTTGTCTCTAATGCTAAGGACAAAGGGAGCTCCCAGTCTCTCCCTTCAACAAGGGAAGGGTCGAGTAGTAAGGCTTGTTCTCTGAATCCTCCTGTGGATGCTCCTATTGGAAAAGCTATAGGAGTGAGTAAGATTAACATGAAGAAACTCAAAGTGAAACCTAAGAAGAACCTTAATGGGTCAGACTCTTGGGCTAAAAGGGGACCTTCTGGGACCTCCTCTAGGCTCTCTGGAGCCCCGAATAAGTACTTGATCTAGGGTTTGGGCTTGTGTTAGTAGTCTTCCTTTCTGATGGACTTCTTTGCTTGGAATGTTAGAGGTGCGGCGAGCAAGGCAACCCGCATTCATGTTAATGATCTTATTAAACAGTTTAACCCTTCCTGTTTTGTTCTTCTAGAGACCAAGGTCAGTGGAGCCAAAGCAGATGAGGTGGTTAGAAAGTTTAAGAATTGGAATTGTGTCAGATCGGAGGCTATTGGCCGGGCTGGGGGGATTTTGCTCTTTTGGAAGCCAGGTCTTGTCAATATTGATATTGTTAGTATGGACTGTCAGTTCATCCATAGTAAGGTGTGTTACCCTGGTAATAAACCTTTCTTTGTTACCTTTGTTTATGCCGATCCTGTTTTGTCTAATCGTAGAAGGCTGTGGGAGATCCTTCATTCTATTATCTCTATCATGGTGGAGGCTTGGTTGGTGGCCGGGGATTTTAATGATATTGCCCTTTTGAGTGATCAGAGAGGAGGGGGTAATCATTATGTGAACCGGTGCCTAAACCACAAGCAAAGTATGGATCTGTGTGGGCTTTCAGACCTGGGTGCTGCTGGCCACAAATTTACCTGGAAAAGAAATAGCTTGTTTGTTATGTTGGATAAGGTGTATGCTAATGTTGCGGCAATCTGTAGGTTTCCTGAGGTCAAGGTGCTGAATCTCCCTTTCCGTCACTCTGACCATTGCCCTATCCTCATAAATTTGGTCAAAGGTAACCGGCTGAAAGGTAACAGACCTTTTAGATATCTTGTGGCTTGGGATTCTCACCCCGACTTTAGGAATTTCGTGAAAAACAATTGGCATCCCAACTCTGATGTTCTCCTCGCTGCTGAGGAATTCAGGAGGAAGGTGGTTGGATGGAATAAAGACATCTTTGGCCATATTATCAGGAGGAAGAATAAACTCTTGAGGAGGATGGAAGGTGTTCAGCGTTGCTTGGAGGCTCGCTTCGACCATAGCCTGAATGGTCACCTTAGAGCTCTCCAGAACGAGTTGGAAGCAGTGCTTAGACAGGAAGAGCTTCTGTGGTTCCAGAAGTCTAGGAAGGCCTGGATTCAAGACGGGGATCGGAATACCAGGTTTTTCCATCTCTCTACAATCATTAGGAGACAGAGGAATAGGATAGATGCTATCAAGGACGCTAGTGGCGAGTGGATTTTTGAGGAGGAAGACATTCGTCGCCTTGCCCTTGAGTTCTACAAGGACCTGTTTAGAGAGGAAGCGGTGGACTTGGAGAGTGCCCACTCTGGTATTTCCTTTCCTCGTTTTGGGGGAGGATGCTATTAAAGATGCGTTCCATCCTATTGACCTTAAAGAGATTGATCTGGCCTTCTCTAGCATCGGTCCCACTAAGGCTCCTGGGATTGATGGTATCCCCGCTAGTTTCTATCATAAACACTGGGATACTGTAAAGGAGGGCATATACAGTTTTGTGTTAGGTGTTTTTGGTGGTTCTAACGATATCAGGTCGGTTAATAAAACCCTCCTCGTCTTGATTCCTAAGGTTGTTAAGCCGTCCTCCTTCCTCCAGATGAGACCCATCAGTCTTTGTAATGTTTTGTATAAAGCTATTACCAAGATTGTGGCTAATAGAATCCGGAAGATCCTTCCGGATATAATCAGCCAGAATCAAGGGAGCTTTGTTCCTGGAAGACAATTGATGGATAATGTTGTTATTGCCCAGGAGGTTGTCCATTCTATGAAGATTAAGAAAGTTAAGAAAGGGATCGTGGCTCTCAAACTAGATCTAGAGAAAGCCTATGATAGATTGAACTGGAGCTTTCTTCTGGATAGTTTAGCCAAAGCTGGTATCCCGGAAAACTGGAGGAATTTGATTGAGAAGTGTATCTCCTCTCCTGTTTTCCAGGTCATGATCAATGGGGACATGTCGGATGAGTTTTCTCCGTCCAGGGGAATTCGTCAAGGAGATCCTATGAGTCCCTTCCTTTTTGTTATTGCCATGGAAAGACTGTCTCACCTGATCCAAGAGGCGGTGTGCAAAGGGACTCTCCACCCCGTTTCTATCAACAGACATTGCCCCCCTATTACCCATTTACTCTTTGCTGATGATGTCATGCTTTTCGTTGAGGGTAATGAGGAGCAAATTAAGGCGGTAATGGATATCCTTGACTGTTTTTGTGAGGCTTCTGGCCAGAAGATTAACATCCAAAAGTCCCGTATGCTTTGTTCCAAGAATATGGACAACAGCTTGTGCAGAAGACTGAATGAGCTCTCTGGCATCCCTCTGACTAACTCGTTGGGGAAGTATCTTGGGGTTCCTCTTCATAGTGACAGGATCTCCAAAGCCTCTTTTAAAGACATTTTGGACAAAACTAACGGTTTGTGTGCTAGCTGGAAAGCTAATTCTCTTTCCCTTGCAGGTCGCCTTACTTTAATCCAGTCGGTTAACTGCGCTGCTCCGAACCACATCATGCAAGCCTGTAAGCTTCCTGAGCCTGTCCTTAATGACCTGGATAAGATTAATCAGCGTTTCCTGTGGGGTGAGTCTGGAGATGGGAGAAAGGTTCACCTGGTCCCTTGGAAGGAAGCCTAAGGACAATAATAAGGCAAGCTAAGGACAATAATAAAGTCTTGTTAATGAAGCTTCTTTGGAGAATGTGGCAATGCCCCTCCTCCCTTTGGGTCTGTCTTTTATGCGGGAAGTATCGGAAAGATAGAATCTTTGGTGGCCCAAAGGAGAGGATTGTCAGCTGTTCCTTCCTCTGGAAAGGGCATAGTGCCGTGTTTGCTGAATTCTGTACGGGGATTGGCCTGGAGGTGGGTAATGGTAGATCTATCAGTTTCTGGTATGACACCTGGATTGGTGGTAAACCGCTGATTGAAGTGTGTAGTGCCCCTCCGCCGGCTGATCTCCTTTCCTGGAAAGTTGCTGATGTGGTGGACTCGGAGGGAGACTGGATCTGGTCGAAGTTCGACTCTTTCTTTAGTCTGGAGACCCTCCTTAACATTCGAGGAGTGAAGATTAGCAATCAAGAGGAGGATAAGGACAGACACTGCTGGGCCTTGACTAATAATGGTACTTATTCTTGTAAATCGGCCTATGAAGCTTTTACCCCTAATAGGGCTGATCCTCCTTTGGAGATTTGGAAGTCCAAATGGTCCCTCAAGATCCCTTACCATATCAGAAGTTTCCTTTGGCTGGGTGTCAAAGACAGGCTCCTCACGAATGCGGATAGGCACAGAAGGCACTTGGCTGAGTCCAGTGCCTGTAGTAGATGCAGTGGCAATGTGGAAACCTTGTGCCATGCTTTGAGGGATTGCCCAAATAGTAAAAAGATCTGGGAAGGGATCCTCCCTCATCAAATCCTCCCTTCCTTCATGGCTTTTTCTGAAGGTGACTGGTTCTCTCAAGGAGCCAATGGGAATTTGTTGGCCAATATGGAGCACGGTGCCATCCTCTTTGCTATTACTTGTCACCAAATCTGGAAATGGAGGAATGAAGAATTATTTGCTGGTAAGACTGTCCTTATTCCTGATTTACTATTTTTCTTCTCGAAAAAGCTCTTTGTTATTACAAAAAGCTTTGAAAGAGAGCCCCTTGTTCGCCCCTCCCCGGATAAAGAGATCCTTTTAGTTGGCTGGAGTAAGCCCAGAGGAGGGTTTGTCAAGTTGAATACTGATGGGTCCTGCCTTAGCAATGGCAGAATTGCTGCTGGAGGAGTTCTTCGGGATGCTGGTGGCGTTTGGATGGCGGTGTTTACCCATAACTTGGGAACGGGATCCTCCTTTTCTGCGGAGCTCTGGGGAATTTTGTCACGTATTAAACTCGCCATTCGCATGGGTGTTAAAAGGCTCTTGGTGGAGTCTGATAATTTGGAGGCTATTAACAGGATTTCAGATAGCCAGGCTGTTTGTCTGAAGAGCCAGAATCTCATCAAAGCTATTTTGAGGCTTCGTCCTGCCTTTGAGCCTCTTAATTTCTCCCATGTTTATAGGGAGCAAAACCACGTGGCGGATCGCTTAGCAGCTGCTGGACATGGGGGAATGTTAGGTGTTTCTACCCTCTCTGTTCCTCCTTTTCTTTTGTCTTCTCTCCTAGAGGATAGGGTTGGGGTCAGCCTTCCTAGACTGATCCCGATGTAGGCTTTTTGGTTGTTTTGTTTTCCCTTTCCTTTCTTACCAAAAAAAAAAATGAAAAAAAAAATTTAAATAAATAAACACTTTCTAAAATAAATTGAGGTTAGGGAGAATTGAACCTAGAAACTTTTAAAAAGAAGTAAGTGTTTTAACCATCTCATCTACTTTTAAACATTGAAATATTACTACACAGAGTATATATAAACTAATATTTAGGGGGGTCGAAACTACTCGTGACCATGATGGTTCCGACGGCCGGAGGGGCCCAAGCACCCCTGTATACGTCTCTGGTTATTTTGTACGTCGAACCTAAATTGATACTTCCCTAAAAACTATAGACTTATTTTAATATCTTATCCATTATAGATTTTGCAATTCAAAATTCACTATCATATTACTTTTTGGTGAGATGTCATATTAATAAAAAAAATCAATTATATATAAAAAAAAATGATTAAACCATAAACCTATTTTAATATTGCATTTCAAGAATTACTGGTCTGTTTGCTGAGATTTCATATTAAAAAAAACTCAACTATATAAAAAAATAATTATGATAGCAACTGTGGTGAGACAATTTTATAGCTCCCTAAACAGAACATCAACCATAAGCTTCATAGCAATACACATAAATAACACCATGTTGAATGCTTTTCTAAGCATACCAAGCCAATTAACAAGATACATAGTATGGAGATTTAGTTGACCATATGACTATGCCAAGCACAATACTCAATTGACACAAACATGCTGTATATGTATATTCAAGTGACACAGATAGCAACAGTTGACTATATCCCCATACTTCACTAATTAAGTTATATATAAGTAGCACTAAGCATGTTCACACACATACTCAGAGTCAGTTCTATAGCTCTCTAAACAAAACATCAACCATAAGCTTCATAGCAATACACATAAACAACACCATGTTGAATGCTTTCCCATAAGCATACCAAGCCAAGTGACACGATACATAGTGATGGAGATTTAGATGACCATATGACTATGTTTCACTGTACTCAAGTCATATACAAGTAGCACTAAGCATGTTCATAAACATACTCATAGTTAGTTCTAGCTCCCTAAACAGAACATCAACCATAAGCTTCATAACAATAAACATACACAACCATAGTTTATCATATACTCATGTCTGACTATTGTATATACAAACGAATTCAGTACATGACAATTCCTATACACAACCCTTTATCACATACTCATGTCTGACTAAGGCATACAACCACATCATACATGCAACCAACATAACAATATATGTACTCAACAAGTTAAAGAAATCTTCCCATATGTTGTAGGCATGAAACTGTTGTCCTAAAAGTATACTCTAGCAAGTGCACTAGAAACAAGTAATATTAGTAAGTAGAGTATCGTCTCCTCAGGGATTGATGAATAATTTTAACCCGAAAAACCTTATAGAGTAGGGTGTTCGTAGTAACGTAACTTCTTTCTTAGTTGGGAATGGTTTTGTAACACTAGGTTAGAAATCGCTACAGAGAAATAGATCTTCTAATAGTTCGTTTTAGAAAATAATGATTTTTCACAATAACAAGGTGGAACAGGCTAAGCCATAGGTAAGAACAAGGAGCTATAGTATCACTTTGGTCTATTTATTCATGAATGCTATATGGCACAGTCAAGGTCTCTGCTTTAGGTTTGCTTAAGTCAACTCTCATGTGTTCTTAAGATCCTAAGACTTACTACGCTTCAAGCGTCCTTAAAGATGGTTCTCTTTTGCATCAAACACAAAGCAACATTTCTTTTCAGAAACCCCTTTATATAAAACCTTAATATTCATATTTCAGGTTCCACATATTTAATGATAGATCAGTGAGAATGAAAGCAGCCTCCCATCATTCATAAACACAAGATAATAAGTATAGAAACATGCATTGAAGAGCATCATTAAATACTGTAAGCATAAACTACATTCATTCATAAAAAGAGTAAGAGTACCTATAGCTCCAACCATAAGCCGACTTAGCCCATTCAAAAGACTACTCACTCATGGTGTTGAGTGAACAGCCAGAAGATAAGTAGTAACTCTCCATTAATGAAGGTTGTTGGCTCCTTCAGAGAGAGTTTTCCGCTTCTAAAGACGAAGCTCTCTTTTCCCAAAATTATCCAAAACTAAAGTGTGTCCTTTCCTCCATCTACTGTTCGCTATAAATAGGAGAAAAGGCTCCCAAAATAAAATAATACTAATTATTACATAAATTAGATTGTTCAGCAAAAAGGTGAAATTGTTCTTTCAATCAAGGGGTGTTGACTTTGGACACTTGAACACTCAAGGTCCGGATATTTTTTTCATCATGTTACTTCAATTTACTCCTCCTACCGGCTCCCTGCTTCAGCTATCCTCCGCGTTTCTTCCTCTTATCCGCTGGTCCGTCGGGTCTTAATCAGCTTTTCCTGCAAAACAGGCTGCATGGCAGCTGTTTTGTCATTTCTTTTAGATCTGCACATAAAATAAAAATAAAATTATATAAAAATTATATTATTGTGATTTGGTTTTTGTTTTATAGAATTTTGATTAAAATTAAAATTTGATTTTGCTTGGAAACGTTAGCATATAAATTTGCACAATTTCATACGTTAGGGCTAAATCAGCACTTCGCTTAAAACTTTAAGGTAACCAAAAAATATTTAGTGCATTAATAACACAGTAAAATATTTTAGACTAAAAAAAATTATGATTAATTTATATGTAGCAGGTTTAGTTTTTTGAAACTATCTAAAATATTTTACTGTGTTATTAATATAGTTACAAAAAATGTATGAAACTGCTTCAATTTATCGAAAAATTGGTTTAAAAGGTCCAATGTGGCTAAATAACAGTCAAACAAGTCTTTTCAAATTATCGGTAGCGTATGGTTAAAATTGATATTGCTTGGAAATATTAGGGTTTAATTTGCACAATTTCATACGTTAGAGTTAAATCTGCACTTCGCTTGAAACGTTAAGGTTAGATATTTAGTGTATTAATAACACAGTAAAATATTTTAGATAGTTTAAAAAAATGTGATTAATTTATATGTAGCATGTTTAGTTTTTTGAAACTGTCTAAATATTTTAATGTGTTATTAAAATAGTTACAAAAAATGTATTAAACCTGCTTCAATTTATCGATAAACTGGTTTAGAATGTCTGGTGTGCCTAAATAACAGTCAACCAAATCTTTTCAAATTATCTGTAGCGCATGGTTAAAATTGATATTGCTTGGAAACGTTAGAGTTTAATTTGCACAATTTCATACTTTGGGGTTAAATCTGCACTTCGCTTGAAACGTTAAGGTTAAATATTTAGTTCATTAATAACACAGTAAAATATTTTAGACAGTTTAAAAAAAATGTGATTAATTTATACGTAGCAGGTTTAGTTTTTTGAAACTGTCTAAAATATTTTACCGTGTCTTTAGTATAGTTACAAAAAATGTATGAAACTGTTTTAATTTATCAAAAAATTGGTTTAGAAGGTCCGATGCGCCTAAATAACAGTCAGACAAGTCTTTTCAAATTTTCGGTAGCGTATGGTTAAAATTGATCTTGCTTGGAAACGTTAGGGTTAAATTTGCACAATTTCATACGTTAGGGGCTAAATCTGCACTTCGATTGAAATATTAGGATTAAATTTCTACAATTTCATACGTTAGAGCTAAATCTGCACTTTGTTTGAAATGTTAGGGTTAAATTTGCATAATTTTCATAAGTTAGTAATGCATTCAATATTTAACCTTAATGTTTCAAGTGAAGTGCAGATTTAGTCCAACCGTATGAAATTGTGTAAATTTAACCCTAATATTTTTAAGCAAAATCAAATTTAAATTTTAATCAAATTCTATAAAACAAAAATTCAATCAATTAATATAGTTTATATAATTTTTTTTAAAAAAATTGTTAGTGTATATTTATTTGGGCAGTGGCTTCACATAGGAATCCCAGTTAAAGGATTTCCTACCAACATACCCATTACAGCGCCTATGGCACCGTAATGGGTTATTTAATTTTAAAAATAAGTTTCTTTTTAACCTAATTGAAAATGATAAGGATTCGCCGACTCATTGGCTTCTTTCTAGGGATGCTTCTTCCTTTTCTCTTCATTCTTCTCATGTCCAATATGTTACTGATCAACACCAGATGGGTGGTAAGTCTTTTCTGCTTTCTTTTGTCTATGGTAGTAACCTGGCTTCGGAACGAATGGAGTTGTGGTCTTCTCTTTATAGTTGTGCCTTTCCACATAATAATTGGTTGGTGTTTGGGGATTTCAATGCTATTACAGGCTCTCATGAGAAGCTAGGTTCCCCTCCTACTGGTAGATCTTGCAGGGAATTCAGGAATTTTATTGATGATTGTGATCTTATTGATATTGATACTTTGGGTCAGAGGTTTACTTGGTATAATGGTCGGCATGGGGCAGCTCATGTTGAATGTCGTTTGGATAGAGCTTTGGTGTCAGAGGGCTTTTTAGATTCTTGGGACTCTATCTCTTGCATGGCTTTGGCAAGGTATAGTTCTGATCATTGCCCGATGCTCCTTCATTGGAAAATTGGGGAACCTAGGATGGCTAGGTTCAGATTCCATGCCATGTGGACCACTAATGATTCTTTAAAGGGGGTAATTGCTAATCAATGGACAACATCCCACATCTCTCTCCCTCTTACATAACTATTATGTCATAAACTTTGCACTCTTAGGCTTATTCTTACGGATTGGAATAAAAACGTGTTTGGCAGAATTGAGTCTAATATCCACCTTGCAGAAGTTCATCTTGCAGATATTCAAAAGCAAATTTCAGAACAAGGAGATTCTCTGAAGTTGAGTAGTGTTGCTTCTGCCGCCTATTCCAACCTTGATTTACAGCTTCTTTGGTAGGAGATGATGTACAGATAGCAAAGCCGTGTTAAGTGGCTTAAAGAGGGGGATCAAAACACTAGTTTTTTTTTCCAAAGGTCTGCTAGAGTTAGAAAGACATGGGCCAGCATTCATCATTTGAGGATCGGCAATGAGTAGGGGTGGGCAAAAAAACTGATCAAACCGGTAACCGAATCGAAAATCGATAATCCGAACCGAAAAAATCGGTTAACCGAACCGGTGGTTTTCTTAATGGTTCAAAAAATATATAGGTATCGGTTTCGGTTTTGGTTTCGGTTTCGGTTTCGGGTTAGAGTTTCAAAAACCGCGGTTAACGGTTAACCGAACCGTTTAATAAATATAACCAATTTTTTTAGAAGAATTAATATATAATTATATAACGTATATTATATAACATAGATTATAAGATTAAAAAAAGTCTTTAACATAGATTATAACTAATATTAATATAAATATATAACATAGATTATACTTGAATGTAAACTTAATGGATTAATGTTGTAATAAGCACTTTGACGAAATATTATTTACATTTCTTTATGTTTTAAATGTAAATTTGATGGATTGTTTTTTAGTTCGGTACTTATGTTTGAATTTGAACTTTTATATGAATTCGTTTCGTTTGAATTTTTTAAATGTGTATTTTAATATTGTTTAAAAATTTAGGTTTGGGTAAAAATTATGGTTAACCGTTGATTTTTGGTTAACTGGTGAGAATTGGTTAAAAACCGTTAACCGAAAAACCTAACCGAAATTAATGGTTAACCGGTTGTATGGTTAACCGATTGATATGGACCGGTTTCGGTTTGGATGGTTAAAAAACCGTTGATAACGGTTCGGTTAATTTTTTTGTCTAATGGACCGGTTAACCGAACCGTGCCCACCCCTAGCAATGAGGGTCCCACTTCTGACACGGTTAGATTATCTGATCATTTAATTGAGTATTTCTCTAATCTCTTTCGTAGTTCTAGGGAACATATTGATCTTTCTACAATTAATGAGGTAATTCCCAACTTAGTAACTTTTTTGGAAAATAAAGAATTAACTTCTAAACCTTCCATTGAAACTATTAAAGACACGGTCTTTTTCATGGATCCTGATGGTTTTGAGGGAATTTTTTATCGTTTCTTTTGGGATATTGTAGGGAAGGATGTTTACAATATGGTTCAGGCTTTCTTTGATCATGGTTGCATCCTGCCTAGTTTAAACTCTAGTATTATGGCTCTAATTCATAAAGTTGCTGAAGCTGACAGAATTGAGAATTTTCGTCCAATTGTGATGAGTAACTTTGGTTTTAAAATCATCTAAAAAATTCTTGCAGATCACCTTGCAGTTATTGCAGCAAGGATTGTCTCCCCCAACAAGTATGGGTTCGTTAAAGGTAGAAGCATTCATCAGTGCATTGCCTTAGCTTATGAGGGAGTTAATATGCTTGACAGAAAATGTTTTGGTGGACATATGGCCTTAAAAATTGATATTCGTAAGGCTTTTGATACTTTAGATTGGAACTTCCTCCTGGCTTTGTTGGATACCTTTGGTTTTTCTCTCACTTTCAGGGATTGGATCCTAAACATTCAGGCATCTTCTCGTATTTCTGTGATGATTAATGGTTTTCCAAAGGGTTACTTTTCTTGTTCTAGAGGGGTTAGACAAGGGGACCCCATCTCTCCTCTTTTGTTTAACATTGCTGAGGATTTTTCTTTCTCGTTGGCTTGTTAAGATGGTGAGGGAGGGCACTTATTCTCCCATGTATTATTCTGGAGGAAATTCTTTTCCCTCGCATCTTCTTTTTGTTGATGATATGCTCATTTTTGGAGTGCCATCCTTGAGCAACTTGCATGAACTCAAGGATTTCTTCCTGCTCTATGGACAGATCTCCGGTCAGCAGGTTAGTTGGGACAAATCTGCTATATTTTTTGGTTCTCAGGTGAGTCCTCCGAGGAGAGTTCGTCTTGCTCACTATCTTGGCATTCGTTTGGAGTCTCTCCCTTTCAGTTACTTAGGAGTCCCTCTATTCAAAGGTGCTCCAAGGGCTCCTCATCTTAGCAGTCTTACTGACAAATTTCTCTCTCAATTTAGCAAGTGGAAAGGTAGCTCCCTCTCATTTGCTGTGCATTTAACTCTAACTAAGTCTACTATTACTGGTTCTCTGGTTCACTCATTCTTGATCTATATGTGGCCAGTGGGATTGTTGAATAAGCTCAATAGAAGTGTTAGGAATTTTCTTTAGACGAGTTGTATTGATCAAAGGAAGTTAATCACGGTTCTCTGGCAGATTTGTTGCAAAAGTTTGAAAGGTGGAGGTTTGGGCATTAAGGACTTTATGATCTTTAACCAGGCTCTCTTGTGTAAAGATGTGTTGGGAATTGATTCAAGGAACCAGTCTAGCTATTTCTCTGATGAAATCTAGATTTCTGGCTGTCTCTGGTTTGCCTAAAGCTACCATTACTCCTTCCTCGATTTGGTCTTCTTGTAAGTTTGTTTATTCATCCATTTGGGACCAGACCTTTTAGTGGATTGGCCAGTCTTCATTGCTTAATTTCTGGACAGATAGGTGGATTGTACCATCGGTGGCAGACAGATTGGGTCTTGATCATCAGGATAAGCGTTCTCGCTATAATTCTGTTGATGATTTTTTGGTAAATTCGGAGTGGCTTGACTTAGGTACTCTACCTTCGGTTGTTCAAGACAGTATTCGGTCTATTCACCGGGGTAGTGATGATTTTGATTTCTGCACCTGGCAGCCCTCTACGAAGGGTATTTTCTCTGCCAAAGAGTACTATTCGGCTATCAGTCATAGTTCCTCCTCGATGGACTAGTATAAATTTGTTTAGAATGCTCACACCCCCCTTCTCGTTCCTTCACTTTCTGGAGAGTTTTGCATGGACGGGTTCTAACTCATGACCTCCTGCAGCGTCTAGGATTCTCCATTGCCTCTCGTTGTGCTCTATGTGGTAGGGATGCTGAGTCCATTAACCACTTATTCATTAGCTGTTCTTTTGCAGATTCTCTTTGGAGGGCCCCTGAGATTCATTTTGATTGATCTTTGCCTCGTCATTCCCAATTCATCCATTTCTTCAGCACTCTTCGTAGCCTTCATTTTAGCTCACAGGTGTCGATGATTTGGCGTGTTACCGCTGTCACTTGCATCTGGTTAATCTGCCATTGCAGGAATGAAGCAATCTTTAAGGAAGTTACTCCTTCTATTTAGCACTCGAAGATCACCCTCTTTCGAATGATTTGAGAGTCTTTGGCCACTTCTAAAGGTTTTTGCTCTTCTCGGAGAGATGCTACTATCTTATCCCGCCTTCTGGCTTCTTTTAGGCCGCCTCCTGCTCCCAACATTATTCCGGTCCATTGGGTTAAACCTCCTTCGGGCTGGGTTAAAGTCAATATGGACGGCTCTGCTTTTGGCACTCCTGGCGAGGCAGGAGCATGAGGCATTTTTCGCAACTATCGAGGCTTTTCCAAAGGTTGTTTTGCTTTTTCTACCCCTCTTTTTGCTTATATGGCTAAATAGAGAGCCGTTATTTTCGCAATTGATCTTGCTTGGGAGAAAAATTGGCATCAACTTTGGGTTGAGTCAGACTCAATATATGTAGTTAATCTGCTTAGACACCGCTCCATGGATGTTCCTTGGAGTATTCGACAAGAGTGGTTGCATTGTCTCAGCATTTGCTCTAGAATGAACATTATCTTTTCTCACATCTTTAGGGAGGAAATAGAGTTGCTGATTCATTGGTAAAGTTTGGAGTCTCTTCCTCCGTGGTCAATTGGTGGCCTTCAGCTCCTGCTTTTTGCCACAGGTTTATCAATGATGACATTTGTAGTATTTCACAATTGCGTTTTTCTTGACTTTTCCTATCTTTTCTCCTCCCCCCTTCTTTTGTTTGTTCCCCTTCCTCTTGTCTTGTTCAAACACTTACTTTTTTCTTTTATTTATATATTGCGGGTTTGTCAGTTCTTGGACCATGGGTGCTCACCCCGTCCAAGTTCTGTCTCGTCCCAATTTCTATTAAAAAAACCTGATTGGAAAATAGCCATTTCTAAGAAAATATTTCCCAACCAAATCCAATGAAGTAATTTTGTACAAAAATTATCCAAAGAAAGGATTAACCCAGGTACAGGGTCAACGTTTTTATCAGGTTATGCAATTTTCATGTTCTTTTCTTTTAATCCTATTTTTCATTATAACTCTATATTTCAGTTACCTCTTGAAACAAAAATTATATCGTTAAATTCCTTGTTTCGTGAGAAAAATTCTAAGACCAATATTGATATTTTTCTGACTGAAAAATATGGTGACCGGAACGGGTATTTTTCTCCTCCTAAACACCGATCTAGGAGAATTCCCCAAAAGCCAGCTTTGATAAGACGGCGACCGTGGTGACACATTAAAGATAAGGAGGTGGGAAAAAGAGGGTAAATTTCATCAATGGTGTACAACCTTTGCCCAATTTCACACTTTGGTGTACAACCTTCAATTTGTCACACTAATATATACGAATTTATAGGTGACCTCCCATTTTGGTGTACAACAGGTAAAAATGACCGGTCAACGTGAAGTCAACGCACCACATCAGCAGTTTGACCGGTCAAAAAGTCAAAATTTGACCAACTAAAATAAAATTACTTATATATCATCACCTTCCTTCTTCCCCTTCCCCTTTCCCTTTTCATTTCTCTCTCTATCTTATTTCTCTTTATTTGATCTCTAAATTCAATCATAATTACTAAAAATTAGATTGAATTAAGATAAAAAGAAAACAATTACTAAAATTAAAATTAAATTATACATGAAGATCTGTAAAAGGTTATGCTTGTGTAAAACTAGACCTCAGCATGGACCGGACCTATCGGGCTTTTGATAAAACCTGATAAGTCCAAGCCCAGCCCAAGCCCACACTAATTAGAGTCGGGCTCGAGCTCGGGCGGGCTCGGGCCTAAAAAAGGAATCCCAAGCCCGCCCGCCCAAGCCCATAGCTATATTAAAAAAAATTCAATTAAAATAAAATACTTACTTTTTTTTAATAAAAAATAATAAACATAATAGTTAATAAGTCTTTGAAAATTATAATAAACTAATAGTTAAATTCAAAATAAAATTACAACATAACAATAAAAAAATAGATAGAGTTAGAGAGTATATATATGAGGCATTTAAATAAATATTAAATTTATAAATGTATATATAGATATTTATATAGCCCAAACCCGCCCATTTTTTAGGCGGGCTTATTCGGGCTTGGGCCGGCCGGGCCTGACACTAATTTTAAGTGTCCAGGCCCGGCTAAATGGGCATGGGCTCAGGCCGGGCGGACGGGCTCATCGGCCCATGGCGAAGTCTATGTAAAACTATGTTGAAAAAACACCACGTAAGGAAATGAACAATCGTAAAAGAACCCAATGAACAGACGCAAAAGAACCCAATCATCTTCATGCTAGGAAATTTAAAAGCAATGAAACAAGATGGAGAGAAATCAAATAAAGAGACTGCAAAATAAAACGGAAACTGCAAAATAAAAATTCAAAACCATTGGATAGCTTCGGTTTGCAAGCTGTAATATTAAATTTTTTTTTATAAAGCTGTAGTTTTAATTAATTACAGGCATCAATAAATAACTTTATCTAATGAGTTTTCTAGATTTCTTTTGCCTCTCTTCATTTCCTAGCTTGTTTTCTTTTGAAACAAGTTTATTTTAGTAATTATTATTTTTTTATCTTAATTTCAATTTAATTTTTAGTAATTATGATTGAATGAAGAGATCAAAGAGAGAGAAATAAAATAGAGAGAGAGGAGTTAGAAAGAGAAAGGGAAAGGAAAAGAAGGAAGGGGAAGGAGGAAGGTGGAAGGTGAGATATATAAGTAATTTATTTTAGTTGGTCAAATTTTTAGTTTTTGCCGGTCAAACAGCTGATGTGGCGCGTTGACTTCGCGTTGACCGGTCATTTTTACCTGCTGTACACCAAAGTAGGAGGCCACATATAAGTTCGTACATATTAATGAGACAAATTAAAGGTTGTATACTAAAATATAAAATTGGGCAAAAGTTGTACACCAGTGGTGAAATTTACCCGGGAAAAAGAAGAAAAGATAGAGAAAAAGAAGAAAAGATAGAGAGAAGGAACCTCCTCTATTTCACCCCTTTCCTGATCAGATATTCTTTCAGAAAAGTTGTCATGTGTTGAGCACCAAATTATTAGGAGTTTCTTACTCTTCGTGAGGATTATACACCAAAAATTGATACATTCTGGTACCTCAAGCAATTGAAGATCAACCCTATTCAGTAAATAAATTATAAAGCAGAGATTATTATAAAATTCTCCATTCAAAATTATATTGATGTTGAATTTTGAAATATATGTTATCCTCAAATCATCCAAATTAATCCAACTAAGCACAATATAAAATAACGACGTAATTTTTTTATAAAACGAAAAAAAATTATGGATTAGAATGGAGATTTTATTGAGAGGAACAACAAGTTCTCTTAATACTCTATTAAAACACTGACACCCATATTCATTACACTAGTATTTATTTAGGATAGGGAAAATGCATAGTGAGATACTTGATTTTTCAATTTTTATTGGCTTGAGACAGAATTTATGCAAAAAGATTGATTGGTCCTCATAATATATATATAGTATATATAGTCTCGTAAATTTTTTTTTTTAAACGTAAAAAATTATGGATTAGAATGGAGATTTTATTGAGAGGAACAACAAGTCCTCTTAATACTATATTAAAACACTGACACCCCTATTCATTACACTAGTATTTAGGATAGGCAAAAGGCATCGTGAGATACTTGATTTTTCAATTTTTATTGGCTTAAATGCGTCCAAACCATCTGAAACTTGTATGAAAAATTGATTGGGGTTTAGAACTTACATAGTGTCATATTAGTTCCTCAAATTGCTTAAAATAAGCTATTGTCACTTGAATTTATTTAAAATGATCTATTAACTCCTGAACTTGTTTTTATAGTGATCAATTTGCCGTCTGAACTTGTTTAGAATTACTACATTGTAATTTTTTTAAATCCGTAAAAAAATTCAACTTAAAAACTAAAGTTTTAATTCGTGATTTTAAATCTTTAAAACAAATTAACTTTTTATTTTGTACATTTTTATGACATTTTTATAGATTTAGAGACTTAATCATAATACTTTAAACAAGTTTAGAGGGTCAATGAGACACCGTGTAAGTTCAGGAAGCCAATCAACTTTTTTGGATAAGTTCAAAAGGCAACTAATGTATTAAGCCATTTTTATTCATTAGTCTCTTGATTTTTTTTATCACATTAAGTTTCTAATGATAAAAAAAAAATCAGTTTTGAATATAAAATTCGATTAATAATAGAGTGTTATTCATTTTACATGCATTTGAAATTTAAATTTTTCACAGTTTGAAAACAGTTTTTGATATGCGCAATGTGGCTATAGGAAAACGATAAAATCCTTAATACAAGCTGTAAAAAATATAATTTTAAATATAGATGAAATACATAACGATTTTTTAGCTGATGTAGATGTTCACAACTAACTAATTTAACAAGTATGGATTTAATGAGATGGAAAATAAATAATTATGAGCTTAATGTGTATAAATAAAAATATCAGTGGATTAATGAATCAAAATAAAAAAGACCAGGGTCTAAAGATGATTTTTAACTTCAGAATACATGTTGATATTCCAACTGGAGTAGTAATATTCCAATGGGAGTCCTATCAACTAATCCTCCTAATAAAATCACGTTAGAATATGCTACATAGAACACAAGTGACTGACTTAGTTTTGCAATAGAGTTTAACAATGTTGTGGCCAATAAAATCTGCAGTATAAGAAAGTGCTGTGTAGAAAAAAAATGATATTATAACCTGATGTAGTTAGTATCTCAACTTCTCTTACTTTTACTCAATTTCCACTGTTTGAGTAAATATGATACTCCCTCCTTCAGTGTTGCCTTTTTGTTCTCCTTTGAATTCCACATCTCCCGTACGATATACCTTCCACTAGGATTGTATTCGTTAATTTCTTTCAAACTTTTCGTCACCGCATCATACACTTCTTCACCAAATTCACTCTTCAGTTCTTTTAATTTTTCATCATCATCATCAAGTATCTCCTGCACATATAAAATTAATTCCAAAAGTTTGAAGGAATCAGTGATTAATCAAAAGAGATTAAGTGGAAGTAATGAGGAAGAAGAATACAAGACATTCTTCAAGGGAAAGTAACACAATGATGCAAGGAGAATTGGAAGAAACGATGAATTTGGTCATTTAAGTTGGATAGTAAAATCAATTTAATCTAAAATTTAAGTATCAATTTGGTCTTTTCGCATCTAGAGTCACATCAGTTAAAAGTAACACATGCTAATATATGTTTAGTAGTTATTTAATATCTATCATTTACTCATACTCACATGACACGTGTTAATGCCAAGTTAAAAGATCAAATAAATGACTAATTTGATTTTAGACTAAATTAACCTAATAGCCAAAACTTAAGAGCCAAATTGATCTTTACGTTGCATATATTATTAATGTAACATTCTCTTACCATCCTACAATTCACATTGCATAAATATTAATAATGTAAAAAAAACGGTAACAGAAGTATCTTTTCATATAAATGGAAGTATAACCTTCCCATTCAAGTTCAAAAACCTTATGGATGTGAAATTCTACAAAGTCAAGCAAGATAACAATATGTCTACATGTAACATACACACTAATCAAGAATATGAGAACTTAATTACCTCACAACGTCCATCCTTTTCAATGATCTTAAATGGGTGCCAGTTAGGGTCTCGCAGATGCTCATCCCATAATGAACACAACTCTGCTGCTTTCACATCAGCATCTTTAGGAGAAAATTTTCTCTTTGCTGCAGCATGGAATGGTGTACTATCAAGCTCGCCCATTTTCTTCACACTAATAGCAGCACGGGTATTTTCACTCAAGTACTATGGAGCAAAAAAATTAGACTCAACAAAATAGCACAGAGTACATATATGATAGAAAATAGTAATTTCCACTTTTAGTTCTTTTATAAACATAAGCTAAATATAACTTGGTTCCTTAAATTTACTTAAAGTTATCTATTGGTTTCTTGAACTTGTTTACCTTGACCTATTAGTTCCTGAACTTAGCTAGTGATATGTGATTTAACTTGTCCAAATCTCCTCTTATGCTCCCACATAAGCAAGGGTTAATAAAACATTCTTAAAACTCAGAGGACACTCGGTTTGGGATCAAATTGAGGGGCATTTGAAATATTCACCCTTGAACATATGATATAAGATAGTTCTAACACTTACATTTATTAATTCTTTACGCGCATCTTGCAACTGGTCATTATTCGTCCGCTCCTTCACCATAAGAGTTTGATTAAGAGACTCTAGGTCATCTAGTTCTTCTTCTTTTTCCTTTAAATCTTTCTCTATTTCATCCATCCTTTTCTTCACCTCCATGACTTCTTCTTCTTCTTCTTCTTCTTCTCCCATATGCTTCATTACTTCTAGTGCCCCTTTCATTCGTTCAATATCCAATTCTAGTGTTTGTTTAGCATCAAGATTCTTCTTTAGTTCAAGAATTTTCTGGCAGAGTTTCTCTTTTTCTCTCTACCAATATCAGTTGGATAGGAAAAGAATTAGAAACGTTCTTTTAACAGTGAATATTTTGCATTTCTTTTCATCCTCTAGTTCAAGGAAATGAATGAAAAAAAAATCACCTTTTGTTCTTCTGCCAACTTCCACAGTTCCTCATCTGCCTTTTTCTGCTCCACAATTGCCATCTTATTCTAAAAGAATGAATAGGTAATCTTAGCACATTTTACTATTGAAATTAGAACAGATTATTTCCATTAGAACAACCACTGCAAAAACGCTTTTCTTGTGTTACAGCCCACAAACTATATAGGACCCTTAGACTTAAACTTAAAATAACCTATCACACACCAATAATTGACCTTAAAAACCTATCAAACACCTAAAGTTAACTTTAAAAACCTATCACGCATCTATAGTTGTCTTATTAGGATCTCATACGCACAAGATCGTTGACCTGTCATCTTTGACAAATGAGGTGACATGTGCGTGCTATATAAAAAGAAAAGTGCGTGAGTTTGTTCAGTACGCCACCCCATCGTCAAAATGACAAATCAATGATTTTGTGTGCACAAGGTCTTAATGAGTCAACTATAGGTATGCTTATATGTGATAGTTTTTTAAAAACAACCATAATATGATAGATTATTTTAAAAGTCAATAAGCAAAACGTGCTAAGTTTAAGGATGTAAATTATGCATTAAGCCAACTATATATTTTGGCAAACTCAAGATATTAAAAAATTTAACTTATTTAACCCATTTGACTATTTATCAAATACTTTAACCGTATTGGACGAGAATCAATAGTTCGCAAAACATATAAAGGAACCAAAATAAATATTCAAGCCAACTGTAATTGTTTGTGTTAATGTGTGAAGTGAGAAATAAAAAGGCAGAGAAAAAAAGAAAAAAAAGTGAGTGGTGAGTTGTGTGTGTGCAGCAAATCTCCTACGACTTATATAATTGTTTTGTAAATTTTTCATTTTATTCTAATAAAAGTGATTTCATTCAATTAAGTCCTCATTCAACAGTTGGAGCAATTTATATATAATAAGCTTTCTAGTTCCAACAAATCGTTGATCTGATAATTGTACTAGGGAATGATTCGTGTACACAGACAAACACCATGCATCATAAGAAAAAAAGTCATGTCCTTGCATGAATTCAACAGCCTATGAAATGTCTTTACCTTTTCCTTTTGATAATGAAGATTTCTCATCACATTTTTATTTTGAATTTCTCTTTCTTCCAGTTGTCTTTCACGCCTCTCCAATTCTTTTCTTTCAGCTTCCAGTTCTAGTGTTCTGTTCTCATGGTCTAAATAAATCCTTGCAAACTGATGATGTGCAACCTGTTGCATCCGTCCAATTTCTACATTCAACATAAGCACATAACAATCATAATTAGCTCCAGAATGTATTACTTAAATTATGTATGATTCAAATTAATTCCATTTAAATATAACACTTGTCCCTTACAAGATTTGGGAAAAAAAGACAAGAAGAAATTGAAAGGGAAAGACAAGAACTTTTATAGCCTATTAAATCAAAAAAGAAGAAAGAAAAAAAGGATCTTGCCTTCATTATACCGTCTGACCATCGAATCATTTTCTTCTACTAGATTGTTCAAAGATGCATTAGTCTCCTCAACTTTTATTTTCATTTTTTCAAGAGTCTCATTCTTCCTTTGCAAGCTATTGCTTAAACTGATCATAAGATTTGAATCCTTTTGTTTGTCCTCAGCTTCTTTATCATAGGCACTTTTTAAATCACCATTTTTTCTCAGATAATCACCAACAATAGTTTGTGAATTGTAGTCATCATCACTTGCAACCCATCCATATAATCTCTCCCCTCGATTGTTTGAGAGGTGGTTAAAGTAGTCCTCCTTTCCAGAATGATTGACTTTAAATTCCTTATCAAACACTATTGCACTCTTGAAGCCATCCCATTCTTTCTTAAACTCAACAATAGCGAATCCTGAATGACCTGCACGGCTCCACAAGGGATGAACCTTAACTGGATCAAATCCCTTTGTTGTCAATTCATTCCTAAGCTTTGCACCACTCTCCCCAACCCAACGTCCACCTTGAAATTGTGTTTGAACATTGGCAACTATTCCCATCCAAGGCCAAACAAACAATCGTGTTGATTCATTCCGAATTGAAGAATTTGGAATGTCGGACAATTCAATTAAATTAAGAGTTGGCAACCCCTTCCCTGTGTCTTTCTTTTGATCGCATCCTATCTCAAGTCTTGAATGAAAGGGGTCAAGAGTAGGTAAACTGTTACCTGTATCTTTCTTTTTATTGCCTTCTACCTCAAGTCTTGACCTTTCCTTATCATGGAGGTAGTTTTTCATATACTTCTCCAAGGCTAAATGGCGAGCTTTCTCCTTGTAATCTGCATTTCGTAAATCTCTACCATGACGATAAGCATGTTCAAGAAGCTCCCTATAAAAGTATTCTCTCTTCTTCCCATAGCAGTATGGACATATGTAAGTTGAGTTTTCTAGTTTAACTCTGATGCTTCCCCTTTTCAAGGCTTCATAGCACTCGTCTATACAATCCTCCAACCTATTATCAACACTCTGCCTTTCCTTTCCTTTTCCTGAAGAATGAGACATTTTTTAACCTGAAATACAAACATCAAAATCGAAAGACAACGTTAAGGGACAATGAGCACAAACATGAAGCTTCATCTGCATCAAACAGTAATTGAGCATGACAGGTTTGAGGAATTGAGAGTTTTGAATACCACTACATGACCATGATTGGTGCAAAGAAAAAAAAAATATACATGTATCATGAATTCATTGGTCATGAGTATTACTCCAGGAGTACCCTAAAATTTTCCGAAAATGAGTCATCCAAAAACAACATTTCAAGCTAGCAAAGCAGATTATTCAAAATCACTGAGCACAAGTCAATCAACAACATTTCTCAGTCGTGCACATTTGGAAATTCGACTACATGCAAAATGTACAATAATAATGAATCTGACACTTGGATGCTTGTGAGGAATTTAGATGCAAAACGGTAAACAGTAGCATCTTTCCTCCTGATAGCAATAAAAATTATGGTTTTTGACAGTCAAAATATTTCCACTTTCCATCAGAATGTCAAAATATCAAGGTCCATTACTAATAATGTCTGTCCCCACATTATTCCTTGCAACCAGATCTCAGATATTGTCACTAAATCCATTAATGTTGTTCTCCTAAATCTGATGCTAAAACAATGCACACTTTATGTTTTTCCGCTCAAGCTGTGACACACCCTCAAATGACTCTTGGTTTGCTGCCTGTACAACACAGGCTATCTCACCATTTGTTTTTAATTCCACAAATTAATGAGGTTACCATACTATAACCCTTGGTCGAAATGGCTCTAGTACCATATCTGGAACCAATTGAACTAAAAACTCAAACCGATAATTAAGACCCAATCATAGATCTTATATTAATCTCCGAATTTTCAGGATTCCTATTGCAATAATAGAAGACAATGGTAAGTTAGAAGAACAGAAAGTAGTATTTGTCAAATTAGTTCTGCAGAGAGAATCAAAAGAAGAAACAGATTGGGGAAACCATGAAAAGAGAAGTTTACCCCTAAAAAAATTGCAGATCAATGTTACAGAACTATCTGATTTCCCAATAACATTCCCAATGTCACAGAGCAAATTGCATACTTAAGGCCCACTAGAGTACAGGAAGGGAAACTCAAGATGCAGACAAAAATACAAGAAAAACAAAAGGAAATGTTAACGAGACGTCACGGAACCAGCGAAGAAATTTTTTACTCCGTTTCTATTACATTACTACAATTTGTCGTTTGGCAAACAGAACTCGAACAAACAATTTCAAAATATAAATAAGAAAACAGAGTATAACTACAATACCTTCTACTTCTGTTTTCCTTTTCGTTGGTACGCTAGCAGGTTTCTGCTCTACTACTTAACTAAGAAGTGCAAAACAAGTAGGATGTATAAATCTGAACCGAGAACAAAAGCACGCACAGAAGAAATTAGCTCACAGGGAAAAATCAAATTGAAAACCCTAAACGAAATATACTAACAATGACAAACCTGGAAACTTGCAAAGAGCAAATGCAGAGAATGAAGCGTCTCGGACGAATAGGGAAATAGGATTTGAAAAGGAAAGAGACAGCGAGAATGGAGTTACTTGCTAAGGAAGCGAAGCCAAGGCAAAGGCAAGGCGCAATTTTTATACTTAAAAAAAGACTCATAACTTCATATTTTAAATTTATATTTAGAGAATAAGTTGAATGGTATATGGAGAAAGAAATTATAACTTAACGGGTTATTATGAATGATATGCCACGTGTCGTTATCGATATTAAAATTGATAAAATTTTCAAACATTAAGTATATATTAATGTTATTTTCAGTGGCGAATACATGATTAGTCGGTTGGGGGGGCCGATTTTACACGTGCGTTCGGGAATTTTTTTTTTACTAATTCGAATTTGCTTATTTTTTTTTTTTGTATTTATATGTGTTATAATTTTTATGGTCAAGAGACCAATTTTAAGGAGACCTAAGAGACCAAAAAAATTAGAAATTTGGATTTATGTAATACCTAATAGGTCTAAAATATTGAAATTTTGAATTTTGGACAAACCAAACACGTAGTAGGATATATTTAATTTTTTTTATTAGTTCAAGACTAGTTTCTAAAAAAAAAATTTAACATTTTTACTTTTTTTTTTTATTTTTAGTTTTAAAATTTTAAAATTTAATTTAGAAATTAAGTTGTTTGAGTCTCAAAAATAAGAAGTTAATTTTTTTAATAGAAAAGACATAATAAAAATGAATTCAAAAGTGTTATGAAAATAAATAAATTAATAATGGTAACATAGTTTTATAATTATTAAAAAATAAAATTTAATTTTTGGGTCAGTTTGACATTATTGTGTTCAATAATTCAATTTTCCTAATAAGCTTTAAATTTTTTTTTTTGAAACGTATGGAATAATAGATTTACACTTAGGAAAACGTTATATAGAAAATAAATTCCTCACTCTATGGTGAAAGAAAAAGTTAACAGCAGGGCACGGGCGGCGGTGATGGCAAATGATGGATTAGGCGGCCGATCGGGGCAAGGTCCTGGGGATCAGGCGACGGCGCCTGGTTTGGTGCCGAATCGGGAGTCGTTTGGAGGAAGGGAAGGGGGCGATGGGTTTTCGGGATTCGCTAGGGGTGATAGGCGGGGCAGCGGGGAGAGAGTGCGTGAGAGATCTCGGGAGCGGGACAAGCCGGCGTGGATGGGGGGTGAGGGGCCGGATCTGGCCGCTGTTAGGGTTGTCGCGGGTGTTTGCAGACCTGAGGGGGATCGAGAAGGGTGGGATGTCCCAGGGGAGGCCGGATCCGACGGGGACGGGAAGGGGGCAGTGTGTAGGAAGCCGGCGGGTGCTGTGGGCGGGCTGGCTAGGGAATCTAGCGGTGGGCTGGGGAATCTGGCCGATCCGGTTAAATCAGCACTTCGCTTAAAACGTTAAGGTAACCAAAAAATATTTAGTGCATTAATAACACAGTAAAATATTTTAGACTAAAAAAAATTATGATTAATTTATATGTAACAGGTTTAGTTTTTTGAAACTATCTAAAATATTTTACTGTGTTATTAATATAGTTACAAAAAATGTATGAAACTGTTTCAATTTATCGAAAAATTGGTTTAAAAGGTCCAATGTGGCTAAATAACAGTCAAACAAGTCTTTTCAAATTATCGGTAGCGTATGGTTAAAATTGATATTGCTTGGAAATATTAGGGTTTAATTTGCACAATTTCATACGTTAGAGTTAAATCTGCACTTCGTTTGAAACGTTAAGGTTAGATATTTAGTGCATTAATAACACAGTAAAATATTTTAGATAGTTTAAAAAAATGTGATTAATTTATATGTAGCATGTTTAGTTTTTTGAAACTGTCTAAATATTTTAATGTGTTATTAAAATAGTTACAAAAAATGTATTAAACCTGCTTCAATTTATCGATAAACTGGTTTAGAATGTCCGGTGTGCCTAAATAACAGTCAACCAAATCTTTTCAAATTATCTGTAGCGCATGGTTAAAATTGATATTGCTTGGAAACGTTAGAGTTTAATTTGCACAATTTCATACTTTAGGGTTAAATCTGAACGTCGCTTGAAACGTTAAGGTTAAATATTTAGTTCATTAATAACACAGTAAAATATTTTAGACAGTTTAAACAAAATGTGATTAATTTATACGTAGCAGGTTTAGTTTTTTGAAACTGTCTAAAATATTTTACCGTGTCTTTAGTATAGTTACAAAAAATGTATGAAACTGTTTTAATTTATCGAAAAATTGGTTTAGAAGGTCCGATGTGCCTAAATAACAGTCAGACAAGTCTTTTCAAATTTTCGGTAGCGTATGGTTAAAATTGATCTTGCTTGGAAACGTTAGGATTAAATTTGCACAATTTCATACGTTAGGGGCTAAATCTGCACTTCGATTGAAATATTAGGATTAAATTTCTACAATTTCATACGTTAGAGCTAAATCTGCACTTTGCTTGAAATGTTAGGGTTAAATTTGCATAATTTTCATAAGTTAGTAATGCATTCAATATTTAACCTTAATGTTTCAAGTGAAGTGCGGATTTAGTCCAACCGTATGAAATTGTGTAAATTTAACCCTAATATTTTTAAGCAAAATCAAATTTAAATTTTAATCAAATTCTATAAAACAAAAATTCAATCAATTAATATAGTTTATATAATTTTTTTTAAAAAAATTGTTAGTGTATATTTATTTGGGCAGTGGCTTCACATAGGAATCCCAGTTAAAGGATTTCCTACCAACATACCCATTACAGCGCCTATGGCACCGTAATGGGTTATTTAATTTTAAAAATAAGTTTCTTTTTAACCTAATTGAAAATGATAAGGATTCGTCGACTCATTGGCTTCTTTCTAGGGATGCTTCTTCCTTTTCTCTTCATTCTTCTCATGTCCAATATGTTACTGATCAACACCAGATGGGTGGTAAGTCTTTTCTGCTTTCTTTTGTCTATGGTAGTAACCTGGCTTCGGAACGAAGGGAGTTGTGGTCTTCTCTTTATAGTTGTGCCTTTCCACATAATAATTGGTTGGTGTTTGGGGATTTCAATGCTATTACAGGCTCTCATGAGAAGCTAGGTTCCCCTCCCACTGGTAGATCTTGCAGGGAATTCAGGAATTTTATTGATGATTGTGATCTTATTGATATTGATACTTTGGGTCAGAGGTTTACTTGGTCTAATGGTCGGCATGGGGCAGCTCATGTTGAATGTCGTTTGGATAGAGCTTTGGTGTCAGAGGGCTTTTTAGATTCTTGGGACTCTATCTCTTGCATGGCTTTGGCAAGGTATAGTTCTGATCATTGCCCGATGCTCCTTCATTGGAAAATTGGGGAACCTAGGATGGCTAGGTTCAGATTCCATGCCATGTGGACCACTAATGATTCTTTAAAGGGGGTAATTGCTAATCAATGGACAACATCCCACATCTCTCTCCCTCTTACACAACTATTATGTCATAAACTTTGCACTCTTAGGCTTATTTTTAGGGATTGGAATAAAAACGTGTTTGGCAGAATTGAGTCTAATATCCACCTGGCAGAAGTTCATCTTGCAGATATTCAAAAGCAAATTTAGTGTTGCTTCTGCCGCCTATTCCAACCTTGATTTACAGCTTCTTTGGTAGGAGATGATGTACAGATAGCAAAGCCGTGTTAAGTGGCTTAAAAAGGGGGATCAAAACACTAGTTTTTTTCCAAAGGTCTGCTAGAGTTAGAAAGACATGGGCCAGCATTCATCATTTGAGGATCGGCAATGAGTAGGGGTGGGCAAAAAAACCGATCAAACCGGTAACCGAACCGAAAGAATCGGTTAACCGAACCGGTGGTTTTCTTAATGGTTAAAAAAATATATAGGTTTCGGTTTCGGTTTCGGGTTAGAGTTTCAAAAACCGCCGTTAACGGTTAACCGAACCGTTTAATAAATATAACCAATTTTTTTAGAAGAATTAATATATAATTATATAACGTATATTATATAACATAGATTATAAGATTAAAAAAAGTCTTTAACATAGATTATAACTAATATTAATATAAATATATAACATAGATTATACTTGAATGTAAACTTAATGGATTAATGTTGTAATAAGCACTTTGACGAAATATTATTTACATTTCTTTATGTTTTAAATGTAAATTTGATGGATTGTTTTTTAGTTCGGTACTTATGTTTGAATTTGAAATTTTATATGAATTCGTTTCGTTTGAATTTTTTAAATGTGTATTTTAATATTGTTTAAAAATTTAGGTTTGGGTAAAAATTATGGTTAACCGTTGATTTTTGGTTAACTGGTGAGAATTGGTTAAAAACCGTTAACCGAAAAACCTAACCGAAATTAATGGTTAACCGGTTGTATGGTTAACCGATTGATATGGACCGGTTTCGGTTTGGATGGTTAAAAAACCGTTGATAACGGTTCGGTTAATTTTTTTGCCTAATGGACCGGTTAACCGAACCGTGCCCACCCCTAGCAATGAGGGTCCCACTTCTGACACGGTTAGATTATCTGATCATTTAATTGAGTATTTCTCTAATCTCTTTCGTAGTTCTAGGGAACATATTGATCTTTCTACAATTAATGAGGTAATTCCCAACTTAGTAACTTCTTTGGAAAATAAAGAATTAACTTCTAAACCTTCCATTGAAACTATTAAAGACACGGTCTTTTCCATGGATCCTGATGGTTTTGGGGGAATTTTTTATCGTTTCTTTTGGGATATTGTAGGGAAGGATGTTTACAATATGGTTCAGGCTTTCTTTGATCATGGTTTCATCCTGCCTAGTTTAAACTCTAGTATTATGGCTCTAATTCATAAAGTTGCTGAAGCTGACAGAATTGAGAATTTTCGTCCAATTGTGATGAGTAACTTTGGTTTTAAAATCATCTAAAAAATTCTTGCAGATCACCTTGCAGTTATTGCAGCAAGGATTGTCTCCCCCAACAAGTATGGGTTCGTTAAAGGTAGAAGCATTCATCAGTGCATTGCCTTAGCTTATGAGGGAGTTAATATGCTTGACAGAAAACGTTTTGGTGAACATATGGCCTTAAAAATTGATATTCGTAAGGCTTTTGATACTTTAGATTGGAACTTCCTCCTGGCTTTGTTGGATACCTTTGGTTTTTCTCTCACTTTCAGGGATTGGATCCTAAACATTCAGGCATCTTCTCGTATTTCTGTGATGATTAATGGTTTTCCAAAGGGTTACTTTTCTTGTTCTAGAGGGGTTAGACAAGGGGACCCCATCTCTCCTCTTTTGTTTAACATTGCTGAGGATTTTTCTTTCTCGTTGGCTTGTTAAGATGGTGAGGGAGGGCACTTATTCTCCCATGTATTATTCTGGAGGAAATTCTTTTCCCTCGCATCTTCTTTTTGTTGATGATATGCTCATTTTTGGAGTGCCATCCTTGAGCAACTTGCATGAACTCAAGGATTTCTTCCTGCTCTATGGACAGATCTCCGGTCAGCAGGTTAGTTGGGACAAATCTGCTATATTTTTTGGTTCTCAGGTGAGTCCTCCGAGGAGAGTTCGTCTTGCTCACTATCTTGGCATTCGTTTAGAGTCTCTCCTTTTCAGTTACTTAGGAGTCCCTCTATTCAAAGGTGCTCCAAGGGCTCCTCATCTTAGCAGTCTTACTGACAAATTTCTCTCTCAATTTAGCAAGTGGAAAGGTAGCTCCCTCTCCTTTGCTGTGCATTTAACTCCAACTAAGTCTACTATTACTGGTTCTCTGGTTCACTCATTCTTGATCTATAAGTGGCCAGTGGGATTGTTGAATAAGCTCAATAGAAGTGTTAGGAATTTTCTTTAGACGAGTTGTATTGATCAAAGGAAGTTAATCACTGTTCTCTGGCAGATTTGTTGCAAAAGTTTGAAAGGTGGAGGTTTGGGCATTAAGGACTTTATGATCTTTAACCAGGCTCTCTTAGGTAAAGATGTGTTGGGAATTGATTCAAGGAACCAGTCTAGCTATTTCTCTGATGAAATCTAGATTTCTGGCTGTCTTTGGTTCGCCTAAAGCTACCATTACTCCTTCCTCGATTTGGTCTTCTTGTAAGTTTGTTTATTCATCCATTTGGGACCAGACCTTTTAGTGGATTGGCCAGTCTTCATTGCTTAATTTCTGGACAGATAGGTGGATTGTACCATCGGTGGCGGACAGATTGGGTCTTGATCATCAGGATAAGCGTTCTCGCTATAATTCTGTTGATGATTTTTTGGTAAATTCGGAGTGGCTTGACTTGGGTACTCTACCTTCGGTTGTTCAAGACAGTATTCGGTCTATTCACCGGGGTAGTGATGATTTTAATTTCTGCACTTGGCAGCCCTCTACGAAGGGTATTTTCTCTGCCAAAGAGTACTATTCGGTTATCAGTCATAGTTCCTCCTCGGTGGACTAGTATAAATTTGTTTAGAATGCTCACACCCCCCTTCTCGTTCCTTCACTTTCTGGAGAGTTTTGCATGGACGGGTTCTAACTCATGACCTCCTGCAGCGTCTAGGATTCTCCATTGCCTCTCGTTGTGCTCTATGTGGTAGGGATGCTGAGTCCATTAACCACTTATTCATTAGCTGTTCTTTTGCAGATTCTCTTTGGAGGGCCCCTGAGATTCATTTTGATTGATCTTTGCCTCGTCATTCCCAATTCATCCATTTCTTCAGCACTCTTCGTAGCCTTCATTTTAGCTCACAGGTGTCGATGATTTGGCGTGTTACCGCTGTCACTTGCATCTGGTTAATCTGCATTGCAGGAATGAAGCAATCTTTAAGGAAGTTACTCCTTCTATTCAGCACTCGAAGATCACCCTCTTTCGAATGATTTGAGAGTCTTTGGCCACTTCTAAAGGTTTTTGCTTTTCTCGGAGAGATGCTACTATCTTATCCCGCCTTCTGGCTTCTTTTAGGCCGCCTCCTGCTCCCAACATTATTCTGATCCATTGGGTTAAACCTCCTTCGGGCTGGGTTAAAGTCAATATGGACGGCTCTGCTTTTGGCACTCCTGGCGAGGCAGGAGCATGAGGCATTTTTCGCAACTATCGAGGCTTTCCTAAAGGTTGTTTTGCTTTTTCTACCCCTCTTTTTGCTTATATGGCTAAATAGAGAGCCGTTATTTTCGCAATTGATCTTGCTTGGGAGAAAAATTGGCATCAACTTTGGGTTGAGTCAGACTCAATATATGTAGTTAATCTGCTTAGACACCGCTCCATGGATGTTCCTTGGAGTATTCGACAAGAGTGGTTGCATTGTCTCAGCATTTGCTCTAGAATGAACATTATCTTTTCTCACATCTTTAGGGAAGGAAATAGAGTTGCTGATTCATTGGCAAAGTTTGGAGTCTCTTCCTCCGTGGTCAATTGGTGGCCTTCAGCTCCTGCTTTTTGCCACAGGTTTATCAATGATGACATTTGTAGTATTTCACAATTGCGTTTTTCTTGACTTTTCCTATCTTTTCTCCTCCCCCCTTCTTTTGTTTGTTCCCCTTCCTCTTGTCTTGTTCAAACACTTACTTTTTTCTTTTATTTATATATTGCGGGTTTGTCAGTTCTTGGACCACGGGTGCTCACCCCGTCCAAGTTCTGTCTCGTCCCAATTTCTATTAAAAAAACCTGATTGGAAAATAGCCATTTCTAAGAAAATATTTCCCAACCAAATCCAATGAAGTAATTTTGTACAAAAATTATCCAAAGAAAGGATTAACCCAGGTACAGGGTCAACGTTTTTATCAGGTTATGCAACTTTCATGTTCTTTTCTTTTAATCCTATTTTTCATTATAACTCTATATTTCAGTTACCTCTTGAAACAAAAATTATATCGTTAAATTCCTTGTTTCGTGAGAAAAATTCTAAGACCAATATTGATATTTTTATGACTGAAAAATATGGTGACCGGAACGGGTATTTTTTTCCTCCTAAACACCGATCTAGGAGAATTTCCCAAAAGCCAGCTTTGATAAGACGGCGACCGTGGTGACACATTAAAGATAAGGAGGTGGGAAAAAGAGGGTAAATTTCATCAATGGTGTACAACCTTTGCCCAATTTCACACTTTGGTGTACAACCTTCAATTTGTCACACTAATATATACGAATTTATAGGTGACCTCCCATTTTGGTGTACAACAGGTAAAAATGACCGGTCAACGTGAAGTCAACGCACCACATCAGCAGTTTGACCGGTCAAAAAGTCAAAATTTGACCAACTAAAATAAAATTACTTATATATCATCACCTTCCTTCTTCCCCTTCCCCTTTCCCTTCTCATTTCTCTCTCTATCTTATTTCTCTTTATTTGATCTCTAAATTCAATCATAATTACTAAAAATTAGATTGAATTAAGATAAAAAGAAAACAATTACTAAAATTAAAATTAAATTATACATGAAGATCTGTAAAAGGTTATGCTTGTGTAAAACTAGACCTCAGCATGGACCGGACCTATCGGGCTTTTGATAAAACCTGATAAGTCCAAGCCCAGCCCAAGCCCACACTAATTAGAGTCGAGCTCGAGCTCGGGCGGGCTCGGGCCTAAAAAAGGAATCCCAGGCCCGCCCGCCCAAGCCCATAGCTATATTAAAAAAAATTCAATTAAAATAAAATACTCACTTTTTTTTAATAAAAAATAATAAACATAATAGTTAATAAGTCTTTGAAAATTATAATAAACTAATAGTTAAATTCAAAATAAAATTACAACATAACAATAAAAAAATAGATAGAGTTAGAGAGTATATATATGAGGCATTTAAATAAATATTAAATTTATAAATGTATATATAGATATTTATATAGCCCAAACCCGCCCATTTTTTAGGCGGGCTTATTCGGGCTTGGGCCGGACCGGGCCTGACACTAATTTTAAGTGTCCAGGCCCGGCTAAATGAGCATGGGCTCAGGCCGGGCGGACGGGCTCATCGACCCATGGCGAAGTCTATGTAAAACTATGTTGAAAAAACACCACGTAAGGAAATGAACAATCGTAAAAGAACCCAATGAACAGACGCAAAAGAACCCAATTATCTTCATGCTAGGAAATTTAAAAGCAATGAAACAAGATGGAGAGAAATCAAATAAAGAGACTGCAAAATAAAACGGAAACTGCAAAATAAAAATTCAAAACCATTGGATAGCTTCGGTTTGCAAGCTGTAATATTAAAAATTTTTTTATAAAGCTGTAGTTTTAATTAATTACAGGCATCAATAAATAACTTTATCTAATGAGTTTTCTAGATTTCTTTTGCCTCTGTTCATTTCCTAGCTTGTTTTCTTTTGAAACAAGTTTATTTTAGTAATTATTATTTTTTTATCTTAATTTCAATTTAATTTTTAGTAATTATGATTGAATGAAGAGATCAAAGAGAGAAATAAAATAGAGAGAGAGGAGTTAGAAAGAGAAATGGAAAGGAAAAGAAGGAAGGGGAAGGAGGAAGGTGGAAGGTGAGATATATAAGTAATTTATTTTAGTTGGTCAAATTTTTAGTTTTTGCCGATCAAACAGCTGATGTGGCGCGTTGACTTCGCGTTGACCGGTCATTTTTACCTGCTGTACACCAAAGTAGGAGGCCACTTATAAGTTCGTACATATTAATGAGACAAATTAAAGGTTGTATACTAAAATATAAAATTGGGCAAAAGTTGTACACCAGTGGTGAAATTTACCCGGGAAAAAGAAGAAAAGATAGAGAAAAATAAGAAAAGATAGAGAGAATGAACCTCCTCTATTTCACCCCTTTCCTGATCAGATATTCTTTCAGAAAAGTTGTCATGTGTTGAGCACCAAATTATTAGGAGTTTCTTACTTTTCAGCTTTCTTTTGTCTATGGTAGTAACCTGGCTTCGGAACGAAAGGAGTTGTGGTCTTCTCTTTATAGTTGTGCCTTTCCACATAATAATTGGTTGGTGTTTGGGGATTTCAATGCTATTACAGGCTCTCATGAGAAGCTAGGTTCCCCTCCTGCTGGTAGATCTTGCAGGGAATTCAGGAATTTTATTGATGATTGTGATCTTATTGATATTGATACTTTGGGTCAGAGGTTTACTTGGTCTAATGGTCAGCATGGGGCAGCTCATGTTGAATGTCGTTTGGATAGAGCTTTGGTGTCAGAGGGCTTTTTAGATTCTTGGGACTCTATCTCTTGCATGGCTTTGGCAAGGTATAGTTCTGATCATTGCCCGATGCTCCTTCATTGGAAAATTGGGGAACCTAGGATGACTAGGTTCAGATTCCATGCCATGTGGACCACTAATGATTCTTTAAAGGGGGTAATTTCTAATCAATGGACAGCATCCCACATCTCTCTCCCTCTTACACAACTATTATGTCATAAACTTTGCACTCTTAGGCTTATTCTTAGAGATTGGAATAAAAACGTGTTTGGCAGAATTGAGTCTAATATCCACCTGGCAGAAGTTCATCTTGCAGATATTCAAAAGCAAATTTCAGAACAAGGAGATTCTCCGAAGTTGAGTAGTGTTGCTTCTGCCGCCTATTCCAACCTTGATTTACAGCTTCTTTGGTAGGAGATGATGTACAGATAGCAAAGCCGTGTTAAGTGGCTTAAAGAGGGGGATCAAAACACTAGTTTTTTTCCAAAGGTCTGCTAGAGTTAGAAAGACATGGGCCAGCATTCATCATTTGAGGATCGGCAATGAGGGTCCCACTTCTGACACGGTTAGATTATCTGATCATTTAATTGAGTATTTCTCTAATCTCTTTCGTAGTTCTAGGGAACATATTGATCTTTCTACAATTAATGAGGTAATTCCCAACTTAGTAACTTCTTTGGAAAATAAAGAATTAACTTCTAAACCTTCCATTGAAACTATTAAAGACACGGTCTTTTCCATGGATCCTGATGGTTTTGGGGGAATTTTTTATCGTTTCTTTTGGGATATTATAGGGAAGGATGTTTACAATATGGTTCAGGCTTTCTTTGATCATGGTTGCATCCTGCCTAGTTTAAACTCTAGTATTATGGCTCTAATTCATAAAGTTGCTGAAGCTGACAGAATTGAGAATTTTCGTCCAATTGTGATGAGTAACTTTGGTTTTAAAATCATCTAAAAAATTCTTGCAGATCACCTTGCAGTTATTGCAGTAAGGATTGTCTCCCCCAACAAGTATGGGTTCGTTAAAGGTAGAAGCATTCATCAGTGCATTGCCTTAGCTTATGAGGGAGTTAATATGCTTGACAGAAAACGTTTTGGTGGACATATGGCCTTAAAAATTGATATTCGTAAGGCTTTTGATACTTTAGATTGGAACTTCCTCCTGGCTTTGTTGGATACCTTTGGTTTTTCTCTCACTTTCAGGGATTGGATCCTAAACATTCAGGCATCTTCTCGTATTTCTGATCCAGTCATTTTGAGAAAACCAGACATTGTACCAGACCCTATAGACCCAGAAATTGAGAAAACCATTAGGAAGAACAAGAAAAACAAGAAAAACAAAAATAAGACCCCAGTAAAAACATATACCGAGCCAGAAAAAATGGCAGACCCACCAACACTTATGGATTACGCTAGGCCAGATGTGGCCGGTGTGACCAATAGTATCGTTAGACCCAGAATCACCGCAAACCAATTTGAAATTAAGCCAGCTTTGCTTAATATGTTGCAAAATAATGTAACATTTTACGGGTTACCTAACGAAAATCCTAACACCCATTTAACAAATTTCCTTGAAATTTGTGACACTTTTAAAATCGCAGATGTGACTGCAGAAGCAATCAAACTTCGCCTCTTTCCTTTCACTTTGAAGGATAGAGCCAAAGAATGGTTAACTTCTATGCCAGCCGCAACTTTTGCCACTTGGGAACAATTAGCCCAAGCATTTTTATCGAAATATTTTCCTTTAGCAAAAACCGCAAGAGTCATAAAGGAGTTAACATCTTTTTCTCAAAATGATAATGAGACTCTTTATGAAACTTGGGAACGTTTTAAAGAACTTCAACGTTTATGCCCACACCACCAATTACCCGGTGAACTTTTAATGCAAACATTTTACAATGGACTAAATCCTACAACAAGGGGTTCATTAGATGCTATGTCGGGAGGGCTATTTATGAAGAAAACATCAGCCCAAGCGAGACAGCTTTTGGAGGAAATGGCAATCAACAGCAATATATGGCCCGCGGAACGTGGACATATATCGGTGGGAAAACCATCATCCTCAACCACACCATCAGTTAAAGGTATAGTTGAACTTGATCCAGTCGCGATGCTACATGCTCAATTTTCTGCTTTATCGCACAAAATTGACAAGTTTATGGCACCACGCGATACCAATGGTAATCCAGTCCAAACGGGTGTGGATTACGAAAACATGAGTGAGATCGAACAGGTAAATTTTGTCCAAGGGCAAAACCAAACTAATAATCCTTATTCTAATACTTATAATTCTGGATGGAGGAATCATCCTAACTTTAACTGGAAAGATAACAATAACAATAATGCAAGTGCTAATCAAAATCGTACCACTAATTATCAAAATCAGTCAAGAGATACGATTAGCACTTTATCTTCTAAAATCGACAAGTTTATAGATGATATCAGTGGAAAAATAAGTAATCACGACGATGGTTTTAAACGGATCGAAAATAAATTCGATCAGCTTATTAAAAACCACTCATCTAGCATCCATAATTTGGAGGTTCAAATTTGGATCCTAAAAATAAGTAAGTGTTTTAACCATCTCATCTATCTTTAAACATTGAAATATTACTACACAGAGTATATATAAACTAATATTTAGGGGGGTCGAAACTACTCGTGACCATGATGGTTCCGACGGCCGGAGGGGCCCAAGCACCCCTGTATACGTCTCTGGTTATTTTGTACGTCTAACCTAAATTGATACTTCCCTAAAAACTATAGACTTATTTTAATATCTTATCCATTATAGATTTTGCAATTCAAAATTCACTATCATATTACTTTTTGGTGAGATGTCATATTAATAAAAAAAATCAATTATATATAAAAAAAATGATTAAACCATAAACCTATTTTAATATTGCATTTCAAGAATTACTGGTCTGTTTGCTGAGATTTCATATTAAAAAAAACTCAACTATATAAAAAAATAATTATATTTCCTTAAAAACCATATTCATATTTTAGTATCTTATCTATTATATTTATTTTACAAGATTTGCATATTTCAAGATAACTGATCTTAGGACTTTTTGCTAAGAGGTCATATTAAGAAAAAATCAATTATATAAAAGTAATTATATTTCTCTAAAAACTATAGGCCTATTTTAATATCTTATCTATTATATTTAGAATACAAGATTTGGATTTCAAGGTTCACTAATCTTAACACTTTTTGCTCAAATATCATATTAAGAAAAAATCAATTATATAAAAAATAATTATATTTCTCTAAAAACTATAGGCCTATTTTAGTATTTTATCCATTATATTTACGATACAAGATTTGCATTTCAAGATTCGTTGATCTTAGTGTTGAAACACATTTCCGCAATGATTTCGATTTGACAAAATTATTCAACTTAGAATTAAATCCCTACGATAAAATATTCCACACATTAAATTTAAATGCTTTGATTTATTTGTTACTAATTTGTTTGTTCAAATGTTGAGTGTTTAATTCCCAAGTATTAAAACACATTAAGACCAAGGCCCAAAAGCCCACAAGAGAATGTCAAAGCCCAAGTCAACAGGCCCAGGCTACAAGATAAACTTGGTCCAGCAAGAAGAAGGATACAGAAGCCTTCCCTAATTGCTTCACGATGAAGCTACTGAGTCGAACGGATAGAAGACAAGTCAGTAATTGACTTGAACAACTTGGAGACAAAGCTAATCCATTTTCAGAAATGTTCAGACGCCGCAGAAAGCTGTCTAGAAGACTTTACCATAAGTAGAGAGACAATCTGACACCTATTGATCAAAAGCATTTGATCCATGATTCAGACAGAAAAGGCAATGTTCTCATTGGCCGAAGACACTGAGCACTAACGAGTGAAAGCGACAGCAAGCCGTTTCCCTCCAACGGTTATTTTGAATTTTGAAATAACTAGAGCCTCAGATATCACTATAAATAGGCCTCTCATTTGCTTCATTCGATGCAGATCTTTATCAAGTCGAACCGCTGACCAAATTGTTACCTGAAGTTCTATGCCAAAGCAAAGCAAAGAAATCTTACACTCACTCTTATCTTGTGTGAAAGACTAGATTGTAAATCATCTAAAATGTTATGTTTATTTAGAACAACATCTTTATCATTTCTAAAGATTGAAAGGAGATACTGAGTTGCTCGGTTATAGCACTCAGTGGTAGAATAGTATTGGGTATAGGATATAGAGGATGTACTCTATATACTCACTGACTATTGTAAGAGGTTTGTGCTCTACCTGAAAGAGCTCAGTAGTAGATTAAAAAGCTCGAAAGGAGTCCGGGGACTAGACGTATGCAGGAGGCCGAACTAGGATAAATCTACTGAGTAACATTTTCTAACTCTTAACTCCTTATATGCTTGCTTTGAACTCTGCCTAGTAAAACACTAAAACTGATATATATTGAGTTGTGTATTTTGAGTACTGAGTTCAGGAATAGACTCCAGTGCTATTTCCTAACTCAACGTTAGAAGCAACATTAGTCTTAGATCAACTAAAGATGTCTCTGACCTTACTCAGCATCATTGTGCTAACAACTAAGTGAAAAATCTTAAGTATAAAGTCAGCCGTAAAGAAGAAATTTTTTAAATAGTTCCTTAACACACCCCCCCCCCCCCCCCCCCCCCCCGCGTGGAACTAATTATCACATTACACGGGACCAACACTTAGGACTTTTTGCTGAGATGTCATACTAAGAAAAAATCAATTATACTTCCCTAAAAACATATGCTTATTTTAATATCTTATCCATTATATTTAGAGTACAAGATTTTCATTTCAAGATTCACTGATTTTAGGACTTTTTGCTGAGATATCATATTAAAAAAAATCAATTATATAAAAAATAAGTATACTTACCAAAAAACCATAGACCCATTTTAGTATCGTATCCATTATATTTAGAATACAAGATTTGCATTTCAAGATTCACTTATCTTAGGACTTTTTGCTGAAACGTCATATTAAGAAAAATAAATTATACTTCCCTAAAAACTATAGGTCTATTTTAGTATTTTATCTATTATATTCAGAATAAAAGATTTGAATTTAAAGATTCACTGATCTTAGGACTTTTTCCTAAGATGTCATATTAAGAAAAAATAAATTATATAAAAAATAATTATACTTCCCTAAAAACCATATGCATATTTTAGTATCTTATTCATTATATTTAGAATACAAGATTTGCATTTCAAGATTCACTAATCTTAGGATTTTTTGCTGAGATGTCATATTAAGAAAAAAATCAATTATATAAAAAAATAATTATACTTCCCTAAAAACCATAGACCTGTTTTAGTATCTTATTCATTATATTTAGAATACAAGATTTGCATTTCAAGATTAATTGATCTTAGGATTTTTTGCTGAAATATCTTATTAAGAAATAATCAATTATATAAAAAAAAATAATTATACTTCCCTAAAAATTATAGGTATATTTTAGTATCTTATCCATTATATTTAGAATATAAGTTTTGCATTTCAAGATTCATTGATCTTAGGACTTTTTGCTGAAATGTCATATTAAATGAAAATTAATTATAAAAAAAATAATTATACTTCCCTAAAAACTATAGGCTTATTTTATTATCTTATCCATTATATTTAGAATGCAAGATTTGCATTTCAAGATTCACTGATCTTAGGACTTTTTACTGAGATGTCATATTAAGAAAAAAAATGAATTATATAAAAAATAATTATACTTCCCTAAAAACCATAGGCATGTTTTAGTATCTTATCCATTATATTTAGAATACAAGATTTGCATTTCAAGATTAACTTTTTAGGACTTTTTGATGAAATATCATATTAAGAAATATTCAATTGTATAAAAAAGTAATTATACTTCCCTAAAAACTATAAGCTTATTTTATTATCTTATCCATTATATTTAGAATAGAAAATATGTATTTCAAGATTCACTGATCTTAGAACTTTTTGCTGACATGTCATATTAAGAAAAAAAATCAATTATATAAAAAATAATTATACTTCCCTAAAAATCATAGGCCTGTTTTAATATCTTATCCATTATATTTAAAATACAAAATTTGCATTTCAAAATTAACTGATCTTAGGACTTTTTGATGAAATATCATATTAAGAAATAATAAATTATATAAAAAATAATTATACTTCCCTAAAAATTATATGCCTTTTTTAGTATCTTATCTATTATATTTAGGATATAAGATTTGCATTTCAAGATTCACTGATCGTAGGAATTTTTGCTGAAATGTAATATTAAGAAAAAATCAATTATAAAAAAAATAATTATACTTCCCTAAAAATATAGGCCTATTTTAGTATTTTACCCATTATATTTAAAATACAATATTTGTATTTTAAGTTAATTTTAGGACATTTGCTGAGATGTCATATTAAGAAAAAATCAACTATATAAAAAATAATTATACTTTCCTAAAAACTATAGGCCTATTTTTGTATCTTATCAATTATACTTAGAATACAAGATTTGCATTTCAAGATTCACTGATCTTAGGACATTTTGCTGAGATGTCATATTAAGAAAAAATCAATTATATAAAAAATAATTATACTTCCCTAAAAATGATAGGCCTATTTTTATATCTTATCAATTATATTTAGAATAAAAGATTTGCATTTCAAGATTCACTGATCTTAGGACTTTTTGCTGAGATGTTATACTAAGAAAAAATCAATTATATAAAAAGTAATTATACTTCCCTAAAAACCAAATGCAATTTTAGTATCTTATCCATTATATTTACAATAAAAGATTTTGATAACATCGAGATATTAATAAAAGGATCAAAGGAGATATTTACCAAAACGACCACGTATTGGAACGATCTAAGAAGCACTGGCGTATCATGCAAGACTTCCGGGAGGCGGATCACCAAGACTTCGCCATACGTGATCCGTAGTCAGACCTACGTGAGATCCGCCATCATCCTTCGATCCGCCAGCTAAATAGCTGGGCTGATTTCCCTTAAAGGCAATTAATGAGCCATTAATGGGCTAACGGCCGAACCTAAAAGAAACCTGTAACCGCCATTAATGAGGCACTTATGGCGACTTTCAGGTTACTGGGAGTTATGATCTCAATGACTATAAATAGCTTGCATCCCTAAAAATTATATGCCTTTTTTAGTATCTTATCTATTATATTTAGGATATAAGATTTGCATTTCAAGATTCACTGATCGTAGGAATTTTTGCTGAAATGTAATATTAAGAAAAAATCAATTATAAAAAAAATAATTATACTTCCCTAAAAATATAGGCCTATTTTAGTATTTTACCCATTATATTTAAAATACAATATTTGTATTTTAAGTTAATTTTAGGACATTATGCTGAGATGTCATATTAAGAAAAAATCAATTATATAAAAAATAATTATACTTCCCTAAAAACTATAGGTCTATTTTAGTATTTTATCCATTATATTTAGAATACAAGATTTGCATTTAAAGATTCACTAATCTTAGGACATTTTGCTGAGATGTCATATTAAGACAAAATCAATTATATAAAAAATGATTATATTTCCCTAAAAACCATAGGCCTATTTTAATATCTTATCTATTATATTTAGAATATAAGATTTGTATTTCAAGATTCATTGATCGTAGTACTTTTTGCTGAGATGTCATACTAAGAAAAAATTAATTATATAAAAAATAATTATATTTTTCTAAAAATCATAGACCTATTTTAATATCTTATCCATTATATTTTAGAATACAAGATTTGCATTTCAAGATTCACTGATCTTAGGACTTTTTGCTGAAATGTCATATTAAGAAAAAAGCAATTATATAAAAAATAATTATACTTTCCTAAAAACCATAGACATATTTTAGTATCTTATCCATTATATTTAGAATACGAGATTTGCATTTCAAGATTCACTAATCTTATGACTATTTGCTGAGATGTATATTAAAAAAAATCAAATATATAAAAAATAATTATATACTTCCCAAAAAACCATAGGCATGTTTTAGTATTTTATCCATTATATTTTAGAATACAAGATTTGCATTTCAAGATTCAGTGATTTTAGGACTTTTTGCTGAAATGTCATCGTAAGAAAAAATCAATTATATAAAATATAATTATACTTCCCTACAAACTATAGACCTATTTTAGCATCTTATCCATTATATTTAGAATACAAGATTTGCATTTCAAGATTCACCGATCTTAGGACTTTTTGTTGAGATGTCATATTAAGAAAATATATATATATATATATATATATATATATATAATATCTATAGTTCCCTGAAAACTATAGGCATGTTTTAGCATCTTATCTATTATATTTAGAATACAAGATTTGCATTTCAAGATTCACTGATCTTAGGACATTTTGCTGAGATGTCATCCCGCACGATATAAATCTGTCACAGGGCTTCCTGCCGTCTGTTGCACTTTCAGATGTATTTATAGTCCATATGAACTTCTCTGTCGATTTCCCCTCCACACCTCCAGTTGTAAGAACATGAACTTATTAACACATAGTAAGCAGTTCATATATATGCATATACACTCATGACATTACTATTATTCACATCTCATATTCAGGACCAAAATTTATCATCCTTATATCGGTCCTTTAGGGCATGTATCTATGCCCCATCTACTTGATCACCCTTCCAATCATATTGCCACAGTAAGATGATGCTATAAATCTATGCATTTGCCTGTTCTAATTTATCTATTCATATATTTGGGGTCTAATTTATAAATGCATTTTCTAGCTACTGTGGCATATTTATGGAATACTGATAGAGCCCTTCATTGAGGGGCCATTTCCTGGCCGAGAGCGAATTGTTGAGCGATACCTCAGTACCAGGGCAGGTTATGAAGCAACTGCCAGGGGATGGATTGAAGAGCATGCAGGGGAATAATGATGTGAGAATAGCAAGCAAGGGGGGCATGATGATGTGACGTGCGGATAACGTACAAAGGGGGCCGTGATGTGTGAATAGCAAGGAGATTTGGATGCTAAACAAACACTGAGCTGGATGGTATGGACTACTAGATGGGCATAGAGCCAATCTTGAAGAACAGAATGATTACTGATTACAAATTTATGCGTATAAAACTTATACGTGCTTTTAAGAGCAAGTGGACTCTATCGTACCAAGTAATACAGTATACTTACGTATAAAGATCGATCCCACAGGGATTCCGTACAATCATTAACTATCCACATATTTTTAAAGTCTAAACAATTGAATTAAAGAGGTTTGAGTTGTTTATAGCTACGAAAAACTTTTGTTATTAAAGCAATGGAGTAAGACACTAGGGAATCAGGTTCACTTCCTAAGTTTGAATCAATGAAATCGATTGAAATAAGACACCGAAGAGAAATTCGTGTTTCTAAAGATGGTGATTTTTTAAAAAAAAAACTCTATGCTAAGACCTTAGACCACCTCGTTCTATTTCTTCACTCATATTCACTCAACTAGGCCAATGGTTACTTAAATACGACAAGAAAGCTTTAAGTTCAATGAGAAATCCTAGCAATGTAATGCTAGAAACCATATCGATTTGCTATCGAGTCTAAGAATGTAGTTTTCCGTTAACCTCTTGTTACTATGGTGAGTAAAAAGTGATTAACTGAAATATAAATTAAGCTTACGTTCTTAGTTCTTTTAAATCAAATTCTTTCCGGGTGTTTATCTAATCGACTTCTAACTTGACTCAAAACATTAGAAAGATTCCCCTCATTCCTAGTAGGGAAGAATTAGTTCATGGTCATTGGGGAAACAAAATTAGAAATAAAGTGAAACAAAGTGAAAGTCATTGAAAGTAGAAGATGAAGAAAATGGAAGATGAACAAACTTTGATTAAATATGAAATCAACTTACAAAACTAAAAGGAAATGACTTTGAAACAAGAAATTGTACTTAAGAAGTACAAAAATTAACTAAAACAAGAGTAATGACAAATGCCCAAAGCTTAGCTACAACAACAATGGAGTTTTTATGGATAAGGATGCAAGAGGTGTGTCTTTTTCTTCAAAATCTCTTCCATTTATAGCCCAAATCTTGCTCCAATCAAGGTGAAATTCTGATTTTGATGATCGGTAGCATCCAAAACACTGAAATTATGCATTAAATGGCCTTGAGAAATCAAATGGAAGATATGTATGGGCTTGCATAGAGAAAAGGAGCCGCCCGGTGCAAGTTGCGGAAGAAAACAGGTCTCGCCGAGACCTGCCCCTAGAGTTGGCATTTTTAGACCAATTTCAGGAGGTCTCACCGAGACCTACCTCTGGGCAGATTTCAGCACTGTTTTCCAACCTATTGCAACGTTTCTGTGCGAATCTGTTGCATTAGGCTCCAATTATCCAAAACCACCATTTTGTCGTCTTTTTACGTAACTTTCCCTCGTTCTTGCCCTGTAACTCACTCGGATAAATTATCAATCTCGTGAGGGTGTGTGAAATTGTAAAAATTAATTAAAAACTCGTGAATTAAATTAAAATTACATGACGGTGTGTGAAATTGTGAATTAAAGTGAATTCTAACACAAATTAACACTAAAATGATACTAAAGACAACAAAATGGACAAAATTATGACTCGGTTTTAGTATGAAAACGGGCGGCAACACAAATCTACTTTGTAATCAATCTGATCTTCAATGTTGGCTCCATGCCCCTCCAGTATTCCACTCCATCCATGCAGCTCCAGTGTTTGTTTAGCATCCAAATCTCCTTTGTTGCTATTCGCGCATCAGGCCCCCCTTGTACGCTATTCGTACGTCACACCATCATGCCCCCTTGCACGCTATCCGTTTTTTGTAATACAAAGTAGACAACTTATTCAAGTTGACATATGTATATTAAAGTGAAACGGAACATGCTATATAACAAGTAGACAACTTATTCGCGTGGGCATGATGTCTATTCCTAAATTGATATAAAACTTGTGCTAATAGCATCATAAATCCATCAATATACTTCACTGACACATAACATGCTATATGTATATTCAAGTAACACGGATAGCAACAGGTTCATATACATACTCATAGTCCGTTCTAGCTCTCTAAACAGAACATCAACCATAAGCTTCATACATGCAAGCTTCATAGCAATACAAATACACAACCATTGCTTATCACATACTCATGTATGACTATTGTATATACAAACGAATTCAGTACATGGCAATTCCTATACACACAACCATATATTGTAGGCATGAACATTATTTCACTCAATGAACATTCATATTATAAGAGTGTGGTCAATCATAATATATACAAGGGACACAGAACATGCTATATGATACTTGAAAGCTCCTTTACTATGTACCTGCCACTTGGATTGTACAGTTCATAATGAAGTGAGCACGGTGATGAAGTGTATGATACTGTCACCACAAGCTTAGTCATAAACTTGTGTTGTTAGAATCATACAACTTCATCACCATGTTAAGTACTTTTCCATAAGCATACCAAGCCAAGTGACACGATACATAGTGATGGAGATTTAGTTGACCATGTGACTATGCTTCACTTGGTGACTATGCTTCATACATGCAAGCTTCATAGCAATACACATACACAACCATTGTTTATCACATACTCATGGAGTAAATTACACCAATGGTACCTGAACTTTACCCTAATTCACACTTTGGTACCTAGATTACATTTTGTCTCAAAAATATACCTGAAATAATGATGACTGGACAATTTGGTATATTTTACCGGTTAATGCGATTTTAATGAGTAAATTATACTGATGGTACATAAACTTTACTCTAATTCACACTTTGGTACCTAGATTTCATTTTGTCCAAAAAATACACCTAAAGTAAAAATGACTCAACATTTTTGTACATTTGACCGACATGAGTTTGACCATTTAAAATTAAAAATTGAGACCCATCATACACTCAATTAACATAAAATTACAATACTGTCATTGTTAATTAAGTGTATGGTGAGTTCCAATGTTTAGTTCATATTACCCGATCACTAACCGATCAAATAAACTAAATTTTTCAGTCACCTTTATTTGTGTTATCTTTTTAGGATAAAATAAAATCTAGGTACCGAAGTGTGAATATGGTAAAGTTCAGGTACCATTGATGTAATTAACTCATGAAACTCGCATTGACCGGTAAAATATATTAAATTGTCTGGTCATCATTACTTCATGTATATTTTTGGGACAAAATGTAATTTAGGTACCAAAGTGTAAACTAGGTAAAGTTCAGGTACCATTGGTGTAGTTTACCCCATCCTCATGTCTGACTATTGTATATACAAACAAATTCAGTACATGACAATTCCTATACACAACCCATATGTTGTAAGCATGAACATTATTTCCCTCAATGAACATTCATAGCATTAGTATGACCATATGACTATGCTTCACTGTACTCAATTGACACAAAACATGATATATATGTATATTCAAGTGACACATATAGCAACAGTTGACTATATCACCATACTTCACTGATTAAGTTATATACAACTAGCACTAAGCATGTTCATACACATACTCAGAGTCAATTCTATAGCTCCCTAAACAGAACATCAACCATAAGCTTCATAGCAATACACATAAACAACACCATATTGAATGCTTTTCTAAGCATACTAAGCCAATTGACAAGATACATAGTATGGAGATTTAGTTGACCTTATGACTATGCCAAGCACAATACTCAAGTGACACAAAACATTCTGTATATGTATATTCAAGTGACACAGATAGCAACAGTTGACTATATCACCATACTTCACTGATTAAGTTATATACAACTAGCACTAAGCATGTTCACACACATCCTCAGAGTCAGTTCTATAGCTCCCTAAACAGAACATCAACCATAAGCTTCATAGCAATACACATAAATAACACCATGTTGAATGCTTTTCTAAGCATATCAAGCCAATTAACAAGATACATAGTATGTAGATTTAGTTGACCATATGACTATGCCAAGCACAATACTCAATTGACACAAAACATGTTGTATATGTATATTCAAGTGACACAGATAGCAACAGTTGACTATATCACCATACTTCACTGATTAAATTATATACAAGTAGCACTAAGCATGTTCACACACATACTCAGAGTCAGTTCTATAGCTCTCTAAACAGAACATCAACCATAAGCTTCATAACAAGACACATAAACAACACCATGTTGAATGCTTTTCCATAAGCATACCAAGCCAAGTGACACGATACATAGTGATGGAGATTTAGATGACCATATGACTATGCTTCACTGTACTCAAGTCATATACAAGTAGCACTAAGCATGTTCATAAACATACTCATAGTCAGTTCTAGCTCCCTAAACAAAACATCAACCATAAGCTTCATAGCAATACACATACACAACCATAGTTTATCATATACTCATGTCTGACTATTGTATATACAAACGAATTCAGTACATGGAAATTCCTATACACAACCCTTTATCACATACTCATGTCTGACTAAGGCGTACAACCACATCATACATGCAACCAACATAACAATATATGTACTCAACAAGTTAAAGAAATCTTCCCATATGTTGTAGGCATGAAACTGTTGTCCTAAAAGTAGACTCTAGCAAGTGCACTAGAAACAAGTAATATATTAGTAAGTAGAGTATCATCTCCTCAGGGATTGATGAATAATTTTAACCCGAAAAACCTTATAGAACAAGGTGTTCGTAGTAACGTACTTCTTTCTTAGTTGGGAATGGTTTTGTAACACTAGGTTAGAAATCGCTATAGAGAAATAGATCTTCTAATAGTTCGTTTTAGAAAATACTGATTTTTCACAATAACAATGTGGAACAGGCTAAGCCACAGGTAAGAACAAGGAGCTATAGTATCACTTTGGTCTATTTATTCATGAATGCTATATGGCACAGTCAAGGTCTCTGCTTTAGGTTCGCTTAAGTCAACTCTCATGTGTTTTTAAGATCCTAAGACTTACTACACTTCAAGCGTCCTTAAAGATGGTTCTTTCTTGCATCAAACACAAATCAATATTTCTTTTCAGAAAACCCGTTATATAAAACCTTAATATTCCTATTTCAAGTTCCACATATTTAATGATAGATCAGTGAGAATGAAAGCAGCCTCCCATCATTCATAAACACAAGATAATAAGTATAAAAACATATATTGAAGAGCATCATTAAATACTGTAAGCATAAACTATATTCATTCATAAAAAGAGTAAGAGTACCTACAGCTCCAGCCCTAAGCCGGCTTAGCCCATTCAAAAGACTACTCACTCATGGTGGTCAGTGAATAGCCAGAAGATAAGTAGTAACTCTCCATTAATGAAGGTTGTTGGCTCTTTCAGAGAGAGTTTTCCGCTTCCAAAGATGAAGCTCTCTTTTCCCAAAATTATCCAAAACTAAAGTGTGTCCTTTCCTCCGTCTACTGTTCGCTATAAATAGGAGAAAAGGCTCCCAAAATAAAATAATACTAATTATTACAGAAATTAGATTGTTCAGCAAAAAGGTGAAATTGTTCTTTCAATCAAGGGGTGTTGACTTTGGAGACTTGAACACTCAAGGTCCGGATATTTTTTTCATCATGTTACTTCAGTTTACTCCTGCTATCGGCTCCCTGCTTCAGCTATCCTCCGCGTTTCTTCATCTTATCCGCTGGTCTGTCGGGTCTTAATCAGCTCTTCCTGCAAAATAGGCTGCATGGCAGCTGTTTTGTCCTTTCTTTTAGATCTGCACATAAAATAAAAATAAAATTATATAAAAATTATATTATTGTGATTGGGTTTTGTTTTATAGAATTTTGATTAAAATTTAAATTTGATTATGCTTGGAAACGTTAGCATTTAAATTTGTACAATTTCATACGTTAGGGCTAAATCATCACTTCGCTTAAAACGTTAAGGTAACAAAAAAATATTTAGTGCATTAATAACACAGTAAAATATTTTAGACTAAAAAAAATTATGATTAATTTATATGTAGCGGGTTTAGTTTTTTGAAACTATCTAAAATATTTTACCGTGTTATTAATATAGTTACAAAAAATATATGAAACTGCTTCAATGAAAAATTAGTTTAAAAGGTCCAATGTGGCTAAATAACAGTCAAACAAGTATGTTCAAATTATCGGTAGCGTATGGTTAAAATTGATATTGCTTGGAAATATTAGGGTTAAATTTGCACAATTTCATATGTTAGAGTTAAATCTGCACTTCGCTTGAAACGTTAAGGTTAGATATTTAGTGCATTAATAATACAGTAAAATATTTTAGATAGTTTAAAAAAATGTGATTAATTTATATGTAGCATGTTTAGTTTTTTGAAGCTGTCTAAATATTTTAATGTGTTGTTAAAATAGTTACAAAAAATGTATAAAACTGCTTCAATTTATCGACAAACTGGTTTAGAATGTCTGATGTGCCTAAATAACAGTCAACCAAATCTTTTCAAATTATCGGTAGCGCATGGTTAAAATTGATATTGCTTGGAAACGTTAGAGTTTAATTTGCACAATTTCATACTTTAGGGTTAAATCTGCAGTTCGCTTGAAACGTTAAGGTTAAATATTTAGTTCATTAATAACACAGTAAAATATTTTAGACAGTTTCAAAAAAAAATGTGATTAATTTATATGTAGCAGGTTTAGTTTTTTGAAACTGTCTAAAATATTTTACTGTGTCATTAGTATAGTTACAAAAAAATGTATGAAACTGTTTTAATTTATCGACAAACTGGTTTAGAAGGTCCGATGTACCTAAATAACAGTCAGACAAGTCTTTTCAAATTTTCGGTAGCGTAGGGTTAAAATTGATCTTGCTTGGAAACGTTAGAGTTAAATTTGCACAATTTCATACATTAGGGGCTAAATCTGCACTTCGATTGAAATATTAGGATTAAATTTCTACAATTTCATATGTTAGGGGCTAAATCTGCACTTTGCTTGAAATGTTAGAGTTAAATTTGCACAATTTTCATAAGTTAGTAATGCATTCAATATTTAACCTTAATGTTTGAAGTGAAGTGCAGATTTAGTCCAGCCATATGAAATTGTGTAAATTTAACCCTACTTTTTTAAGCAAAATCAAATTTAAATTTTAATCAAATTCTATAACACAAAAATTCAATCCATTAATATAGTTTATATAATTTTTTTAAAAAAAAATTGTTAGTGTATATTTATTTGGGCAGTGGCTTCACATAGGAATCCCTGTTAAAGGATTTCCTACCAACATACCCATTATAGCGCCGTAATGGGTTATTTAATTTTAAAAATAAGTTTCTTTTTAACCTGATTGAAAATGATAAGGATTCGCCGACTCATTGGCTTCTTTCTAGGGATGCTTCTTCCCTTTCTCATCATTCTTCTCATGTCCAACATGTTACTGTTCAACACTAGATGGGTGGTAAGACTTTTCTACTATCTTTTATCTATGGTAGTAACCTGGCTTCGGAACGAAGGGAGTTGTGGTCTTCCCCTCCTGCTGCTAGATCTTGTAGGGAATTTGTAATACCCAATATGTTAAATCTAAGTTTGAGTATGATTTAACTAAATTAAGATTTAATTAGGGGCTAAATTGCAAGTTATAATTAGTTTTGGGTAACAAATTTTATATTTTTAATCAAGGAGGGACTAAACAACATTTGTATCTCGTTGTTTGACTTGTCAACAAGTGAAACTCGAACATCAGAAGCCTTCAGGATTATTACAACAGTTACCTGTTCCAGAATGGAAATGGGAGCGAGTAACCATGGATTTTGTAGTTGGATTACCCCGTGCTTTAACCGGATATAATTCTATTTGGGTCATAGTTGATAGATTAACCAAGTCAGCGCATTTTCTTCCAGTAAAGACAACATATTCAGTGGCAAAATTGGCACAGTTGTACGTGGATAAAATTGTTTGCCTACATGGAGTACCAGTGTCTATTGTGTCAGACAGAGGCTCGGTGTTTACTTCAAAATTTTGGGAGAAACTCCAAAGTGCTTTGGGCACTAGATTAAATTTTAGCACAACTTTTCATCCACAAACAGATGGTCAATCTGAAAGAACAATCCAAACGCTGGAAGACATGTTGAGAATGTGTGTGTTGGACTTTGGTGGTTATTGGGATACATATTTGCCTCTCATTGAATTTGCATATAATAATAGCTACCACTCAAGCATTCAAATGGCTCCTTATGAAGCATTATATGGTAGAAAGTGTAGATCTCCTTTATGTTGGGAAGAAGTTGGTGAAAGGAAGCTCACTGGTCCAGAGATAATACAAATAACTTCTGAAAAGGTTCCCATCATTCGGCAAAGGTTACAAACTGCTTTTAGTAGGCAGAAAAGCTATGTGGATCCAAGAAGGAAGGACGTGGTATTCATGGAAGGAGACTATGTTTTTATCAAAGTGTCACCAATGAAAGGAATCATGAGATTTGGAAAGAAAGGAAAGTTGTCACCTAGATACATCGGACCGTTTGAGATTTTGAAGAAAATAGGCGAAGTTGCATATCAATTAGCATTGCCTCCTAACTTATCACAAGTTCATCCTGTGTTCCATATATCAATGCTAAGGAAATATGTTCCCGATCCTCCTCATGTTCTTCATCCTCAAGCGATAGAAGTTAGTGAAGATTTATCTTATGAGGAGCAACCAGTGGCAATTGTGGATCGTCAAGTTCGCCAACTTCGATCGAAAGTCATCCCAATGGTGAAAGTGTTATGGAGTAATCATTCCATGGAAGAGTGCACTTGGGAATCCGAATTGGAGATGAAGAACAATTATCTATATCTATTTCTAACATGAGGTTAGTCCTTCAATTTTAAATTCGAGGACGAATTTCTATAAGGGGGAAAGAATTGTAATACCCAATATGTTAAATCTAAGTTTGAGTATGATTTAACTAAATTAAGATTTAATTAGGGGCTAAATTGCAAGTTATAATTAGTTTTGGGTAACAAATTTTATATTTTTAATCAAGGAGGGACTAAACAACATTTTAGCTTATATTAAGGAAGAAGAGTCGGCAGACTTCTTCTTCTTCTTCCTCCTTGAACTCAAACTCATTCCCCTTCAATCTTCAAATCACCATAACTCCCTCAATTCTTAACCGTTTTCTGCGTTCCTTATACCGAAACGAAGCTCTCATCATGTAGTTCAAGTTTAGGTAAGTTTTAGGAAGTGATTTTATGTGTTTTAAGAGCAGTCAAGGGAAGAAGATTCGTCACTTTGGCTGCCCCTCCTATTTCTTCATTTTCTGCTCTTCCTTTCGCGATTCTGACCCCAAAAACGGACTCAGAAGGTCAGAAAACCTTTGGGTAGGTCGGTAATTGGGGCATGCAAGGGTGATTTTCCGTTGATCGGAGACTCGCCGGAAAACCGACAATCTTCTCCAATTTTCGACTTTTCCGGTTAAATTAGAAGTTTTGAAGGTGTTTCTAGGTCAATGAAAGTGTAAGGAGTAAGGTGGTGTGACCGGTTTCTTCATTTGTTAAACTCGAGTTTTCCGACCGGCGGATTCCGGTGACCGGCTCCGGTGAGGTATGAAGTTTGACAGAAAATTTTCCTTTTTTATTTCAGAATACTCTAAATAGTCTTTAAAGCAACTTTAATTCTTGGACCATCATCAAATTATGCATTGTTTGGTCCCTATAAATCATAGAAGTGAAATTGTTAATTAAAAGTTAATGAAATTGTGTTGTTAGGATAAGAGCTTTATATTTAGAGTCTAAATTACATAAATTTCAGAATTATAGGTTGGGATTTTATTCGATGATGAATTAGTTTGATAATGTCTAGTTAATTATAAAGTTATTGGTTGATTGATGTCCAACCGGGTTGATAAATTGTAGTCTATGGATTCCCGGTTTGGACTTTGGATATTCTTGAATATAGAAGTGTGTTTTATTGCAGGGTTGACCTAGTTATTACTAGGGGGAATGTCCGTATTACAGAGGAAATTCTGCCGAATTTTCGGTAGAATCTCTGTAAAACACCATTAATTAATTCAAATATTATATTTGCTCAGCATAGATAAATTCTAAATATATTCTGTACCTTTTAGATACACATCCGATAGGAGGAGGAGCTCCACCAGAGAGCTAGGATTGTCAGCTAGGAGTCACCAGTGAGTTAATTATATGTTATGCATTTTTAATTTAGCATTTGCATTCATAATAAATTATTTCATGGTTTTTCAAGTTAAGTATTATTTTCACTTATAAAAGTGTATTATTATTTATAATAGTTTATACGTAATTAATTGTGGTTAAATACGTGTTATGGACATGCTTCCTGGTGAGCGGCATCAGGACCTTGTGCGCACGGGTACTATCGGGTTATTGGATGTTGATGATATTGATTTTGTGAATGTTATGATATATGGATAAGCTCGGTTGAGATATTCTCGGGCTATATGATATGTGAATTTGGATTTAAGTGAGGCTGGGAACGGAATCGGTTGAGTTATTCTCGGTCCTCCAGCTACTGGGCGTGTGGTCGGTTGAGTTATTCTCGGTCCCCCAGTTATTGGATATAAGTGAAATTGTGATTATTTATGGATTATTAGACTGGGTATTGAGGTTTAGGGTCCAACACACGTATTAAACCCACCTATCTATTTATTTACAATACAATTTTATAAAAAGCATACTCTGTGCCTATTTATATTGTATATATATATATATATATATATATATATATATATATATATATATATATATATATATATATATAATTATTATGTGTGACATTAATGTTAAATTACTCATGCATTGCATATAATTAATTCACTATGGGAGGTTTGACTCCTTTAATTTTTCAGGTGACTAGAAGTCGGTTGCAGCCCAATATCTTTCTCCGGGCAGCACATCTATCTTGTTATGTACAGATATTTAAGAATTATGTTAAAGTTTATGTTCTAGACCGCAGTACCAGTATGAGGATTATTATGTTGTGTCTTTCTTGAAAGATTTAATATTAAATGAAGTTAAGACTATTAGTAGGGTTGATCATTGATAAGTGCGTAATTCAACAACAATTAACCCCGCTTTTATGCTTTATTATTGTCGTGTTTTGTTATTTTTGTGGGTTTTATTGTTTGTTCTTGGTGTTTTCATCTCTACAGGCCAATGATGACTAAAGGGAGATAAATTGGGCTTAATTTGGGCCGAGCTGATGTCGGGTCGTGATCCGAAGCTGATTGGGCAGATATTGGTTTGAGTCAGAGTTAGTCTTGCACAAGACTAAGGCAGTTGCGGGCTGACAGTTTCCTAGTTCAAATAGGATTGCTTTCCTGATCCGGATTGGACAAATGGAGAACGAGATTTCCACCAGAAGCACGAAATTGTAGGAGACAAATGAGGAGGCAATTAATTTCAAATTTGAAAGAAGATTCTGAAGCAATTGAAAGGGATTTAGTTCCCTATTTTGAGGAGCCGTAATTGACATAAGAACGGCAGATTTTCCAAGTCCAGAACATCAGTTTTTACATTTTATTTTTCCAGCAGAAAAACACCTACGTTCCATGGCTATTGATAGCTAATTTCTTTATTTCGGTTAAGGGTTAATTCAAGGGATTTTTCTCCGTTATTGTGAGACTGTCGTGTTACATTTTTCTCAATTTATTAAGCCGTTTATTTGTTCATCGTGTTTAGAGAATTACTCTCAATTGATTGTTTGTTCTATGAATGATAACTGCAGGTTGTTTGTCGAATCGAATAATCATATGGCTGATTTGGTTTATTAGAGTTTCACCTAAGATAGCCAGACAAAGTAGCTATTGACTATTTAAATCAAGCTAGCTTCGTGTTTGGAAGAACAGACTCAAGTTTGACAAACCTGAGTTTGTATTCCGCGTGACATTAATACGAATCTAGTTGGGTTTATCTGAGTCAAATGAACAGATAAGTTAGTCCAAAATCGCCGACGCTGAGAGACGATTAACTAAGATCAGGTTCTTCTATTCCTTAAAGCTGTCAGTAAATTAAATCTTAGGCACTGAGATAAGATTGTTTATTGATTAGGAACAAGTTATTTGCCGTGCTTAACTAGTTCGTTATTAAGGAAGAACATTCAAACTGACCCGGTGAAAACATGAGAATATAATCTTATCTGTCAATGATCGTTAACGTATGAATTATCCTGCGATTCCCCCTTAACTGAACTTTTCCAAATATTATTCACAAACCATCTTCAATTTCTGTTTTGTTTTTGCCATATCTTTTACTTGCTACCTTTAATTTAATAAGCTTCACAATTTCAAACCCCCATTTAATTATTTTGTTAGGTCATTAGAAGTTTTAAATCAATATTATTCCCTTGGGTTCGACCTCTACTTGCTCTATTACAAATTATTCGTTTAGGGAAAGTTGGGATTATTTTTGGTGGATTCGGCACCCATCAATCATATATTATATTAAGGCTTGCTACGGGTTCCGGTAGCTTGAGCTTACATGTTCCCTAGCACCGGTCACGGTCTGCGGAATGGGTCGTGACATAATACAGGAATTTTATTGATGATTGTGATCTTATTGATATTGATACTTTGGGTCAGAGGTTTACTTGGTCCAATGGTCGGCATGGGGCAGCTCATGTTGAATTTCGCCTGGATAGAGCTTTGGTGCTAGAGGGCTTTTTAGATTCTATCTCTTGCACGGCTTTGGCAAGGTATAGTTCTGATCATTGCCCGATGCTCCTTCATTGCAGAATTGGGGAACCTAGGATGGCTAGGTTCAGATTCCCTGCCATGTGGACCACTAATGATTCTTTAAAGGGGGTAATTGCTAATCACTGGACAGCATCCCACATCTCTCTCCTTCTTGCATAACTATTATGTCATAAACTTTGCACTCTTAGGCCTATTCTTAGGGATTGGAATAAAAACGTGTTTGGCAGAACTGATTTTAATATCCACCTGGCAGAAGTTCATTTTTCAGATATTCAAAAGCAAATTTCAGAACAAGGAGATTCTCTGAAGTTGAGTAGTGCTGCTTCTGCCGCCTACTCTAACCTTGATTTACATCTTCTTCGGAAGGAGATGATGTACAGAGATCAAAGCCGTGTTAAGTGGCTTAAAGAGGGGGATCAGAACACTAGTTTTTTCCAAAGGTCTGCTAGAGTTAGAAAGACATGGATCGACATTCATCATTTGAGGATCGATAATGAAGGTCCCACTTCTGACACAGTTAGATCATGTAATTGAGTATTTCTCTAATCTCTTTCGTAGTTCTAGGGAACATATTGATCTTTCTACAATTAATGAGGTAATTCCCAACTTAGTAACTTCTTTGGAAAATAAAGAATTAACTTATAAACCTTCCATTCAAACTATTAAAGACACGGTCTTTTCCATGGATCTTGTCAGTGCCCCTAGTCCTGATGGTTTTGGGGGAATTTTTTATCGTTTCTTTTGGGATATTGTAGGGAAGGATGTTTGCAATATGGACCAGGCTTTCTTTGATCATGGTTGCATCCTGCCTAGTTTAAACTCTAGTATTATGGCTCTAATTCTTAAAGTTGCTGAAGCTGACAGAATTGAGAATTTTCGTCCAATTGTGATGAGTAACTTTGGTTTTAAAATCATCTAAAAAATTCTTGCAGATCGCCTTGCAGTTATTGCAGCAAGGATTGTCTCCCCCAACAAGTATGGTTTCCTTAAAGGTAGAAGCATTCACCAGTGCATTGCCTTAGCTTCTGAGGGAGTTAATATGCTTGACAGAAAACATTTTGGTGGACATATGGCCTTAAAAATTGATATTCATAAGCCTTTTGATACTTTAGATTAGAACTTCCTCTTGGCTGTGTTGGATACCTTTGGTTTTTCTCTCACTTTCAGGGATTGGATCCTAAACATTCTGGCATCTTCTCGTATTTCTGTGATGATTAATGGTTCTCCAAAGGGTTACTTTTCTTGTTCTAGAGGGGTTAGACAAGGGGACCCCCCTCTCTCCTCTTCTGTTTAACATTGCTGGGGATTTTTTTCTCTCATTGGCTTGCTAAGATAGTGAGGGAGGGCACTTATTCTCCCATGTATTATTCTGGAGGAAATTATTTTCCCTCGCATCTTCTTTTTGTTGATGATATGCTCATTTTTGGAGTGGCATCCTTGAGCAACTTGCACGCACTCAAGGATTTCTTCCTGCTCTATAGACAGATCTCTGGTCAACAGGTTAGTTGGGACAAATCTGCTATCTTTTTTGGTTCTCAGGTGAGTCCTTCGAGGAGAGTTCGTCTTGCTCACTATCTTGGCATTCGTTTGGAGTCTCTCCCTTTCAGTTACTTAGGAGTCCCTCTATTCAAAGTTGCTCTAAGGGCTCCTCATCTTAGCAGTCTTACTGACAAATTTCTATCTCAATTTAGCAACTAGAAAGGTAGCTCCCTCTCCTTTACAGTGCGTTTAACTCTAATTAAGTCTGCTATTACTGGTTCTCTGGTTCACTCATTCTTGATCTATAAGTGGCCAGTGGGATTGTTGAATAAGCTCAATAGAAGTGTTAGGAATTTCCTTTGGACGAGTTGTATTGATCAAAGGAAGCTAATCACGGTTCCCTGGCAGACTTGTTGCAAAAGTTTGGAAGGTGGAGGTTTGGGCATTAAGGACTTTATGATCTTTAACCAGGCTCTCTTGGGTAAAGATGTGTTGGGAATTGATTCAAGGCACTAGTCTAGCCATTTCTCTGATGAAATCTAGATTTCTGGCTGTCTCTGGTTTGCCTAAAGCTACCATTGCTCCTTCCTCGATTTGGTCTTCTTATAAGTTTGTTTATTCATCCATTTGGGATCAGACCTTATGGTGGATTGGCCAGTCTTCATCGCTTAATTTCTAGACAGATAGGTGGATTGTACCATCGGTGGCGGACAGATTGGGTCTTAATCATCAAGATAAGCGTTCTCGCTATAATTCTGTTGATGATTTTTTGGTAAATTCGGAGTGGCTTGACTTAGGTACTCTACCTTCGGTTGTTCAAGACAGTATTCGATGTATTCACCGGGGTAGTGATGATTTTGATTTCTACGCTTGGCAGCCCTCTACGAAGGGTGTTTTCTCTACCAAAGAGTACTATTCGGTTATCAGTCATAGTTCCTCCTCAGTGGACTGGTATAAATTTGTTTGGAATGCTCACACCCCCCTTCTCGTTCCTTCACTTTCTGGAGAGTTTTGCATGGACAGGTTCCAACTCATGACCTCCTGCAGCGTCTAGGATTCTCCATTGCCTCTCGTTGTGCTCTATATGGTAGGGATGCTGAGTCCATTAACCACTTATTCATTAGCTGTTCTTTTGCAGATTCTCTTTAGAGGGCCCCTGAGATTCATTTTGATTGATCTTTGCATCGTCATTCCCAATTCATCCATTTCTTCAGCACTCTTCGTAGCCTTCATTTTAGCTCACAGGTGTCGATGATCTGGCGTGTTGCCGCTGTCACTTGCATCTGGTTAATCTGGCATTGCAGGAATGAAGCAATCTTTAAGGAAGTTACTCCTTCTATTTAGCACTCGAAGATCACCCTCTTTTGAATGATTCGTGAGTCCTTGGCCACTTCTAAAGGTTTTTGCTCTTCTCGAAGAGATGCTGCTATCTTATCCCGTCTTCTGGCTTCTTCTAGGCCGCCTCCTGCTCCCAACATTATTCTGGTCTATTGGGTTAAACCTCCTCCGGGCTGGGTTAAAGTCAATATGGACGGCTCTGCTTTTGGCACTCCTGGCGAGGCAGGAGCAGGAGGCATTTTTCACAACTATCGAGGCTTTCCTAAAGGTTGTTTTGCTTTTTCTACCCCACATTTTGCTTATATGGCTGAATTGAGAGCCGCTATTTTCGCAATTGATCTTGCTTGGGAGAAAAATTGGCATCAACTTTGGGTTGAGTCAGACTCAATATCTGTAGTTAATCTGCTTAGACACCGCTCAATGGATGTTCCTTGGAGTATTCGACAAAAGTGGTTGCATTGTCTCAGCATTTGCTCTAGAATGAACATTGTCTTTTCTCATATATTTAGGGAAGGAAATAGAGTTGCTGATTCATTGGCAAAGTTTGGAGTCTCTTCCTCCGTGATCAATTGGTGGCCTTCAGCTCCTACTTTTTGCCACAGGTTTATCAATGATGACATTTGTAGTATTTCACAATTGCGTTTTTCTTGACTTTTCCTATCTTTTCTCCTCCTCCCTTCTTTTGTTTGTTCTCCTTCCTCTTCTCTTGTTCAAACACTTACTTTTTTCTTTTATTTATATATTGCGGATTTGTCAGTTCTTGGACCCCGTCCAAGTTCTGTCTCGTCCCAATTTCTATAAAAAAACCTGATTAGAAAATAGCCATTTCTAAGAAAATATTTCCCAACCAGATCCAATGAAGTAATTTTGTACAAAAATTATCCAAAGAAAGGATTAACCCAGGTACAGGGTCAACGTTTTTATCAGGTTATGCAACTTTCATGTTCTTTTCTTTTAATTCTATTTTTCATTATAACTCTATATTTCAATTACCTCTTGAAACAAAAATCATATCGTTAAATTCCTTGTTTCGTGAGAAAAATTCTAAGACCAATATTGATATTTTTCTGACTGAAAAATATGGTGACCGGAACGGGTATTTTTCTCCTCCTAAACACCGATCTAGGAGAATTCCCTAAATGCCGGCTTTGGTAAGACGGCGACCGTGGTGACACATTAAAGATAAGGAGGTGGGAAAAAGAGGGTAAATTTCATCAATGGTGTACAACATTTGTCCAATTTCACACTTTGGTGTACAACCTTCAATTTGTCTCACTAATATATACGAATTTATAGGTGACCTCCCATTTTGGTGTACAACAGGTAAAATGACCGGTCAATGCGAAGTCAACGCACCACATCAGCAGTTTGACCGGTCAAAAAGTCAAAATTTGACAAACTAAAATAAAATTACTTATATATCCTCACCTTCCTTATTCTTCTTCTTCCCCTTCCCCTTCCCTTTTTCCTTTCTCTCTCTCTAACTCCTCTCTCTATCTTATTTCTCTTTATTTGATCTCTACATTCAATCACAATTACTAAAAATGAGATTGAATTAAGATAAAAAGAAAACAATTACTAAAGTTAAAATTAAATTATACATGAAGATCTGTGAAAGGTTATGCTTGTGTAAAACTATGTTGAAAAAACACCACATAAGGAAATGAACAGACGTAAAAGAACCCTAGGAACAGACGCAAAAGAACCCAATCATCTGCAAGCTAGGAAATTTAAAAGCAATGAAACAAGATAGAGAGATCAAATAAAGAGACTGCAGTCGGTATGCTTATTCGAAATCATCTAGAAGATTGCATTCATGCCAGGAAAGCAGGCCTAGCTGACCTAACTGATCCAAGTTTGGCCGAAGCAATGGCAATACGGGAAGTGCTCAGCTGGATTAAAGCTCTAAATCTGTCCCAGGTTGTGGTTCAGTCCGATTGTCTCAGCGTGGTAAAAGCAATTCAATCCAAAAATTTCAATTTTTCGTATTTTTCTGATGTTATTCATGATTGTTGTTCTATTCTTCAAGATCTGAACTCTGTTTCGATCTCTTTCATAAAACGATCAGCGAATCTGGCAGCTCATTCTTTAGCAAAAGTTGTTAGTTCTAGGTCTGATTGTGGTGAGTGGGCATGTCCACCACCTTTTCTCATCGATGTTTTACTTTCCGATTTAAATTAATACAATTCTTTATTCTTTCAAAAAAAAGAGACTGCAAAATAAAACGGAAACTGCAAAATAAAAATTCAAAACCATTGGATAGCATGGGTTTGCAAGCTGTAATATTAATTTTTTTTTACAAAGCTGTAGTATTAATTAATTACAGGCATCAATAAATAACTTTAACTAAGTTTAATGAAGATGATTGGGTTCTCTAGATTTCTTTTGCCTCATTTCCTAGCTTGTTTTCTTTTGAAACAAATTTATTTTAGTAATTATTATTTATTTTATCTTAATTTCAATCTAATTTTTAGTAATTATGATTGAATGAAGAGATCAAATAAAGAGAAATAAAATAGAGAGAGATGAGTTAGAGAGAGAAAGGGAAAGGAAAAGAAGGAAGGGGAAGGAGGAAGGTGGAAGCTGAGTTATATAAGTAATTTTATTTTATTTGGTCAAAATTTTAGTTTTTGATCGGTCAAACAGCTGATGTGGCGCGTTGACTTCGCGTTGACCGGTCATTTTTACCTGCTGTACACCAAAGTAGAAGATCCCTTATAAGTTCGTACATATTAGTGAGACAAATTAAATGTTGTATACTAAAATGCGAAATTGGGCAAATGTTGTACACCAGTGGTGAAATTTACTCGGGAAAAAGAAGAAAAGATAGAGAAGAGCCTCCTCTATTTCACCCCTTTCCTGATCAGATTTTCTTTCAGAAAAGTTGTCATGTGCTGAGCACCAAATTATTAGGAGTTTCTTACTTTTCGTGAGGATTATACACCAAAAATTGATACATTCTGGTACCTCAAGCAATTGAAGATCAACCCTATTCAGTAAATAAAATATAAGCCAGATATTATTATAAAATTCCCCATTCAAAATTATATTGATGTTGAATTTTGAAATATATATTATCCTCAAATCATCCAAATTAATCCAACTAAGCACCATATTAAATAAGGACGTAATTTTTTTTTTTAATTATTATAGATTAGAATGGAGATTTTATTGAGCATCTCCAATAGGGGTGTTAAAAAGAGTGCCAAAGTGATATGACATTTAGTTTGATAACTTTTAAAGGGTGCCTACTATTGGAGTGATGGTGGGTGCCAAAAAAGTTGTCAAAGGGTTGCCAATTTTTGGCAACCTTGAAGCAAAGTTGCCAAACATTTTTTTTAATATAAAAAAATTGATTTACTTGAATACTATTGGTTCACCTTTTTGATGAATTTCTCTCTCATTTCACTATTGGTTGACAATATTTATAATTAAATAAATTATATACTAAATAATAAATTATAAGTCACTATTGGTTGACAATATTCATTTCACCTTTTTAAAGTTGCTTTACTATTGGAACATTTTTAAATAAAAGTTGCAAAGAGTGATGTGTATTACTAAATCAATAAAATATTATATTTTAATATGATGTGTCAATTTTTGACAATCTTTAGAGCAACCTCTATTGAAGATGCTCTAATACTATATTAAAACACTGACACGTATTCATTACACTAGTATTTAGGATAGGCAAAAGGCATAGTGAGATACTTGATTTTTCAATTTTTATTGGCTTGAGACAGAATTTATGCAAAAAGATTGATTGGTCCTCAGAATATATATATAGTATATATAGTCTCGTTAATCCTCTCAACTTACTTAAAATAACTTATTGGCCATCTAAATTTGTTTAAAATGACCTATTGATCCCCGAACTTGCTTATAGTGATACATTTGCTCTCTGAATTTGTTTAAATTGACTACATTACAATTTGTCTAAATCCGTAAAAAAAAATATCAAAACTTAAAAAGTAAAGACTTAATTCGTGATTTTAAGTCTGCAAAACAAATTAACTTTTTTATTTTGTACATTTTTATAGATTTAGAGACTTAGGCCCCGTTTGGGAATTGGCTGTTAGCTGATTACATTAGCTGTTAGTTGTTAGCTAATTACATTAGCTGATTTGACTAGCTGTTTGTGTAGACCTGTTTGGTAAAAATTAGTTGATTGATAATAGCGGTTTGTATAAAAAGACGAACAAGGGAATTTTTTTTTTTTTAATTTTAAGACCTGCAAACTAAAAGTATGGTTTAGAATGGAGATTTTATTGAGAGGAACAACAAGTCCTCTTAATACTCTATTAAAACATTGACACATATTCATTACAGTAGTATTTAGGATAGACAAAAGACACCGTGAGATACTAGATTTTTCAATTTTTATTGGCTTAATGCGTGAAAACCGTCCGAACTTGTATAAAAAATTGTTTGATCTTCAAAATTTATATAATATCTTGTTAGTCACTTAATTTGCTTAAAATAATCTATTAGCCACTTGAATTTGATTAAAATGATCTATTAACCTCTGAATTTACTTTTATAGTGATCCATTTGCTCTCTAAACTTGTTTAGGATTACTAAATTGCAATTTGTCTAAATCCGTAGGAAAAATTAAAACTTAAAAAGTAAAGGCTTTATTTGTGATTTCAAGTCTTTAAAACAAATTAATTTTTTATTTTATACATTTTTATAGATTTAGAGACTTAATCATAATACTTTAAGCAAGTTTAGGGGGCTAATGATACACCATATAAGTTTAGCCAATTTACTTTTTTTGAATAAGTTTAAAAGACAACTGATATATTAAATCATTTTTATTCATTACTCTCTTGATCTTTTACTTATATCTTTTTTTTAATCACATTAAGCTTCTTATGATAAAAAAAAACAGTTTTTAATATAAAATTCGATTAATAGAATGTTATTTATTTCACATATATTTGAAATTTATATTTTTCACAGTTTGAAAACAGTTTTTGATAATTTAATTTTTTGGCTTTTATATACTTTTAATATATTAATTGGCCTAACTTATGCCTAAGTAGATTTTTCAATAGTGAATATCAGAGAAAACCAATTTTCTAAGGTGAATCCTAGAGAAAACTTAAGGAAAATCAAAAGGGAACCAAGAGCCAATTAATATTTTAACGTGTTTTTGTGAGCCAATTAAAAAGCAGGAAAGTTAGAAGGTGTCAAAAGCAATCCATCGTGAAAGTCAAAATGGAGCAGTTACTCAAGACGTGAGCTGAATGTGGAGAACGTGACTTAGTGGAAAGAGGCAGGAAGTTACCTCCAATATCTATAAAAGGAAGAAATCACGATGAGAAAAGCCCGATCAATCAACTCAACAACAACTACCCAAAACTCTAGCAAATTATCTCTAGATTTCAGCATTTTTACAATTCTCGATTGTTTCCTTAGATTTAATTTTCAAGTGCAAAGTTCATTCCAGCTTCCAGTACATTTTTATTTTATTTGTTGTTCAACCATTTTCTGTAAGGTCGGTATCGTTTTGATAATCGAATCTTAGGAATTTTACGGTCTCTTTATTCCTTACAATCATTTTGATAATTAGAAGTTAGCAAGCGCACTCAATTTCACTTCATAGTTTGATAATACTATAATTATCTGGCACGCCCGCAATTTCCCACGAAAGAGCCAAACAGATATGTTCAATGTGGCTATAGGAAAACTATAAGATTCTTAATTCAAACTGTAAAAAATATAATTTCAAATATAGAGGAAATGCATAACAACTTTTTAGCTTATTTAGATGTCTACGACTAACTAATTAACAAGTATGAATTTAATGAGATGGAAAATAAATAATTATGAACTTAATGTGTCCAAATAAAATAAAATATCAATGGATTAATGAATCAACAACAACAACAAAGCCTTCGTCCCGAAATGATTCGGGGTCGGCTAACATGAACCATATATTTTGGTTCATGTCATAAGATGTGGCTAAGTTTTACGCTGGCCGCCACAAACCTACCGCAACCCTCCTCCTTTGTTCGGGTTTAGGACCGGCTGTAAATGCCACCAAGTGACCCTCACAGACGGAGTTCAATGGATTAATGAATCAAAATAAAAAAAGATCAGGGTGTAAAGATGCTTTTAAACTTTAGAATACATGTTGATATTCCAATGGGAGTCCTTGATAGGAACTAATCTTCCTAATAAAATCACGTTAGAATATGCTACATAGAACAGTGACTAAGGCTTTGTTCTTTATCGCTGAAAAAAACTGAACTGAACTGAACTGAATTGAACTGAACTGAATTGAACTGAACTGAACTGAACTGAATTGAACTGAACTGAACTGAACTGAATACTGCTGAATACTGAACTGAATTTAATTGAATACTACTGAATACTGAACTTAACTGAATGCTACTGAACTTAACTGAATGCTACCGAACTTAACCGAACTTAACAATAATGATGATATTAGACTTTAAAATAATTTTCATGATAATATTGGACATTAATGAACTTATAATAATAATAATGGTTCTAATAAATTTAATAATATCAATAATAAATAAATATATTATTTAAGATAAAACTAAATTGAATATCAAATAAAAGCCCGGGATGATAAAATCTTGGCTCGATAAACGCCTATGAAATTAAATAAAAATAAGTCTAATTTAAATTAAAAATACAAATTACATACAAACACAAATTTATATATAATTTAAAGCCTATGAAATTAAATACAAATCTTCATATGAATACAAACTCTTAACTTCTTATTTTAATTAAGGGTTAAAGTGCAAAAATAACGTTTTGGGTCAGAAGTAATTTTACCTCTAACGTCTAAAATGGTGGAATTTTATCCCTAACATTGATAAATTGGATAAATTTGAGAAATAATTCATAATATGGATGCAATTCTTAATTTTTAAATATGGATGCATACTTTAGTTTTATTTTTTTTATTAAACCATATATACTTTAATAAACTATCATTTCTTGACTTTTATCTAATTTATAGATAATGATAAACTATAAATAATAATAATAATAATAATAAATTATATATAAATAATTATAATATAATAAATAATGATAAATTACTGAATACTGAAACTGAATGTTGAAACTGGATGCTGAAACTGAATGCTGAACTGAATTGAACTGAACTTAACTGAACTGAATTGAACTGATTGTTACTGAAATTAAGTGATAAAGAACAGGGCCTAACTTAATTTTGACATTGTTGTGGCCGATAAAATCTGCAGTATAAGAAAGTGTTGTGAAGAAAAAGAAATGTAGAAAAAAAATGATATGTATTCAGTAAATACACAATAAAAAAATGATATGTACACAATAAACCTGATGTATTTAGTATCTTAACTTCTCCTACTTTTACTCAATTTCCACTGTTTGAGTAAATATGATACTCCCTCCTTCAGTGTTGCCTTTTTGTTCTCCTTTGATTTCCACATCTCCCGTACGATATACCTTCCACTAGGGTTGTATTCGTTAATTTCTTTCAAACTTTTCGTCACAGCATCATACACTTCTTCACCAAATTCACTCTTCAGTTCTTTTAATTTTTCATCATCATCATCAAGTATCTCCTGCACATATAAAATTAATTCCAAAAGTTTGAAGGAATCAGTGATTAATCAAAAGAGAATAAGTGCAAGTCATGAGGAAAAAGAAGAATACAAGACATTCTTCAAGTGAAAGTAACACAATTATGCAAGGAGAATTGGAAGAAACGATGAATTTGGTCATTTAAGTTGGCTAGTAAAATCAATTTAATCTAAAATTTTAAGTATCAATTTGGTTTTTTAACTTCTCATCTAGAATCACATCAGTCAAAAGTAACGCATGCTAATGTATGTTTAGTAGTTATTTAACACGTGTCATTTACTCATACTCACATGACACATGTTAATGCCAAGTGAAAAGATCAAATGGATGACCAAATTTAATTTTAGACTAAATTAACCTAGTAGCCAACTTAAGAGCCAAATTGATCTTTACGTTGCATATGTATTAATTATGTAACATTCTCTTACCATCCTACAATTCACATTGCATAAATATTAACATTCTTTTCATATAAATGGAACATAATAGACTATACTATCACAATTTAGTGGATCAAAATTCAAAATATATAATAATTATATATATAATATATATATAATTCTTTTTAGGACAATAGCTACAGCCCCGATCGTATCACATAATCTATATATTCCAAATGATTATATATATAAATGCAAGAGAAATGATAATCGTGTCCTATTGTGTTGTTTGAACTTGACATCCGTAATTACTGAGAACAAAATCAACTAAACTACAAGTATAACCTTCCCATTCAAGTTCAAAAACCTTATGGATGTGAAATTCTACAAAGTCAAGGAAGATAACAATATGTCTACATGTAACATACACACTAATCAAGAATATGAGAACTTAATTACCTCACAATGTCCATCCTTTTCAATGACCTTAAATGGGTGCCAGTTAGGGTCTCGTAGATGCTCATCCCATAATGAACACAGCTCTGCTGCTTTCACATCAGCATCTTTAGGAGAAAATTTTCTCTTTGTTGCAGCATGGAATGGTCTACTATCAAGCTCGCCCATTTTCTTCACACCGATAGTAGCACGGGTATTTTCACTCGAGTACTATGGAGCAAAAAACAAGACTCAATAAAATAGCACAGAGTACATATGATAGAAGATAGTAATTTCCACTTTTAGTTCATTTTTAAACATAAGCTAAATATAACTTGGTGATCTATTCACTCTTTAAATTTACTTAAAGTTATCTATTGGTCTCTTAAACTTGTTTATATTGACCTCTTAGTTAAAGTGATATGTGGTTTAACTTGTACAAATCTCCTCATATGCTCCCACATAAGCAAGGGTTAATAAAACATCCTTAAAATTGAGAGCACAATCGGTTTGGGATCAAATTGAAGGGCTTTTGAAATACTCAGCCTTAAACATATGATAGAAGATAGTTCTAGCACTTACATTTATTAATTCTTTACGCGCATCTTGCAACTGGTCATTATTCATGCGCTCCTTCACCATAAGAGTTTGATTAAGAGAATCTAGGTCATCTAGTTCTTCTTCTTTTTCCTTTAAATCATTCTCCATTTGATCCATCCTTTTCTTCACCTCCATGTCTTCTTCTTCTTCTCTCATGTGCTTCATTACTTCTAATGCCCCTTTCATTCGTTCAATATCCAACTCCAGCGTTTGTTTAGCATCAAGATTCTTCTCTAGTTCAAGAATTTTCTGGCAGAGTTTCTCTTTTTCTCTCTACCAATATCAGTTGAATAGGAAAAGAGTTAGAAACGTTCTTTAAACAGTGAACATTTTGCATTTCTTTTCATCCTCTGGTTCAAAGAAATGAATGAAAAAAAATCACCTTTTGTTCTTCTGCCAACTTCCACAGTTCCTCATCTGCCTTTTTCTGCTCCACAATTGCCATCTTATTCTAAAAGAATGAATAGGTAATCTTAGCACATTTTACTATTGAAATTAGAAGAGATTATTTCCATTAGAACAACAACGGTTGATAGCTATTCTTGTGTTGCAGCCCACAAACTATATAGGACCCTTAGACTTAAACTTAAAATAACCTATCACACACCTGTAATTGACTTTAAAAACCTCACACACACCTAAAGTTGATTTTAAAAACCTATCACGCATCTATAGTTCATTAGGACCTCATGTGTACAAAATCATTGATATGTCATCTTTGACGAATGAGGTGACATATGCCGGCTATAGAAAAAGAAAAGCGCGTAAGCTCGTTTTGTATGCCGCCCTATGATGCACGGACACGCCGGATTCATCACGTATCGCGTGTCCGATACGTTTCCGACAAGGAAATGGCCGGAAACGCCTGGGACACGGTGTCGGGGCCATTTCCGTAATTTCGGAAAGTTGGACACGCGTATCAGTGAAGGATACGCGTGTCCCAGGAAAAAAAACACGATTCTTCAAAACCGAAAACATCCTTTCCGATTCCGATTACATCCTTTCCTATTCCGATTCTTCAATTCAATTCTGAAAACATCCTTTCCTATTCCGATTCTTCAATTCAATTCTGAAAACATCCTTTCCTATTCCGATTCTTCAATTCAATTCTGGATGTATTCCGATTCTTCAATTCAATTCTGAAAACATCCGTTCATCTCCTTCAATCATCGATTGATTCTTATTCCATTGGAGAGTTATTTTTAATATCCGTTCATCTCCTTCAATTCAATTTCGTTTATATGTATTTATTTAGTTATATTACAAAAAATCATATATAAAAATATATTTTTAATATTTATAAATTTGCCCCAATATTTTTAATATTTACACGTGTCCCCCACGTATCCGTGTCTTGTGTTTTATAGAAATAACGTTTCCCGTATCCGTATCCGTGTCGGATACCGTATCCGTGTCCGTGTCCGTGCAACATAGATGCCGCCTCATCTGTGAAAGATGACAAATCAACGATTTTGTGCGCATGAGGTCTTAATGAGTCATCTATAGGTATGTGATAGGTTTTTAAAGCGAACTATATGTGTGATAGTTTTTTTAAAGATTATTTTTAATGTTTAGAGTGTCAATAGGCAAAACATGCTAAGTTGGGTGTTAATATGCATTAAGCGAACTATATATTTTGGCAAACTCCAACTATAAAACTGAAATTTGATGCATATACAAGATATTAAAAAATTTAACTTATTTAACCCATTTGACTATTTATCAAATACTTTAACCATATTCGACGAGAATCAATAGTTCGCAAAACATACAAAGGAACCACAATAAATATTCAGGGCAGCGGATGCTATGCACTCAACTATAAATATGTGTAATTGTTTGTGTTTGTGTGTGAACTGAGAAATCCTGAGAAGTGAGTGGTGAGTTGTGACTTGTGTGTGCAGCAAATTTACTACGAGTTATATAATTGTTTTGTAAAAGTTTTATTTTATTCTATAAAAGTGATTTCTTTAGTCCTCATTCAACAGTTGCAGCAATTTATATATGATAAGCTTTCTAGTTCCAACAAAGTATCCATGACTATTTATGAAGAACTTCTGATAATTGTACTAGGGAATGATTCGTGTACACAGACAAACACACATTAAACACCATGCATCATACGAAAAAAGTAATGCCCTTGACAGCCTATGAAATGTCAAATAATATTTTACCTTTTGCTTTTGAAAATCAAGATTTCTCATCACATTTTCATTTTGAATTTCTCTTTCTTCCAGTTGTCTTTCACGCCTCTCCAATTCTTTTCTTTCAGCTTCCAGTTCTAGTGTTCTGTTCTCATGGTCTAAAGAAATCCTTGCAAACTGCTGATGTGCATCCATTTGCATCCGTCTAATTTCTACATTCAACATAAGCAAATAACAATCATAATTAGCTGCAGAATGTATTACTTAAATTATGTATGATTCAAATTAATTCCATTTAAATATAACATTTTACAAGATTTGGGAAAAAAAGAACAAGAAGAAATTGAGAGGGAAAGACATGAACTTTTATAGCCTATTAAATTAAAAAAGAAGAAAGAAAAAAAAGGATCTTGCCTTCATTATACTGTCTGACCATCGAATCTGTTTCTTCTACTAGATTATTCAAAGATGCATTAGTTTCCTCAACTTTTACTTTCATTTTTTCAAGAGTCTCATTCTTCCTTTGCAAGCTATTGCTTAATTTGATCATAAGATTTGAATCCTTTTGTTTGTCCTCAGCTTCTTTATCATAGGCACTTTTTAAATCACCATTTTTTCTCAGATAATCACCAACAATAGTTTGTGAATGGTAGTCATCATCACTTGCAACCCATCCATATAATCTCTCCCCTCGATTGTTTGAGAGGTGGTTAAAGTAGTCCTCCTTTCCAGAATGATTGACTTTAAATTCCTTATCAAACACTATTGCACTCTTGAAGCCATCCCATTCTTTCTTAAACTCAACAATAGCGAATCCTGAATGACCTGCACGGCTCCACAAGGGATGAACCTTAACTGGATCAAATCCCTTTGTTGTCAATTCATCCCTAAGCTTTGCACCACTCTCCCCAACCCAACGTCCACCTTGAAATTGTCTTTCAACATTGGCAACTATTCCCATCCAAGGCCAAACAAACAATTTGATTCATTCCGAATTGAAGAATTTGGAATGTTGGACTGAAAGCGCTTGCTTTTACTGTTAAGGGTTTGCTTCCCTGTGGCTTTCTTTTTATCGCATCCTATGATGCGGACATCCTAACTGGGATCGCTGATCACACGCGCTCCGGCGGATCCTCAGACATCAGACCCACGGAGGTTGTATCTAGGAGGGCGGATCCCCAGGACATACGCGCGAGGCGGATCTAGGAGTACACAAGGAGGCGAATCAACATCTTCCCATGGGCGGATCTCTGTTTACTTCCTTCCGAAGTAATTCCCCTAACAACCCTGACAATCCGTACCTGTACCATTGTACTGATTGTCGGGGCGTATTACCTATTTTACCCTTTTACTGTTAGCCTTATTGTAACCCTAGTAGGGGTAGTCCTTGTCCTTGTTCTTATCTTTAGGGGAAGTATTTAAACCCCCATTTTTGTAAGGATAAACCAATTTTTATCAATCAACTCTTTCTCATTGAGAATTCAAGGTTTAATACATTTTATCTTGGGATTCACTCCTTCTAGTTTAGCTAGAGAAGAACATCTTTATGGGTTTACGATTAAAACCTTCATTATCGCTTTCAATCTGTATCAGTTGGTATCAGAGCCAATCGTTTCCTGACCCGAAACTTCTTTGGCAATGGTTCAACCCCGACAACCGCAAGATTCCATGGAAAACAGTGACCGGAGGTATGAGGAACTGAGGGAACACCTCGCGGAGCAGATCCAAGCCAGCCATGAACGGCAGAGGCAAACCGATCAACGGTTCCTGGAGTTAACCACCTCCTTAGAAAACTTCAAGCTGGAGGTTATGGCGCTAATCCGACCAACCGCGGGAGGATCGACCCAGAGAAAGGAAGGAGCCCTTGAACAACCGCTTCCACAAATGGGTCCTAGGGATCCTAAGGTAAGAAGACCCAACTTTGTCATTGTGCATAACGCTGATAGTGATAGTGATGACTTTGAGGGTATCGGAACTGATGATACCGTTAGAACTATGAGGGATGTTGGTCCTGTTGACAACCGACGTGTGGAGGTTGCTAGGGGATACCCAGGCCTAGGGAACTTTGATAGAGATGATGCCTTTAAGCTAAAAATAGACTTACCGTCTTTTGGAGGCGAACTGGATATAGAGGGGTTCTTAGACTGGTTATCGGAAGTTGAACGTTTCTTTGAGTATGCTGGGATTCCTGATGAGAGGAAAGTGAGGCTGGTGGCGTATCGCCTGAAGGGTGGCGCATCAGTTTGGTGGGATCGGATGAGGGAAGAAAGAAGAAGAGGGGGCAGAGATCCGATTCGATCTTGGTTACGGATGAAGGCGATGTTGAGGGAGCGGTTCTTACCGCCGGATTATGAACAGTATATCTACAGCTCCTATAGGGGATGTTCTCAAGGGACCCGAAGTGTCCATGAATATACCTCCGAGTTCTTGAGGCTTTCAGCAAGGGCCAACTTGTCTGAAACTGAGAGCTAAAAGACCTCTAGGTATCTAGAAGGGTTGAGATACAACATCCAGGATCGTATTGGCACACAGATGGTGGTTCGGGTACAAGATGCCAGGAATTTAGCTCTCAAGGCTGAGTCGCAACTAACCGGGAGATCCAGGAGATCCGCCACTACTGAGTATACGCCTGGAGGAAGGGATAACGTGAAGTCTTATGACAAAGGCAAGCAGGTGGCGAGTGCCAGTGGGGCCAAGGTCAACAGTGTGGGAAGGGGATCTATCGGAGATACTAGACCATACAAGGAAGCACCTATACCACCTAAGAGCAACAATCCGTATGCGAGGCTAGCACCTTTTAAATGTTTTCGGTGCAATGAGCTAGGCCATAGGTCCAACGAGTGTCCTAGGAGGAGAAGCGCCAACATGGTGGAGAGGTATGAAGATGACTATGACGAAGGGGATGAAGTATTTTGTGAACCCTTGGGAGAAGATGAGGATGAGGCGGATGAAGAGAGATACGCCATCCATGTGGTACGACGTTTGTTAGTCTCTAGCCGGGTAGAGGGAGATCAGAGGCACCGACTATTCAGGACCCGCTGTCTTGTGAAAGGCGGGCGATGTAATGTAATAATAGATAGTGGGAGTCAAGAGAACATTGTGAGCAGCACCGCCGTTCAGAAATTCGGGTTGTTGGCGGAGGCGCATCCCGACCCCTATAGGGTGGGATGGATCAAAAACGTGGGTGAACTTAGGGTGACCCAGAGATGCAGGGTACCTATTGTGATTGGGGATTACAGTGATGAAGTCTGTTGTGATGTGGTCGATATGGATGCCTGTCACCTATTGTTGGGCCGACCCTGGCAGTTTGATAACGATGCCATCCATGCAGGAAGAGAGAACACTTACAGATTTGTGAAGAATGGGGTGAAGTTCGTCCTTACGCCAATGATGAGAGAGCCAAAGACCGACGAGAAGTCTACTTTGGTAGTCTGTCCTACACACAAATCGTTTGTCAGCGAATGTGAAGAAAGCCAAATGGTGTATGTGGTAATGGTTAAGGCGAATCACGAATCCGCCCAAGGGGGCGAACGGGAGATGCCGAATGAAGTGACCCGCCTACTAGGCGAATATCAAGACCTGTTCCCTGACGAACTGCCAAGTGGGTTACCACCTTTGAGGGACATCCAGCACCATATTGATCTTGTGCCTGGGGCTAGTTTACCAAGCCTCCCACATTATCGAATGAGCCCAAAGGAGAATGACATCATGAGACAGAAAGTGGAGGAACTCATCGAGATGGGATACGTTAGGGAGAGTATGAGTCCTTGCGCCGTTCCAGCTTTACTTACACCGAAGAACGATGGGTCTTGGCGGATGTGTGTTGACAGTAGGGCTATTAACAAGATCACCATCAAGTACAAGTTCCCGATTCCAAGGTTGGATGACATGCTGGACCAACTTGGCGGATCTCGAGTCTTCTCCAAGATTGATCTCAGGAGTGGTTATCATCAGATACGGATCCGATCTAGGGATGAGTGGAAGACCGCCTTCAAGACAAGAGATGGATTGTATGAATGGTTAGTTATGCCATTTGGGATGACCAACGCTCCCAGTACTTTTATGAGGCTGATGAATCAGGTGCTTCGCCCGGTGATTGGGAAATTCGTAGTTGTGTATTTTGATGATATTCTGATTCATAACCAGACCTTGGCGGAACATGAAGAGCACTTGCGGACAGTGTTTGACCTGTTAAGGAAACACCAGCTATACGCCAACACCAAGAAGTGTGACTTTGTCATGGAGAGCCTGGTTTTCCTTGGATTCATGGTCAGTGGGAATGGAATCCAAGTTGATGGGGAGAAGGTAAGAGCCATCCGAGAATGGCCTACCCCGAGGAACGTGGGGGATATCAGGAGTTTTCATGGGCTAGCAACGTTTTATCGCCGATTCATTAAGAACTTTAGTTCCATAGTGGCCCCATTGACGGAATGTTTGAGGAAGGGAAGGGGTTTCGAGTGGGCGGACGCCCAAGAAGAGAGCTTCGCCTTGATCAAGGAAAAGCTGAGTACAGCGCCAGTGCTGGCGTATCCCGACTTTGATAAGTTGTTTGAAGTTGAGTGTGATGCCAGTGGAATTGGGATTCGTGGTGTCTTGATGCAAGAAAAGAGGCCCATTGCATACTTCAGTGAGAAGCTCTGTGAGGCGCGGCAAAAATGGGCAACGTATGATCAAGAGTTTTATGCGGTAGTAAGGGCGTTGAAAGTATGGGAGCATTACTTGGTGGGAAAAGAATTCATCCTCTACACTGACCATCAAGCTCTCAAATACCTGGGAAGTCAGAAGCAACTTCGAAGCTCCATGCATGCCCGGTGGTCCGCCTTCATAGATAAGTTCCCCTACAAGCTTATCCACAAGGCTGGAAAACAGAACAAGGTGGCAGACGCCTTAAGTCGAAGGGTGTCACTAATAAAGACAGTTAACCTGGAGACCGATTGTTTTGAACACATCCGAGGAGAGTACGTGGCGGATCCTGATTTTGGTAGTAACTGGGAAAAGTGTAAGAACCAGCATGGAGATGGAGCGTATCACCTGATGGATGAGTATCTCATGAGGGGCAACCAACTTTGCCTACCTTGCACTTCTATTCGCGAGAAGGTTGTTCGGGATCTACATGGCGGATCCCTAGGAGGGCATTTTGGGCGAGATAAGACATATGAAGCAGTGAGTTCCCGCTATTTCTAGCCTAAGATGAGGAGAGATGTTGCCTACTTAGTAGAACGATGCTATGTTTGCCAGACCGCTAAGGGGCGCACTACAAATGTGGGCTTGCAGTTACCTTTGCCTGTGCCAGAGACCATATGGGAGGATCTGTCCATGGACTTTGTCCTAGGATTACCCAGAACTCAGAGGGGCATGGATTCCATCTTTGTCGTGGTGGATCGGTTTTCAAAGATGGCTCACTTCATACCATGTCGCAAGACTAATGATGCCTTAGCAACTGCTAAGCTATTCTTCAAAGAGATTGTCAGGCTACATGGCGTACCTAAGAGCATTGTCTCGGATCGTGATACGAAGTTCCTCAGTCACTTCTGGCGGACATTGTGGGCTTTGTTCGATACGTCTCTGAAGTTTAGTACCACCGCCCACCCTTAAACAGACAGATAGACAGAAGTGGTTAATAGAACCTTGGGAAACTTACTGCGCAGCAAGTGTAAGGATAAGCTGAGGATGTGGGATGTGGTTCTAGCCCAAGCTGAGTTCGCCTACAACGGCGTTGTACATTCGGGAACCGGGAGATCTCCATTTGAAGTAGTATACACAAAGACCCCAAATCACGTCCTTGATATAGCCCATCTTCCTAAAGGAAACGTGACTGCCAACCAGTTAGCTAAGGATTATGTGCAGATGCACCAAGAGGTGAGAGAGACTCTTGAGGAGAGAAATCAGAAATTAAAGGCTAAGGCGGATGAGCACCGTAGGGACCTGCAGTTTGAAGTTGGGGATGAGGTTATGGTATATTTGGACAAAGAGAGACTCGCCAACGCCACAAGCAGCAAGCTTCGACCTAGGAAATACGGGCCATATAAGGTCACCAAGAAGATCAATGCCAATGCCTATCACATAGCATTGCCGAATTGACTGGATAAAATCTCAGCAGCGTTCAAAATTCGTGACCTGAGCCCGTGGAAGTCGGATGGTCCGTTGGAGTTCAACACAGACAAACCAGTGCTGAACTCTTTTAAAGAATGAGAGAATGATGCGGACATCCTAACTGGGATCGCTGATCATACGCGCTCCGGCGGATCCTCAGACATCAGACCCACGGAGGTTGTATCTAGGAGAGCGGATCCCCAGGACATACGCGCGGGACGGATCTAGGAGTACACAAGGAGGCGAATCAACATCTTCCCCTGGGCGGATCTCTGTTTACTTCCTTTCGAAGTAATTCCCCTAACAACCCTGACAATCCGTACCTGTACCATTGTACTGATTGTCGGGGCGTATTACCTATTTTACCCTTTTGCTGTTAGCCTTATTGTAACCCTAGTAGGGGTAGTCCTTGTACTTGTTCTTATCTTTAGGGGAAGTATTTAAACCCCCATTTTTGTAAGGATAAACCAATTTTTATCAATCAACTCTTTCTCATTGAGAATTCAAGGTTTAATACCTTTTATCTTGGGATTCACTCCTTCTAGTTTAGCTAGAGAAGAACATCTTTGTGGGTTTACGATTAAAACCTTCATTATCGCTTTCAATCTGTATCATCCTATCTCAAGTCTTGAATGAAAGGGGTCACTTTGAGTGGGTAAACTGTTACCTGTATCTTTCTTTTTATTGCCTTCTACCTCAAGTCTTGACCTTTCCTTATCATGGAGGTAGTTTTTCATATACTTCTCCAAGGCTAAATGGCGAGCTTTCTCCTTGTAATCTGCATTTCGTAAATCTCTACCATGACGATAAGCATGCTCAAGAAGCTCCCTAAAAGAGTATTCTCTCTTCTTCCCATAGCAGTATGGGCATATGTAAGTTGAGTTTTCTAGTTTAACTCTGATCCCTCCCCTTTTCAAGGCTTCATAGCACTCGTACATACAATCCTCCAACCTATTATCAACACTCTGCCTTTCCTTTCCTTTTCCTGAAGAACGAGACATTTTTTAACCTGAAATACAAACATCAAAATCGAAAGACAACGTTAAGGGACAATGAGCACAAACATGAAGCTTCATCTGCATCAGAACATATGAGTAATTGAGCATAACAGGTTTGAGAAATTGAGAGAAAATATATATACATGTGTCATGAATTCATTGGTCGGGTTCCGAAAATGAGAAATCCAAAAACAACATTTCAAGCTAGCAAAGCAGATTATCCAAAATCACTGAGCACAAGACAATCAACAAAAACTTTAACCAATCTCAGTCGTGCACATTTGGAAATTCGACTACATGCAAAATGTACAATAATAATGAATCTGACACTTGGATGCTTGTGAGGAATTTAGATGCAAAACGGTAAACAGTAGCATCTTTCCTCCTGATAGGAATAAAAATTATGGTTTTTGACAGTAAAAAAAGTTGCTTTCCATCAGATTGTCACAATGTCAAATTATCAAGGTCCATTACTAATGTCTTTCCCCACATTATTCCTTGCAACCAGATCTCAGATATTGTCACTGAATCCATTAATGTTGTTCTCCTAAATCTGATGCTAAAACAATAAGAACACTTTATGTTTTTTTGCTCAAGCTGTTACGCACACTCAAATGCACTTTGGGCATGCCGCGTGTACTCATTTCACGACGTGTTTTTAATTCCACAAATTAATAAGGTTACCATACTCGAACCCTTGGTCGAAATGACTCCAATACTATATCTGGAACCAATTGAACTAAAAACTCAAACCAATAATTAAGACCCAATCATAGATTTTATATAAATCTCCGAATTTCCAGGATTCCTATTGGAATAATAGAAGACAATGGTAAGTTAGAAGAACAGAAAGTAGTATTTGTCAAATTATTTCTACAGAGAGAATCAAAAGAACAACAGATTGGGGAAACCATGAAACGAGAAGTTTACCCCTAAAAAAAAATTGCAGATCAATGTTACAGAACTATCTGATTTCCCAATAACATTCCCAATGTCACAGAGCAAATTGCATACTTAAGGCCCACTAGAGTACAGGAAGGGAAACTCAAGATGCAGACAAAAATACAAGAAAAACAAAAGGAAATGTTAACGAGACTTCACGGAACCAGCGAAGGATTTTTTTACTTCGTTTCCTACTATTCTTCCTTCCAATATTTGTCGTTTGGCAAACAGAGCTCGAACAAACAATTTCAAAATATAAATAAGAAAAGAGTATAACTACAATACCTTCTACTTCTGTTTTCCTTTTCGTTGGTAAGATAGCAGGTTTCTGCTCTATTACTTAACTAAGAAGTGCAAAACAAGTAGGATGTATAAATCTGAACCGAGAACAAAAGCACAGAAGAAATTAGCTCACAGAAAAAAAAAAATTGAAAACCCTAATTGAAATGTACTATAATGACAAACCTGGAAACTTGCAAAGAGCAAATGCAGAGACTGAAGCGTCTCGGACGAATAGGGAAATAGGATTTGAAAAGGAAAGAGACAGCCAAAATGGAGTTACTTGCTAAGGAAGCGAAGCAACGCCAAAGGCAAAGGCAAGGCCCAATTTTTATACTTATAATTTAATTTTATTTGCTTAAAAAAAGACTTATAATTTAATATTTGAAATTTATTTTTAGTGACTAAGTTTATTCAATGGTACGTGGAGAGAGAAATCATAACTTAACGGATTATTATGAATGGCGTGCCACGTTCCGTTATCGATATCTAAATTAGTATATTTTTCAAACATTAAACCTATATTGATGTTACTTTGTATGTCGAACGTAAATTGAAACTTTCCTACAAACCATATGCCTATTTTAGTATCTTATCAATTATATATAGAATACAAGATTTGCATTTTAAGATTCACTGATCTTAGTACTACTTCTTACTGAGATGTCATGACTGAGATTGAATATTCTTACATTTCCTTAAACTTACAGTTTTTTTTATTTTAATAATTTTACATTCTCGTAATTATCTAAACTCTTCAACCTTTTGGGTTGTCTCCGACTCATGGACGGAGATTGTAGCCTCTCATTTGTTACAAGATAATTTGCTTATTGGGAAGTTTTTCAAATAGTAGGACACTTAATTGACAAAACAAACATTTTGAAAATTAGATAACCGAGTTTTGGCTCTGTTGGGTTGAAAAAGGAGGCAAAAATAGTTCAATTTTTCCATGAAAAAAAATTGTGAACGGCTAAATACCGTCCCAAATTACTTATCACCGTCCCTTTTGGACTTTTTTGCCATTCTCATAATTTTGATCAAAAACTGAAAATTCTCTCCCCAAAATCATAAATCCGAACAACAATAATTGAAATTATGAAAATAATTGATGTGTGACAATCCGAACCCCGAAAATGGATGATTACGAGTCGGAAACATTAAGATTTATTTTTTATCAAAGAACTCATGAAAATAATACACATTTTTCATGACGATTTTGCATTTTTCGTCCCAAAAAATAGGAGAATTTTTCATTTTTCGTCACCAAAAATTGAATGATTTAGTATTTTTCGTCACTAAAATTTTTACGATTTTGCATATTTCAAAATTTGGCCTAAACGGATGCGGGATACCGCCCGACCCATGGCAGGAACGGATGCGGCATATCGCCCGACCTATGGCGGGAACGGATGCGGCATCCCCCCAGACCCATGGCGGGAACGGATGCGGCATCCGTTCCCGCCATGGATCGGGCGGTATGCCGCATCCGTTTAGGCCAAATTTTGAATTTTCTCTCAAAAAAAAAATCCCCAATTTTGAAAAAAAATTTATGCCAATGGCAAAATTATCCAATAGGAGCGGTGATAAGTAATTTGGGGGTGGTAAATAGTAAAACCCAACAAATTTGGTCTTAATTCCCTTTTTTTTATAAGGCTTAATAGACACCTGTAGACACCGAGTCGGAGGACCTGTGACGAAAACCTGAAAACAAGACGGTTGAAGCGATTGATTCTGAAAGTTTCGAAAAATAAATAAATAAGTTACGATGGGTCGCTGCTGTTGATCGAATGGCTCGCGAATGCTTAACGACATGGTGCGAGTGCTTAGCGGCAGCCGGCGCGCGTTCAACGACAGTCGGACGACCGCTCGACGACGCGAAGCGCGCGCTCGACGTCCGTTGGACGCGCGCATCCAACCCCGGATAGCACGCGCTCGACGTTTGAGCAATGCACGAGCTTGGCGGCGCGAGGCGTGTGCTCGTCGGCCACTGGACGTGTGCGCCCGGCAGTGCGGAACACACGTTCGGCGGTCACGACGCGTGGACGCCCGACGGCGCGGAACGCGAGCTCGACGGCCGCGGGGCGTGCACGTCCGACGGTGCGAGACGCGCCCCGACGGGCGCCCAACCGCGTCGGGCGGACGCCCAACCTCGCGTTGGGCGCTCGCCCAACGCTGTTGGGCGATCGCCCAACAATCGTTGGGCGGCCGCCCAACAATGTTGGGCGGTAGCCCAACGCAAGGTTGGGCGGCCGCCCAACCCCCTTGGGCGACGCCCAATTCTCTTCAGGCGTCGCCCATTCCGTCGGGGATCCGTTTGCCTATAAAAGGCACGGATCCCCATGCATTTGGGAGGGAGGAGAATTTTTGGAGCTTTCTCACTCTAAACATTTTTAGAGAGAGAAAGTCAATTTTTTGGAGAAAATATTTTTTTTCCCAAAAGAATCCAAATTTTCCAAAGTTAAATTTTTACTAAAAAAACACAAAAAAAGGAAAATCACGACTCGTGGAATCAATCGGCTTCGACTGTCAGATACCGAATTTAAGGTATTATCCGAGGACTAGACTCTTTTATTTTATTTAATTTATTCCTTTCCTTTATTTATTTTTATGTTATAGTTTTTTATTTATTTAGTTATTCTTTTATTTTATCACGTTTTATTTAATTTGGCATATTTATTTAATTTTCGTCTCGTGTCGAATAAAATTCGATTTTGCTTTAAAATAAAAAACCTCGTTTTGATATCCCAATACGAACCATGATCCGATAAAAAGGTAGTTCAGGTGTTAAAAACGTTGTAATTATAAGTTTTAATTTAAAATAATTTCCGAATAATGTTTTAAAATAAAAACGTCGTTTTAGGAACTTCCGTTATTGACTGTGATCCATTTTTGGTAGTTCGGAAATCCGAAACGATTGAATTAGACTTAATTTAAAGTTTTTGAATAAATCTGGAAACAGTTGGAGTAGTTCTGTAATTTTCCGTTTCTGTCACTAATTGCTGTGTAGGTAAATCTGCCAGAATGTAAAAAATGCTGTTTTAGTCCCTCTTTCTCAACTTTTAAGTTTTTTATCCTTGGTATACATATATATAGTTATGTAATATATATTTTTAAGCTATTTTTAAATACTTTGTACATATATTTACTTAATGTCTTCATATGTCTTTTCTTTCATCAATTTGGTTTTATAAACTATATTTTATATATTTTCTATTTAATTCATTTAAACCATATTGGGTATTATTTTAGAAGATTATTCATTTGGGCATTTTGGGTAATTAATTAGAAGGTGTTTTGAGGATGATTAGGAGTCATTTTGATATTAATGTATATTTGGGAGGATCATTTCTTATATACTTATTATGATAGTTATTTTAGGGGGTATAATGTTTATTTTCAATTAATTTAACTTAATAAAATATATGTGTATATATAGATTTTTCTCCTCATTTCATTTAAGCTAAATATTAATTTCTTATTTATAACTTATTTCCTTTTTTGGCTTTTGATTAGAATGACAAGTTATTATACTTATTAAATACTTTCATCACTATTTTCATTCATCAAAGTTCATTATTTTCTCTATATTGTTTTAATTACTTATTTTGTCACATATGTATATGTATATATATATATATCTTTCTCCTTTTCTTCTCAAAATTCTTATATGTATATATATATTATTTGGGGAAAATGTTTTGATTGATTGAGTTTGAGATTCAATTTATTATTTATTGTAATTATGACAAGTGGAGAATCCATTAAGGAAAAGGGGAAAATAAATCACAAAAAAGTTTTCAATTTAATTATTTAAACTAATGAATTTTTAGAGGTTCCTAATGTAAATAAATAGAGTTTTCTTGACATTTCAAATCGTTTCTCAAAACAACACGTTTTAAAACCTTAGTCCGTTCCAACGACGGATTAAGCGAACATTGTAATTAAAATCGTTTTCTTTGTGAATAATAGAGTTTTGAATCATTTTCTTAAAGGATTTGTACAAAAATAAAATTGACTTGTATGTTTAACCACGTTTTCTTATTAAAGGTTTTTTATCTCAACGTTTTCAAACACTCGAGTCGTTCCAACGGCGATTCGGGTGAACTTCATCAAACGGGGTTTTTAAAACGCACCTAAATCATTCCAATGGCGATTAAGGTGCGAACCATGTAAATAAACTCGTTTTTGGGAAATAAGTTAGTGTAGAATAAACACACGGCATGACATTTAAATAAAGTTGTAAATAAATCACTTCTTTCTTCCCCCTTCTCTGTGTATGTATAATATAAATGGGTGATTCTTTACTAATATGGCTTTCCAATAATATATGCTCAAAACGGTTTCTGAAAAGAGAAAGAAAAGGTTTCAAATGAATTTTAAACTTAAAGAAATATATGATTAGTCCGTTATCGCCTAACGTGCTGAGAAGGAGGCCGGTGGTTCATAACCGGGCGATGTCGGGGTGCCTAGTAGCCTTTCTCCGGAAAGGAGCTAGCCTTCTCGGCTCGTACCTAAGTTTCCCGAACCCACACCGGTCTCCCGCAAGGGATCGGTGTTCATTTTCCCATTCGTGGGTGGCGACTCTTCCATATCTCCGAGCTCCGGTCCTGCCGAGCAGCTTGATTCCACGATTGGTTGCTTTCGGCGCCAATCACCGCTTACGTCGCCATGAGGTTGTCCACCCCCCGGTCCGCCCGGGAGATTAGGCCGCGGCACCTCGTCTAACAAGTGGCGACTCTGCTGGGGAAGCGAGAAATTTGATTCCGAAAGGCGTGTATTAAGTCCTTAACGGGGACGGATCGTTTTACTTCTTTTCGTATGCATTCATGTGCATTATTGCAAACCCTTTGGGTAATTTCCGCGAAACCTCTAGCGAGAGTCCATTCGTCACTCGAAAGAGGCTAGTGTAAGTTTCCCCTTACAGTAAGGCGCCAAAGGGTCCCCATCCATTCGTTAGGGGCGAATTTGTGCGGTCCTGTGAGGTCCCGCGGTCAGCCGTGTCAGTATATAGTAGCCTTAGAAGTTTCCATAGGATTACCCGTTACTATTTTTGATGTGATAAATGAATCAATTCGTGTTTTCAAATCGCCATGATACGTGTCTAAATCCTAAAGTAGGTAAAGAAAATGAGACGATGTGTTAATATATACTCGTGAATCGACATACTAATTACCCTAAAACATCGAAACAATTTGAACTAAAGACGACTTAGTCATCTCATATGAATGAACATGTGCGACCCGCCTTGTCCCTTTCGGTGTCCCGACGAAGGCACAGGTTCAGGAAATGTGTTATGACGTAAGCACGTATTAGTATGAATCGGTTCGGTATTAAGGATGGTTACATCTCGATACAAAAGACTATATTAACAGTAGCCGTTATTCACATTCTTTAAATAAGTTGGGATGAAACGAGATCATGACGAAATGAAAACGAAGAACATTTCTGTCTTGAACGACCCTGTCGTAACGTGAAAAGTTTCGCACAAGTAGCCCGTCCCTTCCGAATAAAAGACGAGCTTTTACGTTATGCCCCGTGTCGTTCTTAAGAGAAATGGATGTGTCCGCAAAGGTGACTAAGAAAATAAAAGAAAAAGAAAAATGAACTAAACGACCAAAATCATTCCGAGTCTACGATATATGTCAATCTCAAGAGTAGTTAAAGAAAATAAACCAATGCCGTTGAATACGTGCCTCGAACGAGTGTATACCCCGTTTAAAATCACAAAGCCGAATTAAGCCAAACCATATAATTGCGCCATATGGACGAGACTGCGGGTTTTGACTAACGACTCGGTCATTTCGACCGTTACCAAAACTGCAAGAAATATGGTCTGATGTACGTGTTTGCTTAATTCGTGCCTAAAGGAAAAAGAACGGTGATATCCTCGCTTCGAATAAGCATGCGAGTCAACGAAACGTGGATTTTCTATAACCACACTAAGATGATATGTCCCGTGGATTGGGAAGAACAACAAACTGTTGCTAGCCGAAAGGTTACCGTGCGCTCAAAATAAGGCTCGCCGTCTTTTCACGTAGCTAAAATGAGCAAACGGATCCTCAACGCTAAAAACAAACGCGTTACGCGATGAGTCCGTTCCCTAAAATAAAATCCAAAAGTGATTCCATCACTAAATAAACACGTGGTTACGTCTCTCGATAGATCCAAAAGATCCCGTTGTAATCCAAAAATCGAGACACGAACCCGTGCGAACAAAAGGGAACGAGTCATTGACAATGACGAACGATTGGACTAGAAGAATAACTCGTACCACGTCTAAAAACTGAGATGCGCTCAAAGGGAGTCAAAACCCGAACTAATGCGTCTCACAAAAGGACGAAAGACGAGTTATTCCGAAAGGACAATCCAACTTGGTCGATTTTTTAGTCACTAAACGCTGATGCGTCAAAACGAACTGTATTGTCTGATGAATGATTTATTTTTCCGCAATAATCGATGGCATCACGCGTCCCTTGGACCGCAATGTGAGCCCCAAACCAAAATCCTAGGAAAGAGACTTGGACCATCGAGTGTGTGGAGGAATAAAGGTGGAAGAGAGATGTTGTGATGCGTGTAATTAGACTAACGTTTGTTCTTCTTATCTTATGTATCCGTAAATAAATAAACGCACACACCACGAATCATGCATATAAAATCATGCATACATACTAATGGATACCGTTCGCGCAGACGTCATCATTAAGCGGTTGTGGGTTCGCGAGAGTAATCGGCTGGTCAGACAGTTTGATCAGCTACAAGTAGACAGTTCCGAATCGGTAGTTGTGGCTTCTGAATCATCTTCGTCTGGGTATACTCAGTCCTCCGTCAGTATGTCTGCGACCGACGGGAAAGTGGTTGAATTGGAAAACTCTGTCAACAATATCAATGATCAGCTGGCCGCAATTTTGGCCCAGCTGGCTGAGCTAGCACTGAAGGACAACAAGAGTGGTAGTAAGCACGCTGAGAATGAGGTGAACGATGGCCCTCGCTTTGGGAATGAGGAGGATTATCAGGATTATATCCGAAAACAGCTGGAAAAAGAGAAAGCTAAGGAAGAGGAATGGAAGCAACACATCACGCAGGAGGTGCAGGACTTGCGCGGAGGAAGTTCCGGAAGTCAGGACTTTTATAACTTGAAGAATTGTTTATCGGCAACAGCTTTGCCTTTAAAATTTCGGCTCCCTGACATGAAAAAGTTCGATGGAACTGGGGATCCCACTGCCCACATGAATCAGTATGTCGCTGTAATGAAGCATATGATCCTGACTGAGGATCAAGTCCTGGGACTGTTTAACACTTACCTAGAGGGGGCTGCCCTCACATGGTTTCATGCATTGCCGATGGTCACGAAGAGGGATTGGAAGGAATTAGCAAAGTCATTCATCGCTCAGTATAGCTTCAATACCATGCTGGAGGTCACTTTGAAGGAGCTAGAGAGCACTAAGCAGCAGGCTGGGGAATCTTTTTCCGATTTTGTGAAAAGATGGAGGGCTAAGGCCACGGTTATGAAGCAGAAGCCGCTTGAGCAAGATCAGATTCGAATGGTGGTCGGCAACACACTGCCGTATATTAAGAATGAGTTGCGGTATATGCCGTTTACCGATTTCAATCAGATGTATAGTTGTGCCTTGACCGTTGAGGGGGATGGAGAGCCGAAGAAAGCATACACTAAATGGACGAAGTCTGGGTATAGTGCTGGAGGGCCGAGTGCGAGTGCAGAATCTGCATCAGTGAAAGTGCTTGATCTTAATGCTATCGAAAAGAGGCGGTTCGCCAAATTTGATCAGACTTATGCAAAGGTTTCCGAACGTTTGCAGAAGAAAGGACTATTGAAAGCCCTTACCCCGTATAACAAAGCTCAACCTACTCCGCAGATACAGGCTAAAGGGTATTGTGAGTTCCACATCAGTTATGGGCATACAATTGAGAATTGTGAGAGGCTGAAACACGAAATCCAGGATTTAATCGAGGAGAAAAAGATAGTTGATCCTTCGTCAGCAAACCCTTCCACTAGGCGTAATCCATTGCCTAATCATAGGGTGAGCATGATCGGAGTTGGGTCTGACAGAACGTGTAGTGATGGAATCCTTCGAGGAGAATGTAGAGGAGTTGTTGGACTCCGACGAAAAGAACAATGTGGGAAATGGTCTATATGTGTCCTTCCTTGGCGAGGAACAGGAGAATGAACTAATGGATGAAGGGTTGGACGGTGGAGCACCATATGATGAAGATAGTGCCGAAGAGACCGGGGAAGGGTCGTCTCGGACTATTGTGCCAGAATTGGGTCTGTTTAGTGGTGGAGAAAACCCCGAGGTGCACTTGCGTGAATATATGCGCGATATGTTTGTCGAATCCTTCGGGGTGGATGAGATTGCTCAGTGGTTTCACCATTCTCTGATAGGCGAGCCTTTGGGGTGGTTTCACTCATTACCCGACTCTTGCAAGTAGGATTGGGATCAATTGTCAGATCTATTTCTAGAAAAGTATCAAAGAACTGAGGACAGGACTGCAGAGCGCTTTGCGATGCAGATCGGACCTATCAAGCGTCCGCTACCGAGGGTCAGTAAGTATAATGGCAACAAAGATCCGATGGAACACCTTCATTTCTACTTGTCGGCCATGGGGCCTTTGGGTTTTAAGGAAGAAGAGATCACTAGCTTGTTTTGTAATTCGTTGATGGGTGAACCATTAATGTGGTACATGTCGTTGCCGATGTATGTTAAGACCGATTGGGCGGCAATGACGAAAAGATTTATCAAGGAGTACACAGTATGGATGCTGGCAGAGCAAACCCCGGATTCCCCGTCTTACCAAACACCTGATGTGGTGTTAGCGATGCCTAGGTATGGTGGATACCAGGATCCTGTTGAGCATGCGAGGTTATTCCGCAACCATATGTACGACGCCGAATTCCCGCAATGTGAATTACATGAACATTTCCCGGAAAATTTAATGGGAGAAGCCTTGTTATGGCACCAGGGCCTATCAGAAGAAGAAATGGGTCATTGGATACCTCTTAGGAATGCTTTTGTGGCGAGATATGAGATGTATGTTCCATGGACGGGATCCCTGGAAGATCTGGATAGGATCAGGCAATTCCCCGAGGAACCATTCGTGGATTATGCTAGGAGGTGGAGGCACCGGTATGAACAGTGTAACGAAACAATGAGCAATAAGGTGCAGCTTATGTGCATACAACGAGGTGCTATTCCGTTGGCCGCAAGAAGGATGAGCAGAGTGTCCCTCCGTGACTATGATGAGTTGATAGGTTGGGCTTTGTATGGATCGGCGGATCCCTTTTACTTGAATCCGAATGTTCCTCACGTCATGGATTTAATGGTCGTGGACATTTGGGAGAGTTCTTCGGACGAGGAAGATGCCAATCGGAGGATTCCTATTAACATTTGGGATGAATCGGACGATGAGCCGGAAATTGCCGTAATGATAAGATCAGGTCGGGTGGCCGAGGGAAAGGCACCTATGGTAGAGACTGAGATAGGGGAAGGGTCGGCTCCTAAGCCCGACGACCAAGTTCTCGAGCAGTTGAAGAAGACACAAGCTAAGTCCACGGTCTGGGAAGTTTTATGCCATTCCAAATACCATCGTGAAAATTTGATGAAGGAGTTGCAGAATTTGGTCATTTCCACCGATACTGAGCCGGCAGCGCTAGTAGGGGCAATTATGGCTCGAAAGAAAACTGAAATCACATTTACCGACGAGGATCTCCCAGAAGAGGGGAAGGCTCACAATAAGCCTTTGTACATCCGAGCGGAAATCAACGGAAAGAAGACTAGCTATGTGATGGTCGATGATGGATCGGCCATTAATGTTTGCCCGTTGAAACTCTTGTCGAAGTTGGGAGTTGAGAGGGGAAACTTGACAGCCTCTGAAACTGTGATTAGAGCATATGATGACAGCCGTAGGCATATTGAAGGAGTCTTCAAGGCCAAGTTGAAAGTGGGGCCGCATGAAGAAGAAACTGAGTTCACAGTGCTGGATATCCCGGTAACCTTTGCCGTATTATTGGGACGCCCATGGTTCCACAAGTTGGGAGGTGTGCCCTCCACGCTCCATCAGATGATCAAGTTCCCCTTCGGGGAGGAGATAGTGACAATCAGAGCTGAGAAATTGAGCTCGGTGGCAGCATTGGGAATTGAGCCTCAACTTTTCTCCGGATTCCAAGTCTCCGGGATTTATGAGTCCAGCATGACCACCGATGTGGTGAAGATGATGAAGGGAGGTTTCATCCCAGGAATGGGTTTAGGAGCACACCATCAGGGGTTGCCAGAATTTCCGGATTTTAAGAGTCAGAAAACCCGGAGGGGTTTGGGATATGAGCAGGGAGGTCCGTCCAATGTGAGTGGTGAAGGAAAAGTGGGCCTAAGGAAGTACTTCGTGAACGAGGGGCGTAGAAAGGCGTATTCAGGGACCCCCGAGGCATGGACTAGCATAGAAGGGAAGATTCTGCCGGGGTTCGAAATCTTCAATGATGTTGCCGACTGGGGCAAAGGAAAGGCGAGCTGCTTTGTCGAGGAGATTATGATGCTGGATTTGAATGCCGAGGAGCAAGTTATCACCATTGAAGCAACTGCAGGAGCGGGAGATGAGCCTAGTACCTCCAAAATTCATGAGAAATCCGAAGACCCTGATGATGAAAATTGTATTACTGCTTTGTTTGAATCAGATGATGTAATCACCCATGCTATCAATGAAATGAATTCTGATTTTGCTTACTTGCTTGATGTTAATCATGATCATTCCATGCATTCTCATTCATATAACATGCCTACATTTGAAATCAATGCAATAGAAATGTCAACTTTCAATCTTGGTACGGATGAAAATCCTAAACTTATACAAATTGCTCAAGAATTAACTATTGAAGAGAGAAAAGAATTTGAGAGAATAATTAAAAAATACGAAATTGTATTCGCTTGGACATACGAAGACATGCCTGGAATTGATCAATCTATCGTAACTCACCGCATTCCAACTTATCCCGAAGCAAAGCCCGTAAAGCAGAAGCTCCGACGTATGAGACCCGAATGGGCAGATAAGATCAGGGAGGAGGTGAAGAAGCAGTTAGAAGCAGGATTCATCGAAGTGATCGACTATCCCCCTTGGGTTGCAAATGTGGTGCCAATCGCAAAAAAGGACGGCAAAGTAAGAATGTGCGTTGATTACAGAGATCTTAACAAGGCATGCCCCAAGGATGAGTTCGCATTGCCTCGTATCGACGTATTGATCGACAGTGCAGCGTCAAGCGTCTTACACACGAATGTGGATGGTTTCATGGGCTACATGCAAGTTCAGATGGCCGAAAAGCACAAAGCAAAAACCTCGTTCACAACCGAGTGGGGGACATACTGTTACAGAGTAATGCCGTTTGGTTTGAAAAATGTCGGGGCAACTTACCAGCGAATGGCCACAGCACTGTTCCATGATATGATACACAAAGAGGTAGAAGTCTACGTGGATGATATGATGGTCAAATCAGAGACAAGAGAAGGGCATTTTGCCGCGCTCGAGAAGTTTTTGGCCCGAATTGCAGAATTCAAGCTAAGGTTAAACCCGAAGAAGTGCTTTTTCGGCGTTTCGTCGGGGAAAATCTTAGGCTATGTAATCGGAAATAAGGGAATCGAGGTGGATCCTGATAAAGTGAAGGCTATACAGGAGATGCCGGCGTCGAGAAATGAGAAGGAAGTGAGAGGGTTTCTAGGGCAGGTTCAGTATATCAGTCGGTTCATAGCGAGACTCACCGCAATCTGCGAGCCAATCTTTAAGTTGCTAAGGAAAGACCAACCCGCTACTTGGAATGATAAGTGTCAGCAAGCTCTGGAGGGCGTCCGGAACTATTTGTCTAATCCGCCAGTGCTGAGACCGCCTAAACTGGGAAAGCCGCTTCTCCTCTATATAGCAATTGAGGAGTGATCTATTGGGGCAATGTTGGCTCAAGAGGGAGACACCGGTGTGGAGCACGCGGTGTATTATTTGAGTAAGAAATTCCTGGAGTACGAGCTCAAGTACAACATGATCGAAAAGACATGTGTGGCAGTAGTATGGTTGACAAAGAAACTGCGGCACTATTTCCAATCGTATAAAGTGATCATTATTTCTCGGATGGACCCCGTGAAGTATCTATACCGAACTCCATCCTTGACGGGGAAGTTAGCCAGATGGTTGTTGCTTTTGTTCGAGTTTGACATTGAATATGTGACGAAGAAGGTTATCAAAGGGAGGACCGTGGCAGAGTTTCTGGCCAACCAACCCCTGAATGCAGAGGAAGAAGAGATAAGCTATGATTTCCACGATGAGCACTTGAACGCAATCGAAGTTATACCGTGGAAAATGTTCTTCGACGGAGCAGTTAATTCGAATGGAGCCGGAGTAGGAGTACTACTTACCTCACCGGAAGGAGAAAGGATCCCGATGGCCAAGAAGTTATCCTTTCCTCTCACCAATAATTTGGCCGAGTATGAAGCGTGCATTTATGGCTTAGAGTCATTGGCAGCACTGGGGGCATCATATGTCAAAATTTGGGGTGACTCCAAGTTGATCATCGAACAGGCACAAGGAAACTGGGAAGTGAGGGAAGAAAGGCTACGTCCATATCTAGATCAGCTAGAAGGGTTGGCACAAAGATTCAAGGAGTGTCGTTTCTATCACATTCCTCGAGCGCAGAACCAGGCGGCGGATGCTTTGGCCACTTTGGTGTCAGTTTGGGACAACCCCCAGAACCTTGCCTCGAAACCGTTGGTATTGAGGAGATCTCACAAACATGCTACGAGGACGTAATGATGTTAGGGGCAGATGAAAAACCATGGTATTTCGATATCGTGAACTTCATGAAGCATGGAACATATCCGGCAAAGTCAGAACCGAGGGATCAAGCTGTGATTAGAAGGTTAGCCCGGCAGTTCGTCATCCACAATGATTTGCTTTATAAAAGGCACACCGATGGGTTACAACTGAGGTGCTTGGATGCGGAAGAAGCCCGCGAAGCAATGGAATCAGTACACTCGGGAATTTGCGGGGCCCATATGGGAGGAGCGATGTTAGCAAAGAAAATCATAAGGCAAGGCTTCTACTGGCTCACCATGGAAAGAGATTGTAACGAGTATGCAAAGAAATGCCATGATTGTCAAATCCACGGCGATTGCAGTCATCTTCCGGCCATGGAACTACATGTGCTAGCACCTATTTGGCCATTCGCTGCTTGGGGCATTGACATCATCGGCGAAGTAAGGCCTAACGCTTCAAATGGACATAAGTTTATTGCTGTCGCCATCGATTATTTCACCAAGTGGGTAGAAGTAGAGTCGTTTAGCAAACTGGGATCCAAGCAGATGAGAAAATTCATTGAAAAACACTTGATCACCAGGTTTGGAGTGCCTCATCACATGATTACGGATAACGGGGTCCAGTTTCAGGGGGAAGTAAGGAATCTTTTCTGAGAATATGGCATTGAACATCACAGGTCCTCTCCGTACCGTCCACAAGCTAATGGAGCAGTAGAAGCAGCTAAGAAGAACCTTAAGAGGATTCTCGTAAAGACGGTGGAATCACATCGGAATTGGCATGAGCACCTCCCACTCGCGTTATGGGCTTATCGAACGACAGTTAGAACCTCAACTGGGGCAACGCCATTCTCCTTGGTATACGGAACAGAAGCAGTCCTGCCGATTGAGATCGAAAAGCGATCGTTGAGAATCGCAATGGAAGCAGAAATTCCCGAGACGGAATGGGTGAAGAGGCGATGTGAGCAATTGGCTTTAGTTGACGAGAAAAGGATGGAAGCCCTTTACCATGTACAGTTATATCAAAGAAGGATGGCTCGAGCTTTCAATAAAAAGGTCAAGACCAGTCCTGTCAAAGAAGGAGATTTGGTGCTGAAACAGATTCGTGTGACGCACACCGACCCTAGGGGTAAGTTTAAACCTAACTGGGAAGGGCCATTCGTCGTGAAGAAGATACTAAGCAAAGGAGCGGTGAAGTTAACTACCATGGACGGCATGGAATTCTCCGAACCTACCAACCTGGATAGGCTTAAGAAATACTTTTCGTAAAAAAAAAAAGAGAAAAAAAAAATTCCCGATAGGTTGAAAACCCGCAAAGGGCGACCTATGCAACAATAAGGAAAATCCCAATGGGTGAAAACCCGAGAGGGCACTCATTTAAAAATTCCGGGATAGTAAAAGGAGAGGAGAAAAATCGCCGGGATCCGAAAACCGAAAGGCGGGTCCTGGTAACAATAGTTATAACTTGAGCAGTTACAAAAACAATGTATAAGAGGCTAAGTATTTTTGTTGTTTGTAAATAAATAAAGGCATGAATATATTTGACGAGAATGATTGGAATCATCATAATCTACTGAATGCATGGTAATATGAATCACGAGTTATACATTTCCTATCCTACTTTTCACAAAAAGCCTACCTACTATCCACCCCACTCCCTATACATCAGCTATACATCGGGGTAACTCTAATGAAAACTACAAGGCAATACATAACGAGCCTAATACGAAAGGAAATCCCAATAGTCCTCAAAATCTCTCAAGTGTGATGCCCGCTCCGCAGATAGTGCCTCCTCGGCAGCTCGCGCTCGCTCATCAGCAACTCGTGCTCTCTCCTCGGCAGTGAGGCGTCCGATCGACTCATCGCGCGCCCTCTCCTCAACAGCAAGGCGACCCTCCGTCTCCCGTCGCATCATCCCTGACCAGTGGTCATTTCTCTCCTGATACACCTGACCGACCCGGGCGTCGGCCTCCCGCACCAACTCGCTCTGCCTCCGCTCGTGGGCATGCAGATCGCTCTAAAGCAAAAGAAAGGAAAAACAAATAAAAATAAGAAGCAGCGTAGGCACGAACATAAATCATACATACATGCATACATTCCACTACACTAAAGTAAAATAATGATACATACCAGGTGATCGGTGCAGCGCAAGCTGAGGCGATCTCGGAGATAACCAGACAGCCCCACGTAATCCGTGCAGGTCTCCCTCGTAGTCAGAGAAGCATCCGAGGGATCAAAGGGGACCCTCGAGGTGAAGATAGGAGGAGCTGTCTCAAATCCCGCATAAGCTGCCCCGGACTCGTCATAACAAATCGTGGCAAAATCTCGCCCGTAGTCGGGTAGGGGCACACCTAGGGATGAGCTCTCTGGTCGGGCAGCGCTGGAGGACTCGTCGATATAGTAAGGCTGCTCGTACACGGGCGTCTGAGCTCGAGTGCCGTCAAAGAAATCAGATAAATAGGCACTCCTCCAGGATCCCTCCTGTAAAAAAAAAACACACAATAAATACCGCTAACTATCTCATGAATAAAGGGTAAAAAAGCGGAACCACTCACCGGGACCTCCTCCTGACCAAAGACTGTCGCAACAGCCTCCCTCGAAAATACATCTGCCACCGGATCCACCTCCATCGCTGCCGCCGGGGCATCCCTCGCGCTCAGCAGAGTAGACAAGTAAAGCTCACGGCCCCCGGCGTGAACCCACACCGCTCTACCAACGAACCGACGAGACAAGTCCCGACGAACGACCGATAGGGGCATGGTCCGCACCGCAAACATAGAGACGGGGATCTCACCCGGTGTCCAATGCGCGTCACTAACTCCGATGATGCCTCGGTCCCCCAAATACCACGCACGCACGTAGGGGCCGGTGAGCACACACTGCTGCTCCTGGATCATAGATACATACGTATAATCGGGACCGAAGTCGAGGTCGTCCCACCTGAACTTAATCTAAAAAATGCACAAAGAGAAAGTCAGAAAGACTCAAACAAAAATCTAGGACGACTAGGCAAAATCTACCTGTCTGAGGGTCAGCGAGTCTATCCAATCTCGAAGTCGCGGCATCGTCCGTGTCCTCTCGGCACCCAAGTCGAAATCTCTCCACCGGGTCATGAGAGGCGGCCTCGGTACTCTCGGTCCAGGTCGAGACCGACTGGGAAGGATGTGCCTCTCATACACCCACACCTGCGGTAAAAACAAGGACTAGGAGTGTGAAAAACGCGAAGAAGATAAGCCGGGCTAGTTAAGAAGGCGTCACGTACCAGCAGAGCAAAGGTGTAACCACCGAAATCCTTGCGCTTCCGGCAAGTCAGATCCAAAAATTTGTAGAGAAAGGCTAAGCCTGCCCCCGCCCAATCATAGGAAGCCGCCGCATCCAGATCGCTGAGTGCATGAATGAGACCCGCGTGTACCTTCCCGCCCTTTGTGCGGAAAATCGTCTCACTCAGAGTATATACCAAGAAGCTACGAACCGCCAGGTCGGTATCGTCAGTCTCGCAAAAATCTCGCCGACTCAAAAGGCTCGCGGTGGAAATAAACTTCGCCGGAGTAGATTTGGCGCATGGGCGAACTCCCGGTCCAATCAAAGCAGCGAGCCTAGCGAGGTCGACCTGCGGTCGCATCATGTAGAAATGAAGGGGAACGGGAGTGCTGCTCCCTCGCAATCCGGTCAACAGTGAAAAATCTCTGGGCGAGATGGTCATCTCCCCGAAAGAAAGGTGGAAAGTGTGGGTCGAGTCAACCCACCGCTCACATAAGGCGCGTAGGCCAAAACGGTCACATACCCCGTTGGTACGGGGCAACGCTGTAATGAAAGGCTCAAAACCCAACTCGCGTACGCGGGCTCTCGCCGCGGCACCCAGCCTAGCATACCACGAGTGAATCTCGGCGGTGGTCCCAGAAATCTCAATAAACTAGAAAGAACAAGACAAGAAAATTTAAATACAGTTCCTAAAGCATGCAATTAATGAGGACGCGTTAAGACTAGGCATTCTTTCATTATCTAACCTAGAGACATCCGGTCAGTTAGGACCAACTTTCTGTAAAAATCTCTCCTTTAGGATCGTCCATGTAAGGTTTAGTCAATTCTTTAACCCACTCTCGTCTGCATAGACGAGGGGCATAGATTAGGTTTACACTCACATGCATTAGTTAAGTTTTTACTATTCACGTTTTACTATTCACGTGCATTAGTTAAGTTTTTACTATTCACGTTTTTACTATTCACGTTTTCACTATCCACGTGCATTAGTTAAGTTTTTACTATTCACGTTTTTACTATTCACGTTTACTATTCACATGCATCAGTTAAGTTTTCACTATTCACGTGCACTATTCACATGCATCAGTTACGTTTTCACTATTCACGTGCACTATTCACGTTTTCACTATTCATGTGCATTAGTTAAGTTTTCACTATTCACGTGCATTAGTTAAGTTTTTACTATTCACGTACACTATTCATGTTTTTACTATTCACATGCACTATTCACGTTTTTACTATTCACGTTGTTTTTACTATTAGCATGCATAAATTCGTAGTGTCACTATTCACATGCATATAGCGCGCATTCTCACACAGAAATGAACAAGTGAAGAAATTCATGTTTTCTAGCTAAAGTCCTCTAAGGCAATCTAAAGGTTAGCATGCAAATCATGTTCGGATAGGAATGCTAAAGCCTAGAGCTTGAATCAAATAAAAGTGAGAAATCACTTACCTCGTTGCAGCGTGTCCGGCTCAGATGCGTTGTAGGGTCGTGGAAGGGATCCACTCTATCTAGGTTTACGTAAACCTCGTCCATGCCTCTAGTGCCATCCCATTCATCTAAATCCATCCCGAGAATAATCCAAAATCAAAGTCTAGAGAGAGAAAGAAGAAAGAGAAGGTGTGGGGTTGAAATGAAACCCCACCACCTTATATAGAAAGAGGGAATAGCATTCCTGTAAATAGTGAAAAAAGTACGATGTGATATAAAGGTAAAAAGTAAATAATTAATTACCGAGTGCACAGACCTCCGATTTGCAGTCCGTTTCAGCCCGCATTTCTCCCAGACAGCAACCAATACTGTCAAGATATGAACTCTAGACAACAGCCAATTTTTACAGAACAGTGACACCAGTCAAAATACAGACAACAGTCAACAGAAAAAATAATCATTAATCTATATCATTCCAGACCAAAACACGTTCCCATTAAACCTCCAGGACACTAGCTCCAGTGAGAAAAATACAGACAATAGTGTTTTAAAAGAATTCAGAATCGTTAGAAAGAACCTTTTTGCCCTTGAGCCATCTTACCTACGGTTCACGACCGAGGTAGCTTTTTAGCCATCTTACCTACGGTTCACGACCGAGGTAGCTTTTTAGCCATCTTACCTACGGTTCATGACCGAGGTAGCTTTTTAGCCATCTTACCTACGGTTCACGACCGAGGTAGCTTTTTAGCCATCTTACCTACGGTTCACGACCGAGGTAGCTTTTTAGCCATCTTACCTACAGTTCACGACCGAGGTAGCTTTTTAGCCATCTTACCTACGGTTCACGACCGAGGTAGCTTTTTAGCCATCTTACCTACGGTTCACGACCGAGGTAGCTTTTTAGCGATCTTACCTACGATTCACGATCGGGGTGGCTTTTGAGCCATTCTTACCCATAGTCAACGTACACTAGATTCCGAGAGAAAACATCCACCGACGACCGATTCAGAGGCGAGGATGGAAAGAATCGGAGAACAACACCGGAACGCGCAGCGTGAAGGTCAGGTATGCTCCCTCCTACTCTTCACGTGTCTTTTACTTTTATATGTTTTACATTGCATGTGTTACGTTAGCAAAAAACGTTTTCAAAACACACACATCACTGTCAAAATAGAAAAGTAGGGGCAACTGTAGACACCGAGTCGGAGGACCTGTGACGAAAACCTGAAAACAAGACGGTTGAAGCGATTGATTACGAAAGTTTTGAAAAAAAAATAAATAAGTTACGATGGGTCGCTGCTGTTGATCGAATGGCTCGCGAATGCTTAACGACATGGTGCGAGTGCTTAGCGGCAGCCGGCGCGCGTTCAACGACAGTCGGACGCCCGCTCGACGACGCAAAACGCGCGCTCGACGTCCGTTGGACGCGCGCATCCAACCCCGGATAGCACGCGCTCGACGTCTGAGCAATGCACGAGCTTGGCGGCGCGAGGCGCGTGCTCGTCGGCCACTGGACGTGTGCGCCCAGCAGTGCGGAACACACGTTCGGTGGTCACGACGCGTGGACGCCCGACGGCGCGGAACGTGAGCTCGACGGCCGCGGGGCGTGCACGCCCGACGGTGCGAGACGCGCCCCGGCGGCCGTTGGGCGGGCACCCAACCGCGTCGGGCGGACGCCCAATGACAGTTGGGCGCACGCGCCCAACCTCGCGTTGGGCGATCGCCCAACGCAAGGTTGGGCGGCCGCCCAACATGCCTTGGGCGACGCCCAATTCTCTTCGGGCGTCGCCCATTCGGTCGGGGATCCGTTTGCCTATAAAAGGCACGGATCCCCATGCATTTGGGAGGGAGGAGAATTTTTGGAGCTTTCTCACTCTAAACATTTTTAGAGAGAGAAAGTCAATTTTTTGGAGAAAATATTTTTTTTCCCAAAAAAATCCAAAATTTCCAAAGTTAAACTTTTACTAAAAAAACACAAAAAAACAGAAAATCACGACTCGTGGAATCAATCGGCTTCGACTGTCAGATACCGAATTTAAGGTATTATCCGAGGACTAGACTCTTTTATTTTATTTAATTTATTCATTTCCTTTATTTATTTTTATGTTATAGTTTTTTATTTATTTAGTTATTCTTTTATTTTATCATGTTTTATTTAATTTGGCATATTTATTTAATTTTCGTCTCGTGTCGAATAAAATTCGATTTTGCTTTAAAATAAAAAACCTCGTTTTGATATCCCAATACGAACCGTGATCCGATAAAAAAGTAGTTCGGGTGTTAAAAACGTTGTAATTATAAGTTTTAATTTAAAAGAATTTCCGAATAATGTTTTAAAATAAAAACGTCGTTTTAGGAACTTCCGTTATTGACTGTGATCCATTTTTGGTAGTTCGGAAATCCGAAACGATTGAATTAGACTTAATTTAAAGTTTTTGAATAAATCTGGAAACAGTTGGAGTAGTTCTGTAATTTTCCGTTTCTGTCACTAATTGCTGTTTACCGACGGATTTTCCGTCGGTAAATCTGCCAGAATGTAAAAAATACTGTTTTAGTCCCTCTTTCTCAACTTTTAAGTTTTTGATCCTTGGTATACATATATATAGTTATGTAATATATATTTTTAAGCTATTTTTAAATACTTTGTACATATATTTACTTAATGTCTTCATATGTCTTTTCTTTCATCAATTTGGTTTTATAAACTATATTTTATATATTTTCTATTTAATTCATTTAAACCATATTGGGTATTATTTTAGAAGATTATTCATTTGGGCATTTTGGGTAATTAATTAGAAGGTGTTTTGAGGATGATTAGGAGTCATTTTGATATTAATGTATATTTGGGAGGATCATTTCTTATATACTTATTATGATAGTTATTTTAGGGGGTATAATGTTTATTTTCAATTAATTTAACTTAATAAAATATATGTGTATATATAGATTTTTCTCCTCATTTCATTTAAGCTAAATATTAATTTCTTATTTATAACTTATTTCCTTTTTTGGCTTTTGATTAGAATGGCAAGTTATTATACTTATTAAATACTTTCATCACTATTTTCATTCATCAAAGTTCATTATTTTCTCTATATTGTTTTAATTACTTATTTTGTCACATATGTATATGTATATATATATCTTTCTCCTTTTCTTTTCAAAATTCTTATATGTATATATATATTATTTGGGGAAAATGTTTTGATTAATTGAGTTTGAGATTCAATTTATTATTTATTGTAATTATGACAAGTGGAGAATCCATTAAGGAAAAGGGGAAAATAAATCACAAAAAAGTTTTCAATTTAATTATTTAAACTAATGAATTTTTAGAGGTTCCTAATGTAAATAAATAGAGTTTTCTTGACATTTCAAATCGTTTCTCAAAACAACACGTTTTAAAACCTTAGTCTGTTCCAACGACGGATTAAGCGAACATTGTAATTAAAATCGTTTTCTTTGTGAATAATAGAGTTTTGAATCATTTTCTTAAAGGATTTGTACAAAAATAAAATTGACTTGTATGTTTAACCACGTTTTCTTATTAAAGGTTTTTTATCTCAACGTTTTCAAACACTCGAGTCGTTCCAACGGCGATTCGGGTGAACTTCATCAAACGGGGTTTTTAAAACGCACCTAAATCGTTCCAATGGCGATTAAGGTGCGAACCATGTAAATAAACTCGTTTTGGGGAAATAAGTTAGTGTAGAATAAACACACGGCATGACATTTAAATAAAGTTGTAAATAAATCACTTCTTTCTTCCCCATTCGCTGTGTATGTATAATATAAATGGGTGATTCTTTACTAATATGGCTTTCCAATAATATATGCTCAAAACGGTTTCTGAAAAGAGAAAGAAAAGGTTTCAAATGAATTTTAAACTTAAAGAAGTATACGATTAGTCCGTTATCGCCTAACGTGCTGAGTAGGAGGCCGGTGGTTCATAACCGGGCGATGTCGGGGTGCCTAGTAGCCTTTCTCCGGAAAGGAGCTAGCCTTCTCGGCTCGTACCTAAGTTTCCCGAACCCACACCGGTCTCCCGTAAGGGATCGGTGTTCATTTTCCCATTCGTGGGTGGCGACTCTTCCATATCTCCGAGCTCCGGTCCTGCCGAGCAGCTTGATTCCACGATTGGTTGCTTTCGGCGCCAATCACCGCTTATGTCGCCATGAGATTGTCCACCCCCCGGTCCGCCCGGGAGATTAGGCCGCGGCACCTCGTCTAACAACACCCAACCCCCTAAACTTGTAACTTTTTTTCACCTGGCCCCCTCAACTTAGGGGACAACCTCTCAACCCCCTCAACTTTCCAAAAACATCACATACAACCCCTTACACCCCTATATTCGGTCAAAATATTGACCCGTGTAGAAAATGCGCTTGACTGTTGACCACACCAATGCCACATGTCATTTTTTTTATTAAATTTTCTCAAGTGATTATTGTATGCGAGGTGTTGTCGCTGTTTGTCGTCGCATCCTTATCGATGTGCTGAGGTTGGCGGTAATGGTCGTCAAGGTGAAATCACTTGGAAAAATTTAATAAAAAAGTGACACGTGGCATTGGTGTGGTCAATAGTCAAGTGCGTTTTCTATACGGGTCAATATTTTGACCGAACATAGGGGTGTAAGAGGTTGTATGTGATGTTTTTGGAGAGTTGAGGGGGTTGAGAGGTTGTCCCCTAAGTTGAGGGGGGCAGGTGAAAAAAAGTTACAAGTTTAGGGGGTTGGGTGCCTATTAAACCTTTTTATAATTCATATCTATTTTATGTGTATTATATCCCCTTTGAGTTTTAATCGAATTTATTGTCTTGAATGAAATACTAGGGATTGCTTACAAAGTATAATCTTCTCTACAAATTTATAATAAATCTTGCACTACTTTTAGGTTGTTTTGGTTATGGCTTTTATGTTTCTATAAGGAGTGACTAAAAGGTTTTGGGTTATTATGGTTGGTGGTATATAGTATAGCTAAATTTTGGTATATCAGCCGCTAGATTTTGCACGGATATGGAGCATTACTTTATAAATTTAAAAGTTAGCCTATAGGTTGAAGGGATTGGTAAAGTTTTCTCTCGATTGGCTGGTAAGCTTTCTTATAAAAATTGTTATTTGTATATGTTACTAGAGAAATTGTTGACATTTCCAGCATGAGAGGTGAAATGTTTATATTCTCTCTCAATAATCCATTGTCAATCCCCTCAAATGCACTGGAATGTAAATCAAGTTAAATAAAACATCAGACATATGCAGCACAAATATGATATACTACTAATATAAATCTATGACAATTGAAAAAATAATCAAATAAAAAAATTAAGAAAACAAAATATAGTTTTTAAAATTAGTTTTGGACCGTGCAACGCGCGGGTATGCAACTAGTTTAAATAATTAATCAAAATATTTTATCAAAAAAGTGAAATAATATTTAATATATATATATATATATATATATATATATATATATAGTATAAGCATAAAGAAATGAGGAGAAGTGTTTTATAGGATTTTTTGATGAGTTGTCAACGTAGTAAAAAATCAAAATTAAAAAGATTTAATTAATTAATAATAACAGAATGAAAATTAAAAAGTCATTTATATATATTTATAATTTATAATAACAAAAAAAATTATCAATTACTAGCCTATCAATTAAAGTAATAATAAAAAAGTAAAGAGTTACAGAAAAATAAAAAAACACAAAACGAAGGCACGCTAAATAGTATTCCACCATTATATTTATTGGCCACTGAAAACCAAAGTCTTTATCAAACTTTAGTTTTGATGATATATTAGTTTTTTTTTCATACTCTTATAATATAATTTTTATAATTTTGTTCTTATTTTAAATAATATAGTCATAATTTGTTCTTACTTTATTAAGAGATTCAGATCTATTTAGAAGTGGTTTCCATTGATAAAACTATTTAATAGCATTTTGTTCAAGAATTTTGAGCATTCAACCTTTGATGTCTCCATCTGAAGAAATCTGATAGAAATAGAAGATGCGTGGACAACTAAATTGTGTCAAAAATTATAAGAAATCCTTATGTTTCTGAACATAATTATTCAATTTTTTTCATATATAGTAGTTATTTTGTTCTCAATTGTGATGTTGCTTTGTTTTTATAAAACAATAATTGTTATAGTTCCAACATTTAAAGATGAAATTTCTTTTCATCCATTACTCAGGTTCCATACCTCTTGCTACCTTATCCATGTCTTTTTTTTATTATTTTTTTTGTCAAAATGATTTTGTACATTTGGAAGTATAATTTTTTTTAATCTAATTTATCTATTTCCCTTTTTCAAAATCCATTAATCATTATTTCATATAGAATGGATTGAACGTGTGTACCTTTATTTGAAGAACAATCTATCGTTGCAAACGAAATACCCATGTAGAAATCAATCGTTTTATCACGAACACAACTAAACAAAAGAAACAGTTAGTAATCAACCAATGTAACAATCAAGTGTAGATTGTTTTTAACGGTATCCACACAAACTAAGAAGCGAATGAACTAGAGAGGTAATTGTTGGAGTGAGACTCAAGGAGAATTTCTAGCCCTTCAGAATATTGGTTTACAAAAACATGTAGTATAAGGTGTATTTATATTCCTTTTGCAAGTTGTTAACTCCTTACAATTAATAGAGTTTAATTATCATCAATACTTCATTAATTTATCATTTAACTTTGCATGAATCCTGCATTTAATTTGTCATCAACTCTTTTCTTTAGAAAGAATAGCATTTTGTCAAAATTTCTATTAATTGTCATTATTCCTCTCTTAAAAAGGAATAACGGTTGATGACATCAATAGTAAATCAAGATGTTATCGGATTTTAATTAGTGTTATAATCACATTATATTTATTAATTAATTTAGAAATATTATCATTAATTATATATAGAGAGAGAGGCTACGCTTCCTTTGTTTTTGATAAAGTAATGGTTACTTTGTAACATTCGTAAATTTATGTAAATTTATGGAGTGACTTTACAAAATAAAATTTATAATATGTATTATAGTTATAGTAATATGAAATGAAATTATAAAATTATTTTTATGTTTATCTCGTTAACTTATTATTATTAGAATTTGTTTTGGGAGAGAGGTAATAGAGATTAATTCTTGATTTGAGGTAGTTTTTATAAAAAAATTACCCCATTGGATCTGGTTGGAAAATATTTTTTTAGAATGGATTGTTTTCCAACCAGAGTTAAAAAAACATATTTTTAAAATGAAATTACCCTATAGCGTTGTAATGGGCATGTTGGAAGGAATCCCTTAGAATCCCTTTAAAAGGGATTCCTATCAACTTTTGGGCAGTGGCTTACATATATAGTAATTTTTTTAATTCATTAAGTACTGATTTGTGTTTGGGAGCATTTGCTTTCCCAATCACCAGTTCGTTTGCCTTCCTTGCTGAGCTGTCTGCGGCTATTCATGCTATTGATTTGGCTTACAACAAAGGTTGGCGGAAGATTTGGATTGAAAGCGACTCTATGTATGTAGTGCAGATGCTGGAATCCAAATCCACATCAGTTCCTTGGGTAATTAGACAGAATAGGTTAAATTGTTTGACACAGGTTGAAGCCATGAACTGTGTTGTTTCTCATATTTTCCGCGAAGGTAATCAGGTTGTGGATTCGCTTGCAAACTTTGGACGGACAGCTTCTGGTTTTACGTGGTGGGATGATATTCCGAACTTCTGTGAATCGGCTTTTCTTCATAATAGGGGAGGACGGTGCTCTTACCGTTTCTCTTGATCATGTTCTGTATTTTTTATTCTTTCTTTCATTTGTATTCGGATTTTTTACTTTCTCTTTTAATAATATTGGTTCGGGGGTCATGGGGTTGAGGTCGGGGTGCTAGCTTTGTTGGGATGTCCGTCTTCGGCTCCTCCTCGATAACCAACCTTTAATTAAAAAATATTATAAAAATAAAATTATATATTATTGTTGATTGGATTTTTGTTTTATAGAATTTTGGTTAAAATTTAAAATTGGTCTTGCTTGGAAATGTTATGTTTAAATTTGCAAAATTTCATACGTTAGGGCTAAATCTGCACTTCGCTTAAAATGTTAAGGTAGCAAAAAAAAATATTTAGTGCATTAATAACATAGTAAAATATTTTAGACAATTGCAAAAAAAAAAATTATGATTAATTTATATGTAGCAGGTTTAGTTTTTTGAAACTATCTAAAATATTTTACTGTGTTATTAATATAGTTACAAAAAAAGTATGAAACTGCTTCAATTTATCGACAAACTGATTTAAAAGGTCTGATGTGGCTAAATAACAGTCAAACAAGTCTTTCAAATTATCGGTAGCGTATGGTTAAAATTGACATTACATGGAAACGTTAGGATTAAATTTGCACAATTTCATACGTTATGGTTAAATTTGCACTTCGCTTGAAACGTTAAGGTTAAACATTTAGTGCATTAATAACATAGTAAAATATTTTAGACAGTTTAAAAAAAATTGTGATTAATTTATGTGTAGTATCTTTAGTTTTTTGAAACTGTCTAAAATATTTTAATGTGTCATTAACATGGTTACAAAAAATGTATAAAACTGCTTCGATTTATTGATAAACTGGTTTAAAAGGTTTGATGTGCCTCAATAACAGTCAACCAAGTCTTTTCAAATTATCGGTAGCACATGGTTAAAATTGATATTGCTTGGAAAACTTAGGGTTTAATTTGCACTATTTCATACTTTAGGGTTAAATCTGCACTTCGCTGGAAACGTTAAGGTTAAACTTTAGTACATTAATAACACAGTAAAATATTTTAGACAGTTTAAAAAAAATTGTGATTAATTTATATGTATTATCTTTAGTTTTTTGAAACTGTCTAAAATATTTTAATGTGTTATTAAAATGGTTGCAAAAAATGTATAAAACTGCTTCAATTTATCGATAAACTGGTTTAGAAGGTATGATGTGCTTTAATAATAGTCAACCAAGTCTTTTTAAATTATCGGTAGCGCATGGTTAAAATTGACATTGCTTGGAAACGTTAGGGTTTAATTTGCACTATTTCAGACTTTAAGGTTAAATCTGCACTTTGCTTGAAACGTTGAGGTTAAATATTTAGATCATTAATAACACAGTAAAACAGTTTCAAAAAAAATGTGATTAATTTATATGTAACAGGTTTAGTTTTTTGAAACTGTCTAAAATATTTTACTATGTTATTAGTATAGTTACAAAACATGTATGGAACTGTTTTATTTTTTGAAGAATGTATGGAACTGTTTTATTTTTTGAAGAATGTATGGAACTGTTTTAATTTATCGACAAACTGGTTTAGAAGGTCCGATGTGCCTAAATAACAGTCAGACAAGCCTTTTCAAATTTTCGGTAGCGCATGGTTAAAATTGATCTTGCTTGAAACGTTAAGGTTAAATTTGCACAATTTTATACGTTAGGGGGCCAAATATGCACTTCGCTTGAAACATTATGATTAAATTTGTACAATTTCATACGTTAGGACTAAATCTGTACTTTGCTTTAAATGTTAGGATTAAATTTGCATAATTTTCATACGTTAGTAATGCTTTATTTAACCTTAACGTTTCAAGTGAAGTGGAATGCAAATTTAATCCAAACGTATGAAATTGTGTAAATTTAATTCTAATCATTTTTTAGCAAAATCAAATTTAAATTTTAATCAAATCCTATAAAAATAAAAATTCAATCAATTAATATAGTTTATATAATTTTATTTTTATAATATAATAAGTTAAAAAAATTGTTACCATCCTATAGCGCTCACATGGACCCTGATGACCACGGTAAATTTAGTCAATCACCATTAGATCTAAGCTTATTAAACTAGAATGCTTTGAATCTCTACCATAGAATTTTAATAAGCCTAAATCTAATAGTGAATGGTCAAATTCACCGTGGTCATCAGGGTCTATGTAAGCGCTACTGTGTTACCAACATACCAATTACAGCGCCATAGGTGCTGTAATAGGTTATTTAATTTTAAAAATAAGTTTCTTTTTAATTCTGTTGGAAAATAGCTCCAATAGAATAATTCTGTACAAAAATTACCCCAAAAATGGATTAATCCAAGTAACACGGTCAACGTTTTTATCAGGTTATGCAACTTTCATGTTCTTTTCTTTTAATCCTATTTTTCACTATAACTCTATATTTCCGGTCACCTCTTGAAATGAAAATCATACCATTAAATTTCTTGTTTCGTGAAGAAAATTCTAAGATCACTATTGATATTTTTCTGACTGAAAAATATAGTGACCGGAACGGATATTTTTCTCCTCCTAAGTACTGAACTAGGAGAACTCTCCCTAAAGCCGGCTCTGGTAAGACCACGACCATGGTGACACGTTGAAGATAAGGAGGCGAGAAAAAAAAACAGATAGAGAAGGAGCCTCCTCTGTTTCGCCCCTTTCCCTAATCAGCTTCCTGAAAAAGTTGTCATGTGTTGAGTTGAGCACCAAATTATTAGGAGTTTCTAACTTTTTGTGAGGAATATACACCAAAAGTTGATACATTCTGGTACCTCAAGCAACTGAAGATCAACCCTATTCAGTAAATAAAATATAAGGCAGATATTATTATAAAATTCCCCATTCAAAATTATATTGATGTTGAATTTTGAAATATATATAGATTATCCTCAAATCATCCAAATTAATCCAACTAAGCACCATATTAAATAAGGACGTAATTTTTTTTTTAAAACGTAAAAAATTATGGATTAGAATGGAGATTTTATTGAGAGGAACAAGTCCTCTTAATACTATGTTAAAACACTGACACGTATTCTTTACACTAGTATTTAGGATAGGCAAAAGGCATAGTGAGATACTTGATTTTTCAATTTTTATTGGCTTGAGACAGAATTTGTGCAAAAAAGATTGATTGGTCCTCAGAATATTTATATATATATAGTCTCGTTAATCCTCCCAACTTGCTTAAATTAATCTATTGGCCATCTGAATTTGTTTAAAATGACCTATTGATCCCTGAACTTGCTTATAGTGATACATTTGCTCCCTGAATTTGTTCAAATTGACTACATTACAGTTTGTCTAAATCCGTAAAAAAAAATATATCAAAACTTAAAAAGTAAAACCTTAATTCGTGATTTTAAGTCTGCAAAACAAATTAACTTTTTTATAGCATTTTTATAGATTTAGAGACTTAGGCCCTGTTTGGAAATTAGCTGTTACTAGTTGTTAGCTGATTACATTAGCTGATTTGACTAGTTGTTTGAGTAGACCTGTTTGGTAAAAATTAGCTGATTGATAATAGCGGTTTGTGCAAAAAGACGAATAAGAGCATTTCTTTTTTTTTAATTTTAGGACCTGCAAACTAAAAGTAGGCTCAAAGAAGTCCATTAATTTTAATATTGCAAAACGCTAATTGAAAAAGCTCCTAAAATGAGCTGTTTTTGTAAATTAGTTTTTTCATCCCAAAACTCTCTCTCAAACTTCTCTCTACCAAACACTCCAATCAGCGGTTTCAGTGGTCAAACCGCTAAAGTTGGTCAAAACAGCTCTTTTTATCCCAAAATGCTCTTTACCAAACAGGACCTTAGTCATAATAATTTAAGCAAATTTATAGGGCTAATGATACACCATATAAGTTTGGGAAGCCAATCAACTTTTTTGGATAAGTTCAAAGGGCAACTGATGTATTAAATCATTTTTATTCATTACTCTCTTGATCTTTTACTTGTATCTTTTTTTTATCACATTATATGATAAAAAAAACAGTTTTGAATATAAAATTCGATTAATAGAGTGTTATTCATTTCACATGCATTTAAAATTTATATTTTTCACAGTTTGAAAACGGTTTTTGATATGTTCAATGTGGCTATAGAAAACTATAAGATTCTTAATTCAAACTGTAAAAAATATAATTTCAAATATAGATGAAATGCATAACGACTTTTTAACTTATTTAGATGTCCATAACTAACTAATTAACAAGTATGAACTTAATGAGATGGAAAATAAATAATTATGAACTTAATGTGTCCAAATAAAATATCAATGGATTAATGAATCAAAATAAAAAAAAAGATCAGGGTGTAAAGATGCTTTTAAACTTTAGAATACATGTTGATATTCCAATGGGAGTCCTTGATAGGAACTAATCCTCCTAATAAAATCAGGTTAGAATATGCACAAAAGTGACTGACTTAGTTTTGCAATAAAAGTCATATGTCTAAAATAGTGGAGTTTGACATTGTTGTGGCCAATAAAATCTGTGGTATAAAAAAGTAATGTGGAGAAAAGTAATGTACAAAAAAATGATATGTGTTCCGTAAATACACAATAAAACTTCTTGCTCACTGTAAAATGATATTATAACCTAATCTAGTTAGTACCTTAACAACTTCTCCTACTTTTGCTCAATTTCCACTGTTTGAGTAAATATGACACTCCCTTTCAGCGTTGCTTTTTTGTTCTCCTTTGAATTCCACATCTCCCTTACCGTATATCTATTAGATATGGATATTTCTGCTGTAATTTAGGAATATAATTGATTTGTAATTATCATGTTCACACATATATCTTGTGTATATATATCACATTATCAATGAATGGAAAGGCAAGGATTCTACATTATCATGGTATCATGAGCCTAATTTCTTTCCTAAAAACTCTCTCCTAAAATTTCTCTCCCTAATCCCACCCAAATCTCTTCTTTCTCTCTTCCTCATTCTGCCGTTCTTCATCCCTAAAAACTCTACTGCCACCATGCCAAACAATGAACAAAACAATGGTGCCGCCGCCGCACCAACTCATCCGGCCCTCTCCATTATCAACATTACCTCCTTTATTCGTGATCCTCTCGAATCCGGCAAAGGCCTCTATACCACTTGGGCTGAACTTTTTAAAACACATGCCCGTGCTTTTCAAGTTCTTGATCATATCCTTCCTGAAACCGACGATAAATCGGAAACCTCTTCTTCGGTTATGAAAGCAAACAATCCAGGTTTATGGTCTCGTGTTGATGCCATCGTGTTGCAATGGATTTATGGAACCATATCTTCAGACCTTCTCAACAGTATCATCGGACCAAATTTAACAGCCGCCGACGCTTGGAAACTCCTAGAACAACAATTCTCCGATAATAAAAATTCAAGAGCCCTTTATTTACAACAAGAACTGTCCAATGCTAGACTTGAAAATTTTGATGATATCTCTGCCTACTGCCAACATTTGAAGTCCCTCTCGGACCAATTAAGCAACGTCGGGGCTGCCGTATCCAACGATCGTCTCGTTCTTCAATTAATTTCAGGGCTCACTGACGCCTACGAGACAATCGGAACACAAATTCGCCACAATGACATTCTGCCAATTTCACAAAGGCAAGGTCCATGTTATTATTGGAAGAATCTGCCCGTAAAAAACGCACAGCCGCCACCGTCGGATCTGAAATTGCCGCCGTTACTATCGCCCAACAGTCCCCGTCGAATCAAGCTCCTCCATATTCAAATCACGTTCGGCCTTCTTTCCCTCAAAATTCTGGCGCTGCTCGCGGTGGCCGGGGTTATTATCGCCGTGGCAGAGGCGGACGGGGCAGAGGCGGACGATGGCAGCAAAATAGCGGTCCTCGCTGGTCAGGGGCTGTTTCTTTACAACAGCCATGGGGGTACGGGCCATGGACTGGACAGGCGCCCCAATGGGCCTATCCCCCATGTCCTTATCCTTCTTGGCCCAATTCTTCACATGGTGCAACTCATGGTGCAACTCGCGGGCCTGTTTTTAATAACAATTCTTCTGCAATCCAGCCAGGCATATTGGGAGCCCATCCGCAGGCCCATCTGGCCCAGTATTACACTCCAACAAACATTGAGGCGGCTATGCACACCTTGACAATCACACCACCTGCAGAACCTTGGCATATGGACACCGGCGCCACTTCTCACATGAGCGGGGATGGAGGTAAACTCACATCTTATTTAAATAAGAGTCCTAACACGAGTATCGTAGTAGGTAATGGCACTTGTATTCCTGTTATCGGTCTTGGTAATGCATCCTTAAAAACAAACAACAAAACCCTAGAATTGAACAATGTTTTACATGCCCCTAGATTAATCAAAAACCTTATATCTGTGCGGAAATTTGCTATTGATAATAATGTGTCCGTTGAATTTGATCCTGTTGGTTTCTCTGTGAAGGACTTGCGCATGGGGATCCCTATTATGAGATGTAATAGCACCGGTGATTTATATCCAGTCACATCCTCCTCTTCAGAGTCTTCTTATGCTTTAAATGCTTCTGTTTTATCTCCTTCAGTTTGGCACAATAGATTGGGCCATCCTGGTCCTCAAATTTTAGACAATCTTCGAACTAATAATTTTATTTCTTGTCCTAAAAATGTTGATTTTTCTATTTGCAATTCTTGTGTGCTTGGGAAACATATTAAATTGCCTTTTTATGCTTCTAAAAATATGTCATCAATGCCGTTTGATATTATTCATAGTGATATATGGACATCTCCTGTTCTAAGTTCTAGTGGCTATAGATATTATGTTCTTTTCCTAGATGATTATTCTAATTTTCTGTGGACTTTTCCCTTAGCAAATAAATCTCAAGTTTTTTCTGTGTTCCTCACATTCCGAAATTACGTACGTACTCAATTTGAAAAAGATATCAAAACTTTTCAGTGTGATAATGGTGGTGAGTATAACAATAGTCATTTTCATGATTTTTTTAACAATAATGGTATGCAATTCCGTTTTTCATGTCCACATACTTCCTCCCAAAACGGTAAATCTGAACGAACGATTCGAACAATCAATAATATAATTCGCACTCTTCTAACACATGCTTCTTGCTCTCATTCTTTCTGGCCTCATGCTCTTGCTCATGCGACCTATCTTTTAAATATTCTCCCTCACAAAAATCTTAGTCTTCTTTCACAGACTCAAATTCTCTACAATCGTACTCCTTCTTATACTCACTTACGCACTTTCGGTTGTCTTTGTTACCCACTTGTCCCTTCTTCCTCTAGAAATAAACTTCAACCTAGGTCCTCTCCATGTGTGTTTCTTGGATATCCATCCAATCATCGAGGCTATAAGTGTTACGACATCTCCGCGCGGAAAATAATTATATCTCGTCACGTTATTTTCAATGAAAGCAAATTTCCATTTTCCACTCAACATGTCTCGGCCTCCCCTCCCATTTCTTCTATTTCCAACTCACCTACACAAACAACCCAACCCATTATTCCCTTCCCCACTAATGCGTCCACTCCTAACCAAAGCCCAGTTTCACCACGGCCCAACAGTCCCAACCCATCTTCCCAAAACAGCCCAGCACTTCCCCCTTCTCCTCTCGACAGTCCCTTTCCTTCTCCAATTCAACACGGCCCAAACACAAATTCCCCACAACAGCTCACCTCCCCACAACAGCCCACTTCCCCGCCTTCTCCCGATCCTATACACGCCAACCCAACCCAACCGACTCACCCTATGACAACCCGAGCTAAACTTGGAATTTTCAAACCCCAAAGAAAGCTCAACTTACACACCACCACTATTTCTCCTATTCCTTCTAATCCCTCACTTGCTTTACAAGACCCTAATTGGAAACAAGCCATGACTGAAGAATATAAGGCTCTTATTGAAAATAAGACGTGGGTCCTCGTACCCCGTCCTTCTAATGCTAATGTTCTTCGTAGTTGGTGGATTCTCAGGCACAAATTTAATGCAGATGGATCTTTTGAAAGATACAAAGCAAGACTTGTTGGAAATGGGGCGAATCAACTTGTTGGGGTAGACTGTGGTGATACTTTCAGTCCAGTTGTTAAGCCAGCAACAATTCGAGCTGTATTAAGTATTGCACTTTCTAAAGGTTGGCCACTACATCAGCTGGATGTAAAAAATGCTTTTCTTCATGGGGATCTTCATGAGACTGTTTATATGCATCAACCACTGGGATTTCGGGATCCCAACTATCCAGATCATGTATGCCTTCTTCAAAAGTCTCTTTATGGTCTCAAACAGGCACCACGGGCGTGGTACCAACGGTTTGCCTCTTTCTTGTCTACCATGGGTTTTTCTCACAGTAAATCTGATCATTCACTGTTTGTCTTTCGTCGGGGAGCAGAGATGGCATATCTACTCTTATATGTGGATGACATCGTTCTAGCTACTTCTTCCACTGCTCTACGAGAGTCAATTATCAACAAATTGAGTTCCGAATTTGCTATGAAAGATCTTGGCCCATTGAGTTATTTTTTAGGGATATCTGTCACTCGGAGCGCCGGCTCTTTTTTTCTGTCTCAAAAGAAGTATGCTACTGAGATCATTTCTAAAGCCGGTCTTTCTTCAGCAAATTCCTGTACAACACCTGTTGACACTAAGCAAAAACTGAGTGCTTCATCTGGTTCTGCTTATCATGATCCATCTGAGTATCGAAGTTTAGCTGGTGCATTACAGTATTTGACTCTCACTCGCCCAGACATCAGTTATGCTGTTCAGCAAGTCTGTTTATTCATGCACGATCCCAAAACGTCTCATATGGCAGCTATCAAGCGGATTCTTCGATATGTTAAAGGAACCCTGGAGTTCGGACTTACATTCACAACCTCTTCACTAGATTCCTTGGTCTCCTATACAGATGCAGATTGGGGGGGATGTCCTGACACTCGACGTTCTACTTCAGGATATTGTGTTTTCCTTGGTGACAATCTTCTGTCTTGGTCTGCTAAGCGGCAACCCACTTTATCTCGTTCTAGTGCTGAAGCAGAGTATCGTGGTGTTGCTAATGTCGTATCTGAAACTTGCTGGATTAGAAATCTTCTTCTTGAACTTCATTGCCCTATTAGTAAATCCACCTTGGTATATTGTGACAATGTGAGTGCAGTTTACCTCACTGGTAATCCTGTACAACACCAACGTACCAAGCATATTGAGATGGATATACATTTTGTTCGAGAAAAGGTTGCTAAAGGAGAGGTTAGGGTACTTCATGTTCCTTCTCGTCATCAAATTGCAGATATTTTCACCAAAGGTCTACCACAAATTCTTTTCGACGACTTCCGCTCTAGTCTCAACGTTCGACCACCTCCCGTTTCGACTACGGGGGTGTATTAGATATGGATATTTCTGCTGTAATTTAGGAATATAATTGATTTGTAATTATCATGTTCACACATATATCTTGTGTATATATATCACATTATCAATGAATGGAAAGGCAAGGATTCTACATTATCAATATCTTCCACTGGGGTTGTACTCGTTAATTTCTTTCAAACTTTTCGTCACAGCATCATACACTTCTTCACCAAATTCACTCTTCAGTTCTTTTAATTTTTCATCATCATCATCAAGTATCTCCTGCACACGTAAAATTAATTCCAAAAGTTTGAAGGAATCAGTGATCAATCAAAAGAGAATAAGTGCAAGTCATGAGGAAGAAGAATACAAGACATTCTTCACATGAAAGTAACATAATGATGCAAGGAGAATTGGAAAAGACGATGAATTTGGTCATTTAAGTTGGCTAGTAAAATCAATTTAATCTAAAATTTTAAGTATCAATTTGGTCTTTTAACTTCGCATCTAAAGTCATATCAGTCAAAAGTAACGAGTTCTTATATTAAGCATCGGGTCTTCTATGCCACTCGGAGGACCCCAAATTCACATTTGGACACGTGTATTGTGACCCCGCGTAATAATTAAAATAGTGAGGCCTCTTATAATATACGTGTGTCCATGTTACACGTGTCAAAATATGTATGCAAGGTCCTCCATTTCATATGGAGAACCGGATGCCTTTAATAATTTGTCCAAAAGTAACACATGCTAATATATGTTTAGTAGTTATTTAATACGTGTCATTTACTCATACTCACATGACACATGTTAATGCGATCAAAATGGATGATTAAATTTGATTTTAAACTAAATTAACCTAATAGCCACCAAATTGACCTTTACGTTGCATATACAATATATTAATAATGTAACATTCTCCTACCATCCTACAATTCACATTGCATAAATATTAATAATATGAAAAACCTGGCAACAGAAGTATCTTTTCATATAAATGGAACGTAATAGATTATACTATCACAAATTAGTGGATCAAAATTCAAAATAAATAATACTTGGAACAAAATCAGCTAAACTATAAGTATAACCTTCCCATTCAAGTTTAAAAACCTTATGGATGTGAAATTCTACAAAGTCAAGCAAGATAACAATATGTCTACATGTAACATACACACTAATCAAGAATATGAGAACTTAATTACCTCACAACGTCCATCCTTTTCAATGATCTTAAATGGGTGCCAGTTAGGGTCTCGCAGATGCTCATCCCATAATGAACACAACTCTGCTGCTTTCACATCAGCATCTTTAGGAGAAAATTTTCTCTTTGCTGCAGCATGGAATGGTATACTATCTGTTGAGAAAATTAACTATTAATTTAAAACAATTAAATGAAAAAAAGAAATTATTGTGAAGTCCTAATTGATGAATGACTATTTTTGTAATTTGTATTATTGAGCGATTGGTTTTTGTAATTTGTAATAAATGAAAAAAGAAAAAAAAAGAAAAGAAAAGAAAAATGAAAGTCAAAATTGGGTGCCTCAATTGTTGAAAAAGGAGGCATCCACATTTAATTATTCAACTACTTGGTTGAATAATAGGTTCATTGCATGGCTATAAATAGCTATGTAATATACTTCTCAAATGTATCAAAAAGTGGGAAAAAAGAGAGATTGGGGAGTTGAGAAAGATGTAGTTTGAGAGGAGACACAATTGTGCCTTGTGAGTTTTTGAGAGTTTATTTTAGAGGGTAGTCTAATTATTTTGGGGAGAGATAAAAAATAGTAAAGATAATTATTTTGGGTATTTTTGGGAAACACCCGAGTGCTACTATTTTTGTTTTATCTCATTGTAACTCTAGAAAATTTCTAGAGAACACCCTCTTGTAAACCTCATAAATTTAATAAAATTCTTGTGCTTTGAGAAAAATCGTTTTCGCTAAATTGTCGCAATCAAGAAAAATTCCCAACATTGGTATCAGAGCTATGGTTCAATGTAGCGTCACGCACCAAATCAATTAGCGTGAGAAAATGGAGAAAATGAGCAAGCAGTTGAGGGAAGGACTGCTGGCAAGGGGATGCCTCAATGTTCCGTGCAAGAAGTTTGGGCACGTGCAATGGAATTGCATGAACAAGAGAGAAGAGAGTGTCAATTTGGCACATCATGTTGATGAAAAAGAATTTGTTTAATTTGGAGAGAAGTGCTCCAACAGTTGAAGGTTGATGAGAAGTGCATCAACAAATCGATTCGGTGAGAAGTGCTCCAAAAAGTTGTTTGCGGAGAGAAGTGCTCCGTTTAGAAGGTGATGATGGGAAAGTACATCATATGTATATATATTAAAAGAAGAAAAAAATGAAGGTTTTAAATTAATAGTTAAGGGGAAGATTGTTGAGAAAATTAACTATTAATTTAAAACAATTAAATGAAAAAAAGAAATTATTGTGAAGTCCTAATTGATGAATGACTATTTTTGTAATTTGTATTATTGAGCGATTGGTTTTTATAATTTGTAATAAATGAAAAAAGAAAAAAAAAAGAAAAGAAAAATGAAAGTCAAAATTGAGTGCCTTAATTGTTGAAAAAGGAGGCATCCACATTTAATTATTCAACTACTTGGTTGAATAATAGGTTCATTGCATGGCTATAAATAGCCATGTAATATACTTCTCAAATGTATCAAAAAGTGGGAAAAAAGAGAGATTGGGGAGTTGAGAAAGATGTAGTTTGAGAGGAGACACAATTGTGCCTTGTGAGTTTTTGAGAGTTTATTTTAGAGGGTAGTCTAATTATTTTGGGGAGAGATAAAAATAGTAAAGATAATTATTTTGGGTATTTTTGGGAAACACTCGAGTGTTACTATTTTTGTTTTATCTCATTGTAACTCTAGAAAGTTTCTAGAGAACACCCTCTTGTAAACCTCATAAATTCAATAAAATTCTTGTGCTTTGAGAAAAATCGTTTTCGCTAAATTGTCGCAATCAAGAAAAATTCCCAACACTATCAAGCTCGCCCATTTTCTTCACACCAATAGCAGCACGGGTATTTTCACTCAAGTACTATGGAGCAAAAAAATTAGACTCAATAAAATAGCACAGAGTATATATGGTAGAAGATAGTAATTTCCACTTTTAGTTTATTTTTAAACATAAGCTAAATATAACTTGGTGACCTATTAACTCCTTAAATTTACTTAAAGTTAACTTGGTGACCTATTTACTCCTTAAATTTACTTAAAGTTATCTATTGGCCTCTTGAACTTTTTTACATTGATATGTGGTTTGACCTGTGCAAAGCTCGTCATATGCTCCCACATAAGCAAAGGTTAATAAAACATCCTTAAAATTGAGAGCACAATCGGTTTGGGATCAAATTGAGGGGCTTATAAAATACTCAGCCTTAAACATATGATAATAGAAGATAGTTCTAGCACTTACATTTATTAATTCTTTACGCGCATCTTGCAACTGGTCATTATTCATGCGCTCCTTCACCATAAGAGTTTGATTAAGAGAATCTAGGTCATCTAGTTCTTCTTCTTTTTCCTTTAAATCATTCTCCATTTGATCCATCCTTTTCTTCACCTCCATGTCTTCTTCTTCTTCTCCCATGTGCTTCATTACTTCTAATGCCCCTTTCATTCGTTCAATATCCAACTCCAGCGTTTGTTTAGCATCAAGATTCTTCTCTAGTTCAAGAATTTTCTGGCAGAGTTTCTCTTTTTCTCTCTACCAATATCAGTTGAATAGGAAAAGAATTAGAAAAAACAGTGAACATTTTGCATTTCTTTTCATCCTCTGGTTCAAAGAAATGAATGAAAAAAAATCACCTTTTGTTCTTCTGCCAACTTCCACAATTGCCATCTTATTCTAAAAGAATGAATAGGTTATCTTAGAACATTTTACTATTGAAATTAGAACAGATTATTTCCATTAGAACAACCACTGCAAAACGCTATTCTTGTGTTACAGCCCACAAACTATATAGGACCCTTAGACTTAAATTTAAAATAATGTATCACACACCTGTAATTGACTTTAACTCACACACCTAAAGTTGACTTTAAAAACCTATCACGCATCTATAGTTGGCTCATTAGGACCTCATATGCACAAAATCATGGATATGTCATCTTTGAAGAATGAGGTGACATATGCCTGTTATAGAAAAAAAAAAAGTGTGTGAGTTCGTTTCGTATGCCGCCTCATCTGTCAAAGATAACAAATCAACGAGGTCTTAATGAGTCATCTATAGATATGCGATAGGTTTTTAAAGCCAACTATATGTGTGATAGTTTTTTTAAAGATTATTTTAAAAGTTTAGAGTGCCAATAGGCAAAACGTGCTAAGTTGAGTGTAAATATGCATTAAGCCAACTCTATATTTTGGCAAACTCCCAACTATAAAACTGAAATTTGAGGCATATACAAGATATTAAAAAATTTAACTTATTTAACCCATTTGACTATTTATCAAATACTTTAACCATATTCGACGAGAATCAATAGTTCGCAAAACATATGAAGGAACCACAATAAATATTCAGGGCAGCGGATTCTTCAAAACCGAAAACATCCTTTCCGATTCCGATTACATCCTTTCCTATTCCGATTCTTCAATTCAATTCTGAAAACATCCTTTCCTATTCCGATTCTTCAATTCAATTCTGAAAACATCCTTTCCTATTCCGATTCTTCAATTCAATTCTGGATGTATTCCGATTCTTCAATTCAATTCTGAAAACATCCGTTCATCTCCTTCAATCATCGATTGATTCTTATTCCATTGGAGAGTTATTTTTAATATCCGTTCATCTCCTTCAATTCAATTTCGTTTATATGTATTTATTTAGTTATATTACAAAAAATCATATATAAAAATATATTTTTAATATTTATAAATTTGCCCCAATATTTTTAATATTTACACGTGTCCCCCACGTATCCGTGTCTTGTGTTTTATAGAAATAACGTTTCCCGTATCCGTATCCGTGTCGGATACCGTATCCGTGTCCGTGTCCGTGCAACATAGATGCCGCCTCATCTGTGAAAGATGACAAATCAACGATTTTGTGCGCATGAGGTCTTAATGAGTCATCTATAGGTATGTGATAGGTTTTTAAAGCGAACTATATGTGTGATAGTTTTTTTAAAGATTATTTTTAATGTTTAGAGTGTCAATAGGCAAAACATGCTAAGTTGGGTGTTAATATGCATTAAGCGAACTATATATTTTGGCAAACTCCAACTATAAAACTGAAATTTGATGCATATACAAGATATTAAAAAATTTAACTTATTTAACCCATTTGACTATTTATCAAATACTTTAACCATATTCGACGAGAATCAATAGTTCGCAAAACATACAAAGGAACCACAATAAATATTCAGGGCAGCGGATGCTATGCACTCAACTATAAATATGTGTAATTGTTTGTGTTTGTGTGTGAACTGAGAAATCCTGAGAAGTGAGTGGTGAGTTGTGACTTGTGTGTGCAGCAAATTTACTACGAGTTATATAATTGTTTTGTAAAAGTTTTATTTTATTCTATAAAAGTGATTTCTTTAGTCCTCATTCAACAGTTGCAGCAATTTATATATGATAAGCTTTCTAGTTCCAACAAAGTATCCATGACTATTTATGAAGAACTTCTGATAATTGTACTAGGGAATGATTCGTGTACACAGACAAACACACATTAAACACCATGCATCATACGAAAAAAGTAATGCCCTTGACAGCCTATGAAATGTCAAATAATATTTTACCTTTTGCTTTTGAAAATCAAGATTTCTCATCACATTTTCATTTTGAATTTCTCTTTCTTCCAGTTGTCTTTCACGCCTCTCCAATTCTTTTCTTTCAGCTTCCAGTTCTAGTGTTCTGTTCTCATGGTCTAAAGAAATCCTTGCAAACTGCTGATGTGCATCCATTTGCATCCGTCTAATTTCTACATTCAACATAAGCAAATAACAATCATAATTAGCTGCAGAATGTATTACTTAAATTATGTATGATTCAAATTAATTCCATTTAAATACAGGGACGAATCCAGGATTTTCATTTAGTGGGGGCAAAGTATATAGGAATAACGTGTCTAATTTGTTATCGATATCTAAATTTCATACCTTTTTAAATGTTAAGCTTATATCAGTGTTATTTTGTACGTTGAACCTAAATTTAAACTTTCTCAAAAACCATATACCTATTCTGGTACATTATCTCTTAATTAAAATATAAATATCAAATTTGACCTTAATGTTTTTTGTGAAGTACATATTTAGTTTTAACATTCAATTTAGTCTTTTTAAAATTTCGGCAATAAATGGTTAAAATTTGATATTTAAAATTTCGGCAACATTTGGACAAGTTCAGGGGGTTATTTGTGTATTAAGCCTATAAAAAATAATTATATTTTCCCTAAAGACCATAAACCTATTTTAGTATTTTATCCATTATATTTAGAATAAAAGATTTGCATTTCAAGATTCACTCACCGAGATGTTGTATTAGGAAAAAATTAATTATATAAAAAATAATAATATTTCCTTAAAAATCATAGGCGTATTTTAGTATTTTATCCATTATATTTAGAATACAAGATTTGTATTTCAAGATTCACTGATCTTAGAATTTTTGCTGAGATGTCATATTAAGAAAAAATCAATTATATAAAAAATAAGTAATTATTTTTAGTCTTTAGTTTTAATTAATTTTCATTATTTCTACATTTATATGGTAATTATAAATTTACCATTTAAACTGAAACGGTTTTATGAGAAAATAAAAAACTATGTACTCTATATTGATTTTCTCTATCCCTTCACTTTCTTTATGGCTTTGATTATCTCCCACAAATCTAAAGATAAGAGTTCTATATATTTTTCCACATTTTAAATTCTCTCTTCTTGGCTTACGGTTCCTGTTTGGCAAATAGCTGTTAGTTAATTATCTTTTTAGTTAGCTGATTTGACTAGCTGCTTGTGTAACTTGTTTGGTAAAACTCAGCTGATTGTGTAACTTGTTTGGTAAAACTCGGCTGATTGATAATAGTTGTTTGTATAAAATGACAAACAAAGACATGGTAAAACCTTATAATTTGTTCTTACTTGATTAAGAGATTCAGATCTATTTAGAAGCGGTTTTTATTGATAAACTACTTAATAGCATTTTGTTCAAAAATTTGGAGAATTCAAACTTTGATATCTCCAACTGAAGAAATCTGATAAAAATAGAAGAACTAAAATGTGTTAAAAATTATAAGAAATCCTTATGTTTCTGAAAGTAATTATTCGATTTTTTTTCTTATATAGTAGCTATTTTGTACTCAATTGTGATGTTGCTTTGTTTTTGTAAAACAATAGTTGTTATAGTTCCATTTTTAGAGATAAAATTTCATTTCTACCGTTACTCAGGTTCCACACCTCTCGCTACCCTATCGATGTCTCATTTTTATTTTATTTTGGTTGTAAAAATGATTTTGTCATTTGGAAGTATAATTTGTTTTATCTAATTTATCTATTTCCCTTTACCAAGATCCATTAATCGTTATTTCATATAAAAGGGATTGAACGTGTGTACCTTTCTTTGAAGAACAATCTACGGTTGCAAACGAAATACCCACGTAGAAATCAACCGTTTTATCACGAGCACAACTAAACAAAAGAAACGGTTAGTAGTCAACCAATGTAACAATCAAGTGTAGATTGTCTCTAATGGTATCCACACAAACTAAAAAGAGAATGAACTAGAGAGGTAATTGTTCGAGTGAGACTCAAGGAGAATTTCTAGCCCTTCAGAATATTGGTTTACAAAAACATGTAGTATAAGGTGTATTTATATATATTTGTTTTTTTGCAAGTTGTTAACTCCTTACAATTAATATAGTTTAATTATCATCAATACTCCATTAATTTGTCATTTAAAATAGTGCAATTTTACCCCTAATGTTTGTAGCCAAGAGCAATTTTACCCCTAACGTTGATAAATTGGATCAATTTCAGACACTATTATAAAATATAGTCATTTTTTTCTTATTTTGCATCAATTGCATATCAATTTGTTCTAAAAAATGATATAATGTTTTTTTATAATTTAATAATAAAATTGGAGATTAATATTTATAAATTCGGTGAATTTGTTTAATTTTTTTTGTCTAATTCGTACAAAAGACAATATATTTTCAATATTTTTTTCTTATTTTTTTCACATCCCAACATATGTTTGTGAATTGTTACTGATAAAATAACGCATGTGTGAAGTGTAGATGACAAGATTCATGACCGAGAGGACAGTTTGATGAATTATTTCTCAAATTGACCCAATTTATCAACGTTAGGGGTAAATTTGCTCTTGCCTTCCAACATTAGAGATAAAATTGCACCATTTTAGACGTGGATTAAACTTTTATTTGGGTTATTTTTTTAAAAAAACTACCCCATTGGACTTGGTTGGAAAATTTTTCTCTAGAAGGGGTTGTTTCCCAACCAGGGTTACTTTTTTTATATCTTTTTGAATTTTTTTTACCTATTACAGCGCGCCGTAATGGGCTAGTGGACAGGAAAATGGATTCCTTTCCACAAGTGGGGCAGTGGCTTCACGCCACTACCCCCAACAAATATTAAAAAAAAATTCATTATTATTTATAAAAATAAAAATAAAATTTATAAAACAATTATAAAAGAAAGAAATTAATTTATCATTTTCTAAAAATAAAATTATATATTACAATTATATTATTGAATTTTTATTTTATAAAATTTTGATTAAAATTTAAAGGGTTAAGGTGCAAAAATACCCCTAACGTTTTGGGTCAGGAGCAATTTTACCCCTAACATCTAAAATGGTACAATTTTACCCCTAACGTTTGTAGCCAAGAGCAATTTTACACCTAACATTGATAAATTGGGTCAATTTCAGACACTTTCATCAAACTGTCTTCTCGGTCATGAATCTTGTCATCTACACTTCACACATGCGTTATTTTATCAGTAACAAATCACAAACATATGTTGGAATGTGAAAAAATAAAAAATATTAAAAATATACTATCTATTGTACGAATTAGACAAAAAAAAATTCAAAAAATTCACCGAATTTATAAATATTAATCTCCAATTTTATTATTAAATTACAAAAACATGATATCTTTTTTTAGAACAAATTGATATCCAATTGGTGCAAAATAAAGAAAAAAAATGACTGTATTTTATAATAGTGTCTGAAATTGACCAAATTTATCAACGTTAGGGGTAAAATTGCTCTTGGCTACAAACGTTAGGGGTAAAATTGCACCATTTTAGACGTTAGGGGTAAAATTGCTTCTGACCCAAAACATTAGGGGTATTTTTGCACCTTAACCCAAATTTAAATATAACTTGAAAACGTTAAGATAAAATTTGTACTATTTCATACATTAGGACTATACTTGAAACGTTACGATTAAATATTTAGTGCATTACTAACAAAAAAAAATATTTAGTATATTAATAACAGAGTAAAATATTTTAGATATTTTTCAAAGAAATTGTGATTAATTTATATGTAACAAGCTTAGTTTTTTGAAACTGTCTAAAATATAGTTTTTTGAAACTGTCTAAAATATAGTTACGAAAAAAATGTATGAAACTAATTCAATTTTTCGACAAACTGTTTTAGAAGGTCTGGCGTGGTTAAATAAGAGTCAAACAAATTTTTTCCAAATTTTCGGTAGCATATGATTAAAATTGATCTTCCTTGGAAACGGTAATGTTAAATTTGCACAATTTCATACGTTATGATTAAATTTGTACCTCACTTGAAATGTATACGTTAAATATTTATCACATTACTAACAAAAAAAAAACATTTAGCGTATTAATAACACAATAAAATATCTATTGCATTAATAACACTATTATAATATATATTTTATTTTTATAAAAATATAAATTAATTTCTTTTTTTATAATTAATTTATAAATTTTATTTTTATTTTTATAAAATAATAATAATTTTTTCTTAATACTGCCCCACTTGTGGACATGAATCCATTTTCTTGTCCACTAGCCCATTACGGCGCCAGTAAAAAAAATTCAAAAAAATATGAAAAAGTAACTCTGGTTGGGGAAACAGCCCCTTCTGGGGAAAATTTTCCCAACCAGGTCCAATGGGGTAATGTTTTATAAAAATTACCCCAAATAAGAGTTTAATCCTTTAGACGTTAAGGGGTAAAATTTCTCCTGACCCAAAACGTTAAGGATATTTTTACACCTTAACGCTTCTTTTTATATCAAAAACTCACAAGGCAAAACGGTGTCGTTTTGAGAGGAACCAAAGTTTTGGACTAAATTTTGTTTTATTGGGGACGAAGGGGAGGGGGGGACAAATGGCCCCTTTGACCTCCTACATCCGCCTCTGTATATGCCTATATCTTGACTTCCATCATAATTTCCGATTTATAATCAACCTCCAAAACAATTAATTGTATCTCCACATTTTCTCTTTCTTAATCACATATCTATTAGCTTCAAAATTCATCATTTTATCGTTTCCTCAATTTCTTATACTCCTAAGAACACAAACTCATCAGACCATTTAAAAGTCTAATATCCTTATTTCATATATAATAAACTCTCAAATATCAATTTCCATTCATACTTAATGTCATGAATTTAACCTATAATACAAATTATCAAATACTTCCTTCATTTGTAGACACCTAAGTATACTATTTGATACTAAGTATACTACAAGCCATCAAATGTAATTTTTACAACTTACTTAACTAGTTACTCCAATCCTCGAAATTTTCCAAATTGTTTCTTAGCTATCACCAAATATCCATATTCCTTAATTACTATCAACCTTAGGTCCGAAAAATTTAACCTAGGCTCTGATACCAAACTGTCACACCCGACCCTAAACGACCTCAATCGGCATCAGGCGTGAAATAGAAAGATCATAATCAACACTTAATAGTCTCCAAACTATGTCCATAATACCCAATTAACTCTCCAATCAATAAATAACTATAATATAACATAGGGAAAAGTACAAAAATAAACCTTGTGGTTACACCTGTTTTCGATCGGCACCTTGTGGTTTAAAAGTTTGCAAAATGGTACATTGAGGTTCATTCCGTTAGCAACATACAAACAAAATTGACTAACGGTGTTAAAAGTCAAATGGAAAAGAGTTAATTTAGTCTTTATATTTATTTATTTTATAAATTAACCTCATTATTATTTAATTATCACAAACAAACCCCAAAATAAAAAATAAAAATCAAATACACAATCTTCTCCCTCTCTCTTTGATTTTTTTTTCCTTTTCTCTTCTCTCTATCCTCTTTGTTATTTCTCTCTTTAAAATCAATTAAATTTCCATCTCTTTTTAAATATCTAACCTTTAATTAGTTTCTAAATCTAAAAAACAGATCCTTAATGAGTGCTGTAAAGAGAAAAAAAAATTTAACCTCCAAAAAGATATTTCAAAAAGACATAGTTAACAACAATGACGTGCTCGAGTAACTCAGCTATAATTCATTCCTGCTACCTACCTCATCATCTTAATTATCATCTTACCGTCATTGCATATTGATATTCCTGATCTTCGACTGTAGCTCCGTCGCAGCCGTAAAAAACTTAACGTTCTGTTTGGGAGTCAGAATGTAACCCCGTTCCGGATCACATTGAAAATACATAGAAAACCAAGCAGTTGTCATAACTAAGAACAACCACCCACATAACTATATAAAGGCTCTTCATTTATTACCGTCTATCAAAAATCAATATTCAAAAGGTTCAATAACCAATAAAACAATGTAATTGATCAATAAAAATTTCACTTAATCTAAATAAAGTAATCTGGTTCAACAATAACTTAAATCCTAATAAATGTCCATAAAATTTCTAATAAGAATGAGACGCTTGTGCTGGCCAGCTTGAATGTAGAGTAAACCTGAAAATCTAACAAATAGGAGAACCTCTGAACCTAGCCTGAAAATTTCAACGTGGCAAGGGGTGAGCTACCTACTCAATAAGCATAATTACCTATGTTTATATATATATATAATTAATTAATTAATTTCATACATCTTCACATTTAATAAATCAAACAATCAACCATCAATCAATCAAGAATAAGATATAAACATATCATCTCGTAGGTGACTCGATTTACTTCAAACAACAAAATTATAATTTATTATCTTTATTTTTAAGGGCCCAGCTAGACCTAAGTGAAATATGCTCAATGGTCTCATGGTTAACAATAGTACATTTTTAACCTCGTAATGATTTCTTTTTTTTTTTTTCCAATAATACGGTACTGCTATCGCCCCCAGTTTCAGGACACAGTATAAACTCAATTAGAGTAAAATAACACCCTACCCAGGTGCCTGTGATCACAGTATCAACAAACCTCCAGACCATTGAATATACTCACCGAAGCTAGCTATTTATGTTTTGTTCTAACTCAAACATAATCCAATAAAATTTCGTAATTTATAAACTTCTAAACTCATATACATTCCAATTCTATCATGGTATAATTTCACAGTTAATACCTCAATAGGTAAATACATGAGCAACATGATTTTAAAAGGAACAAAGCCTTATTTCAATAAATTCAACCATACAGAGAACATTTGAAACTCCACGTTTCAATTCATCATATATATAAATCAAGTACCAATTAAATAATAACTCAAATACTCAGTATTCATTCAACATACATTTAATTATTCGATGACAAAGTATTAATAGACACTCACATAAACATATAAATAAATATATAAAGACATATATATATATAAACATAAGCAATTAAGTTTACCTTTCGATCCAAAACGCTAATTAATTTGTTCGGGTTCTAACTGACTCATTACCGGTGCCCCGGAGTTTCGCCGGAGCGTGGTGGTCGGTCGCCGGAAGTTCGTCGGAGATGTCGGAATCGCAAGCCGAGACTATCACGAGATAGCCAACGACCAGGGGAGTCCAAAAGTGCACTCCATTCAATATTAAAATCGTCTAAAAGGTCGGGATCTAATACTTTCACGGTGCAAAATACCCGCTCCGGTCAATATATTTTTCGATCAGAAAAATATCAATAGTGGTTTCAAAATATTCCTCACGAAACAAAGAATTTAATGGTATATTTTTCGTCTCAAGAGATGGCCGGAATATGGAGTAATGTAGAAAAATAGAATGAAAAGAAAAGAAATTTTATATTGCAGAACCCAGTAAAAACGTTAGCTGCAAAACCTTCCCCCACATAAAACGAAATTGTAGTTATCCAAACTACTACTAATAATAATAATAATAATATAAAGTAGTGGGACCACTTAATAAAAACAAATTACAAATTTTTAATTTATATTGATATTATAATTAAAACTCTATTTTACACGATAGATTCCGTAAAATTACGGATGTTACACAGAATCTCCACCACTCTCATCATCGTGCTCATCCTCAGCACATCCGCCCGTCCTACCATTACTTCTATCTCCGATCCAATCCTCTCAATCGCCGATTCTTCGATTCTGGTTTCACCATCCAACATCCACCCATTCGCCCACTCCAGCAAGGGCCGCGACGCAACGCTCTCCTGAACTCTGACCATCTCATCATGTAACATTTTCTCAACCAATTTTGTCTCCTCCTTATTAGCCTACTGATAAGTTGCCTCTGCTCTTCCGATAGATCAAGAACAGAGCTGTGAAGAGCTCTATAAGTGAGTGCAGGCTTGAATCCGGCGATCCAGAGGAAAGTACGCTCGAAGGGAGTAAACCACGGCAGAGAGAAGACGATGTAGATATTCCGATGAGCGAGTCGTGATTTTTCCTGGTAATATTGTTCGTAATGAGCGAGAATTCGAGTAATAACCTCTTTGAGAATTCATGAGTCTGTTGTTGATGAAGCGATAAGAGCTCTTGGAGACAGTGTTGCTGGCGGACAAGCCAACCATCAAAAAATTCCTGAAACAAACAACGAGCAATCCCCGATCCTTCGTGCATCAACTTAAATATGAGATTGAATTAAGAAAAGATTCGAAAATATTAAGCAGAAGGTGGTAGAGAAATGCGGAAGGCGGAGATATGATTGCACATAAATTGAATTGATTTTAGAGAGACAGAGAGAAAAAAAAATAAAAAAGAGATAAACAAGATGGTGTATTTGATCTTTATTTTTTATTTTAGGGTTTGTTTATGATAATTAGATAATAAGGAGGTTAATTTATAAAATAAATAAATATAAGGATTAAATTAAATCTTTTCCTTTTGATTTTTAACACCGTTAGTCAATTTTGCTTATGTTTGCTAACGGAATGAACCTCAAGGTACCATTTTGCAAACTTTTAAACCATAAAGGTACAGATCGAAAACATGTGTAACCACAAGGTTTATTTTTGTACTTTTTCCTATAACCTAATATTAGAGTGTAATAACTAAATTAAGGACACGGACGTGACAATATCTTATTTTATACTGTGTCATTAAAATAAATATATATATGTATTATCTATAAGAATTTTTTTAAAAGATTATCCATAAGATATTTAAAAAACTATTTTAATGAAAAAAATTATAAACAAAATGATAAATTTACCTATCTACCACAAACTAGTTAGTGTTTCATAATGTTCGACACAATAATACATTAAAAAATTAATAATCTAGTATTTAACTATTTTTTATTAAACAAATTAATATTGAACTTAGTTGTAAAAGATCCTAAATCACTTAAACTAAAGATTTCAAGTTCGTGTCTTAGTATACATAAAAAAAAGTAATTGGAACTAGGACCGGTCCTGACAATTTATGGATTCTAGACGAAATAAGAGATAAAATGCCTTTAAAAAAATTGTACTTAAATATTTAAAATAGAAAATTGAGCCAATTTTAAACCTAAAATATCATATTATTTAGTTCATTTTATACTTGAATAGGCATCCTAACTATATTTATAACAAAAAGATGACTATATATAAGTAAAAAAAAAAAAAAAAACTAAATTTGGTCCTTTTTTGGCTTTGGCTTTGGGCCTTCGACAGCCACACTCCTGGCTCATTCCTATGGTCAGTCCTGATTGGAAGAGAATCTACCTAAAGAGTGTCTAACGAACCTCGAACCGAGTAATTTGATAAATTTTTAAAAAATATTGTTTTACTAAAACAGAATGTATTAAATTTAATTAGTAATTATTTCATAAAGTTTAATTTTAGCGATTAGGTTAAAAAACATTAATGACTATTTAACTTATGTTTCATTTAAAGTTTTCTCTCTCCCTGTCGAGAGTCTCCTCCTTTTGAGAGGTCTTTATTCTGCCGCCGCCCTCCTGTTTTTTTTTTCTATCATCATCCTCCGCTTCACCCTAATTGATCCACCGTATCCCCGCCAATCCAAACTCACTTTCCCCTGAAACTTATCCAGCCTCTGCCCACCCCCTTATCGCCGCACCATGGAAGCACAGATGCAGAAACTTGCCATCGTCGAGGATGGGTTCGAATTCTCCGACGCCGTCGGAAACGCTGAAATGCCGAATTACAAGCTCTGTATGGTTGGGTCGCTGGTTACGGATAGGAATTTTAACTTCCAAATCTTCAAACACCGAATGGCAAGCATATGGCGTCCCGGGAAAGGTCTTGCGATATCCGAGCTAGGAGGTAAGCTCATGTTATTTCGGTTCTTCCATCCACATGATTTGAATTGGGTTGTGGAAAACAGCCCGTGGACATTCGAAAATAACCTCTTGCTGCTACATACCCTGGAAGAGGGAGAATTACCATCTGAAGCCCCCTTAACCCAAACCAATTTTTGGGTTCAGATTTACGGACTAACACCGGGGTTATTTTCTGAAACGGTTGCTACGGCTTTGGGCAACTTTATTGGAACTTTTGTGTCGGCTGACCCGAAGAACGTATGGACTCATGCGCACAGCTTCTTGAGAGTCCGGGTGTGCTTAGACATCAGAAAACCACTTCAGAGGGAGAAGAAGGTTAGGAAAGCAGGAGGAGAGTGGCTGCTCTGCACTTTCAGGTACGAAAAATTACCTACGTTTTGCTTTATATACGGACTTATTGGGCACTTAGATAGACACTATGATATCTATTTTGAGAATAAGGAAGAGGATGTGATTAGATTGTGGGATGTATCCCTTAGAGCCCCAGCCCGTAGACAGAACCTTCTGGGGGGAGAAAAATGGCTCAGAGATGAGACTAACTCAGGCAGTACCGCAGTATCAAATTCCCCAAGGGAAAGGAACGCTGCTATACTAGAGACATATCCTGCTCTAGTTCAACGACAGAATTTACAACATCTAGCCCGGAACTTTGGAACCAGTATTTTTGAAACAGGGCAATCCACGCATAGTCTGAAGGAAAATATTCAACCAGAAACAGGGTTGGAATTTAATGAAGAGAGGAAAAGGAGAAGGGGAGAGTTGAAAGCAGGTACCCTCAAGTTAACAGAGAAAGCAGCCCAAAGTATGGAAGTTGATATTATTCCTCCGATGACAGAGGGAGGTCAGGGGGATTCAGCTTCGGAGAAAACACAAAATGCAGCTTTCACCACGAGTAAAGGGGATACGGAAAAAGATTTTAAGGCGGACCAAGGGGTTCGCCCGCCAGTAAGATTGTTCTCAGCTGGAACTGTCAAGGCTTGGGCAACGCCAAGGCAGTTCCAATTCTTTGTGAGCTGGTTCGAGCTCACAGGCCCGATGTGATCTTCCTTTTCGAAACACTAGTGGGTCAATCAAGAATTGAATTTCTCTGTAGTAAAATCAGATTTGGAGGTTGGTTTGCGGTTGACTGCATAGGAAGAAGTGGAGGTGTTTGTGTTTTTTGGAGGAAAGCTAGTGATTGCTAATTACTTTCTTACTCTATTAATCACATCGATTTAGTGGTTCATGATTTAGATAAAGGTGATTGGAGGCTAACCGGTTTTTACGGGTGCCCAGAGAGAGCTAGACGAAAGGTTTCTTGGAATATTCTGAGGAATCTTGCTGCCGCCTCTCCTCTCCCGTGGGGCCATTGTGGGTGATTTTAACGACCTGTTGAATCATGAGGATAAAAAAGGTCTTGTAGAGCATCCCGAGTGGTGCTATAGGGGGTTCAGAGAAACCCTTCAGCAATGTGGATTACATGATATGCCATTATTGGGATACCAATATACTTGGATTCGTCATAGGGGTAAACCGAATGAAGTTCAGGAGAGGCTAGACAGATGTATGGGGTCTGAATATTGGCAATCTTTATTCCCTGATAGTAGTTGCACTAATTTACTTGCACCTACGTCAGACCACTCACCCATCATGCTAAGAACTGACACGACACATATACAGAGTGTTTCCCGGAATTTCAGATTTGAACAGAAGTGGATCCGAGAGGCAGATTTACGCAATATAGTTAACAATGCCTGGCAGGATAGCAGTAATGACAGTTTAGATCACAGATTGAGGCAGTTAGCTGGGAAGCTGGGAAATTAGGGCAGGCAGAAAGCTGTTGACCTAATAAAGAATATAAACAAACTCCAATCTAGGCTTGCACGTTTGAGACAGAGCTCACAGAGTGAAGATGCGGTGCAGTATGAAGCAACCAGAGTAGAATTGGTTAAACTCTTGCTGCAACAAGAAGATCATTGGCGTCAAAGATCAAAACTTCTTTGGCTCCAAGATGGGGACTCGAACACTAAGCTGTACCATGCCTATGCTAACGGACGCAGGAAGCATAACAGAATTAGTCGCCTTCGAAATGCAATAGGAGATTGGGTGACGGATAATGATGGGCTGGGGCAGATTGCGCAGGAATACTATACAAGCATTTTCTCTGAAAGCAATGTCGAATGGGAGACAGTGGTTGAGCATGTCATACCGCGGGTATCCTCTCATGATAACGAAGTTCTGTTGCAACCCTACACAAAAGAGGAATTTAAAGCGGCCCTGTTTGAGATGCATCCGGACAAGGCGGCGGGCCCAGATGGTTTCAACCCCGATTTCTATCAACACTTTTGGGAGCTGCTTGGGGATGATATTTTTGCGGCTGGCTCTTTCTGGATGGAACAAGGTAACTTCCCTACTGGTCTCAATAATACCATTCTTACATTGATTCCAAAATGCGAGAATCCCTCTGAGATGTCAGAACTTCGTCCTATCGCCTTGTGCAATGTGCTGTTTAAGATTATGTCAAAAGTTATGGCTAATAGACTGAAATCAATTCTTCCTTCGATAATATCTGTCAATCAATCTGCGTTTATCAAAGGGCGGTCCATACATGATAATGTCCTAATTGCATTTGAGCTAATCCATAGCCTAAATTGCAATACTAAAAAGAAGAAGGGAAGTATGGCCTTAAAGATTGATATGAGCAAGGCCTATGACAGAGTGGATTGGAATTATTTGAGGGAGATACTATTAAAATTGGGCTTTGATAGCAAATGGGTCAACCTGGTAATGCTTTGTGTCTCCTCTGTAGAGTATATGATTCGAGTGAATGATCAACTTGTGGGTCCAGTGGTACCTAAGCGCGCAATTAGACAGAGAGATCCGTTGTCTCCGTATCTGTTTTTGATTTGTATGGAAGGTTTGACTGTGTTACTTACAGAGGCAGAGAATAGAGGGAAGCTGCACGGATGTCAGGTAACTAGAAGTGCCCCGTCCATTTCTCACCTCCTATTTGCAGATGATGCCTTTCTGTTTTGTCATGCAAATATCGAAAAAGCTAGAGGAGTTAAGGAGGTTCTAAGGAAATATGAAAGAGCTTCAGGGCAAGCGATCAATTGTGGTAAATCGGGGATTATTTTCAGTAGAAACGTGGCCCCTGAATTGGCACATGGGATTAGTAGCATACTGGAAGTATTCAATCCTCTCATAAATGGGAAATATCTGGGCTTACCCTCCCTAGTTGGAAGATAAAAAAAAGCTATATTTGCACACTTCAGGGACCTTCTGTGGCAAAAAATTCAACGTTGGAGAGGGAAAGGCATGTCCAAAGCCGGTAAAGCGACACTCATCAGAGCTACGGGGCAAGCAATTCCCACATATTTTATGAGTGTATTTCTACTACCCGTGTCTACTGCTGATGAATTGCAGAAGATGCTCAATTCCTTTTGGTGGGGAAATAAAAAATCAGGGGAAAGGGGATTGAATTGGATGTCATGGGACAAACTCTGTATTCCAAAGTTAAGAGGAGGACTTAGCTTCAAGAATTTCACGGCCTTCAATCTAGCTATGTTGGGAAAACAAGTGTGGTGGCTCATTACCGAACCCACTTCGCTTGTCAGTCAAATCTTCAAAGCTAAATACTACCATAAAGGGGATTTCTTGAATGCCTCACTGGGGCATTCTCCTAGTTTTATCTGGCGAAGTATATGGAGTTCTCAACTAATTCTCAGAGAGGGGGTCAGATGGAAGATTGGAGATGGTAACTCAAGAAATGTATGGAATGACAGATGGCTGGGAGATGAGGCAAATGGGTTCATCGAAACCCCCAAGATAGCAGAACTTGAGCAATTAAAGGTATGTGATTTACTTATTCCTAACACACTTGAATGGGATTTTGAATTGTTGGAGGAGGTATTCCATGCCAGAGATATCAGAGAGATCAGCAAACTTCCAACAAAGTTATCGGGCCTCAAAGATAAAATTATTTGGCAAGCTCAAGCAAACGACATGTATTCAGTGAAAAGCGCATACCGAGTTACCGTGAATATGGAGGAAGAAGAAAGGTATCTCGTGGAAGGGAACTAGAAGCGACTGTGGCAAGCAGAAATCCCACACAAGGTCCGTTACTTCAACTGGCAGCTAACAAGAAACAGTTTACCCGTTAGAGTGAACTTGCAAAGACGAGATATCCAATTACAAGTTAACTGTGTGTTGTGTAATGAATGTTGGGAAGACGAATGGCATTGTTTTATAGAATGTAATGTGGCTGTTCGACTTTGGCGTAAGGCTAGGCTGCTATCTGTTATACATGAACAGGCAAGGCGAGCCGAGGGAATCGGAGACTGGTTCCACAAAATTCTAACAATTCTGAACGAAAAGGACGAAAATGCGTTCCTTATGATCAATTGGAGTTTGTGGAGGGCAAGGAACGACCGTCTGTGGAAGGCGAAAGTCACGACAGTCGACGACATTTGGTTCAGAGCATTGATAACGGGGGAAGACTGGGGACATCCGAAGTTGCTGAAACAGGAAGTATCGACTTTGGCTGGCGGCTACAACCAGGTCAGCAGATGCAGAAATTGGCATCCCCCAGCGCCGGACAGGTTATCATGTTGTACTGATGCGGCGTTTAATAAGGATGACGGGTTCGCCGGAATCGGAGCAGTCCTTCGTAATGAACATGGAACGGTTCTGAACTGCCGATCAGAGAAGGTACAAAACATATTCACAGTGAAGGAGAGTGAGGCCGGGGCACTGTTCCAAGCTATGGAATGGATGCGTAGGGAGGGGATTAATAACGTGATCTTCGAATCGGACGCCAAGACGGTGGTCGATACTGTTCGATCTTCAGAACCGGATTTATCAGAATTCGGAGATCTAATCGGCAAATGCAAGGATATTATGCGCGGAAATGACTCTTACTCAGTCAGATGGATTCGGCAACAAGCTAATGGAGCGGCCCATGCTTTGGCTACGGCGGCACGATTAAATTCTTGTCCACTATTCTTTAATTCTTTACCGAGTTGTGTGTTACCAAATATGTTACATTATTGCCCAATTCGGGTTCATTAATTCAATTCATTGATTTTTTGATTCAAAAAAAAAACTTATGTTTCATTTAATCGATAATTAATTAATAAATTAGAAACTCAATAATGTATTTTTTTTATTAAAAGCGAGGAAGATGATATGTCACATCGAATCCTAAACCACCTCAATCGACATCGGCGCGTGAAATAGAAATATAGTAGTCTCCCAATTATCCAAATATCATATATATCATACTTTTCAAGAATTCTTCTTAGATATATTACAAACTAAATCCATATTTCTACTACATTGAAGTCTCAAAATATTACCCAATACAATCAAATCTCCAAATGAGAGGCAAATGTCCTAACTAAGGACAAAACCAATGACTTGACACTTCAACCTTGTCTATCAACCAGTAACTTCTCCTATACATTGCTCTTTCTCGCCTAAAACATTAAAACATTTAAAAACGTGAGACAAAAATCTCAGTAAGCAATTATCAACTACATAAAGTACTTATACTCAAAATAACTATATATATATATTAATTTTTAAAAATGCATCATATAAAATTCATATTCATAAAAATGAACATTTTACGAATTAAACTACAATAAAATACTCAAAATAATACTTTTAACCGAATATGCAAATTTTTTTTTTTTGACAAGGGAATATGGAATTTAAAATATCATAAGATTGTTATAAACATTATTTCTCAAATATCACACATTGTAAAATTATATTAAAATATTTAATACCAAAACTTGTGTTCAAAATACCCGTAAATCAATAAATACTTCACTAAATACGGACTTAATTAAAGCCACCTATCTGAATTACTCTTGATAGATACTAAAAATATTATAATTTTATAATATAATTTAAAAACAAAAATATATTTATATATATGTATATCAATAAATACTTCATAAACTGTATATCAATAATGACTTCACAAAACATATCTCAATAAATACTTCACAAACCGTATCCATCCGAGAGATAATTCTCGTATATATCAATCACATAATATAATAGAATCGAGATATATATCTTATAAGTTTGTCTAACCCTGCATGGTCTTACTCAACACTTCTTTGACATACCCTATTAGGTCTTTAACTGTGTACACATACCGTATTTCTCACTAAATACGGACTTTAATTAAAGTCACCTATCCGGATTACTCTTGATAAATACTAAAAATATTATAATTTTATAATATAATTTATAAACAAAAATGTATTTATATATATGTAGAAATATATATATATATATATATATATATATATATATATATATATATATATATATAACTCATAAATCAACATCATAAGGTTTTTCAAGTACCTTTCTTCAATTCCATCCTTCAAAATATTAAATCATAAATCATTATTGAACTAAAATAACCAATAAATAATTTAAAATTACACTTATCACTACCAACTTCAATTTCTTAAAAATAAACACATAAATCATCATGTATAAACTTTATTTCAATAAATCACAAGTTCATCAAAATTATTACTTTAACAATCTTTAATTAAAACTAAAATTTACTTTAAGAAATAACTTTATAGAAATCACTTAATACATACATATACATTTGTTCATAAATCAATTTCAATAAATTTTCTCAATACACTTTTCTTTAGTTCTATTCCTTAAAATATCAAATCTTACACAACTATTAATCAAATATACAAAGTTCATCAAAACACAACCCAAATCATGTATACATATATGTATATTATAAGTTGAAATTCGCATGCAAAAACATATATGTATATATTCTTGAATATAGTTTAAATTCATATTAAAACTAAATCATAAAAACACCATTTAATCAAATATATGAAAAATTCCTAAGAAATCAATTTCTAGAAAAACATAGAGTGATATATACATATATATATACATAAAAACTCAAAAGGGTAGTTGATAGTTACTTACTTTAGCCATAATTGAGAAAATAAACACATTAAGCCTCAAATCTTTCCCTCTAATCTGCTTAGAACGAATCCATGCTAAAAATCTCCAAATCCAAATCACACCAACCACAATGTGTATTAGGATGTCTAGAACCTATTGTAAAAAAAAATCTACTCAATCGGACCACGCAAACTCCGGATATCAAATGATCACTGCACCTAGGTAATTTGGGATAAAATGAAAAACAATGGAGAAGATGAAGATGGTGATGGAGTTGGAGGGCTTTGAAATGTGCAATTGTTTTGATCTGCATGAAATGAACATCTAGAAATATGGTATTTAGGTTCCCAATAAAGGAAAATATACCATTTAGTCCTTCTAAACTTTAACTTCTTTTAAAACTTTAACTTCTTTTAAAACTTACCCTAAACTCTTAATTTTACACTTAAAGCATGAAATTGGCCTCCAAACTATATCCATAATACTCAATTAACTCTCCAATCAATAAATAAATATAAGGTAACCTAATATTAGAGTATAATAACTAAAATTAAGGACACAGATGTGACATGATAGGTAGCCGAAGGACATCCCAACGAGGTTGGCACCCCCTCGAGCGACCCACCCTCTGCCCGAATATTATTAACAGAAGAGTGAAAAGGTAATACAAATATGTCTAAAAGCTCAGCCAAACCAGTACAAGGTTCAACCACTAAAATTATCTCGAAGAAAACTAGCATAAAAGTTCGGGTGAGAGTCCCACCAAGATGTTACGGAGCTCAAATGACCAAAGCTAGCCAGCGCGTTTGCTACCTGATTCCCCTCACGAAAAATGTGTGAAACCACTACTTGCATCACCTGCAGACTTATGAGACAATTTTCCACGGGACTGAGCTCGACTTGGAATGGAAAACTGAGACGATGTAAGTCGAATCACACTCCAGCCATAATTTATACCAGCCTTGGGAGTGAGTGTGTTTGACTGATGCAATCGCAGCTTAGAGCTCAGCCATGTGGGCATACTGCAAGTCACTCGTGGAAGCAAAGCAACCAAGCACCTGCCTGAGATTGTCCCTGAAAATTCCACCATACCCTGCAGATCCGAAAGAGGTCATTACGGACGCATCTGTGTTTGCTTTAACCCATCCCTCAAGTGGTGTTTACCAACGAACTTGAATAATACGAGGAGCACGAGGATGTCGTGGAATAAGAGCAAGGTTATGAAGAATAGACCTTTCCAGTAGAGAGATCCAAATGGTGCCACTGCTTATGCCATCTGCCCTTCTGACCTGTGCCCATAGGAGTCTTAGTGAAACGTGAATGTTCGATGTCTCATTGTCAAAGTAGTTCGCGTTTTGTGCATGCCAAATCACCCAAACCCCATGCACGATCGAGCTGTACCATAAAGCTTGAATCTACATGCTGAATCACATCTCCACCACCTGCAATGTCAGATCTCATAACGACTGTGTCTGCGACACACGTCTGCCAAACAAAGAAGAGATGTTGCACCAAATTTGCTCAGCAAATGCACAATGCACCATCAAATGATCTATTGTTTCTGTGTGTGCTTGACAAAAACAGCACATGGACACCATATGTATTCCTCTTACTTGTAACAGATGTGGGTTAGAAGACAGCCTTTAGCCGCACGCCAACAAATGAAGGAGTGAGAACGATATATATGAGGTTGCCACACCAAACAAATTAAATTAATAACTGGAGGGAGGGATAGCCAACGATAAAAAGCTTCACTATGAAACAATCGTTCGTCACTAGTCGCCAGAGATAAATATCTGTATCCTTTTTACTGCATTCAGTTGAACGAATTGCTTCTGTCACTACAACTCGAAGAGCTGGCATTTCCCTCCATGAATTACCTAAGCGATGATCCCTGACCCGACCTTTTAACCTCCTTACTTCTGATGGTGGAATGTCCAAACGGTCCACCATGCTAGGAACGATCCACTCAGATGTCCAGAAATGCAATTCTGATTGTTGTCCAATTAACCACTGATAACAACCCAAATTATTCTTGAATAAGGAATAAGGGAAAATTAATAGAGATAATGACACTACACCATAGATTGCATATTGCAACCATTTTTTAAAAAGTGATGCTTTAAAACGTTGCATTAGCTAAATTTATTTTTTTGCTACTGTTCATGTATGTTAAATGCAATGATTCTAGATAAAGTGTTGCTTTTGATATTTTTTTATTTGTTTTGCTTCACCTAAGGTAACATTTAGACAATATTTAGAGATAATGTTGCGTTTATCAACTTGATGTTTAGAGAAAGCAACATTTAGTCATGTAAAAAAACTATTAAAATGTTGCGTTTAATTGAATAAAAATAGATTAAGTATAGCTAATTTTATATAACAACTAAAAAAATAATATTTGTTTATTAACATTTTCGAATTTTTTTACTTCAAAATTCCCACAAAATATATCTCGCAAAAAATCTATGCATTGACCAAAAGTATATGTATTATTTCGTCCTCCAAAATTTCACACCAATTAATGTCTTAAAATTCCTCCAATTTATTACTCTAAAATTTCCCTCCAAAAAGTAATAATAATAAAAAAAATTGAATGCAACAAAATTAATCCATAAGTATTCAATTAAGATAACGACATGCCCTACAAAAGTAAAAAGTAATAAAAAAAATATAGGAATAAGTTGCAGAAATACCTCTAACGTCTATAGCCAGAAACAATTTTACCCCTAACATCTAAAACGGTGCAATTTTATCCCTAAGGTTGGCAGCTAAGATTTAACCCCTAACGTTAATAAATTGGATCATTTTGCTATTGGCTGCCAATGTTAGGGGTAAAATTGCACAATTTTAGATGTTATGATAAAATTATTCATAGATGTAAACTTTAAGGGTATTTTTGCACCTTATCTCAAAAATATATATATTAATTCATTGAAAAAATAAACGAAATTAAAAAATAAATAGGCTTTGATGGGCCGAAAAAATATAAATTCAGATTCTAGAATAGAATCTCCATATTAGTTTTTCAACAAAAAAAAATCCCCATATTAATTAATTATATCTGCACCAATTAAAAAATTAAAAAGTTTTGTCAACCTTAAAAAAGAAAATGAAATTTTTGGATAGCGGGAAAGTGAAAAAATTGGCGCTAGACCTGTCCACGGGCCCGGGTACCTGCCCGGCCCGCCCAGGCCCGTGTCCTTTGGACCGGGCTTGGACAATAAAAATTGTTCATCGGCCCAGCCCGGTCCAGGCCCGCCAAAGCTCGCCTATTTTTTGGGCGGGCTTGGGATTAATAAAAATAACACGGGCCGGCCCAGCCCGGCCCGCTTATTAATATTAATTAATAAATATATATTTATATATTAAATATTTATTTTTAAGTATAATATTTATTTTTTTATAATTAACAATTATATATATATATATATATATTTAGGTGGGCTTATATGGGTTGGGCTCGGGGATTTGATTTTTAAGCCCGAGCCCAGCCCGGCCCGAGCCCGCCTAAATTAATTGTGGTCTGAGCTGGGCTTGGGCTGAGCATTTTTACTTAAAAACCCGACTGGCCCGGCCCGGCCCATGGACAGGTCTAATTGGCGCCATTCCATACAGTAAAAACCCTAAACTCCCTCCCTTTCTTTTTTGTCTATCTTTCCTTCCTTTTTTTTTCAGCCGCGATGCTTCTTTCTGTGATACAGTAAAATCCCTAAACTTCACTACTGATTTCCTCTACTCATCTGCGTTCGTCTCCAACCAAGAACTTCAGCTCATTCGAGTTCGGTCTTTCAGGGCGGTGGACGCCTTCAAACCCACCGGTGATCCAAAGCCGTTCCGGGTATTTTTTTTTTACCATTCTTATTCCTTTATAATCTATTTCTGCTGGCTTTCACAGATTTAATTGTTTTTATATGGTGGGTTTTCAGTCTCTTATTGATGAACCTTTTTGGACTAGAATCTTTTTTATGGGTTTTCAGTTCATTTAACTAATTAATTCAGTAAAATCACTTTATTTTCCAAGTATGGATTCAAATTTGGATGTTAAATTTTCACTTTGGCTTTTAGACTTGTACAATGGTAAGGTTCTGATGCTTTAATTTGATTGCTCTGTCTCTGTTAGTGCTTGGGCTCTTTAATTTAATTGCCTTTTGTCTCTGTTAGTGCTTGGGCTCTCTTTAAAGTAAAGGTTTCATGATTGAGAGTATTATTAATACCAAGTCATTTTATACATGGAACTCCCTCAATGAATTTGGCTCTTTATCCTTAAAATGATTGATGATATAATACCTTTAACTTTGTGTTGTACTAATTAGACAATCTGCAAAATGGCATAATCCTTCTGCCTTCAATGCCTTTAGAGCATTCCGCTTATTCAGATGGTTGGCATCACTGATGTGGGGCTTACCTTGAGGCTGCTTCAAACATAATCCCTTTTTTTCTGCCTATTCCGTATTCATTAGGGAACCATCTTATCTTTTATACCGAACTCTGGCCACAATCATAGAGAATCTTTCTTTCTGGCTCTCTTTCATCTGGCTCACTCCGTTTGGCTTCCATTGATGTTAGGGTCAATACTATAGATCTGCATCCCTAACTATAGTTTTTTTCGAAGGATTAGGCTTATGAAAGAATCAGCTCTTCTTTGCAAGTGGTAAGGAAACTATAGCTATAGTTCTATGGTTAGAGGTTATGAAATAAGAGGAAGTAGATGAGACTTTTCTATTCCTAAACTTGAACATCGACTCTCATGTGTTAAACATTACTAGACAGTAAGTTTTTACTACAGATAGAACTGATACAGCTTCTGTAAAGACATAAGAAAGCCGGGCTAGGGAAAAAGGGTTCCTACCCAAGTACTAGGTTCATAAGCGAAAGAAGGCAACTAGAAAGCCTCTTTAACCGCAAAAAAAGTGATTCTTTCCCCAATCAGTAAGCAAACCAATCAGATCCAATCAGTAAGCAAAAAAGATAGGTTTCGAATCACCGAAAAAGAAATACTTTTGTTAATAATATGTCAATTGAAGAATAGAAGGAAATAAAATCTTCATTTTGTGGTGATTATATAAGAGAAAGAAGGAAACATAAACAATCATAAACGTCAATAGGATGATGGATTAACCAAATTTATAGAAAGAGTAAAATACAGAAGAAGAAAAAGAAAGAAGTAAAGAATTAGAAAGAAGAAAGAAGGGGAAATCAATTGAAGTGTATATGAATACCAATAGCAATGATCAAGATAGTGTAAATGCAAAAATAAACAACAGCATGAACAAGAATAGCGATTCCACTTGTGTTCATATTCCCAAATTCTACAACTCTTATCCTTGATGGTAGCTGAAATAACAGCCCTGGCGACAACAATATGAACAACACCACTGCAACCACAACTGGTCCCCAATCGGCACTCATCTTTTTTTCCCTAATTAATTCGATGGAGATGTTTCGAATACCTGATATGAGGAGAAGACATATAGATATATGTAGTCCAATTATCTTGATGGAACCAAATAAATTAGGGAAAGGTATGTCTTTCAAGTGGGTTTTCTTTATGGAACCAAATAAATTATCTACTTTTCTTTATGGAACTAAATAAATTATCTATTTTTCTTAATGGGTTTTCTTGGTGCTTGGTATTAAAACCATGAATTGTTTCAGAAAACAGATTTGGTAGCAAGACTTAGTGAAATGGAGAGATTGCAATTGGTAGTAGAAGCATTATTCATCTTAGCAGCAACTTCCATAAGCTTTCTTGTTCTTTGTGGCCCTCTATGCATATGTCTTTCACAGTATTTCTGATCTGCCACTGCTTCTTTGCTGCACCTCCATTTCTTCCCATCTGTTCTTCTGCACCTCCCTGGCTCTAGCTCTATCCCATTCCTATTTTTCATTTGCATCCCCCTCATAACTACACCATTCAATCAAATCACACCATAACTCACCTTTCCATTTTATTATTATTTAGATTAATTAACTATCTCCTAACCATTATCGAGGTGGTTTGGAGGGATTTTTATTGAAGTTCGTTTTCAACGAAACCGACGTTTTGTAATATTATTATTATTTAAAAGGGTGGAAAATTTGAGAAACCATATAAGATGTGATTAATCTTTGTCGATGTCCATGCTAGGCATGTTCTACTTAATTTTAAAATAATAAAGTCATATAATAATATTTAAAATAAATTCATTTCTTCCTACATAAAAAAGAACAGGGAGTGAGAAGAGAAGAGGTTCAATGAAACATGAGGCTTGTGGGTTGATTAGTAGATGTCCAATAACTAATCTTAAAATAATAAAATTCATTGTACTAATTCTTAAAAAAACACTATAAAGTTGCTAAAACTGCAAATATAATTAAAGTAAAACAATATAATACTATTATAGAGAGAAAAGCTGAGAATGACGCGTTACGTGTTTGGTGCTATACATGCAGAAGCTAAAAATTCAGATAAAGAATGACATCTAATCCAATAATAAAAATAGAACTTACAGGTAGAACAAAAAATGTTAGAATTGACAGTGCCAAAGGAGTTAGAAACACATCTCCAAATAGGAAGAATAAGATGTTAAGGAACTGGACACCTTGCTTCTATGTATCTGTAGATAGCAGTCTAAAGTTGTAGTTCTTGCCTTTGAAGAATTGTGAACCCATACGATTTTGCCTTTGAAGTTGTAGTTCTTGCCTTTGAATAATTTATCTTCAATGTTGTTAAGAGCTTGACTAAAGGAACCTCCCAAGATCTAGAAATTCTAAGAAAGCTACAGGTGGCTGAGTTAGTTATACTCCAGGGATACTTTAGGAATATTAGAATAAAATTTGTTATTCTAGGAGCATGTGCTGGCAGCCTAGACAGAGTTATTGTTATAAAGTTTGTAGGGAATGGTTTGTTTGGGCAGGTTGTTTTATCTTTTGATTATGCTTTGGCAGGGCTCTATCAGGATAGAGAGGGGAGTGAAATCCTCCCTGAGTCTGGTTCTTCCTTGTTCTTTATTCTGAGTTACCTTAATATAATATTCTCCCTTTTCATTGTTCTATTGATTGTTTGAGTTTAGTTCTTGAATTACCTGGTTTGTTTCCTTTCACATAGGTTGATGGATGCCATTGCCAACCTACTTCTTCCTTTACTAGGAAGATAGAGACACTACTAAATCACTCATCCATTTTGAGTAATGAGTTATGGAACTTTGTAAAGGTACAACCTTTTAGTTATTTAATTAAACTACCACATAATTTTCCTTGTTCTTTGTGATGTAAAGCCTAATTTTATTGCATCGTTTATGCTAATCATTATTAAATTTCATGAAATCTATAGCAAAAGTATATTATAAGCGAAGATGGAAAGCCATGGGTGATGCGGACTATTTCTGATGCTTGGAGGGTGTACAAAAGTTTCATCAAGAAAATTATTACAAGGCTTATGATAACAATAATGATAAGAGGAAAAACAGACCAAACTTTTTATCGGACAAAGAATTTGAGAAGCTCCTCCAATTTTGGAATGATGCCAAATCGAGGTAAAATTTTAAATATCTGAAATCTCATTTTGATATTTTAATGACATTTTATATCCAGATTTTCAGAAATTGGCAGCAAAGAATTCAACAAATCGAAAACTAATTATCAAGGATCAACATACTTGTGGTCCAATTGGATTTGCACGAATCCGCAAGAAGTTGGTATGTACAAAATGAGTTTTAAAAATTGTTATTTACAATTAATATGATTAGTTTATATTGAATAGTGACATTTAATTTCATTTATGATCTATGTAAGCAACTTGAGAAACCCGATCAAGTGGAACCGTCAAAGGTAGAACTTTTTGTAGCAACTCGGAAAAAAAATGAAGGTCATCAATACAAAGATGATGACAATTCAACCGCGGATTAAACTTGTAAGTCAATGATGTAATTAAGACATTCGGTAAATTGAAACAATACTCAAAATATCAAAGATGTGAAATATATACTTTTTCTAACTTTTACAGAAAAAAGGGCCATTGATCTGCTGATAAGAATACTTTTAAGCAATGATAAGAATGATCTTTGACTATATACTTGATTAAATTTGCATTTGGATGATAAATTTATCCATCTGACCATAGTTTATGCCCACTTACATAAACCACACATAATCAATTTCATAGGTTAAATTAACAACAATAAACATAAGTGAAGATGGAGCTTTTTTGTTAGTCATTTTGTTTAGAAAGTGAAAACCTCTTTTAAGGGATCTTTCCCTAAAAGCATACTAATTGCTCGATTAAAGACCGAGCTTCTTTACCTAAATAGAAACATCAAACTTGTCATGTTTATATTACTTGTCAGCTTTCTGTATTATTTTAATTCATATTAGTAATTATGATTAGAAATCTGGTGCTAATTTTAAGATAATTTTTTCATGAGATATGTTATTTGGAGATCTCATTTTTCTTACTGTGATAGCATAGTTTAGCAAATTTAAGAGCATTTATAAATAAGTACATGTTCTTATAGTATAAAATATATGATTGAATACTTTACTTTTAATTTCCATTATAGGTTAATAATGATTTGAGTCATTGAGGTCTATATTCTTGATTGATGTTTGAAGATTCGGTGGTTTGAGTCATTCTTTGAGTTCAGTTTTTTTGGATTATTTCATTCAATAATAATTTTTATTGTTTAGGCAAGGCTTGAAGATATTTGGACTTGCAATATGGATTCAGATATAGATTCGATATGGAATAAGATGGAGCATAGTATAAGGGAAGTAGCGAAGGAAGTTCTAGGGGAATCTAAAGGTAGCATGCCACTGGGTAAGGACACATCTTGGTGGACAGAAGAAGTACGACAAGCAGTAAAGAGTAAGAGAGAATCCTATAAACTATTGGGGAAATGTAGGAGTGACGAGAACTACGAAAAATACAAAGAGGCTAAAAGGGAAGTAAAGAAGGTCATACGAGATGCTAGAGCAAAGGTGAATCGGGATCTGTATACAAGATTGGATACGAAAGAAGGGGAAAGAGACATATATAGAATTGCTCGGATGAGAGATAGGAAGACGCGAGATCTCGGAAAAGTTAAATGTGTGAAGGATGTGGACCAGAAAGTCCTAGTTGGAGATAAGGATATCAAGGAACGATGGAGGTCCTATTTTGATGACTTATTTAATGGAGATCGCCAACAAGATGTTGGAGATATAAGTATCCATCACGATATGATAAATCATGAATGCCTGCGGAGAATTCAAAAGGGTGAAGTCAAAATGGCATTAAGTAAGATGAAGTTGAAGAAAGCAGTAGGACCTGATGGCATCCCTATTGAGATTTGGAGATGTTTGGGAGAAAGAGGAATCGAATGGTTGACGACGTTCTTCAACAAAATTTGGAGAAACAATAAGATGCCATCAGAATGGAGGAAAAGTACCTTAATCCCTTTGTATAAGAACAAAGGCGATGTCCAAGATTGTGCCAACTATCGGGGAATCAAATTAATGAGTCACACTATGAAACTTTGGGAGCGAGTGATTGAACAAAGGCTAAGGAGGACGGTGAAGATCTCGGAAAACCAGTTTGGCTTTATGCCGGGAAGATCAACTATGGAAGCCATCCATCTAATGAGACAATTAATGGAGCACTATCGAAATAAGAAGAAAGACTTGCATATGGTTTTCATTGACTTGGAGAAAGCATATGATAAGGTACCAAGGGAAGTACTTTGGTGGGCCTTGATAAGGAAAGGCATTTCGCGGAAATATATTGACATCATAAAGGACATGTATGAGGGAGTATGCACGAGTGTACGTACTAGTGTTGGGAAAACTGAAGAGTTTCCTATTACGATTGGAGTGCATCAAGGTTCCGCACTAAGCCCATTTCTTTTTGCCATCGTTATGGATGAACTAACAAGTTCACTTCAAGATGGTATACCATGGTGCATGCTGTTTGCAGATGATATTGTGTTGGTTGATGAGACGAAAGAAGGAGTGGAGATGAAGTTGGAACTATGGAGGCAAACTCTAGAATCTAGAGGCTTTAAGTTGAGTCGAAGTAAGACAGAATATTTGGAGTGTAAGTTTAGCGGCCGTAGGAGTAGGGAGGCAGGGACAATCACCCTAGATGGGAGAGTTGTTCAGGCCTCGGATTGCTTCCGGTATTTAGGATCTATTATCCAAACGGATGGAGAAGTAGATGGAGATGTTGCCCATAGGATTAAAGCTGGTTGGTCGAAGTGGAAGAGTGCTACGGGTTTCCTTTGTGATCCCGGCATGCCTAATAGATTGAAGGGAAAGTTCTACCGGACGGCAATTAGACCAACATTGTTATATGGTACGGAGTGTTGGGCAGTGAAACACTGCCACATCCATAAGATGTCGGTGGCGGAGATGCGTATGTTGAGATGGATGTGTGGTCACACGAGAAAGGACCGGGTGCGTAATGAAATAATTAGGACAAAAGTAGGGGTTACATCTATTGAGAATAAAATGAGAGAAAACCGACTAAGGTGGTTTGGCCATGTGAGACGTAGAGCGCTTGATGCGCCGGTTAGGAGAACCGAAGAGTGGCAAAGGGATGTAGTGGTGAGGGGTAGGGGAAGACCTAAGCAAACTTGGAGGAGGGTGATCGAGAGTGATATGAGTTTATTGGGAATTGAGGAAAATATGGTAGTGGATAGGACGGAGTGGAGGGAGCGAATCTGTGTCGCTGACACGACTTGATTTTCACGGTTTTATATGATGGTTCATGTTAGCCGACCCCGAATCATTTCGGGACTAAGGCTTTGTTGTTGTTGTTGTAGGCAAGGCTTGAAGAAAAGTTGTTAACTGGAGGAGAAAAAACCGAGACAATTGAGGAAATACTTGGTGAAGCATCATCTCATGGTCGTTCATGGCTTGTTGGTAGGATAGGCCACATCAAGAAAAGAAAAGAGACTCCTGAATCTTCAGGTTCTATGAGTAAGAAAAACATTTCTGATGAGACAATCGATCAAATAAAAACTATAGTTACAGATGAAATGAGAAATGAAGTAAGAGAGTAGATGAGGAATGAACTAAAGAGTGAAGTTAGAGATGAAATGAAAAAGACCATGGAAGCTCAAGTTGCCACTATTATACAAAGGTTGGCCCAAATGAATCCAACATTGAACCTAAATTTGGATGGAGCTGTTGATTCTCCCAATACCATTGAATCTTTTCCTTCAAATGCTTGTTGATGAAGGAAAAATGCTTTATTTATGCTTATGGTTATTAGAAACTTATTTTACTATTGAATTGTAATGTTAGGTACTTTTTATTGACAGTTTCCTTTTTTTTTTTTTGTAAACGAATGCTATTTTGACATCTATTTGAATGGTTGTTGCCTTTTGGATTATTAAGTGTTGTGTTATATATTGTAGGTCGTTGCGTTTGATAATAAGATGTGTTGCATTAATATCAAATATCGTTGCATTTTTCAATAGAAAATTGTTGCTAAAGAATGAGAAAATGTTACATTTAGGATAAAACATCGTTGCCTTTATAAAACTAAAAAGTGCTGGTAAAAGTTATAATGTTGCATTTACTATGAAGTGTTGTTGCTTTTGCTAATAGAGAAACGTTGCTTTAGACAAAATAATGTTGTCTTCTGCCTAAAAGATCATTGCATTTGAAAAATATAAAGTGTTGCTCTTGTAACGAAATATTGCCTTTACTCTAACAATCGTTGCTTTTGAATACAAACATTGTGTTGCTTTATGTTCAACGAGTGTTGCCTTTACTTTAGATGTTGTTGCATTTGATTGAAAATAAGTGTTCATTAAATTACGAATGTTGCCTTAACTTAAAAAATGCAACACTTTTGTTATATTAAAAATGTTGCTATTAAGGTTCAAAAAACGTTGCCTTTAATATTCAGAGGTATTTCGTTGCCTTTGTTGTAAAAACGGCAACACATTTGGTTACGTTGCAATTGAGAAAGTAACTGTTGCCTTTGACAGCAAAGGCAATGGTGAATATACCAACGCTTTTCGAATGATCAAAAGTGTTGCCTTAACCCATTTTTTTTGCCAATTGTAACAATCTTAGGCCCCTGATGCAACATGTTGTTGTCGTTGCAATTGGCCATCTATGGTGTAGTGTGACAAACCATTATTCCTTCTAAAAGAGATATTTATGCATGATTAATGTGGAATTAATGATAATTAATGCAGGGGTGAATATGCAAATAATGAGGAAAAGGAAGGAGTTTCTAGCATTATGCCACACCACGTGGACCATGGCGAGATACGCCATAACGAGATACGCCCGATGAGAGCGAGTAACGGAGACCTGCCATTATTCTCAAGGAGAGCGTACATACGCCTTGACGGATCCAAGAATACCAAAAGGCGCCTTTATTACCATCCATGGATGGGAATAAATACAATTAAATGTCAATTAATAGTCATTAAAGCGGAATAAAGACGTGACTGTTCGAATACCTCAACTCTGAGGGTTTCAATGATAAATGCTGAGATTAATGGAGAATTGATAGCAATTAAAGATGAGTAATGACATGACTGTTCATCTACATCTCCATAACATCCAAATATCATACCTAGGGAAAAAGGATAATTAGACAAAGAATGAAGGATCCGCCATCAATACTCTTATGGATAAGGATCCACTGGCGAATCTCCAGATGGCGTATAAAGCAAGACTCATAGGTGGCGGATCTATAGATTCTCCAACACGCCACAAAGAGTCAAACGCCTTGGGAGACCCGCCATCATACCTCGATACGCCAACTCAACGGCAGAGCCGATTCCCAATAAAGGCAACTAATAACTCATTAATGTGCTAACGGTCATACTTGAATAAGATCATTAACCGCCATTAATGGAGCATCAATGGAGACTTTCTAGTTACCGAGGGTTACAACTACATGACTATAAATAGCTTGCATCCCAAGCTATTGAGGTACACTTACTGATTCTCTACTTTTGTGCTTACAGTTTATTCTCAGAAATATTACTGACTTTGGTATCGGAGTGTCCCCGGCCGATCCCAATGGCGCCTCACAGGGAAGTGCTCCGATCAAGGATTTTTCCACAAGTTATCAACCACTTACAGTGTTTCTGTAGAATCCAATAAGCTTCCTTCATTGAACCTCAAATCGAAGAGGGGCATACTGCAGGCATTTGTAAGCCTAATAGCCAAATAAAATGGGACCCCACCAAAGTGAATTTTCTGAAATTAATCCCCAGGTGAGTTTTCTAGTGAGAGCCAAATTTGAGGTGACCAATCGTTTAATGCCCAGGCCCCCTTCGTGGAGAGAGGTTGTGTAGTCCTCCCAAAGCACATTAATATCTTTCCTTCCCGTCACAGATCCAGACCAAATAAAGTTTTTTATGCACCGTGTTAGCCGTTTAAGCAGACTTGCTGGCCACTTATAAACAATAAATGAGTGAGTAAAAGAACTGGTAATGACAACTTTGATAAGAGTGAGGCGTTCAGCCATAGATAATACATTTCCCTACCAACTAGCAAACCAAGCCGTAATTTTGTCTGTAATTCCTCTTAGATGCGCACCCTTGGTATTCCAACAAATAAAGGCACGCCAAGGTATCTAAAGGGTAACTGTCTGAGCCGTATTCCAGTGATTTTTGACATTGTTGCTCTTCGTCGAGGAGCTATGTGACTTCTAAAAAATAGCTCAAATTTATGCCAGCTAACCATTTGTCCCGAAATAGTATCGTACAAAGCAAAAGTGGATGCCAAAACCCGAACATTAGAAATTGAGGCTTTGAAAAATAACAATATGTCATCTGCGTACAATAGGTGTGTGGGCATCATGTAGGTCCTTGAGTAATTTGCAGGTTGCAGCTTCCTATGATCCACCAATTAGGTTAACAATCTACTTAGAAAATCTTCAGCCAGCCTGAACAAAATTGGTGAAAGCGGCTCTCCTTACCGCACTCCTCGAGAGCACGAAAAATAACCTTGAACTCCCTTACCCGTCATAATGGAGATTCTAGCAGATGAAAGAATATTAAGAATCCATGTTCAAAATTGAGGTGAAAACCCGAAAGCGTGAAGAACTGCTAAGAGGAAGTCCCATTTAGCGTATCAAATGCCTTTTTATGTCTATTTTCATAATCATAGTACCCCCAAAGCATTTCTTTTGCAAAAGATTAACTCATTCTGATGCTAAAGCAATGCATTGATGAATACTCCGCCCTGGAATAAACCCAAACTGATTAACCGAGATAATATTTCCAGCTATTCGAGCTAATCTATTGGCTAAAATCTTTGAGATAACCATGTATTGCTCAATCTGCACAGCGTCCTCCACCTTTGGAAACAGCGCCATCAGACTAGAATTTAAACCCGGACTAATCAGAGCCATAACCATGTTGAAACCATCTATGCCCACAATGTCCCAATATTTCTGAAAGAAATGTCATGTGAAACCGTCCGGTCCTGAGGTACTACTAGAGCTCATTCCCGCTCTGACTTCCTGTGTTAATTATTTTAATGAGGAATAAGGTATAATGTCAATATTGACTATCATAAATGATACTCATAATGTCAGTAATAATACAATGTTACCCATAATATCATTAATGATATAATTATACCCCTAATATTAGGAAGTTTGACTATTTTTTCCTATAACATTTGAAACTTGGGTTAATTTTTATTAATTATTATGGGAGTATTTTATGCAACCATGAACCTCGTTATCTCCACTCTACTTGTGCATGATGTTACTAGATCAAAGACAAGTGTACACACATGAAAAAAAATTATATCGTGTTCTGCACCAGATCTAAGACACATGTGCACAGTGATAACACGAGGAACAAGTAGAGTGGAGATAATTTTAATGACTTCATAGAATATAATTTTAGTTGGGGGGTAAAATAAGCCCAATCTGACAACATTATTAGAGTTATTTTTGCACTTTATCCCTTTTAACAATTAGAATGACCATGTTTGGCAAATAGAGTTCAGGCTTTTAGTAGTAAGCTTATCACTACAAGAAAAACTCAAATAAAAGACTAAATTTGGAGAACAGTTCTAAATTGGACTATAATTTGCAACAAATTCAATCTTTACTCAAATTTCTTAGTTGCAAAATGAGTATTGGTTTGTTACCCATATTAGGGACTCAAAGTTGATAACAAAAGTTCATCTGGTTGCAAAGTTTGCAACTGCTGTTCTCTCAAGAAAATGTCCATGTTACAAATATTGGGCGACAAAATTGCTACCAAAATTATAGAATGTGCTTTGGTATCAAATATTTATTGGTTGGTAAATTTGCTACCAATTTCTTTTAGACCTACTCGTTAGCAAGGTAAAAAAAGTAAAAAGTAAAATGAAACTGTCGCCCCTTCACACATTGTTTGATTTCATGAGATTCTAATTAAAATGCATCACTTAAGATTTCAACCATTCTCAATCTTTTCTTCCATAACTAGTATAGCCTATCTTTTCTTCCATAACCAGTATAACCTCTCATCTCTTTCACAACTACCCATTTTTCGTCCTTTTGAGAATCTAACTGAAAATCCTTCTTTTCCTTGTACAACACAGTTTCATCAGTTGAGTTTGGTAGAGTTCACAATTAAAGGAAAGAAGAGAGGGGAAAATAAGATAAAAAATGAGAAGGGTCAGGTAAAGTTCATAAGTAAAGGAAGAGATGTAGATTTAAATCCCTTAATTAGACTGAAAATCCATTGATCTAGAAAAAATAAATTCCTCTTTCCGCTAATTTATGTGTTTAATGTGGCTTTGATAAATTATGGATTTTATAAGCATTGAGTATTATTAATTGCCTTTAATTCGTGGACTGATCACATTAAGGATCAGATTATTTTCTGTAGATACATGTAACTGAAAACAACCAAGGAAGGAAAAACTTTAAAAAATGAAGGTTATAAATAACTAGTTGGGCAAAAATTATGGACCTAAATTATATCCTGACTGCAATTCTAAAAGGTTATCCCTGGTGTCTTTATGAATTTTGTAATTTTGTATCAACAATAAGGTATATGTTGTTTTGTCTCTTCTACAAATTGTTCCTTACACTGTTAGAATAGTCAAGCCAAAATGCAAAGCCCATCCTTTCCGCTTATTAACATAATATTTTATGTTATCTTTTGTAGTATTTATAGACATATACTAGGGGAGGGGGGGGGGGGAGTCAAAAATCACCAGATTTGCAGTCATTAGAATCAATTTGAGTATTTTCTTCCTTTGATTGTTCTTCATTCAATTTTGCATATTTCTTTTTGAAGATGAGTGAGTAGTTCACTCTACAGGCTGAAGCTAGCCTTGAGCTGGCGGCTATAAGTTATTTTCTTCCTTTTCATGAATGAAAACATATTTGATGGTTGCTTAATGGATTATTAATGCATTATATGAATAGCTAGCCTATATTTTGGTTGAATAAGCTCTATTTAGGAGATGGAGACACTATTAGCAACTTGTGATTATGACTAGTGACATGAATAATTGCATGATACGTGTTTTTAACAACTACAAATCTTAATGCTTGAAAATGGGTAGACATAAAGAGACTTAGTTATTTGTTTCTAAAGAATGTTGGGAATAAGAGACGCCTCACTCAATTCAATCCATTAGAAGAGACCGTAGGCTTACGACCTCAATTTCATTCATCGGGAGATATATGCATGTTCAGCGTCTATTCTAGTTGTGATTTATGCATGTTATTTGTTATTTATAAGTAAATCTATCAAATTGTCTACCGTTTGTTACTATAATCTCACATTCATCTATTTTAATTTAATTTACTTTTATACACAAATAGATCTCACATTTCAATTATAAAGGAAGTTACTTGCTAAGGAATTTGACTATTCTGGGCCAATTAGTGATAATATTAGACCGTTCTATTATTGTGAAGATGATAATATACTTATTATTTTATTATTTTTAACTAGTGTACTTGCTAGAGTCATCACAATTTAGGACAACAAGCTTTTAGGGCTATTTTCGTATATTTATAATTAGGGCTATTTTCATATATTTATAAATTCCATTTGAATAATAATAAAATATTTTATTTTAAGAAATTATAGACACATGTGTAAGTTTTTTCACCAAACAGCGGCGAGGCGACGCATCAACAAGGGTATGTCGGTGCTTGAAGTAAATGGCAAATTAATAACTGATCCAGACACTATCTCTAGCAAGGTTATTGAATACTATGAGGAGCTATTTAAAAATCCGCTGGGTCCCTCCGATCTCACTGGCATCCGCAGAATTATCCCCAGTTCAATCACTGATGATGAAAATGACTCACTACTTCGACGGCCGGATGCCAATGAAATTAAGCAAGCGGTTATGGCAATGGATGGTTCGAGCGCGCTGGGCCCGGATGGCTTCACGGGTCATTTCTTTCAAGCATGTTGGGATATTGTCGGGCCGGATGTATGTAAGCTGGTCTGCTGGTTCTTTGATAACGGCTCGATTGACTCAGGATTAAATTCTAGCATAATGGCCTTAATTCCGAAGGTAGAGGGGGATGTTCGGCTCGACCAATTTCGTCCAATAGTGATGAGCAATTTTTGTTACAAGCTGATAACAAAGATTATGGCTGATAGGCTTGCTCCGGTGGCCAGCCGGATCGTGTTGGATAACCAATTTGGCTTTATACAGGGGCGTAAAGTACAGCAGTGCATTGCAGTTGCGTCTGAAGGAGTGAACTGTATTAATAAGCGATGTTTTGGAGGGAATATGGCATTCAAGGTCGATATCAAGAAGGCGTTTGACACGCTCGACTGGAATTTCTTGCTTGAGGTTTTAGAATCGTTTGGATTTTAGTTGAAGTTCAGGGACTATGTGCTAAACTTACTATCGTCCTCCAGAATATCCATTATGACTTCTCAAGGCCCAATGGGCTACTTTGCTTACTCGCGGGGGGTTCGACAGGGCGACCCGCTATCCCCTATTCTGTTTGGAATAGCGGAGGACTACCTTAGTCGGCTTCTTACACGCTCAGTGTCGTATGGGCAGCTCTTGCCTATGCAATATTCCAGGGATTACCTCTTTCCTACGCACCTGCTTTACGCAGACGATGTAATCATCTTCTGCAGAGCCACACTTGCAAATGCCAGAGCTCTCGGTGAAATTTTCGCAAATTATGGCGGGCTGTCGGATCAAATGGTAAATTGGTAGAAATCGGAATCCTACTTCGGTGATTACATCTCCGCGCAACGTCGTTCACGGCTTGCATCTGTCACGGGTATTAGAATTGGTTCTCTCCCATTCCGTTACTTGGGGGTTCCATTGTTTCGAGGAGCACCAAAGCGTGGGCAGTTGGAAGCATTGTATGATCAGATATCAGCGAAATTTGCTAATTGGATGGGAGCCTCTCTCTCTATGGCTGGGAGACTTATTTTGGTTAATTCAGTGATCACATCACAGGTTCACTTACACACTCATTTTCAGTTTATAAGTGGCCGCGGGCCCTTTTGAAAAGGCTAACTTCTCAGATTCGGAACTTTGTTTGGAGTGGGAGCATTCTCTCACGGAAAATTATAACAGTGCCGTGGTCTATCTGTCAGAAGTCACTGCAATCTGGTGGGCTTGGTATCAAAGAACTGGACAGGTTTAATACTGCTTTGTTGGGTAAGCTAGCTTGGGGGTTGGTTGCAGAGAATTCTTACTGGCTGGATCTATTACGCTCGCAGTTCCTTTGTCTGGCGGGCATCCCAAGAGCTCAAGTAGCAATGTCGACAATATGGCACTCCCTAAAAGAAGCTTACTTGCTTTTAAGGGATCATAGTATGTGGTTTATTGGGGAAACGTCTAACCTCAATTTCTGGTCCGCGGAATGGATAAACCCAACAGTAGCAAATAGGCTGAATATTTCGCTTGCTTCTCAAAGAGACCCGGATCACAGGGTGGATGATTTTTTAATCGGCAACCGCTGGGAGAAATTAACTCAATTTTCGGAGGAGATTATGGCTGCAATTGAGCGGGTCGGCCAGATTAGCACAACGGACAAAGGGATTTTTACGTCGAAGCTTTTCTACAGATGGTTGGGATCAGAGGAACCCCCGGATCCAGTCTTTCGTTTTATCTGGAGTAAATTCATACCGCCGGCTCACTCGATCTGTGCCTGGAGGGCGTTCTGGGGATACCTCCCAACTCATGACAAGATACAGAGACGGGGTATCATCATTGTTTCTCGGTGTTGCTTTTGTGAAAAGAACTTGGAGACTTTGCAACATATTCTAGTCGATTGTGAGTTTGCCGCAACACTTTGGCTGAGCGTTTCTTCACTATTCGGGAGACGTTTGAATGATGACTGTTCATACAAGGATTTGATTAGGTGGGCAGCGAAACAAAAGTTCAGTTCTCAAATTAAGGTGTTGTGGACGAGTGCGATTATTCACTTGGCCTGGGTAATCTGGTATCTTCGTAATGACTGCATATTTAACGATAAGATTCCCAACATCCATCGGGCGCTAACGCTACTTTGGAGCAACATCTCAAGGTCCGACCACTTCCGTATTGGTAATGTTTGGAATTCTGCTGTGGAATTGGGAATTCTGAATAACCTTAACATTCTCCCGCGCTACTTGCGTGCTCCGAAGATGATGGCTATACGTTGGATAGCTCCACCGGCGGGCTGGGTGAAAGCAAATTGCGACGCCTCGATTTCAGGTAACTCCGCAGGCTGCGGGGGGTGTTCAGGAACGAATTTGGCCAGGTCCTGGGCGGATTTACTGTCTCTGATACTGATTTGCTGGTGCATATGGCGGAGTTGCGAGCTGCAATCATGGCAGTCAGTTTGGCAGCCTCTCGTGGTTGGCGTAATGTTTGGCTAGAAAGTGATTCCATCTATGTCGTCTCCTTATTCAAGAACCCGTTGCAGGCGGTCCCATGGATTTTCCAAGAGGATTGGAATAAATGTCAAAGGCTTATCGCTGATTTGAGATTCGTGGCTTCTCACATTATGCGAGAGGGTAACTGTGTGGCCGACTCACTGGCTAATCACACAAGACTCGGACACTCAAATACGTGGTGGGGTGAAATCCCATCTTTCTGTAATAGCCTAGTTTTAGCTGATTCGATAGGCAGAGTTAATTATCGGTTCTCTTAACGCTTTATTGGCGAAACCTCTATATTCTTTCATTATTTATTTATTTATTTATTTGGGCTTTGGTCCGGGTCTAGGGAGGTGCCAGTATAGCTGGGATGTCCTGAAAGTCGGTTCCTTCCCTCGCCTTTAATCAAAAAAAAAAGAGCATCTGTTTTTTTCCATTGTACTTCTTTTAATATGTAAAAATGTTTTAAAATATAAAAGTTTAACTATATTTATAAACTTTTAAAATATCAAAACATTTTTATAAACTTTAAAACTATTTTGATACTTTATCGCTATATAAAGAAACTACAATATTTATTTTTGCAGTTCTCTCAAAACTAATTATGTAAAATCCCCAAATTATTTGTTACTGTAATGAGGCCTAATATCTAGTCCTTCAATAATAAGCCCACCTTAAAGTTTATGGACTAATCTTAAAAAATAAATGATAACTTAAAACCATGAAAGTTCAAGGGTTTAATTATGAGTTTAGCAAAAAAAAAACAAATTATTATGATATATTTTTTTTTTTTTGACAATAAGCTTACATTGATAGTTTTTTTTTTTTGAAAAAGCTTAAATTGATAATTAAATCTTAATAATACCTTTTATTATATTAGTAATTATTTTTTATATAAAATGATATTCTAATAATTTCCTCTTAAATACAAACATTGAACTTTAATTGTGTGATAGCTATAAATGTTTTAATTATATTTATATTCGTAGTAATGTTTATGAATGGTTACTAAGAAGTTTTTTGTTTTTATGAATGAATAATTCGTATTAAAACTTAGCAAATGCTAGGAGCAATGCAAGATGAAATAAAACTAGGAAAGTCATTGAAATAGACTTGAGATTGGGTAAATCATCCACATTATTACTCAGTAGGATCTGAAGTCTCCATCAATGAGGACCCATCCAACCATTATTCACCATTCAAAATAGTTAGCTGTTGAGATTTTATACACCTTCAATGCTAAACCTGAATACTTCCATATCTCGAGAATCAGTCCTCGACCCGGCCTCAGATTAGGAGGAGAAATCATAATCCCCAAATCGGTAATTGCATTTCTCTACTAAGTGGTTTATCGTTATTCTTCATATATATCTGATACAGATCGGTTTTGTCTGAAAGTTTTAATCGTAAACTTTCAAAGATATTTCTTCTCTCGCTAAACCAGAAGGAGTGAATCCCGGGTTTTACGGACTAAATCAGTAGGAAATCAAAGATCCCCCATTGATGAAGGTGAAAACCTTAACAAGCTTCTTGAAGAAGATTTAATATTGATTGATAAAAAGTTGAACATTATAAAGAGAAAGAGATGAATTTATATCATCTCAAAAACCTAATTGCCAAATTACATAAAAGGGCAAATTACATAACTAATTAAAATATAAAGGTAAGGGTAAAGTGGGTTAATGGTAAAGGGGTGGCATGATTGTAAATAAGGAGGGGCATGGGTTGTAAATAAGGAGTGGAAGGATTGTAAGTAAGGAGGAAGCTGGAGTAAGGAGCAAGTTCCTTAAAATGAAGGTACGCGGAGCGTGCCTAATTCTACGCGGAGCGTAGATTGGCTGTTGAGCTCTTCTCCAGATCAGTAGCCATTTTACGCGAAGCGTAGATTGGCTATTGAACTTCCTCTGGATCATTTCTTCTTATACGCGGAGCGTGTTTTCCCTCTACGTGGAGCGTGCCTAATCTAAGCCCCGCGTAGATGACCTCCTGGACTTTTCTCCGGATCAAACCTTCAAGTACGCGGAGCGTGCCTAAAAGTACGCAGAGCGTACCTGAGCTGATGAGTTGTTATGTGGTCATGTTTTGGCCTCTTTACTCGCTTGTTGCTCGTGCTTGGTTCTTCCTCTGACTTCCCTCGTCCGGACCCGATCTCAGAAGGAGATGCCCCGCATCATACACTCTCTCTTAAAAAGAACTTGACCCCAAGTTGCTTGCCACATATTGATGAGACATGTTCGTTGTAAACGGACCCAAGCTCTCAAATCGAACCAAGGTGTTTTTCGAGATGAATTCAAGGAGTCCACTCCAAATATTGCCGGACTCACCTTCTCCTCACGAGCTTTTCCCCATATCTGCACAAGTGCCTCACCCCGGACTTCATCTTCCATGGTACTCATCTCCCAATCTCCACCAATATCGAATGCTCTACCAACATCGAATGGTATGTCTTGGCGAAGCTTGTCAAACCACTTCCCAATAAATGCTTGGATGATCTTCCAACGCCCCTCATTTGGTTGCACGGACCACCCATAGATCCTCTTGATCTCCCCATCACGAACTTGAGGAATCAACACAATCTTCTTCCGCTCTTGGCCTATCTCGAATTGAATGTCCCGACGACACGTATCAACCCAATTAGAATCAATCTCACAAATATTCTTCAAAACCCCAACATGATCTTGAGTCGAATATGCCCGGACCTCAATGTACCTCACGCCATCAACTCGGATGCTAATTTCAACCTCCATTTGCTCATAGCCGACCTCAAAAGGCATGTACCGGCGCCATACATCAACCCCAATTGGAGCGATCCCTTGAGTACTCTTCACAACCCAAACATGACTTTGAGTTGAATATGCCCGGACTTTGCTATCATTCATTCCACTAACTCGGCTATCATGCTCAATCTCTCCTTGCCCATGGCCCACATCAAATGGAATATCCCGACGACATTTGTCCACCCACATCATAGTGAACCCAAGCACACACATAGTAGTTCCTCCCTGACCTTGGGTTAACAGTCCCGGAACTTCAAGACTTGTCACTTTACTAACTTGGCCATTATTCTCCAAGTTTTGAATTCCGTCAATCTCCTCAACATCTCTCAAGCGGCTATTCCCATTCATCAAAGACTTCATAAACCCCACTCTCTTCATCACAAGATCGCTTCTCATTGACTCCTCATAGGGTTGATGCTTCCTCAACAAGCACCACATATACCCACACAAATACATGTCAATAAAGCACAACATAGTGAGTTCCGAATTTACCAAGTCTTGACCTCCTTCCATCTTCTCTATATTCCCCGGGAAGCCATTCTCCTTCAATAAACAATCACCAAAGCCCCCAACAAGATCACCCTTCATGGTTCCATCATAGGGAAGGTTCTCCCTCAACATAAATCTCACATTTCTCACAACAATATCACATCTCATGGGCTCCTCATAGGGAAGGTTCTCCCTCAACATACACACCCAAGATTCCAACACAAATATCTCAACAAAGCACAAAAGAATAAGTTCAGATTTTACCCAATGAGAGACTCGATTCCCTTGCATGTGGCATGTGCTAGGCATCTCGGTGTTTTCAATAGGCTTCATAGAGAAACCTTCATCCTCCTTTCTAGAGCTCAATTCATCATATGTAGAGCTAGGTGCACTATCTCTCGGATCCCAAGCTATGTCTCGTGGTAGCTTCCTCAAAGGTGGAAGCCCTTTAGGAAGCCCTTTAGGTGGCTCATTGAAAGACACGTGCTTGTCACCCTTGAACATCGGCTCTACTTCTTCACTTCCAACTTTGCTACCCCCATTCTCAACCTCATTCTCCTCTTTGGATTTGACTTCACTAGAAGAGTGGCTAGCTAACTCATCCATGGAACCCACGTCAAGAGGACTCAATGTCTCACCCGTTCCACCAATGCACCCATTCACACTCAACTCCCGAGTTAGACAATCTTCCAAAGTGGCCTCCGTTTTCTTACTAGGAGAACTCTTCAAAGGTGTAAGGACATATCGAATTCCGTCTTTGCATATGGTATAGGTGTTGCTTCTTCCCGCATATGAGGCATCACAATCAAATTGCCATGGCCTGCCAAGTAGCACATCACAAGCACCCATCTCCACAACATCACACATAGCTTCATCCCCATAAGCTTCAATAGTGAAAGGAACTTTACACCAATGAGTAACTTGAAGCTTTTCCACCTCGTTGACCCAGCCAAGGCGGTAAGGTCTAGGATGTGGCTCGGGATCCAACCCAAACTGACTCACGGCAGACCGACTAATGATATTCACTTGGCTTCCTCCGTCGATCACCATCTCACACTTCTTCTCAAGGACTAAGCATCGAGTTCTAAATAATCGATGACGTTGGCTAGGCTCCTCTTCACTAGGCATTGGCACCCTAGTCACCAAATACACATTGTGCTCATTGCCATCATCATTAACTTCATAGGTGTCTTCATCTTGGCTCCACTCAACACTTCTCGACTCATCCTCATCTTGGAACCGATTTTCTTCACCATCATAAGCATCTTCATTCCGGCCCTACTCTACATTTTCCGTCTCATAGTCATCTCAGAACCGACCTTCATCATACTCATAAGTGTCTTCATTCCGGTTCCACCCAATATTTCTCGACCCATAGTCATCTTGGAACTGATCTTCATCATCATAAGCTTCTTTGCTTCGGTTCCACTCTACATTCTCAAACTCATCTTCATGACGAAACCGTCCTCCATCATACTCATAGATATCTTCCTTGTAGTTCCGTTCAACATCCTCCAATTCATCATCACAATAGAATCTAGCTTCATTATCTTCACAAGGAGCCTCGTGCCGATCCCACTCAACACACCGACGCCCATTCTCATCATAGTAGACCCCATCTTCGTCTTCCTCATAAGCGGCCCCATATTGGTTCCACTCAATGTTTTGACGTTCATCCTCCCAATGGTAAATTCTACCATCTTCATCATAATCAAACTCATATACACTATGACAAAGTTCACCATCCTCACATATTTCATCTTCGGAAGCGTGCTCTCTCTATTCAACCTCATCCTCGAAGTCGCCTTCATAATAATCACACTCCTCATGTCTTACTAGCTCATTCTCGGATTGGTTCTCCTCTTCATCAATCTCCTCTTCTTCATGGTTGTATTCAAATTCATTTCCATCTTCATCAACGATCCGTCTTTTCCCACGACCTTTCGTTTCCTCCCACTCCTCTTCATAATTCGAACCGACTAATTCACGTGCCAAGTCGCCCGACTCAAAAGACATACTACAACCCAACATGGTAGAACCACCAACATCTCTCCCATCTCCATAACCATCAATCTCCACACATAAATTAATTTCATCATGCTCCTTAAAGAGATTAATAAGCCCAAACTCCTTCTTCCCCTCTTCAAGACAAGTACCCTCAATATCCTTAAGCATACATATGTAGCTATGCTTAAGAGGCATTTCATCAAACACTTGGGGAGCATCACTTGCTACATTGTTTTCCCCAACATCCTCACCTACCAACTCTCCTTCCTCCTCCTCCACACATAAATCCACATTCTCATTCACAACATCATTATCAAATAACCCAAAATGAGAATCTAATCCACAAATAACATCACCAACATCCAACCCCTCACTAGAAATAAATTCATCCATAATTTCCAAATGAGAATTTGACAATGTTGGGTTTACCTCTTTCTTGTATAATGGAGGAAAGGTTTGGGATGAACCTTGAGGATGCAAAAGAGAGGTTTCTTCATCCGTTTTCTGTTGGGCTCGACGTTGTCGTCGCCTACTATTTCGGGTTCCCCTTTGGAGTCTCTCCATCTCTTCTTGCTCCAAGTTCTCTCTTGTCTTTCTCATCATCTCGTCATATTGGAGCTCCATCTCCCGTGTCTCGGCTTCAAGATGTTCCTTTAAGGCTTGTGAATAACTCGGTTGAATCATTGTCGAAAGAAGTCTCCGTTCAAGGAAAACGATCGGCTCTGATACCAACTGATACAGATCGGTTTTGTGTGAAAGTTTTAATCGTAAACTTTCAAAGATATTTCTTCTCTAGCTAAACTAGAAGGAGTGAATCCCGGGTTTTACGGACTAAATCCGTAGGAAATCAAAGATCCCCCATTGTTGAAGGTGAAACCTTAACAAGCTTCTTGAAGAAGATTTAATATTGATTGATAAAAAGTTGAACATTACAAAGAGAAATAGATGAATTTATATCATCTCAAAAACCTAATTGCCAAATTACATAAAAGGGCAAATTACATAACTAATTAAAATATAAAGGTAAGGGTAAAGTGGGTTAATGGTAAAGGGGTGGCATGATTGTAAATAGGGAGTGCCATGGGTTGTAAATAAGGAGTGGCAGGATCGTAATTAAGGAGGAAGCTGGAGTAAGGAGCAAGTTCCTTAAAATGAAGGTACGCGGAGCGTGCCTAATTCTACGCGGAGCGTAGATTGGCTGTTGAACTTCCTCTGGATCATTTCTTCTTATACGCGGAGCGTGTTTTCCCTCTACGCGGAGCGTGCCTAATCTAAGCCCCGCGTAGATGACCTCCTGGACTTTTCTCCGGATCAAACCTTCAAGTACGCGGAGCGTGCCTAAAAGTACGCGGAGCATACCTGAGCTGATGAGCTGTTATGTGGCCCTATTTTGGCCTCTTTACTCGCTTATTGCTTGTGCTTGGTTCTTCCTCCGACTTCCCTCATCCGGACCCGATCCCAGAAGGAGATGCCCCGCATCAATATCTCAGTTAAGTGTTTAAGCTTTAGTTGGTGAGGATTTGGAGAAGTAGAGGAAATATTATTAAATTTGAAGGCTTACACATAAGTTTTAGTATAACTAGATTATAGAGCTCCCTAGCTTCCTGTCCTTATTCTGAAGAGATTTAAACTCACATAAGAAAACTCTATTCCCTAAGTCCTTCAATTGAAACTCATTTAGTTTTCAAACTATGGAGAAAGCTTGTGTCATTCCTTTAGGCCTTGATTGGATGGAGGGTTTAGGAGGGTAAATAAAGGAAGGGAAGGGAAGGGAGAGGAAGGGGAAGGGAGAGGAAGGGAAGCACTAACCTTACCCTTGTTTGGTTGGATGGTAAGGGTTTATAAATGTTTGTACCTTTCCCTTGTTTGGAATGAAGGGTTTGTAAGGGAATGAAAAATTATAAAGTGACTAAAATGTCCCACTCAATTAATTATGTATATTAGGTACTTCCCACATAATTAAATCATATTATAAACCAGCTTTTTTTTTTGGGTTCAATGATCGAAGCTTGCTTCAATGTAAATATACATAATTACTTCTTTTTTTGCTCTAATTTTTTTTTCCAATTTTACTTTTCTCGATCTTCGATCTTCGATTTTCTCGTGCTGCTTGGTTTCAATTTGAAGCAGTTAGTGAGTTAACAGAAAATGCAGATTTTATACTAACATGAATGGATCTCGGTGGCCGCTGGCAGAAGAAGCGGCGGCGGCGGAGCTGTTGAAGTACAATGATTGATGGAAGCATTGTTGTTGGGGGTAATAGGTGAAGGTGTGGGAATGTTTGGGGCTAGAATCGTAATAATGGAAGATGTGGGGGTAGTTTTGAATTTGTTAAAAGAATATTCGAAGAGAAGGATGTACTGTTTGTTTTTATGGGCAGCTACAGTAGCTACTTCCAATTATTTTTTAACTAATATATGAAAATAATATATACGGGACCCCACCCATTAGTATAGGTAAATTTTTAACAAGGGTAATAATGGAAAATGAAATTTGTAACCCTCCTAAACCCTCCAAATTGGTGGGTTTGAAAATTGAAACAAATATACACAAATCAAACCCTTCCAAACCCTTCTCAAAACCTTCAAAACCCTTACCGTTCTAAATTTATATCCTCCAAACAAGGGTTTCCACAAACCCTCCCAAACCCTTCCCTTACTAACCCTCTCAAACCCCCATCCAATCAAACCCTTAAGGTTTAACGACTTCAGTGACAATATCCATCCAAACGGTGAGGGTTTCAGCACCAAGCTCCGTCACAGCATCCTTAGGACCAGTTAGAATTATTTTATTCATAAGGACTCTAGCTGTGTCATTGTAACTACGTATGCGTAAGCAAAGATCAACAAGAAAGAGGAAGAGGGGGAAAGGCCACAAGGGTAATAGCGTCTCACACCACTAGCGTGCTAGGAGGGAGGTGAAGCAAACAACCACTAAGGCATGTGTTACTAAAAAGATTTTGATCTTTGGACATTAAAAACATCGAAACAATTGGAATTTTTTTTAAGATTGGAAGGAAAACAGATTTTTGCACATCCATATCTCATAAAGGTACTGCATATTGGACTAGGTTGCACAAAAATTATTTTTGCATTAATTCAAAACCTATGCCATAAATAAAGGCCTATCGAGCGTCTTACAAAGTTCCACAGCCTTTAATGACCAAATTAGTAAGTTGTGAATATTTTTTTTTTAAAATACGTTATTAACTTCATCTATATTTGAAATTATTAAAAAAACAAAATTTTACAGTTTGAATTAAGGTTTTTACAATTTTCCTACAGTCATATTACATATCCCAAACTGCTTTGAAATAGTAAAAAAATACAAATTTCGAATGCACGCGAAATGAATAACAGTCTGTTAATCGAATTTTACGTTCAATATTACTTTTTTTTGGTAATCAGGAGCTTAATAAAATAAAAAATAGATGATCAAGCATTTAATGTATCTAAATAAAATATCAAAGGCTTAATGAACCAAAAAATGAAAAATCAGGGACTTAATGGAATGCTTTTTACCTTACTTAAACTTAAAATATTATGAAAATTTACCATGGGTTAAGCACAAAATATTCAGATGAGACATTTTTTTAGCACCTCAAGCAACTGAAGATCAATCCTATGCGGAAAAATATAAAGGTTATTATAAAATTCTCCATTCTCTATTTTATTGATGTTGAATTTTAAATAAAAAACAAAAAACAATTTTACCCTCAAATTATCCAAATTAATTCAACTATTAAATAAGGACTTGAATTTTTAAAAGGAAAAAAAATTGTGGATTAGGATGGAGATTTTATTGGGAGGAACATGTCCTTTTAATACCCTATTAAAACATTGACACATATTCCTCACAGTAGTATTTAGAATAGACAAAAAGCATCATCCTACCTTATCTTTTATTTTTTTAGTTCATTAAGTCATTAATTTTTTTATTTAGATACATTAAATCTCTGGTTTTTTTATCACATTAAGCCCATGGTAACCAAAAAAAAAAAAATCAGTCATAAAATTCGATTAACTGAGTATTATTTATTTTACATGTCTTCAAATTTTGTATTTTTCAGAATTTGAAAATAATTTTTGATATTTGTAATATATTTATAGAAAAATTGTAAAATTCTTAATTCGAACTGTAAAAAAACATAAATAATGAAATGAATAATAACGTTTTAACTGAATTAGATGTTCACAACTAATTAATTTTACAAACAGAGACTTAATGAGACAAAAAATAAATGATAATAGATTTAATGTGTCCAAATAAAAAATTAAAGGATTAATGAACCAAAACATAAAAGATGAAAGGTCTAAAGATGCTCTTTATATTCCAATGAGTCTTTTATTCCTAATAAAATCCCATTAGAATATGCTATATAGAACACAAGTGATTGGCTCATTTTTTCAATAAAAGCCATATATGTCTAAAATAGTACTTAGGGGCTCGTTAGGCATTGCTGAGTGAAAAGTGTTGTTGGGAAAAACGATACTAAAAAAAAGTAGATATAATACACAATACAACTTCTAAAAGTCAAAAAATAAAAAAATAAAAAATATACGTATTAGGTTATATTGAAAGTAAGGGTTATTTTTGTCCTAAAAATTTAATATTAGTTTTCCCGATAAATTGTGACATCTACTTTCTCCAAAAGCTAGAAATTATTGTTTTTCGTGAAAGCAACTTTCCCAGCTTTTAAGGAAAGAAATTCTGTACTTACCAAACACTACTTTTAAGTTGTAATTGTAAAGCTGAGAAAACTATTTTAGATTCTCGGAAAGCAATGCCAAATATGTCTTTAGTTGTTAGTTTTATATGTCACGTCGATATTCAATTGAATTTATATGTATATAAATTAACCAAAAAAATTATTGAAATCAAATATAAAATTTACTAATTTTATTTAAAAAATGATTTTTAATAACTTTGTATTTGTTAACATAATCGCCAAAATTAAAGATCACTAGAATGATAAATTAGAAATCTTTGATTTCAATTTATAGTAACAAATTGGAAATCATTCTTTTCTATCTTGAAATGAATAATAAATGAATAGAACCCAATAAAATCTAATATTGCTTCATTAAGTTTTCATGAAGCTAAATATGTTGTACTTAATACCTTAATTTTTTTCTACTTTTCTTCGATTTCCACTCCTCGAGCAAATATGTTATTCCCTCCTTCAGCGTTGCCTTTTTGTTCTCTTTTGAATTCCAAATTTCTTTTATGATATATGTTCCACTAGGGTTGTACTCGTTAATTTCTTTCAAACTTTTCAGCACGGCATCATACACTTCATCGCCAAATTCATTCTTCAGTTCTTTTAATTTTTCATCATCATCATCAAGTATCTCCTGCATAGATAAAATTAATTCCAAAAGTTTGAAGGAATCAGTATTAATCAAAAGAGAATAAGTGCAAGTCATGAGGAAGAAGAATACAAGACATTCTTCAAGTGAAGGTCACAAACATGATGCTAAGGAGAATTAGAAGTAAGTGTGTGGTACCTGATCAATTTGGTGTTTGAAGTTGACTAGTAGATAGAGGTGTTCGATAGTCGGTTCGATTTAAAAATCGAACCGAACCAAAATAACCGAAAACCGAATAATTAATAAAATAGAAGCCAAACCTAACTGAATAAAAATAACAAAACGATTGAATAATTTGGTTCGGTTTGGTTCATCGGTTTCACCATATTCTTTTACTAAACTAAAATAAATTATAGATAAAAAAATTAATTAATTTAATTTCAATAAGAAGCCTAAAATAATTATATAAATCATGTTATTTTGATTTCAAAATTCATAGTGACTAGAATACGTTAGATTTGAATAGAACATTGAAAACATAATTATAAAAATATAGGTAGTGGGCTATTGTTACTTTTTTTCTTTGACAAAATAAGTATTTTTTTTTTAGAATTACCATTTAGAAATTAATATTACACTTGCAGAGAATATTAGAATAATATGTTATAAATCATGTTACTTATATTTATGTGAAAACTTAAAAATTGAAAAGTTTTTTTACACAATAAAATTGGCTAATTGAAAAATTAAAAACTTAGAAAACTATTAGTCATCATGTTATAATTGTAAATCTATTTAGAGTTTATTTTAATTAGTTTGGTTAATTCGATAATTTTGTTATAAAAACCGAACCAGTCGAAATTAACGAAATATTATATATATTATAACCGAAACCAAATTAAATATACTGAATAAACGAACCGAAAAACCAAATTTCATCGGTTTGATCGGTTATTTCGGTCCAATTTGGTTTTTGAACACCCCTACTAGTAGAATCAATTTAATCTAAAATTTTAAGTATCAATTGATCTTTTAACTTAACATTAGAGTCACAGTCAAAAGTAACATATGCTAATATATGATTAGTAGTTATTTAATATATGTCACTTACTCATGCTGACACTGACACGTGTTACTTTTAGACTAATTTAATTTCAAATGTCAAGTTAAAGGACTAAATTGATGTTCGAATTTGATTTTAGACTAATTTAATTTCAAATGTCAAATTAAAAGACTAAATTGATGTCCGAATTTGATTTTAGACTAATTTAATTTCAAATATCAAATTAAAAGACTAAATTGATGTCTGAATTTGATTTTAGATTAAATTAATCTTAATAGCCAATTTAAAAACCAAATTGATCTTTATATTGCATAAATAAAATTAAAATTGAGACTATGTTTACTTTGTTTTTAATAAAGTAAATATTACTTTGTTTGTTTTCACCATTAGATGATGGAGTGTAAAATTAGTCCAATGGTAAAAACAAACAAAAATAATACGAGAGAGAAATCGGCAATAAAAGTATATTTTCATACAAATACAAATGGAACATAATAGATATAATACCAATAAAACAATAAATTTAGTGCATCAAAATTCAAAATATGGAATAATTAAGTGGGATGAGGTCAAAATCTTCAGTCAAGTAGGGTGATATTTTTAATTTTAGTACAATTTTTAAGATTTAATTATTATATATAAAAATATATATATATATATATATGTAATTTGTGTAATAGAACTGCTACATCTCTCATTTGTATCACATTATCCAATCATTATATATATAAATGCAAAAAAAAAATTATTGTTTTGTTTGATTTTTTTTAAATAATGTCTTTATTAACTTAAATCAAATGAATATTGCTAAAAAAATTATGGTAGATATGTCCACTCATTCCGAACAGATACAAATAATTGACTGCTTTTATTAGAGTATGGGCAGCCAAATTCGCTAAACGTTTAATAAAGGAGATAGAGCACAACTCTAAATCTCGTAACAAATGAATATAATAAAAAATAATGTTAACTAAATACGAATGATCTTCTAAACCTATTTGAACTTGAGAACCTTAGTTACAAACTTTAGCTAAGATAGCAACAAAATCAACTAAAGTATAAGTATAAACCTTCCTTTAAGTTCAAAAACCTTATGAATGTGAAATTCTACAAAGTCAACCAAGATAACAACAAGTCTACATGTAAAGAATATGAGAATTTAATTACCTCACAATGTCCATCCTTTTCAATAACCTTAAATGGGTGCCAGTTAGGGTCTCGCAGATACTCATCCCACAATGAACACAGCTCTGCTGCTTTTATTTCAGCAACTTCAGGAGAAAATTTTCTCTTTGCTGCAGCAAGGAATGGTCTATTATCAAGCTCGCCTATTTTCTTCACACCAATAGCAGCACGGGTATTTCCACAGCTATTTTCACTCAAATACTATGGAGGAAAAATATTAGACTCAGCAAAATAGCAGAGAGAGTACATATAATAGAAGATGGTAATTTCCACTTTCAGTTCCTTTTTAAACATAAGCGTGATCCATTTACTCTTTAAATTTAACATGTGCTTTAACTTGTACAAACCGAATAAACAAGGTTGTAAAAAACGTTAGAGACTAGTCGGGCGGACATGACCCTCGAAGATTAATCGGAGATTAATCAAATTTGTATTTTTGTATTGTTTATTTGTTAATCAACAAATTGTTATATAAATTTAATTAAAATATATATTATACTATCTAAAAATAATAATATAAAATTATTAATATAGAAAAACAAATATATTTGTATAAATATATATATATATATATATCTTTTAAAATTAGAAAACATTAACATTTCAAAAATAATATCTTTAAAATAACTTAAAAGTGAATTATAATAAAAAAATCATAATAAAAGAATTTTTTTTTGTTTATGGTTGCCTAGGCAGCGTTGAGTCGGCCTAGGCAGAGTCAAGCGGCTAAAAATTGTTTAAGGACCATATAAACGTCTAAAATAACTAATTGAAGAAAGTCGAAACCGAAATTGTCGACTTTAAGTGTCTAGGTGGTCTAGACGGTCTTGGTTTTGAAGACTGCCCATAAGTAAGGGTTAATAAAACATCCTTAAACATATGATAAAAGATAGTTCTAGCACTTACACTTATTAATTCTTTACGCGCATCTTGCAACTGGTCATTATTCCTCCGTTCCTTCACCATAAGAGTTTGATTAAGAGAATCTAGGTAATCCCGTTGTTCTTCTTTTTCCTTTAAATTATTCTCCATTTTATTCATCTCTTCTTCTTGTTCTTGCATGTGCTTCCTTACTTCTAATTCCCCTTTCATTCGTTCAATCTCCAATTCCAATTTTTGTCTGGCATCAAAATCCTTCTGCAGTTCAAGATTTTTCTGGCGGAGTTGCTCTTTTTCTCTCTACCAATATCAGTTGGATAGGAAAAGAATTAGAAACGTTGTTTTAACAGTGAATATTTTGCATTTCTTTTCATCCTCTTGTTCAAAGAAATGAATGAAAAAAAATCACCTCTTGTCGTTCTGCCAACATCCACAGTTCCTCACTTGCCTCTTTCTGCGCCGCAATTGCCTTCTTATTCTAAAAGAATGAAGAGGTGATCTTAGCACATTTTACTATTGAAATTAGAACAGATTATTTCCATTAGAACAACCACTGCAAAACGCTATTCTTGTGTTACAGCCCACAAACTATATATTTTAGCAAACTCCAATGATAAAACTGAAATTGGGGGCATATACAAGATATTAAAAAATTTAACTTATTTAACACATTTGACTATTTGTCAAATACTTTAACCATATTCGACGAGAATCAACAGTTCGCAAAACATATGAAGGAACCAAAACAGATGCATCATACGAAAAAAAGTCATGTCAAAGAATATTTTACCTCTTCCTTTTGATAATGAAGATTTCTCATCACATTGTCGTTTTGAATTTCTTTATCTTCCACTTGTCTTTCACGCCTCTCCAAATCTTTTCTTTCAGCTTCCAGTTTTTGTATTCTCTCCTCGTGATTTAAATAAATCGTTGCACGCTGAAAATGTGCATCCAGTTGCATCCGTCCAATTTCTACATTCAACATAAGCAAATAACAATCATAATTAGCTGCAGAATGTATTACTTAAATCATGTATGATTCAAATTAATTCCATCTAAATTTAACACTTGTCCCTTACAAGATTTGGGGAGAAAAGAACAAGAAGAAATTGAGAGGGAAAGACAGGAACTTTTATAGCCTATTAAATTAAAAAAAAAAGAAAAAAAAAGGATCTTGCCTTCATCATGCTTTCTGAACATTGAATCAATTTCTTCTATTAGATTGTTCAAAGATGCATCGGCTTCCTCATCTTTTACTTTCATTTTTGCAAGACTCTCAGTCTTCATTTGCAAGCTATTGCTTAAATTGATCATAAGATTTGAATCCTTTTATCTGTCCTCAGCTTCTTTACCATCGGCAGTTTTTAAATTACCATTTTTTCTCAGATAACCACCAAGAATAGTTTGTGAATTGTAGTCATCATCACTTGCAATCCATCCATATAATCTCTCCCCACGATTGTTTGAGAGGGGGTTAAAGTAGTCCTCCTTTCCAGAATGATTGACTTTAAATTCTTTATCAAACATTATTGCACTGCTGAAGCCATCCCATTCTGTCTTAAACTCAACTATAGCGAATCCTGAATGACCTGCGTGGCTCCACACGGGACGAACCCTAACTGGATCAAATCCCTTTGCTGTCAATTCATCCTTAAGCTTTGAACCACTCTCCCCAACCCAACGTCCACCTTGAAATTGTGTTTGAACATTGGCAATTATTCCCATCCAAGGCCAAACAAACAATCTTTTTGATTCATTCCCAATTGAAGAACTCGGAATGTCGGGATGCAAGGGCTGGCTTTGACTATTATCATCACTCTCCTTTTCCTTTCCTTTTCCTGAAGAACGAGACATTTTTTTTACCTGAAATACAAACATCAAAATCGAAAGACAACGTTAAGGTGCTTGGAAGGAGAAAGGAAAGGGATGGTACAATGAGCACAAACATGAAGCATAAAGAGTAATTTTGAAAACCATAGTCGTTTTGATAATCACGAACAATCCACCCAAACAAACTAACATGTGAAGTTCTCTACAATAACCAAAAAAAAATGCTAGGTTCGAACTTAGGAGTCTCAGGTTTGCATGTTATGAAGATTTATGCAGTTGATACTACCTCAGCTCAACCAAAACAATGAAAATGAGTCATCCAAAAAGAACAATCCAAGCTAGCAAAGCAGATTATCCAAAATCACTGAGCACAAGTCAATGAACAAAAAAATTTGATCAATCTCAGCCGTGCTCATTTAGAGTTTCAACTATATGCAGAATACATAATAATGAATCTGACACTTGGATGATTCGTAGGAATTCAGATGGAAAACGGCAAATTGTAGCATCTTTCCGCTGATAGGAATGGAAGTTGCTTTTTGACAGCCATAAAATTTCCACTTTCCATCAAAATGTCAAATATCAAGGCCCATTATTAGATGTCTTCATCCACGAGATCTCAGATATTGGCACTAGATGCATTATTTCACTCTTGTACCCCAAGACTAGTTAGCTTTGCAATGTGATGTTCTATCTCACCTATGTATAATATTATTTATTAATTTTATGATTGGTAATTTGAAATATTATATTATTTTTATATATTAATTCAAATATAAAATGTAATATTATCTATTTTCAATTAAAAATATATAATTAAATATATAACAATATAATATTTTAATTTGAATAATAATAAATCTATTATTTTTTATATAATATATTTTATTTTATACGATATTCGTAATTTATATACCATTAAAATAAACAAATATATATTATCTATAATATATTAAAAAATGTTTTAGAAAAAGTATAAATACAATGAAAATTTTACCTATCTACCATAAATTAGTTAGTGTTTTATGATGTTCGACAAATCAATATATTAAAAAAAACCAATAATTTAGTATTTTACTATTTTTTACTAAACTAATTAATGTTGAATTGAGTGGTAAAAGACCTCAAATCACTTAAACTAGAGATTTCGAGTTCAAATCTTAATGTACGTAAAAAAAAATTAATTGGAAGGGGATCCATCTAAAGGTGTATGATAAAGGTAAAGGCTATGCTTACTTTGTGTGTTTTTACCATTGGATTAATTTTCTAATCCATCATCCAATGGTGAAAACACACCAAGTAATGGTACTTTGTCAAAAACAAAGTAATTTTCTAAACGTTTAAGTCTGTATTGATGTTATTTTTTAGGTCGAATCTAAATTTATACTTTCCTAAAAACCATATGCATATTTTAGTATCTTATTCATTGTATTTAGAATACAAGATTTGCATTTCAAAATTCATTGAACTTAGAACTTTTTGCTTTTTTTTTTTGGAACCAACTTTGAACTTTTTGCTAAGATGTCGTATTAAGAAAAATCAATTATATAAAAAATCATTATACTCGCCTAAAAACCATAGTTCTATTTTAGTATCTTATCCATTATATTTAGAATACAAGATTTGCATTTCAAGATTCATTGGTCTTAGAATTTTTTTTTTTGCTGAGATGTCATATTAAGAAAAAATGAATTATATAAAAAAGTCCTAATACATAAATAACCCCATGAACTTGTCCAAATGTTGCAACTTCCCCCTCCAACTTTCAATTGTAACAACTTACCCCTCAAACTTGTCCAATTGTAACAACTTACCCCTTAAACTTGTCCAATTGTAAAACACAACCCCAAATTGCTGACATGGACAACAATTGAAGAAACACGTAAAATACAAAATCTGCAACGTTCGTGGAGTATGATAATCAGATCTTTGGCGTGATACGAATCCGGGGAAATTTTTTTACGGTTGCTTCAAATACGGGGTAAAAAAATTCCCAATTTGGGGTTATATTTTACAATTGGACAAGTTTAAGGGGTAAGTTGTTACAATTGAAAGTTGAGGGGGGCAGTTGCAACATTTGGACAAGTTCAGGGGGTTATTTGTGTATTAAGCCTATAAAAAATAATTATATTTTCCCTAAAGACCATAAACCTATTTTAGTATTTTATCCATTATATTTAGAATAAAAGATTTGCATTTCAAGATTCACTCATCTTAGAGACTTTTTACCGAGATGTTGTATTAGGAAAAAATTAATTATATAAAAAATAATAATATTTCCTTAAAAATCATAGGCGTATTTTAGTATTTTATCCATTATATTTAGAGTACAAGATTTGTATTTCAAAATTCACTGATCTTAGAACTTTTTGCTGAGATGTCATATTAAAAAAAATCAATTATATAAAAAATAAGTAATTATTAATTTTCATTATTTCTACATTTATATAGTAATTATAAATTTACCATTTAAACTGAAACGGTTTTATGAGAAAATCAAAAACTATGAACTCTATATTGATTTTCTCTATCCCTTCACTTTCTTTATGGCTTTGATTATCTCCCACAAATCTAAAAGGTAAGAGTTCTATATATTTTTCCACATTTTAAATTCTCTCTCTTCTTGGCTTACGGTTCTTGTTTGGCAAATAGTTGTTAGTTAATTATCTTTTTAGTTAGCTGATTTGACTAGCTGATTGTGTATCTTGTTTGGTAAAACTCAGCTGATTGTGTAACTTGTTTGGTAAAACTCGGCTGATTGTGTAACTTGTTTGGTAAAACTCGGCTGATTGATAATAGTTGTTTGTATAAAATGACCAACAAAGACATGGTAAAATCTTATAATTTGTTCTTACTTGATTAAGAGATTCAGATCTATTTAGAAGCGGTTTTTATTGATAAACTACTTAATAGCATTTTGTTCAAAAATTTGGAGAATTCAAACTTTGATATCTCCAACTGAAGAAATCTGATAAAAATAGAAGAACTAAAATGTGTTAAAAATTATAAGAAATCCTTATGTTTCTGAAAGTAATTATTCGATTTTTTTCTTATATAGTAGTTATTTTGTACTCAATTGTGATGTTGCTTTGTTTTTGTACAATAGTTGTTATAGTTCCATTTTTAGAGAGAAAATTTCATTTCTACCGTTACTCAGGTTCCACACCTCTCGCTACCCTATCGATGTCTTCTTTTTATTTTATTTTGTTTGTAAAAATGATTTTGTCATTTGGAAGTATAATTTGTTTTATCTAATTTATCTATTTCCCTTTACCAAGATCCATTAATCGTTATTTCATATAAAAGGGATTGAACGTGTGTACCTTTCTTTGAAGAACAATCTACGGTTGCAAACGAAATACCCACGTAGAAATCAACTGTTTTATCACGAGCACAACTAAACAAAAGAAACGGTTAGCAGTCAACCAATGTAACAATCAAGTGTAGATTGTCTCTAATGGTATCCACACAAACTAAAAAGAGAATGAACTAGAGAGGTAATTGTTCGAGTGAGACTCAAGGAGAATTTCTAGCCCTTCAGAATATTGGTTTACAAAAACATGTAGTATAAGGAGTATTTATATTGCTTTTTTGCAAGTTGTTAACTCCTTACAATTAATATAGTTTAATTATCATCAATACTCCATTAATTTGTCATCAACTCTTCTCTTAGAAAGAATAGCGTTTTTCAAAATTTCTATTAATTTTCATTATTCCTCTTAAATTAAACGTTTTTTGGTACTAAGTGGTTATAATTAACTAAAATTAATTTATGGACTTAATACTTAATTAAGAAAAATAAAATTTTTAACTAATGGAAAAAAAACATTTTCACTCTCTTCTTTATAAGCCCAGTGGCGAATCCAGGATTTGAGGAGGAGGGGGGAGGCAAAACTCTATGTAATTTTTTTTTGACAAAATAGCATTAATTGAAAAAATATACTTTAGTTCCTACCAAAAAAAAATATATATATACTTTAGTACATAATTGCTATTCGATACAAAATGTCTTAAAATAAAAAAACTTCTAATGCTAAGTAGATCGACGATTATGAGGTGGCAATTGACATCTACGATCTGTCATAGCTTGAAAACAATCTGCTGCCTCTACCTATACTGCTTCTTTTTAAGGTTAACGCGCAAAAATACCCCTAACATTTTGGGTTAGGAGCAATTTTACTCCTAACATCTAAAATGGTGCAATCTTACCCCTAATATTTGTAGCCAAGAGTAATTTTACCCCTAACGTTGATAAATTGGATCAATTTCAGACACTATTATAAAATACAGTCATTTTTTCCTTATTTTGCACAATTGCATATCAATTTGTTCTAAAAAAATGATATAATGTTTTTTATAATTTAATAATAAAATTGGAGATTAATATTTATAAATTCGGTGAATTTGTTTAATTTTTTTTTGTCTAATTCATACAAAAGACAGTATATTTTCAATATTTTTTTCTTATTTTTTCCACATCCCAACATATGTTTGTGAATTGTTACTGATAAAATAACGCATGTGTGAAGTGTAGATGACAAGATTCATGACCGAGAGGACAGTTTGATGAATTATTTCTCAAATCGACCCAATTTATCAACGTTAGGGGTAAAATTGCTCTTGCCTTCCAACATTAGAGATAAAATTGCACCATTTTAGACGTGGATTAAACTTTTATTTGGGGTAATTTTTTAAAAAAATTACCTCATTGGACTTGGTTGGAAAAATTTTCCCTAGAAGGGGCTGTTTCCCAACCAGGGTTACTTTTTTTACCTATTACTTTTTTTACTTTTTTTTACTTTTTTTATATCTTTTTGAATTTTTTTTTACCTATTACGGCGTCGCCGTAATGGGCTAGTGGATATGAAAATGGATTCCTGTCCACAAGTGGGGCAGTGGCTTCACGCCACTACCCCAACAAATATTAAAAAAAAATCATTATTATTTATAAAAATAAAAATAAAATTTATAAAACAATTATAAAAGAAAGAAATTAATTTATCATTTTCTAAAAATAAAATTATATATTACAATTATATTATTGAATTTTTATTTTATAAAATTTTGATTAAAATTTAAATATAATTTGAAAACGTTAAGATTAAATTTGTACTATTTCATACGTTAGGACCAGGGCCGTTCCTGACCTTTTAGAGGCCCGGGGCGAGATGATAATTTGGGCCCCCATATATTCATTCTACTTTTTTTTTAAGTTGTAGGCCAGATGATTTTTATTATTATTATAAAGGATAAGGTACAAATTTAGTCATATGGTTATTAGGAGAGAGCAATCAGCGTTTATGCATAAAATAGTGCAATTTTAAACCTAACGTTTATCAATTGGTATAGTTTTGAGCTTAATTGACAGAAATGAGGTTTTTTATATGTAATTTTTTGTTCTATCCTCGCTCCAACCTCCACTGTTTTGGTCACTCAATATGGTTGAAGTTGCACATTTCATGTCAATGAAAAGAACTCATTTTTAATCAACTAGGTTTGAAATTGCACCAACTCGTAAAGGTTATTTAAAATTGCAATATTTTCTACATAAAAGCTAAATTGGTAGTGCAGTAGTAGCGACTATATACTAAGTAGAATTATTTATGTACTAAAATAATAAGCATTTATGTCATGTAAAATTGAAAAAGTAAATAAATATAGGCAAACAATATAATTAAACTCCGAACTTCGGCTGTTTTAAGGATTAAACTCCTGATCGATTATTTTTTCACATTGAACCCTTTATCATTGATTTTGTTATGAATTTAGAAAAGATTAAATGGTTATTTCTCTTATTGAATACATAAATAAATTGATAATTTTGATTTAACAAAACAAAAAAATGATAGTGATAAAATGGGGGTGGAAAGGAAAAAATATTTGACAATAATAAAAATGAAAAAGAGGAGATTTGAACCTCCAACCACAAGCTTAATTAGAATCATAAGCCCCTTACTTATACCAACTAAACCAATTCATTTTTATGTTACTTATACATCTCGGCTTTATATATGTACAATCTAAAATATTTTTTTGGGCCCCTTAATGTTATGGGCCCTGGGCGGGCGCCCCGCGTTTCATGGCCCAGGGCCGGCCCTGGTTAGGACTACACTTGAAACGTTGCGATTAAATATTTAGTGCATTACTAACAAAAAAAAATATTTAGTATATTAATAACAGAGTAAAATATTTTAGATATTTTCAAAGAAATTGTGATTAATTTATATGTAACAAGGTTAGTTTTTTGAAACTGTCTAAAATATAGTTTTTTGAAACTGTCTAAAATATAGTTACGAAAAAAATGTATGAAACTGATTCAAGTTTCGACAAACTGTTTTAGAAGGTCTGACGTGGCTAAATAACAGTCAAACAAATTTTTTCCAAATTTTCGGTAGCATATGATTAAAATTGATCTTCCTTGGAAACGGTAATGTTAAATTTGCACAATTTCATAGGTTATGATTAAATTTGTACCTCACTTGAAATGTATACGTTAAAAATTTATCACATTACTAACAAAAAAAAACATTTAGCGTATTAATAACACAATAAAATATCTAGTTTATTAATAACACTATTATAATATATATTTTATTTTTATAAAAAGATAAATTAATTTCTTTTTTATAATTAATTTATAAATTTTATTTTTATTTTTATAAAATAATAATAATTTTTTCTTAATACTGCCCCACTTGTGGACAAAAATCCATTTTCTTGTCCACTAGCCCATTACGGCGCCAGTAAAAAAATTCAAAAAAATAAAAACTCTCCATTTTCTTGTCCACTAGCCCATTACGGCGCCAGTAAAAAAATTCAATAATAATAACTCTCCATTTTCTTGTCCACTAGCCCATTAACCCTTCTTTTTATATCAAAAACCCACAAGGCAAAACGGCGTCGTTTTGAGAGGAACCAAAGTTTTGGACTAAATTTTGTTTTATTGGGGATGATGGGGGCACAAATGGCCCATTTGACCTCCTACATCCGCCTCTGTATATGCCTATATCTTGACTTCCATCATAATCTCCGATTTATAATCAACCTCCAAAACAATTAATTGTATCTCAACATTTTCTCTTTCTTAATCACATATCTATTAGCTTCAAAATTCATCATTTTATCGTTTCCTCAATTTCTTATACTCCTAAGAACACAAACTCATCAGACCATTTTAAAGTCTAATATCCTTATTTCATATATAATAAACTCTCAAATATCAATTTCCATTCATACTTAATGTCATGAATTTAACCTATAATACAAATTATCAAATACTTCCTTCATTTGTAGACACCTAAGTATACTATTTGATACTAAGTATACTACAAGCCATCAAATGTAATTTTTACAACTTACTTAACTAGTTACTCCAATTCTCGAAATTTTCCAAATTGTTTCTTAGCTATCACCAAATATCCATATTCCTTAATTACTATCAACATTAGGTCCGAAAAATTTAACCTAGGCTCTGATACCAAACTGTCACACCCGACCCTAAACGACCTCAATCGGCATCAGGCGTGAAATAGAAAGATCATAATCAACACTTAATAGTCTCCAAACTATGTCCATAATATTCAATTAACTCTCCAATCAATAAATAACTATAATATAACCTAATATTAGAGTGTAATAACTAAATTAAGGACACGGACGTGACAATATCTTATTTTATACTGTGTCATTAAAATAAATATATATATACATATTATCTATAAGAATTTTTTTAAAAGATTATCCATAAGATATTTTAAAAACTATTTTAATGAAAAAAATTATAAACAAAATGACAAATTTACCTATCTACCACAAACTAGTTAGTGTTTCATCATGTTCGACACATTAATATATTAAAAAATTAATAATCTAGTATTTAACTATTTTTTACTAAACAAATTAATATTGAACTTAGTTATAAAAGATCCTAAATCACTTAAACTAAAGATTTCAAGTTCGTGTCTTAGTATACATAAAAAAAAGTAATTGGAACTAGGACCGGTCTTGACAATTTATGGATTCTAGACGAAATAAGAGATAAAGTGCCCTTAAAAAAAGGGTTTTGCTATACGTCGCCCATATTTTACTTACCGTCGCCTCCTGTTTGACATTTTTGCCCTTTTCATTTTTCATTCAAAAAAGTGAAATTCTCTCAACCCCGAAGAACAAAACGAAGAAAAATCATGCCTCCAAAACAAGGAAAAATACTTGAACATCTAAGTTTCGTATTCACCAATAATCTGAAATTTAACGAATTGAACTTGAAACGAAATTTTTTTTCGTTGAATTTGCTCTAAATGGGTAGCCCATACGGTCCGATCCATGGACCGGTAGTATGAACTACCCTATTTTACCTAGGCAAAATGGGTAGGCTACCCTATTTTGCATAGGTAAAATAGGGTAGCCTACCCGTTTTGCCTAGGTAAAATAGGGTAGCCTACCCGTTTTGCCTAGGTAAAAACGGGTAGGCTACCCGTTTTTCTTTAGGGAAAATGAGTTTATTTATTTATTTATTTTAATTATAATAAATATTAATTATAGATAAATTACGTATTAACGCGTGCAATACATAATTTACGTATTTTTTATTTCCAATCAATAATTTATATATACGTTTTTTCTATCCAGTCAAAACATAATTTACGTATAATTAAATTTACGTTCTAAAAGGTAAATAAATATAATTTACCAAATAAAAATTAATTGGACACTTCAATACGTATTTTTTTATTTCCAATCAATACATAATTTATCTATAATTAATATTTATTATAATTAAAAAAAATAAATAAATAAACTTGTTTTCCCTAAAGGAAAACGGGTAGGCTACCCGTTTTTACCTAGGCAAAACGGGTAGCCTACCCGTTTTGCCTAGGTAAAATAGGATAGCCTACCGGTCCATGGACCGGACCGTATGGGCTACCCGTTTAGAGCAAATTCAACGAAAAAAAAAATTTCGTTTCAAGTTAAATTCGTTAAATTTTAGATTATTGGTAAATACGAAACTTAGATGTTCAAGTATTTTTCCTTGTTTTGGAGGCATGATTTTTCTTCGTTTTGTTCTTCGGGGTTGAGAGAATTTTACTTTTTTGAATGAAAAATGAAAAGGGCAAAAATGTCAAACAGGAGGCGACGATAAGTAAAATAGGGGCGACGTATAGCAACCCAGTAAAAAAATTGTACTTAAATGTTTAAAATAGAAAATTGAGCCAATTTTAAACCTAAAATATCATATTATTTAGTTCCTTTTATACTTGAATAGGCATCCTAACTATATTTATAACAAAAAGATGACTATATATAAGTAAAATAAAAAAAACTAAATTTGGTCCCCTTTTGGCTTTGGCTTTGGGCCTTCGACAGCCACACTCCTGACCCATTCCTATGGTCAGTCCTGATTGGAAGAGAATCTACCTAAAGAGTGTCTAACGAACTTCGAACCGAGTAATTTGATAAATTTTAAAAAAATATTGTTTTACTAAAACAGAATGTATTAAATTTAATTAGTAATTATTTCATAAAGTTTAATTTTAGCGATTAGGTTAAAAAACATTAATGACTTTTTAACTTATGTTTCATTTAATCGATAATTAATTAATAAATTAGAAACTCAATAATGTATTTTTTTTTATTAAAAGCGAGGAAGATGATATGTCACATCGGATCCTAAACCACCTCAATCGACATCGGGCGTGAAATAGAAATATCACAATCAACACTTAGTAGTCTCCCAATTATCCAAATATCATATATATCATACTTTTCAAGAATTATTCTTAGATATATTATAAAATAAATCCATATTTCTACTACATTCAAGTCTTAAAATATTACCCAATACAATGAAATCTCCAAATGAGAGGCAAATGTCCTAACTAAGGACAAAACCAATGACTTGACACTTCAACCTTGTCTATCAACCAGTAACATCTCCAATACATTGCTCTTTCTCGCCTAAAACATTAAAACATTTAAAAACGTGAGACAAAAATCTCAGTAAGCAATTATCAACTACATAAAGTACTTATACTCAAAAATAACTATATATATATATTAATTTTCAAAAATGCATCATATAAAATTCATATTCATACAAATAAACATTTTATGAATTAAACTACAATAAAATACTCAAAATAATACTTTTAACCGAATATGCAAATTTTTTTTTTGACAAGGGAATATGCAATTTAAAATATCATAAGATTGTTATAAACATTATTTCTCAAATATCACACATTGTAAAATTGTATTTAAATACTTAATACCAAAACTTGTGTTCAAAATACTCGTAAATCAATAAATACTTCATAAATCGTATATGAGTAAACTTTATAAACCATATATCAATAAATAATTCACGAATCGTATATCAATAAATACTTCACAAACCGTATCTCAATAAATACTTCACGAACTGTATATCAATTAGGGGTGTGCATCGGTTCGGTTTAAACCGTATACCGAACCGAACCGAGTGAATTCAGTTCTTTTAACATTTCGGTTCGGTATCGGTTTTAATTTTAAGTGTATTTCGGTATTCGGTTTGGTTCAGTTTGACAGAAAATGTAAAAAAACCGAATCGCACCGCACCGAATTACACATATTTTACATTTATATATATATATATATATATATATATATATATATATACACACATATATTTGATTATACAAGTTTAATTTTTTTATTGTTGAGATAATAACCCAATATAGATATATTTTGGAAATATTTCAATTTTTGTTGTTGTTGAGGTAAATTTAATGAGCAAATATAGTGATTTTTATTTGTTATTTTTAACTTAATTCGGTTTGTTCGGTTTAAACCGAACCGAATCACATATTTCGGTTCGGTTTTAATTTGGTTTTACATATTATTCGGTTCAGTATCGGTGTGAATTATTTTGATCATTTCGGTATTCGGTTATTTCGGTTCAGTTCGGTTCGGTTTTGTACCGATGCACACCCCTAATATCAATAATTACTTCACAAAACGTATCTCAATAAATACTTCACAAACCGCATCTCAATAAATACTTCATGAACTGTATATTAATAATGACTTCACAAAACATATCTCAATAAATACTTCACAAACCGTATCCATCCGAGAGATAATTCTCGTATATATCAATCCCATAATATAATAGAATCGAGATATATATCTTATAAGTTTGTCTAACCCTGCATGGTCTTACTCAACACTTCTTTGACATACCCTATTAGGTCTTTAACTGTGTACACATACCGTATTTCTCACTAAATACGGACTTTAATTAAAGTCACCTATCCGGATTACTCTTGATAGATACTAAAAATATTATAATTTTATAATATAATTTAAAAACAAAAATGTATTTATATATATGTAGAAATATATATATATATATATATATATATATATAACTCATAAATCAACATCATAAGGTTTTCCAAATACCTTTCTTCAATTCCATCCTTCAAAATATTAAATCATAAATCATTATTGAACTAAAATAACCAATAAATAATTTAAAATTGCACTTATCACTACCAACTTCAATTTCTTAAAAATAAACACATAAATCATCACGTATAAACTTTATTTCAATAAATCACAAGTTCATCAAAATTATTACTTTAACAATCTTTAATTAAAACTAAAATTTACTTTAAGAAATAACTTTATAGAAATCACTTAATATATACATATACATTTGTTCATAAATCAATTTCAATAAATTTTCTCAATACACTTTTCTTTAGTTCTATTCCTTAAAATATCAAATCTTACACAACTATTAATCAAATATACCAAGTTCATCAAAACACAACCCAAATCATGCATACATATATGTATATTATAAGTTGAAATTCGCATGCAAAAACATATATGTATATATTCTTGAACATAGTTTAAATTCAAATTAAAATTAAATCATAAAAACACCATTTAATCAAATATATGGAAAACATTCCTAAGAAATAAATTTCTAGAAAAACATAGAGTGATATATACATAAAAACTCAAAAGGGTAGTTGATAGTTACTTACTTTAGCCATAATTGAGAAAATAAATACATTAAGCCTCAAATCTTTCCCTCTAATCTGCTTAGAACGAATCCATGCTAAAAATCTCCAAATCCAAATCACACCAACCACAATGTGTATTAGGATGTCTAGAACCTATTGTAAAAAAATCTACTCAATCGGACCACGTAAACTCCGGATATCAAATGATCATTGCACCTAGGTAATTTGGGATAAAATGAAAAACAATGGAGAAGATGAAGATGGTGATGGAGTTGGAGGGCTTTGAAATGTGCAATTGTTTTGATCTGCATGAAATGAACATCTAGAAATATGGTATTTAGGTTCCCAATAAAGAAAAATATACCATTTAGTCATTCTAAACTTTAACTTCTTTTTAAAAACTTTAACTTCTTTTAAAACTTACCCTAAACTCTTAATTTTACACTTAAAGCATGAAATTAGCCTCCAAACTATATCCATAATACTCAATTAACTCTCCGATCAATCAATAAATATAAGGTAACCTAATATTAGAGTATAATAACTAAAATTAAGGACACAGATGTGACATGATAGGTAGCCGAAGGACATCCCAACGAGGTTGGCACCCCCTCGAGCGACCCACCCTCTGCCTGAATATTATTAACAGAAGAGCGAAAAGGTAATACAAACATGTCTAAAAGTTCAGCCAAATCGGTACAAGGTTCGACCACTAAAATTATCTCGAAGAAAACTAGCATAGAAGTTCGGGTGAGAGTCCCACCAAGATGTTACGGAGCTCAAACGACCAAAGCTAGCCAGCGCGTTTGCTACCTGATTCCCCTCACGAAAAATGTGTGAAACCACTATTTGCATCACCTGCAGACTTATGAGACAATTTTCCACGGGACTGAGCTCGACTTGGAATGGAAAACTGAGACGATGTAAGTCGGATCACACTCCAGCCATAATTTATAAGCCTTGGGCGTGAGCGTGTTTGACTGATGCAATCGCAGCTTAGAGCTCAGCCATGTGGGCATACTGCAAGTCACTCGTGGAAGCAAAGCAACCAAGCACCTGCCTAAGATTGTCCCTCAAAATTCCACCATACCCTTGTAGACACCGAGTCGGAGCACCTGTGACGAAAACCTGTAACAAGACGGTTGAAGCGGTTGGTTCCGTAAGTTTTTAAAGCAAAAATATATAATAAAAATGGAAGAAATTAGTGGGAGTCGCGGTCGTCAAGTGGACGGCTCGCAAGTGCTCAGCGACGTGGTGCGAGCGCCTAGCGGCAGCCGACGCGTGTCCGACGACAGTTGGACGCACGCCCGGCAGCGCGGGGCGCACGCTCGACGTCCGCTGGGCGCGAACGCCTGGCAGCGCGGGACGCATGCTCGACGTCCGCTGGGCGCACACGCCCGACAGCGCGGGACGCACGCTCGACGACCGATGGACGCGCGCGCCCGACAGTGCGGGACGCACGCCCGGCGGCCGTTGGGCGAGTGCGCCCGGCAGCCGCTGGGCGAGCACCCAGCGACGTTGGGTGAACGCCCAACTCTCGTTGGGCGAACACCCAACGTCAGTTGGGCACGCGCGCCCAACCGAGGTTGGGCGTACGCCCAACGATAGTTGGGCGTTCGCCCAACTAATGTTGGGCATCCGCCCAACATAAGTTGGGCGTCCGCCCAACCAGCTTTGGGCGACGCCCAATTTTATTTGGGCGTCGCCCAAAGACTTCCGGGACCCGTTGCCTATTTAAGGCACGGATCCCCATGCAAGAGGAGGGAGGATTTTTAGAGAGCTTTCTCAAAAAGTCCGAATTTCCTAAAAGTTAAAATTTTTACTAAAAAGACGAAAAACACAAAAAAAACCGGAAAATCACAACTCGTGGAATCGACCGACTTCGACTGTCAGATACCGATCTTGAGATATTATCCGAGGACTAGACTCGTTTTATTTTATTTAATTTATTTCCTTTACTTATTTATTTTTATGTTATAATTTTATTTATTTAGTTATTTATTTATTTATCACGTTTTATTTAATTTTTCGTATTTATTTAATTTTCGTCTCGTATTAGATAAGCGTTCGGTTTTGTTTTGAAATAAAAAACCTCGTTTTAATATCCCAATACGAACCGTGATCCGATTCAAAGGTAGTTCGGGATTAATAAAAACGTTGTAATTATAAGTTTTGAAAATATTTCGAAATAACGTTTTAAAATAAAACATTGTTTTAGGATTCTCCATTATAGACTATGATCCTATTTGGGTAGTTCGGAAATCCAAAATGATAGAATAGATCTAATTTAAAGTGTTTGAACAAATCTGGAAACTATTGGAGCAGTTCCGTAATTTTCCGTTTTCTGTCACTGAAGGCTGTTTACCGACGGATTTTCCGTCGGTAAAGCTGCTGAAATGTAAAAAATGCTGTTTTGGTCCCTCTTTCTCAACTTTTAGACTTTTGGTCCTTTCTATACATATGTATATTTATGTAATATATACTTTCAAGCTACTTTTAAATACTTGGTACATATATTTATTTAATGTGTTTATATATCATTTCTTTTCATCAATTTGATTTAGAGTTTATTCTCTATATGTTATTATGTACAAAACTATTTTGATTTAGAGTTGATTTTCTTATTTATGAATTTTATCCTCTATCTTTACATTTTCTCTTAAATAAAAATCAAAGTGTATCTTAATTAGCCTTATCCTTATTTTCACTTATATATGTATTATTACTTTCCTTATCATATATTTGATCTATATATATTATTACTATTTTACCATTCTTACATATATGTATAAATATGTATATTTATTCTCCATTTGGATTTCCTATAGGTATATATTCTTTAAATATGTTGGGTTGGGTGAATTTGGATTTAATTTGTTAGTTGTTGTAATCATATTCAAGTAAGGATTAATTGAGTGAAAAGGGGAAAATAAATCACGAAAAAGAGAGTTTAATTTGTTGGTTTAAATTAAAGCTTTTCTAGATGTTCCCAAAGTGTAAATAACGTTTTCTTGACATCTTTAAATCGTTTCCAAAATATCATGTTTTAAAAACCTTAATTTGTTCCAACGACGGATTAAGCGAACCTTGTAATTAAAACCGTTTCTTAAAATTGCTTTTAATAATAGAGTTTTTGAATTGTTTTCCTAATTAAATGGTTTTGTACAAAATAAATTGACTTGTATGTTTAATCACGTTTTCTTGTTAAAAGCTTTTATCTCAACATTTTCAAAAGCTCGAGTCGTTCCAACGGCGGTTCGAGTGAACGCCATTAACAGGGTTTTAAAACGTTCCTAAATCATTCCAACGGCGATTAAGGTATGAACCATGTAAATAAACTCATTTTTGGGAAGTGAGTTTAGTTTAGAGCTAGTGTGTAATACGAATCATAAATCACATTGTAAATAAATCAATTCTTTCTTCTCCCCCTCTCTCTCCTACATACTTTAAATTTATGTAAAATTGGTGATTCTTTACTAAAATGGCTTTCAGATAACATGCTCAAAAAGGTTTTCAAAGCGAGAAGGAAAAGGTTTCAAATGAATTTTAAACTTAGAGAAATACGCGATTAGTTCGTTATCGCCTAACACGCTGAGTAGGAGGCCGGTGGTTCATAACCGGGCGATGTCGGGGTGCCTAGTAGCCTTTCTCCGGAAAGGAGCTAGCCTTCTCGGCTCGTACCTAAGTTTCCCGAACCCTCACCGGTCTCCCGCAAGGGATCGATGTTCATTTTCCCATTCATGGGCGGCGACTCTTCCATACTCCGAGCTCCGGTCCTGCCGAGCAGCTTGATTCCACGATTGATTGCTTTCGACGCCAATCACCGCTTACGTCACCATGAGGTGTCCACCCCCCGGTCTGCCCAGGAGATTAGGCTGCGGCACCTCGTCTAACAACCCTGCAGATCCGAAAGAGGTCATTACGGACGCATCTGTGTTTGATTTAACCTATCCCTCAAGTGGTGTTTACCAGCGAACTTGAATAATACGAGGAGCATGAGGATGCCGTGGAATAAGAGCAAGGTTATGAAGAATAGACCTTCCCAGTAGAGAGATCCAAATGGTGCCACTGCTTATGCCATCCGCCCTTCTGACCTGTGCCCATAGGAGTCTTAGTGAAACATGAATGTTCGATGTCTCATTGTCAAAGTAGTTCGCATTTTGTGCACGCCAAATCACCTAAACCCCATGCACGATCGAGCTGTACTATAAAGCTTGAATCTACATGCTGAATCGCATCTCCACCACCTGCAATGTCAGATCTCGTAACAACTGTGTCTGCGACACACGTCTGCCAAACAAAGAAGAGATGTTGCACCAAATTTGCTCAGCAAATGCACAATGCACCATCAAATGATCTATTGTTTCTGTGTGTGCTTGACAAAAATAGCACATGGACACCATAGGTATTCCTCTTGCTTGTAACAGATGTGGGTTAGAAGACAGCCTTTAGCCGCACGCCAACAAATGAAGGAGTGAGAATGATATATATGAGGTTGCCACACCAAACGAATTAAATTAATAACCGGAGGGAGGGATAGCCAATGATAAAAAGCTTCACTATGAACAATCATTCGTCACTAGCTACCAGAGATAAATATCTGTATCATTTTTATTGCATTCAGTTGAACGAATTGCTTCTGTCACTGCAACTCGAAGAGCTGGCATTTCCCTCCATGAATTACCTAAGCGATGATCCCTGACCCAGCCTCTTAACCTCCTTACTTCTGATGGTGGAATGTCCAAACGGTCCACCATGCTAGGAACGATCCACTTACATTGTTTCCGTAGAATCCAATAAGCTTCCTTTTCATTGAACCTCAAATCGAAGAGGGGCATACTGCAGGCATGTGTAAGCCTAATAGCCCAATAAAACGGGACCCCAGCAAAGTGAATTTTCTGAAATTAACCCCCAGGTGAGTTTTCTAGTGAGAGCCAAATTTTTGGTGACCAATCGTTTAATGCCCAGGCCCCCTTCGTGGAGAGAGGTTGTGCAGTCCTCCTAAAGCACATTAATAGCTTTCCTTCCCGTCACAGATCCAGACCAAATAAAGTTTTTTATGCACCGTGTTAGCCATTTAACCAGACTTGCTGGCCACTTATAAACAATAAATGAGTGAGTAAAAGAATTGGTAATGACAACTTTGATAAGAGTGAGGCGTTCAGCCATAGATAATACATTTCCCTACCAACTAGCAAACCAAGCCGCAATTTTGTCAGTAATTCCTCTTAGATGCGCACCTTTGGTATTCGAACAAATAAAGGCACGCCAAGGTATCTAAAGGGTAACTGTCTGAGCCGTATTCCAGTGATTTTTGACATTGTTGCTCTTCGTCGAGGAGCTATGTGACTTCTAAAAAATAGCTCAAATTTATGCCAGCTAACCATTTGTCCCGAAATAGTATCGTACAAAGCAAAAGTGGATGCCAAAACCCGAACATTAGAAATTGAGGCTTTGAAAAACAACAATATGTCATCTGCGTACAATAGGTGTGTGGGCATCATGTAGGTCCTTGAGTAATTTGCAGGCTGCAGCTTCCTATGATCCACCAACTAGGTTAACAATCTACTTAGAAAATCTTCAGCTAGCCTGAACAAAATTGGTGAAAGCGGCTCTCCCTACCGCACTCCTCGAGAGCACGAAAAATAACCTTGAACTCCCTTACCCGTCATAATAGAGATTCTAGCAGATGAAAGAATATTAAGAATCCATATTCAAAATTGAGGTGAAAAAATGAAAGCGTGAAGAACTGCTAAGAGAAAGTCCCATTTAGCGTATCAAATGCCTTTTTATGTCTATTTTCATACTCATAGTACCCCCAAAGCATTTCTTTTGCAAAAGATTAACTCCTTCTGATGCTAAAGCAATGCATTGATGAATACTCCACCCTGGAATAAACCCGAACTGATTAACTGAGACAATATTTCCAGCTATTCGAGCTAATCTATCAGCTAAAATCTTTGAGATAACCATGTATTGCTCAATCTGCACAGCGTCCTCCACCTTTGGAAACAGCGCCATCAGACTAGAATTTAAACTCGGACTAATCAGAGCCATAACCATGTTGAAACCATCTATGCCCACAATGTCCCAATATTTCTGAAAGAAATGTCCTGTGAAACCGTCCGGTCTTGACGTACTACTAGAGCTCATTCCCATAACCATATCTCTGACGTCCTGTGTTAATTATTTTAATGAGGAATAAGGTATAATGTCAATGTTGACTGTCATAAATGATACTCATAACGTCAGTAATAATACAATGTTACCCATAATATCATTAATGATATAATTATACCCCTAATATTAGGAAGTTTGACTATTTTTTCCTATAACATTTGAAACTTGGGTTAATTTTTATTAATTATTATGGGAGTATTTTATGCAACCATGAACCTCGTTATCTCCACTCTACTTGTGCATGATGTTATCATTCAAGCAATACTAGATCAAAGACAAGTGTACACACATGAAAAAACAATTATATCGTGTTTTGCACCAGATCTAAGACACATGTGCACAGTGATAACACGAGGAACAAGTAGAGTAGAGATAATTTTAATGACTTCATAGAATATAATTTTAGTTGGGGGGTAAAATAAGTCCAATCTGACAACATTATTGGAGTTATTTTTGCACTTTATCCCTTTTAATAATTAGAATGTGATATGATATCAAATCACTAGTCGGACACACAAATAATGACCATGTTTGGCAAATAGAGTTCAGGCTTTAGCAGTAAGCTTATCACTACAAGAAAAACGCAAATAAAAGACTAAATTTGGAGAACAGTTCTAAAGTGGACTATAATTTGCAACAAATTCAATCTTTACTCAAATTTCTTGGTTGCAAAATGAGTATTGGTTTGTTACCCATATTAGGGACTCAAAGTTGATACCAAAAGTTCATCTGGTTGCAAAGTTTGCAACTGCTGTTCTCTCAAGAAAATGTCCATGTTACAAATATTGGGCGACAAAATTGCTACCAAAATTATAGAATGTGCTTTGGTATCAAATATTTATTGATTGGTAAATTTGCTACCAATTTATTTTAGACCTACTCGTTAGCAAGGTAAAAAAAGTAAAAAGTAAAATGAAACTATCGCCCCTTCACACATTGTTTGATTTCATGAGATTCTAATTAAAATGCATCACTTAAGATTTCAACCATTCTCAATCTTTTCTTCCATATCTAGTATAGCCTATCTTTTCTTCCATAACAAGTATAACCTCTCATCTCTTTCACAACTACCCATTTTTCGTCCTTCTGAGAATCTAACTGAAACTCCTTCTTTTCCTTGTACAACACAGTTTCATCAGTTGACTTTGGTAGAGTTCACAATTAAAGGAAAGAAGAGAGGGGAAAATAAGATAAAAAGTGAGAAGGGTCAGGTAAAGTTCATGAGTAAAGGAAGAGATGTAGATTTAAATCCCTTAATTAGACTGAAAATCCATTGATCTAGAAAAAATAAATTCCTCTTTCCGCTAATTTATGTGTTTAATGTGGCTTTGATAAATTATGGATTTTATAAGCATTGAGTATTATTAATTGCCTTTAATTCGTGGACTGATCACATTAAGGATCAGATTATTTTCTGTAGATACATGTAACTGAAAACAACCAAGGAAGGAAAAACTTTAAAAAATGAAGGCTATAAATAACTAGTTGGGCAAAAATTATGGACCTAAATTATATCATGACTGCAATTCTAAAAGGTTATCCCTGGTGTCTTTATGGATTTTGTAATTTTGTATCAACAATAAGGTATATGTTGTTTTGTCTCTTCTACAAATTGTTCCTTACACTGTTAGAATAGTCAAGCCAAAATGCAAAGCCCATCCTTTCCGCCTATTAACATAATATTTTATGTTATCTTTTTTAGTATTTATAGACATATACTAGGGGAGGGGGGGTCAAAAATCACCAGATTTGCAGTCATTAGAATCAAATTGAGTATTTTCTTCCTTTGATTGTTCTTCATTCAATTTTGCATATTTCTTTTTGAAGATGAGTGAGTAGTTCACTCTACAAGCTGAAGCTAGCCTTGAGCTGGCGGCTATAAGTTATTTTCTTCCTTTTCACGAATGAAAACATATTTGATGGTTGCTTAATGGATTATTAATGCATTATAGGAATAGCTAGCCTATATTTTGGTTGAATAAGCTCTATTTAGGAGATGGAGACACTATTAGCAACTTGTGATTATGACTAGTGACATGAATAATTGCATGATACGTGTTTTTAACAACTACAAATCTTAATGCTTGAAAATTGGTAGACATAAGGAGACTTACTTATTTGTTTCTAAAGAATGTTGGGAATAAGAGACGCCTCACTCAATTCAATCCATTAGAAGAGACCCTAGACTTACGACCTCAATTTCATTCATCGGGAGATATATGCATGTTCAGCGTCTATTCTCGTTGTGATTTATGCATGTTATTTGTTATTTATAAGTAAATCTATCAACTTGTCTACCGTTTGTTACTATAATCTCACATTCATCTATTTTAATTTAATTTACTTTTATACACAAATAGATCTCACATTTCAATTATAAAGGAAGTTACTTTCTAAGGAATTTGACTATTTTGGGCCAATTAGTGTCTATAGTAGACCGTTCTATCATTGTGAAGATGATAATATACTTATTATTTTATTATTTTTACCTAGTGTACTTGCTAGAGTCATCACAATTTAGGACAACAAGCTTTTAAGGCTATATTCGTATATTTATAATTAGGGCTATTTTCATATATTTATAAATTCCATTTGAATAATAATAAAATATTTTATTTTAAGAAATTGTAGACACATGTGTAAGTTTTTTCTTCAAAAAATAGATATTCTCATTAAAATTGTCTAAATTTATCTATGTGCCAAAATAAAAAGAAAAGAGCATCTGTTTTTTTATCCGTTGTACTTCTTTTAATATGTAAAAATGTTTTAAAATATAAAAGTTTAACTAAATTTATAAACTTTTAAAATATCAAAACATTTTTATAAACTTTAAAACTATTTTGATACTTTATCGCTATATAAAGAAACTACAATATTTATTTCTGCAGTTCTCTCAAAACTAATTATGTAACTTCCCTAAATTATTTGTTAATGAGGCCTAATATCTATTCCTTCAATAATAAGCCCACCTTAAAGTTTATGGACTAATCTTAAAAAATAAATGATAACTTAAAACCATAAAAGTTCAAGGGTTTAATTATGAGTTTAGCCAAAAAAAATTATTACGATTTTTTTTTTTTTTTTGACAATAAGCTTACATTGATAGTTTTTTTTTTTTTGAAAAAGCTTAAATTGATAATTAAATCTTCATAATACCTTTTATTATATTAGTAATTATTTTTTTATATAAAATGATATTCTAATAATTTCCTCTTAAATAAAAACATTGAACTTTAATTGTGTGATAGCTAGTTTTAATTATATTTATATTCGTAGTAATGTTCATGAATGGTTACTAAGAAGTTTTTTTTTTTTTTTATGAATGAATAATCTTGTATTAAAACTTAGCAACAATGCAAGATGAAATAAAATTAGGAAAGTCATCGAAATAGGCTTGAGATTGGGTAAATCATCCACATTATTACTCAGTAGGATCTGAAGTCTCCATCAATGAGGACCCATCGAACCATTATTCACCATTCAAGACAGTTAGCTGTCGAGATTTTATACACCTTCAAAGGTAAACCCGAATACTTCCATATCTCGAGAATCAGTCCTCGACCCGACCTCAGATTAGGAGGAGAAATCATAATCCTCAAATCGGTAATTGCATTTCTCTAGTAAGTGGTTTATCGCTATTCTTCATACATATCTCAGTTAAGTGTTTAAGCTTTAGTTGGTGAGGATTTGGAGAAGTAGAGGAAATATTATTAAGTTTGAAGGCTTACACAAGGGTAATAGCGTCGTCTCACACCACCAGCGCGCTAGGAGGGAGGTGAAGCAAACAACCACTAAGGCATGTGTTACTAAAAAGATTTTAATCTTTGGACATTAAAAACATAGAAACAATTGGAATTTTTTTTTAAAGATTGGAAGGAAAACAGATTTTTGCACATCCATATCTCATAAAGGTACTGCATATTAGACTAGGTTGCACAAAAATTATTTTTGCATTAATTCAAAACCCATGCCATAAATAAAGGCCTATCGAGCGTCTTACAAAGTTCCACAGCCTTTAATGACCAAATTAGTAAGTTGTGAATTTTTTTTTTTTGAATACGTTATTAACTTCATCTGTATTTGAAATTATTAAAAAAAATATTTTTTACAGTTTGAATTAAGGTTTTTACAATTTTCTACAATCATATTACATATCTCAAACTGCTTTGAAATAGTAAAAAAATACAAATTTCGAATGCACGAGAAATAAATAATAGTCTGTTAACCGAATTTTATGTTCAAAATTACTTTTTTTGGTCATCAAGAGCTTAATAAGACAAAAAATAAATGATCAAGCACTTAATGTATCTAAATAAAAGATCAAAGGCTTAATGAACCAAAAAATGAAAGCTCAGGGGACCTGATGAAATGCTTTTTACCTTACTTAAACTTAAAATATTATGAAAATTTCCCATGGGTTAAGCACAAAATATTTAGAAGATGAGACATTTTTTTAGCACCTCAAGCAACTGAAGATCAATCCTATGCGGCAAAATAAAATATAAAATAAAGGTTATTATAAAATTCTCCATTCTCCATTATATTAATGTGATCTATCTATATACTTAAAGCAGCTTACATTCAAGCTGATGTGTTATTTCTATAGAATTTTAGATTATCTTTTTATATATTTATTTCTCTGGTTTAAATGGAATTTACCTTGTATACCCAACTGCTTCTCTCCACTCTCTCAATCTTCGCCCACGTCTAATCTTCCTCAACTATAACTAGGTTTGTTTTCATCTTAACTCTGATTTTCTTAATTTTCTGTAAGTGTTTTCTTGATTGGATTTGTTTATCTCAGAAGACCATTCAAGTTGTTTGTTTATAGTCCGTCAAGATTTTAATTCACTTCCCATATGTTCCATTTAATTACTGTCAAGTGCTCCTTATTTTTCTGGGTTCAGTCTATTGCACTTTTGGTCAATATTCACTGAAATTTCTCTTAGTGATATGCAGTTTCGTAACTCAGATTTTCTAAAAAAACAAGTTCTCTAATTCAGATTATGCAGGTTGTGATACAGAAAATATTAGAAAGATTCAAATGGTTTTCCCTCTCCCTCAGCATTTGCAAAATTACAATTGCAAAATAACAATTGAACTCTATTATGACTCACATTTTCTTTCGTGGTCTAACTTTCTCCTCTCTTTGTATTCTCTATGTGTGCAGGTGATATTAAAGAGATGTGGTGATTCTCCCAATTGGTAAGCCATTATAATATGTGATACCTCATTTGCTATTTTAGGTTTCATAATGGATTCTTTGTTGTTGCATCATTTTTCAGAGGTGATTTCTAATTCATCACGGAAGGACTAAACAGAATTGATGAATCTAATGTTGAAATATTGTAACAAGTTAACAGATCTACTGCTTAATTTATAGCGATATCTAATTTCGTTGGGTTGAATTGATTTCGGCAAACATGATATAATTACATGGATTAAGCGATAGTTTTACATCAGCCGAAGAATTCCTCTTATTCAAACTTCCTAAATTGTTCCCTAATTCAGGCTATTGTATGTTTTAGAATGTTCTGATTATTTAATTTAACACCAGTTAGTATATTACTTAACTTTCTTTGGTTTTGTACAATTGGTTGAGTGTTTTCTGATTGCAGTTTACTTTTGATAATGGAGCGTAATCATGTTATATGATGTTATTGTAATGTCAAGAGTCTACTTTTAGATTTCTTATAAACCTTGATATTTGATATGTGGTGAAGTCTATTGCATTTTATAAGCTTACGAAGAGAACTTTTCTTACTTAAATTAGTGCCTTTTATTGGTAAAATACAATGTACCTATATAATACCTTCTTAACATTATTAACATATTTATATTTTGTTATTTTTATGTCCTTTTTCATATGTTTCTTCACAACCCAATCAAGCTTCAAATATAGAAGAATTGAATTTTAGCTCTTAAGATGATGATTCTGATTCTTGACTATAAGGAGTATGCAAAAGAAGTCAAGTACTGGAATTTCTTCCTATGTCTTATGAGATTGTTATCAAAGAGGCAAAGTTAGAGGTTTTGGGAAGTGGTTGAGACTCCATGCGGTTCTTTCTACCTTGACTACTCGATTTTTCATTCCCAGTGAATTTGAATTATAACCACCAATTGAAGCATTTGCATGATCGACTTACTACCGGGCATTGCTCCTAAGATTTCGTCAAGGTTAGTTTTTTGTTTTGATTATTATTTTCATTTCTCCATTTGATGGTGTAGTTCTCATCATTTCTCAAGTTGCTTTTCTTTTCAAGGTCTTGAGATTTTACTCATTTATTTTGTTTAACATTTATTGATGTCGTCATTAGTCTCACTTATGAACAATGGATGACAATTTAAATAATTAGATTATTTTTTTTTATTAAAGGTTGGTTAATGAGAAAGCAATTAAATTTATGTATATGAATTAGTTTAAGAATTTTGTTACAAGTGTTTTTATTCTATCGGTTATTAGATTGTTTAATCGTATGATTTTGTATTTTGTCACTCATAAACTCAACTTGGATATCAAATACGACCTTTCTAAATTAATTCTCTCTATCTATGTATATTTATAGATATAGATGTATTATGTATTTCATGGCAAACCAAATTTAATTTAAATCATTATAGCATAATGATATTTTTCACAACATAGCATTATAGCCTTATATCATATCCACATCATCTGCAAGCATGATGTACATTATACATCTACTATATCTATAAAGTTTTAATAGATATGATGCCAATTACAAAAGTTCAAACAGATATCAAGTTATAAATTGATTTTTATAAATTTAAATCTCTCATCTTATAAAATTTGGAAAATTGGCACAAAAATAATGGGCTTCGTATCTTTTTAGATTTTTTTCCACCTAAAGGTGTGAAATGGACCTACACAGTCCGATTTTTTTTAATTGTTAAGTTTTGTTCATAAATTGGAATTTTTCCTTTACTTAAAATTGTCTATTGTTTTATTTCAATATAAATTATAATCCATTACAAAGTCCGTGCAGGTGTTCACACTAGTTTTAAATAAAAAATAAAAAATAATATTACCCTTAAATTATCCAAATTAATTCAACTATTAAATAAGGACTTGATTTTTTAAAAGGAAAAAAATTGTGGATTAGGATGGAGATTTTATTGGGAGGAATATGTCCTTTTAATACCTATTAAAACATTGACACATATTCCTCACAGTAGTATTTAGAATAGACAAAAAAGCATCATCGTTCCTTATCTTTTATTTTTTTTAAGTTCATTAAGCCATTAATTTTTTATTTAGATACATTAAATCTCTGGGTTTTTTTTATCACATTATGCCCATAGTAACAAAAAAAAAATCAGTCATAAAATTAGATTAACTGAGTATTATTTATTTTACATGTCTTCAAATTTTGTATTTTTCAGAATTTGAAAATAATTTTTGATATTTGTAATATATCTATAGAAAAATTATAAAATTCTTAATTCGAACGGTAAAAAACATAACTAATGAAATGAATAATAACGTTTTAACTGAATTAGATGTTCACAACTAATTAATTTCATAAATAGAGACTTAATGAGGCAAAAAATAAATAATTATAAATTTAATGTGTCCAAATAAAAAATTAAAGGATTAATGAACCAAAACATAAAAGATCAAAGGTCTAAAGATGCTCTTTATCTTTATATTCCAATGAGTCCTTTATTCCTAATAAAATCCCATTAGAATATGCTATATAGAACACAAGTGATTGGCTCATTTTTTCAATAAAAGTCATATATGTCTAAAATAGTACTTAGGGGCTCGTTAGGCATTGCTGAGTGAAAAGTGTTATTGGGAAAACGATACTAAAAAAAAGTAGATATAATACACAATACAACTTCTAAAAGTCAAAAAATAAAAAATATACATATTAGGTTATATTGAAAGTAAGGGTTATTTTTGTCCAAAAAAATTTAATATACTTTCTCCAAAAGCTAGAAATTATTGTTTTTCGTGAAAGCAACTTTCCCAACTTTTAAGGAAAGAAATTATGTATTTACCAAACGCTACTTTTAAGTTGCAATTGTAAAGCTGAGAAAACAATTTTAGATTCTAGAAAAACAGTGCCAAATATGTCTTTAGTTGTTAGTTTTATATGTCACGTCGATATTCAATTGAATTTATAAGTATATAAATTAACCAAAAAATTATTGAAATCAAATATAAAATTTACTAATTTTATTTAAAAAATGATTTTTAATAACTTTGTATTTGTTAACATAATCGCCAAAATTAAAGATCACTAGAATGATAAATTAGAAATCTTTGATTTCAATTTATAGTAACAAGGGATTAAATGTTAAAATTGGAAATCATTCTTCTTTTCTATCTTGAAATGAATAATAAATGAATAGAACCCAATAAAATCTAATATACGATTGCTCCATTAAGTTTTCATGAAGCTAAATATGTTTGTACTTAATACCTTAATTTTTTCTACTTTTCTTCGATTTCCACTCCTCGAGCAAACATGCTACTCCCTCCTTTAGCGTTGCCTTTTTGTTCTCTTTTGAATTCCAAATTTCTTTTATGATATATCTTCCACTAGGGTTGTACTCATTAATTTCTTTCAAAGTTTTCAGCACGGCATCATACACTTCATCGCCAAATTCATTCTTCAGTTCTTTTAATTTTTCATCATCATCATCAAGTATCTCCTGCATAGATAAAATTAATTCCATAGATAAAATTAATTCCAAAAGTTTGAAGAGAATCAGTATTAATCAAAAGAGAATAAGTGCAAGTCATGAGGAAGAAGAATACAAGACATTCTTCAAGTGAAGGTCACAAACATCAAGGAGAATTAGAAGTAAGTGTGTGGTACCTGATCAATTTGGTGTTTGAAGTTGACTAGTAGATAGAGGTGTTCAATAGTCGGTTCGGTTTAAAAATCGAACCGAACCAAAATAACCGAAAACTGAATAATCAATAAAATAGAAGCCAAACCTAACTGAATAAAAATAACAAAATGATTGAATAATTTGGTTCGGTTCAGTTCATCGGTTTCACCATATTCTTTTACTAAACTAAAATAAATTATAGATAAAAAAATTAATTAATTTAATTTCAATAAGAAGCCTAAAATAATTATATAAATCATGTTATTTTGATTTCAAAATTCATAGTGACTAGAATACGTTAGATTTGAATAGAACATTGAAAACATAATTATAAAAATATAGGTAGAGGGTATTGTTACTTTTTTTGACAAAATAAGTATTTTTTTTAGAATTACTATTTAGAAATTAATATTACACTTGCAGAGAATATTAGAATAATATGTTATAAATCATGTTACTTATATTTATGTGAAAACTTAAAAATTGAAAAGTTTTTTTACACAATAAAATTGGCTAATTGAAAAATTAAAAACTTAGAAAACTATTAGTCATCATGTTATAATTGTAAATCTATTTAGAGTTTATTTTGATTAGTTTGGTTAATTCGATAATTTTGTTATAAAAACCGAACCGGTCGAAATTAACGAAATATTATATATATTATAACCGAAACCAAATTAAATATACTGAATAACCGAACCGAAAAACCAAATTTCATCGGTTTGATCGGTTATTTCGGTCCAATTTGGTTTTTGAACACCACCTACTAGTAGAATCAATTTAATCTAAAATTTTAAGTATCAATGTGATCTTTTAACTTAACATTAGAGTTACAGTCAAAAGTAACACATGCTAATATATTAATATATGTCACTTACTCATGTTGACACTGACACGTGTTACTTTTAGATTAATTTAATTTCAAATGTCAAGTTAAAGGACTAAATTGATGTTCGAATTTGATTTTAGACTAATTTAATTTCAAATATCAAATTAAAAGACTAAATTGATGTCCGAATTTGATTTTAGACTAATTTAATTTCAAATGAAAAATAAAAGACTAAATTGATGTTCGAGTTTGATTTTAGATTAAATTAATCTTAATAGCCAACTTAAAAACCAAATTGATCTTTATATTGCTTAAATAAAATTAAAATAGAGACTATGTTTACTTTGTTTTTAATAAAGTAAATATTACTTTGTTTGTTTTCACCATTAGATGATGGAGTGTAAAATTAGTCCAATGATAAAAACAAACAAAAATAATACGAGAGAGAAACCGACAATAAAAGTATTATTTCATTCAAATACAAATGGAACATAATAGAATAATATCAATAAAACAATAAATTTAGTGCATCAAAATTCAAAATATGGAATAATTAAGTGGGATGAGGTCAAAATCTTTAGTCAAGTAGGGTGATATTTTTAATTTCAGTATAATTTTTAAGATTTAATTATTATATATATATATATATATATATATATATATATGTAATTTGTGTAATAGAACTGCTGCATCTCTCATTTATATCACATTATCCAATCATTATATATATAAATGCAAAAAAAAAACATAATGATTGTTTTGTTTGAATTTTTTTTAAATAATGTCAGGTTTTATTAACTTAAATCAAATGAATATTGTTAAAAAATTATGGTAGACATGCCCACTCATTCCGAACAGATACAAATAATTGACTGCTTTTGTTAGAGTATAAGTAGCCGAATTCGCTAAACGCTTAATAAAGGAGATAGAGCACAACTTTATATCTCGTAACAAATAAATATAATAAAAAATAATGTTAACTAAATACGAATGATCTTTTAAACCTATTTGAACTTGTGGACCTTAGTTACAAACTTTAGCTACGGTAGCAACAAAATCATCTAAAGTATAAGTATAACCTTCCTTTAAGTTCAAAAACCTTATGAATGTGAAATTCTACAAAGTCAACCAAGATAATAATAAGTCTACATGTAAAGAATATGAGAATTTAATTACCTCAGAGCGTCCATCCTTTTCAATGATCTTAAATGGGTACCAGTTAGGGTCTCGCAGATACTCATCCCACAATGAACACAACTCTGCTGCTTTTATTTCAGCATGTTCAGGAGAAAATTTTCTCTTTGCTGCAGCAAGGAATGGTCTATTATCAAGCTCGCCCATTTTCTTCACAACAATAGCATCACGAGTATTTCCACAGCTATTTTCACTCAAATACTATGGAGGAAAAAAATTATACTTAGCAAAATAGCAGAGAGAGTACATATAATAGAAGATGGTATCCACTTTTAGTTCATTTTTAAACATAAGCGTGATTCATTTACTCTTTAAATTTAACATGTGATTTAATTTATACAAATCGAATAAGCAAGGTTGTAAAAAACGTTAGAGACTAGTCGGGCGGACAAGACCCTCGAAGATTAATCGGAGATTAATCAAATTTGTATTTTTGTATTGTTTATTTGTTAATCAACAAATTGTTATATAAATTTAATTAAAATATATATTATACTATTTAAAAATAATAATATAAAATTATTTAATATAGAAATATATATATATATATATATATCTTTTAAAATTAGAAAACATTAACATTTCAATAATAATAAGAATTATAATAAAAAAAATTCATAATAAAAGATTTTTTTTGTTTATGGTTGCCTAGGCAGCGTTAAGTCGGCCTAGGCAGAGTCAAGCGGCTAAAAATCGTTTAGGGACCATATAAACGTCTAAAATAACTAATTGAAGAAAGTCGAAACCGAAATTGTTGACTTTAAGTGTCTAGGTGGTCTAGACGGTCTTGGTTTTGAAGACCGCGCATAAGTAAATGTTAATAAAACATCCTTAGACATATGATAAAAGATAGTTCTAGCACTTACACTTATTAATTCTTTATGCGCATCTTGCAACTGGTCATTATCCATCCGGTGCTTCACCATAAGAGTTTGATTAAGAGAGACTAGCTCATCCAATTGTTCTTCTTTTTCCTTCAAAACATTCTCTATTTGATCCATCCTTTTCTTCATCTCTTCTTCTTGTTCTTGCATGTGCTTCGTTACTTCTAATTCCCCTTTCAGTCCTTCAATCTCCAGCTCCAATTTTTGTCTAGCATCAAGATTCTTCTGCAGTTCAAGAATTTTCTGGCGGAGTTGCTCTTTTTCTCTCTACCAATATCAGTTGGATAGGAAAAGAATTAGAAACGTTGTTTTAACCGTGAATATTTTGCATTTCTTTTCATCCTCTTGTTCAAAGAAATGAATGAAAAAAAAATCACCTCTTGTCGTTCTGCCAACATCCACAGTTCCTCACTTGCCTCTTTCTGCGCCGCAATTGCCTTCTTATTCTAAAAGAATGAAGAGGTGATCTTAGCACATTTTACTATTGAAATTAGAACAGATTATTTCCATTACAACAACCACTGCAAAACCCTATTCTTGTGTTACAGCCCACAAACTATATATTTTAGCAAACTCCAATGATAAAACTGAAATTAACTTATTTTAGCAAACTATATATTCAAGATATTAAAAAAATTAACTTATTTAACACATTTGACTATTTGTCAAATATTCGACGAGAATCAACAGTTCGCAAAACATATGAAGGAACCAAAACAGATGCATCATACGAAAAAAGTCATGTCAAAGAATATTTTACCTCTTCCTTTTGATAATGAAGATTTCTCATCACATTGTTGTTTTGAATTTCTTTATCTTCCACTTGTCTTTCACGCCTCTCCAAATCTTTTCTTTCAGCTTCCAGTTTTTGTATTCTCTCCTCGTGGTTTAAATAAATCGTTGCACGCTGAAAATGTGCATCCAGTTGCATCCGTCCAATTTCTACATTCAACATAAGCAAATAACAATCATAATTAGCTGCAGTTTGTATTACTTAAATCATGTATGATTCAAATTAATTCCATTTAAATATAACACTTGTCCCTTACAAGATTTGGGGAGAAAAGAACAAGAAGAAATTGAGAGGGAAAGACAGGAACTTTTATAGCCTATTAAATTTAAAAAAAAAAAAAAGGATCTTGCCTTCATCATGCTTTCTGAACATTGAATCAATTTCTTCTATTAGATTGTTCAAAGATGCATCGGCTTCCTCATCTTTTACTTTCATTTTTGCAAGACTCTCAGTCTTCATTTGCAAGCTATTGCTTAAATTGATCATAAGATTTGAATCCTTTTGTCTGTCCTCAGCTTCTTTACCATCGGCAGTTTTTAAATTACCATTTTTTCTCTGATAACCACCAAGAATAGTTTGTGAATTGTAGTCATCATCACTTGCAACCCATCCATATAATCTCTCCCCTCGATTGTTTGATAGGGGGTTAAAGTAGTCCTCCTTTCCACAATGATTGACTTTAAATTCCTTATCAAACATTATTGCACTGCTGAAGCCATCCCATTCTGTCTTAAACTCAACTATAGCGAATCCTGAATGACCTGCGTGGCTCCACAAGGGATGAACCTTAACTGGATCAAATCCCTTTGCTGTCAATTCATTCTTAAGCTTTGAACCACTCTCCCCAACCCAACGTCCACCTTGAAATTGTCTTTGAACATTGGCAACTATTCCCATCCAAGGCCAAACAAACGATCTTTTTGATTCACTCCCAGTTGAAGAATTCGGAATGTCGGGATGCAAGGGCTGGCTTTGACTATTATCATCACTCTGCTTTTCCTTTCCTTTTCCTGAAGAACGAGACATTTTTTTACCTGAAATACAAACATCAAAATCGAAAGACAACGTTAAGGTGCTTGGAAGGAGAAAGGAAAGGGACGGGACAATGAGCACAAACATGAAGCTTCATCTGCATCTGAACATATAAGTAATTTTGATAATCAATTGAGAATAGTTCATAAAAAAGAAGCATAAAGAAGAATCAGTGCAAGGTAGGTCCTTGATAAGAAAACCATAGATCACATCAATGACGAGAAACTAAACCATAAATTAAGTGTCATAAGCTGTTATATGCAGAGTTTTATTTTCAAGGCATTTTCTATGAGTTGAAACATTAAAAACAATTTGTTATGTAAGTGGAAAACAGCTATGTATAATATTATTTATTAATTTTATGATTGGTAATTTGAAATATTATATTATTTTTATATATTGACTCAAATATAAAATGTAATATTATGTATTTTCAACTAAAATTATATAATTAAATATATAACAATATAATATTTTAATTTGAAAAATAATAAATTTATTATTTTTTATATAATATTTTATTTTATACGATATTCGTAATTTATATACCATTAAAATAAACAAATATATATATATATAGGGGAGGGATCAAGTGAGAACCCTTCCCTAGGTGAGAACCACCCAAAACTACGTAGTTTTGAGTAGAAAAATAAAATAAAAAACACTGCTACCTAGGGGATTCTCGAACCTGAGTCTCGACATCCACACTCCATATAAGAAAATATATTTAATTCCTTTAATAGAAAAAAAATCCAAGAATATGCTCTAATTTCTTATTTATTTAATTCCTTTATATTTTTGTAATTTATGTTATATAAGAAAATATATTTTTTAAAACATACGTTATAACATATATTTTAACTTTTAAAACACGAACTATGAAGTTTAGAACGTACGACATATTTTTTAGAACATACGTTATGTTTTTTAGAACACGTGTTATGTTTTTTCGAACATGAATTATAAATTATATTATAGAACAAATGAAAAAACGATCCAGATATCTACTGATTTTTTTAGAACATTATAAAAAAAAGAAATGTGCATAATAATGAATTATTAATAGAAAAAAATTCAAGAACATGCTCCAATTTCTTATTTATTTAATTCCTTTATATTTTGTAATTTATGTTATATAAGAAAATATATTTTTTTAAACATACGTTATAATATATAATTTAACTTTTTTTTTTGAAACAACATATATTTTAACTTTTAAATCACGAACTATGAAGTTTAGAACATACGACATATTTTTTAGAACATACGTTATGTTTTTAGAACATGTGTTATGTTTTTTCGAACATGAGTTATAAATTATATTTTTGGAACAAATGAAAAAACGATCCAAATATCTACTGATTTTTTTAGAACATTATACTTAATTTTTGGAACACAAACTACAAACTTTAGAACATGCGTTATGTTTTTTAGAACATACATTATGTATTTTAGAACATGTGTTATGTTTTTTCGAACATGAGTTATAAATTATATTTTTGGAACAAATGAAAAAACAATCCAGATATCTACTGATTTTTTTAGAACATTATACTTAATTTTTGGAGCACAAACTATAAACTTTAGAACATACGTTATGTTTTTTAGAACATACGTTATGTTATTTAGAATATGAGTTATAAATTATATTATAGAACAAATGCAAAAATGGTCCATATATTTACTGTTTTTTAAAACATTATACTTAATTTTTAGAACACAAATTATAAAGTTAAAAACACATGTAACAATATTTAGAACATCGTCCTTAACATTTTAAAACATAAATTACAAAAAATATGGAGCTTGGATTTTTTTCTATTAATAATTCATTATTATGCACGTTTCTTTTTTTTCTATTAATAATTCATTATAATGCACATTTAATCGATATTAATAAGTGCATGCGTTAAATATTAAACAATAGAAGCTAGATAAATTAAATAAATAAGAAATTAGAGCATGTTCTTAGATTTTTTTTCTATTAATAATTCATTATTATGCACATTTCTTTTTTATTAATAATTTATTATTATGCATATTTAATCGATATTAATAAGTGCATGCATCAAAATTAAACAATAGAAGCTAAAAGGGCAATGTTATATTAATCAATGCGCGACATAAATTACAAGAAAAGCAATTGGCTTATTGGTAACTTGTGTGGAGTGTAAACATAGAATCTCAGGTTTGACTCCCCCAAGCAGCAGCATTTTTTATTTTATTTTTCTACCCAAAACTACGTAGTTTTTGGTGGTTCTCACCTAGGAAAGAGTTCTCACAAGAGCCCTCTCCTATATATATATATATATATATATATATATATATATTATCTATAATATATTAAAAAATGTTTTAGAAAAAGTATAAACACAATGAAAATTTTACCTATCTACCATAAATTAGTTAGTGTTTTATGATGTTCGACAAATCAATATATTAAAAAAAACCCAATACTTTAGTTACTATTTTTTACTAAACCAATTAATGTTGAATTGAGTGGTAAAAGAACTGAAATCACTTAAACTAGAGATTTCGAGTTCAAGTCCTAATATACGTAAAAAAATTAATTGGAAGAAGATCCATCTAAAGGTGTATGATAAATCTTAAATCAAGCAATCATATAAATTATAAAAAATATTTTTTACTAAAATAGAATGTACTAAATTTATTTAGTAATTATTTCATAAATTTTAATTTTACTGATTAGGTTACAAAAAAAAAAATATTATTAATAATAATTTAACTGGTCTTAGCACTTTTTTTTTTTTGCTGTGATGTCATATTAAGAAAAAATGAATTATATAAAAAATAACTATATTTTCCTAAAGACCATAAACCTATTTTAGTATTTTATCCATTATATTTAGAATAAAAGATTTGCATTTCAAGATTCACTCATCTTAGAGACTTTTTACTGAGATATTGTATTAAGAAAAAATTAATTATATAAAAATAATAATATTTTCCTAAAAATCATAGGCGTATTTTAGTATTTTATCCATTATATTTAGAATACAATATTTGTATTTCAAGATTCACATGACTTTTTGTTGAGATGTCATATTAAGAAAAAATCAATTATATAAAAAATAAGTAATTATTTTTACTCTTTAGTTTTAATTAATTTTCATTATTTCTACATTTATATGGTAATTATAAATTTACCATTTAAACTGAAACGGTTTTATGAGAAAATCAAAAACTATGATCTCTGTATTGATTCTCTCTATCCCTTCACTTTCTTTATGGCTTTGATTATCTCCAACAAATCTAAAGATTAGAGTTCTATATATTTTCCACATTTTAAATTCTTTCTCTTCTTGGCTTACAGTTCCTGTTTGGCAAATAGCTGTTAGTTAATTATCTTTTTAGTTAGTTGATTTGACTAGCTGATTGTATAACTTGTTTGGTAAAACTCAGCTAGCTGATTGATAATAGTTATTTGTATAAAATGACAAATAAAGACATGATAAAACCTTATAATTTGTTCTTACTTGATTAAGAGATTCAGATCTATTTAGAAGCGGTTTTCATTGATAAACTACTTAATAGAATTTTGTTCAAAAATTTAGAGAATTCAAACTTTGATATCTTCAACTGAAGAAATCTGATAAAAATAGAAAAACTAAAATGTGTCAAAAATTATAAGAAATCCTTATGTTTCTGAAAGTAATTATTCGATTTTTTTTCTTATATAGTAGTTATTTTGTACTCAATTGTGATGTTGCTTTGTTTTTGTAAAACAATAGTTGTTATAGTTCTATTTTTAGAGATAAAAATTTCATTTCTACCGTTACTCAGGTTCCACATCTCTCGCTACCCTATCGATGTCTTCTTTTTTATTTTATTTTGTTTGTCAAAATGATTTTGTCATTTGGAAGTATAATTTGTTTTATCTAATTTATATATTTCCCTTTACCAAGATCCATTAATCGTTATTTCATATAAAATGGATTGAACGCGTGTACCTTTCTTTGAAGAACAATCTACGGTTGCAAACGAAATATCCACGTAGAAATCAACCGTTTTATCACGAGCACAACTAAACAAAAGAAATGGTTAGTAGTCAACCAATGTAACAATCAAGTGTAGATTGTCTCTAACGGTATCCACACAATCTAAAAAGAGAATGAACTAGAGAGGTAATTGTTCGAGTGAGACTGAAGGAGAATTTCTAGCCCTTCAGAATATTGGTTTACAAAAACATGTAGTATAAGGTGTATTTATATTCCTTTTTGCAAGTTGTTAACTCCTTACAATTAATATAGTTTAATTATCATCAATACTCCATTAATTTTTCATTTAACTCTGCATCAATCCTGCATTTAATTTGTCATCAACTCTTCTCTTAGAAAGAATAGCGTTTATCAAAATTTCTATTAATTTTCATTATTCCTCTTTAATTAAACGTTTTTTTGGTACTAAGTGTGGTTATAATTAACTAAAATTAATTTATGAACTTAATACTTCATTAAGAAAAATAAAATTTTTAACTAATGGGAAAAAACATTTTCACTCCCTTCTTTATAAGCCCAGTGGCGAATCCAGGATTTGAGGAGGGGGGGCAAAACTCTATGTAAATTTTTTTTTGATAAAATAGCATTAATTGAAAAAAATATACTTTATTACATAATTTCTATTCGATACAAAATTTCTTAAAATAAAAAAAAAACTTCTAATGCTAAGTAGATCGACAATTACGAGGTGGCGATTGACATCTACGATCTGTCATAGCTTGAAAACAATATGCTGCCTCTACCTATACTGCTTCTTTTTAGGGTTAATGTGCAAAAATACCCCTAACATCTAAAATGGTGCAATTTTACCCCTAATGTTTGTAGCCAAGAGCAATTTTACCCCTAACGTTGATAAATTGGATCAATTTCAGACACTATTATAAAATACAGTCATTTTTTCCTTATTTTGCACCAATTGCATATCAATTTGTTCTAAAAAAAAGGATATAATGTTTTTTATAATTTAATAATAAAATTGGAGATTAATATTTATAAATTCGGTGAATTTTTTTAATTTTTTTTGTCTAATTCGTACAAAAGACAGTATATTTTCAATATTTTTTTCACATCCCAACATATGTTTGTGAATTGTTACTGATAAAATAACGCATGTGTGAAGTGTAGATGACAAGACTCATGACCGAGAGGACAGTTTGATGAATTATTTCTCAAATTGACCCAATTTATCAACGTTAGGGGTAAAATTGATGTTGGCTTCCAACATTGGGGATAAAATTGCACCATTTTAGACGTGGATTAAACTTTTATTTGGGGTAATTTTTTTAAAAAATTACCCCATTGGACCTGGTTAGAAATTTTTTTTCTAGAAGAGGCTGTTTTCCAACCCGGGTTACTTTTTTTTATATCTTTTTGAATTTTTTTACCTATTACGGCGCCATTGGCACCGTAATAGGCTAGTGGACAGGAAAATGGTTTCCTGTCCACAAGTGAACAAATATTAAAAAAAAATTATTATTATTTATAAAAATAAAAATAAAATTTTTAAAACAATTATAAAAGAAAGAAATTAATTTATCATTTTCTAAAAATAAAATTATATATTATAATTATATTATTGAATTTTTATTTTATAAAATTTTTATTTTATAAAATTTTGATTAAATTTAAATTTAATTTGAAAACGTTAAGATGAAATTTGTACAATTTCATACGTTAGGACTACACTTGAAACGTTACGGTTAAATATTTAGTGCATTACTAACAAAAAAAAATATTTAGTATATTAATAACAGAGTAAAATATTTTAGATATTTTCAAAGCAATTGTGATTAATTTATATGTAACAAGCTTAGTTTTTTTGAAACTGTCTACAATATAGTTTTTTGAAACTGTCTAAAATATAGTTACGAAAAAAATGTATGAAACTGATTCAAATTTTCGACAAACTGTTTTAGAATGTCTGACGTGGCTAAATAACAGTCAAACAAATTTTTTCCAAATTTTCGGTAGCATATGATTAAAATTGATCTTCCTTGGAAGCGGTAATGTAAAATTTACACAATTTCATACGTTATGATTAAATTTGTACCTCACTTGAAACGTATACGTAAAATATTTATCACATTACTAACAAAAAAAACATTTAGCGCATTAATAACACAATAAAATATCTAGTACATTAATAACACTATTATAATATTTATTTTATTTTTATAAAAAGATAAATTAATTTCTTTTTTTATAATTAATTTATAAATTTTATTTTTATTTTTATAAAATAATAATAATTTTTTTTTAATATTTGTTGGGGCAGTGGCGTGAAGCCACTGCCCCACTTGTGGACATGAATCCATTTTCCTGTCCACTAGCCCATTACATCGCCATTGGCACCATAATGGGTAAAAAAAATTCAAAAAATATAAAAAAGGTATGCCTGGTTGGGAAACAGCCCCTTCTAGGGAAAAATTTCCCAACCAGGTCCAATGGGGTAATTTTTTATAAAAATTACCCCAAATAAGAGTTTAATCCTTTAGACGTTAGGGGGTAAAATTTCTCATGACCCAAGACGTTAGGGATATTTTTGCACCTTAACCCTTCTTTTTATATCAAAAACTCACACGGCAAGACGGCATCGTTTTGTGAGGAACCAAAGTTTTGGACTAATTTTTATTATTATTATTGGGGGAGGGGGGGTGCCAAATGCCCCCTTTGACCTCCTATATCCGCCTCTGTATATGCCTATATCTTGACTTCCATCATAATCTCTGATTTATAATCAACCTCAAAAACAGTTAATTATATCTCCACATTTTCTCTTGCTTAATCACATATCTATTAGCTTCAAAATTCATCATTTTATCGTTTCCTCAATTTCTTATACTCCTAAGAATACAAACTCATCAGACCATTTTAAAGTCTAATATCCTTATTTCATATATAATAAAGTCTCAAATATCAATTTCCATTCATACTTAATGTCATGAATTTAACCTATAATACAAATTATCAAATACTTCCTTCATTTATAGACACCTAAGTATACTATTTGATACTAAGTATACTACAAGCCATCAAATGTAATAATATTAGAGTGTAATAACTAAATTAAGGACACGGACGTGACAATATCTTATTTTATACTGTGTCATTAAAATATATATATATATATATATATATAGAGAGAGAGATGAGAGATCAGGTGTGACACATCTCTTATGGTGTGACAAGCCTTATTGTGTAACAATGACCAATTTTGTAATTAACTAAAAGGAGGTGGCAAATTTGTAAATAAAAGGAAAGAGAAAATTGTTTTATATTTTTTTTAAATGCATTTTCCCGACTTTTCCAACCTCGTTTTTCAAAAAAATTTATACCGTTGGACTCGTCTTAATTAAATGGTCATTTTAAGATCCATGAAGCTCAAGTAAAAAAAATTTCGGTGAACGGAATCCGGGTGGACGTTTTTCGGCAAGCAAAAAAGTGTCCAGAAAATTCTCAAAAAAATTCAGAACATGTAAAACATTATTCTAAGAAACTTTAATGCTTGGGTCGAAGCGAGATTTCTTACGGTTTAGTCCCAATAAATTTTTTTTCTTAATTTTATCTATTTTACATGCTTCAACAATTTGTTGGGTAAAAATTGTAAGGAATCTCGCTTTGAGCCAAGAATTAAAGTTTCTTAAAATAATGTTTTACATGTTTTGGAATTTTTTGATAATTTTATGAACACGTTTTTTGTCCTACTTACGTTGTTCTAAATCAATGTATCATTTGTTCCAACATAATACTTATATTGTTCCAACAGAAAATTGTTTTATTTCTTTTCTTTAAAATACATTTTTCTGACATTTCTAACCTCTTTTTTCGAAAAATTTTATACTATTAGACTCGTCTAAATTAGACAGTCATTTTAAGATCCCTGAAGCTCAAGTAAAAAAATTTCCGATGAACGGAATCCGAGTAGGCGTTTTCTGGCAAGAAAAAAGTGCCCAGAAAATTATAAAAAAAATCCAAAAAAATGTAAAACATTATTCTAAGAAACTTTAATTCATGGGTCGAAGCGGGATTTCTTACGGTTTAGTCCTAATAAAACTTGTTCCTTAATTTTATCCATTTTACATGCTTCAACAATTTATTGGGTCAAAACTGTAAGGAATTTCGCTTTAAGGGCAAGAATTAAAGTTTCTTAAAATGATGTTTTACATGTTTTCGAATTTTTTGATAATTTTCTGGGCACGTTTTTTGTCCTACTTACATTGTTCCAAATCAGTGTACCATTTGTTCCAACATAATACTTGCATTGTTCCAACAGAAAAATATTTTATTTCTTTTCTTTAAAATACATTTTTCCGACATTTCTAACCTTGTTTTTCGAAAATTTTTATACTATTAGACTCGTCTAAATTAGACGGTCATTTTAAGATCCTTGAAGCTCAAGTAAAAAAAAATTCCGGTGAACGGAATCCGGGTGGGCATTTTCTGGCGAGAAACAAAGTACCCATAAAATTCTCAAAACATTCCAGAAAAAGTAAAACATTATTCTAAGAAACTTTAATTCTTGGGTCGAAGCGGGATTTCTTACAGTATAGTCCCAACAAATTGTTGAAGCATGTAAAATGGATAAAATTAAGGAAAACGTTTTATTGGGAATAAACCGTAAGAAATCTTATTTCAACCCAAGAATTAAAGTTTCTTAGAATAATGTTTTACATTTGTTGGAATTTTTTGAGAATTTTCTGGGCACTTTTTTTCTCACCGGAAAACGCCCACCCGGATTCCGTTCACCGGAATTTTTTTTACTTGAGCTTCATGGATCTTAAAATGACCGTCTAATTTAGACGAGTCTAATAGTATAAAAAATTTCGAAAAACGATGTTAGAGATGTCGGGAAAATGTATTTTAAAGAAAAGAAATAAAACAATTTTCTCTATCCTCTCTTTCATTTTATTTACCAATTTGCCACCTTGCCCTTTTTAATTATCATCAAAACTACGTAGTTTTGTTATGTCATACAATAAGCTCCTTGTCACAACTTAAGCCCTTGTCACGCTGGATCTCACCCTATACATATATATATATATATATTATCTATAATATATTAAAAAATGTTTTAGAAAAAGTATAAACACAATGAAAATTTTACCTATCTACCATAAATTAGTTAGTGTTTTATGATGTTCGACAAATCAATATATTAAAAAAAACCAATACTTTAGTTACTATTTTTTACTAAACCAATTAATGTTGAATTGAGTGGTAAAAGAACTCAAATCACTTAAACTAGAGATTTCGAGTTCAAGTCCTAATATACGTAAAAAAAATTAATTGGAAGAAGATTCATCTAAAGGTGTATGATAAATCTTAAATCAAGCAATCATATAAATTATAAAAAATATTTTTTACTAAAATAGAATGTACTAAATTTATTTAGTAATTATTTCATAAATTTTAATTTTACTGATTAGGTTACAAAAAAAAAATAATATTATTAATAAGAATTTAACTTATGTTTCATTTAATCGATTATTAATTAATAAATTAGAAACTCAATAATGCATATATAAATATTAACATAAAATATATATTAAAAATATTTATCCAACTCGGGAACCGGTATCGAAAGGGAGTGTAATGACTTGTCAAGTCCTCGACTTAGTGGTAAAAGGTAGTTCATTTCAAAGTAAAGCTAGTTTTAGTGGAGTGGATGAGACATGCCACGGTCCATTGACCCCGGGGGGTGGATTCACTAGTTCTCTGTTAATGTTGCCCCACAGACCAGACATTGACCTTAACACTAGCGAATAATTGTTGACTCAAGTCTCCTATCGGCCTTGTTAGGAAGATATACACTCTATGTTCCTATCATAAATTATCACCTCATGAGGAGGAGCTTGGGGTTCAGGAAGTGTACCAAGAAAGACATTGATATGTGGAGAAAAGAGGGGGATCATCGGGAAGTTCGGGATCAGTGGGCTCCAAACCATGGTGGACTTATGGGAGATCCCGAAACAATGTGCACCCTTTATAAGCTTATAGTACAATACTTGGGCAATGTTAGTGAACCTCAACAAGTTGTTGATGGTCGGAAGTGGTTCCATTGAGCTTAAGGTTGGCAATGGAGTTCTTGGGCGTGTGGAGCGGAAAACACGTGTAGGGAAGCGCATTATTTCTTATCCTATGCTAGAATTGGGGTCTAAATCTTTTCAAAAGGGGGAGAATGATGCGAGCATCTCCTCAAAGAATCCAAGCCAAGGGTGATGGGGTCTTACATCGTGTAACATCAGCCACACATCGTGTCAGATGGCCACACGGCATGTGGATGGATTGCTGAAGCTTCAGACACTTTTGTGCAAATTCACACGGCGTGTGACTTTCCTCACACGTCGTGTGACCTGTTTGGAAATACCATCGAAGACGGTCTTGTGACCGCACGAGTTGCTTGAGTTTTTCAGCTACACAGCGTGTCAGACATACCACTCGCCGTGTTGGATTGCTTCATTGCCAATGAGACAAATCTGTCATAATCTTGCTTCATTCCATTTACTATTTTGCCACTCTGTAATTAGTGTTTTTCCATCAAGGTTTATTTACTACTTTGCCATTTATCCTTTCTACCTCACTTTATCATTATTTAGTTAGTTATGAGTTGTAACCATAGTGAGAGCTTTCTTGTCTTTTATCTTTACTTTAAAGGAGGTATTTAAACCCTAAAATTTGTAAGAATATTATCTTTTCATCAATTAAATACAAATTCTCTTTGAAAGCAAAGTTTATTATACCTCTATTTAGGATTAACTCCTAATTTAACTAGTAAAGAAATTCTTTCATTGGTTTAAGATCAAAGTCAACCTTACCGTCTTTTATCATTATCATTCAACAATAGTGGTTGAAGGTCGTGAGATAGTCATAATCCCCATCAAAATTGATATCATCAGGCAGCAAGTAGTGATTCAAGTTGTGTGGCATAAATGTTGTGACATCATCATTTCCAAATTAAAAAATGTTGCTATTTTCAGAGCTTGCTGCAACTTTAACATTGTCTCCATATTCAAAACATTGTATCATGTTGGGCTCGGGTTCAAGGTTCGGACTCAAGCTCAGGTACAGGTGTGGGTGCGGGTGCGGGTGCGGGTGCGGGTGCGGTCTTAGAATGAACACGAAAGCAATCATTAAATCCTCGGATTAATCTCTTAGTAGGGACAATTAAAAAAAATATCCCCATAGGCCTGGTTGGGAAATATTCCCCTAGAATGGGCTATTCCCAACCATGGTAAAGAAAAAATAAATTTTTTTAATATAGTTTTACCCATTATGGCGCCATAATGGATATGTTGACAGAAATCCCATAAAAGGATTCCTGTCAACACGACACTGCCCAAAATTTATATTATAAATTTTAAACTTTTTTTATATAATAATTTTCTTAAAATTAATATAATAAAATTTATTATATTATAAAAATAAAATTATAACTGTAACGTTAGGGTTAAATTTGTATAATTTCATACGTTAGAACTAAATCTGCACTTTATTTGAAACGTTACGGTTAAATATTTGGTGCATTACTAACGTATGAATTGTGTAAATTTAATCATAACGTTTCAAGAGAAATGCAGATTCAGCCCTAACGTATGAAATTGTATAAATTTAACCATAACGTTTTAAGCGAAGTGCAGATTTAGTCCTAACATATGAAATTGTGCAAATTTAACCGTAACGTTTTCAAGTAAAATCAATTTTAACCACGCGCAACCGAAAATTTGAATAGACCTGTTTGACTGTTATTTATCTACATCGAACCTTCTAAACTAGTTTGTCGATAAATTGAAGCAGTCTAAAATATTTTACTGTGTTATATAGTTACAAAAAAAAATGAAACTGCTTCAATTTATCGACAAACTGATTTAGAAGGTCCGATGTAGCTAAATAACAGTCAAACTAGTCTTTTCAAATTTTCGGTAGCACGTGGTTAAAATTGATTTTGATTAGAAACATTAGGGTTAAATTTGCACAATTTCATATGTTATAGCTAAATCCGTAATTCGCTTAAAACGTTAGGGTTAAATTTATACAATTTCATACGTTAACGCTAAATCTGCACTTCCTCTGAGATGTTAGGATTAAATTTATACAATTTCATACGTTAGTAATACACTAAATATTTAACCGTAAAGTTTCAAATGAAATACAGATTTAATCTTAACGTATTAAATTATACAAATTTAACCTAACGTTGGACATAATTTTATTTTTATTTTTATAATATAATAAATTTTAAAAAATTTATTATATAAATTTTAAAAAATTTATTATAAAATATTTTTTAAAATTTATTATATAAATTTTGGACAGTGGCTGTTGACAGGAATCATAAGGATTCCTGTCAACATACCCGCCGTAATGGGTAATTTTAAAATAAAAAAAAATATGTTATTTGAGCATGGTTGGGAAGAGCTCCTAAAAGGGAATATTTTCCAACCAGGTCTATTAAAGTAATTTTTTTCAAAATTATCCCGAATAAGAAATTAATTCTAAATCCTCCATATTCAGAATGGTTGAGTTGACAACTGCATTTTAAGGATCTCAATTTGTTAATCAAACACCATATTTTGTTCAGTGCAAGTTACTTATATTAATTAGTACATCTCAGCTCATTATATATTATGATCTATGGGCAACATGGAAAGTTTTTTTATATAAGCGTTCGTAGGGCTGTGCATTATGCGGTTTGAAACCGCAAAACCGAACCGAACCGACACTGTTCGGTTTTTCAGGTCGGTTTTATTATTACACGGTTCGGATTTGGTGTGTTATTTTGGTGAATATCGGTTTTCGGTTCGGTTCGGTTTCTAATAAAAACTGAAATAACCGAACCGCACCGATTAGTTGCTACTATGTGGTTTTATACATGTATGGTTGGAAAAAAAATTCTAATCCTTCCTAAATTTATACACACCACCTATCTAATGATAACACAACCTCCTAATTTTTGAATTTATGATTCTAAAAAAAAAAACATTTAATATAACCATTAAACTCTAATTTAACATCTATTTACCTTAACTTTGAATTTAATATAACCATTAAATTCTAATCTAATACCTATTTACCTTAAAAAAACATTTAATATAACCATTAAATTATGTTCTTACTTTTTTTTTTGGTAGGAAGGGAAAGGAAAACAAAACAAAACAAAAAACCTAACCCGGGATCAGTCTAGGAAGGCTGACTCCAACCCTATCCTCAAGAAGAGTAGACAAAAGAAAAGAAGGAGGAACAGAAAGGGTAGAAACACTTAACATCCCCCCATGCCCAGCAGCAGCCAAGCGATCCGCCACGCGGTTTTGCTCCCTGTAAATATGGGAGAAACTAAGAACTTCAAAGGCAGGACGGAGCCTCAAAATAGCTTTGATAAGATTCCGGCTGCTCATGCAAAGGGCCTGGCAATCAGAGATCCTGTTGATAGCCACCAAATTATCAGATTCCACCAAAAGCCTCTTAATACCCATGCGAGTGGCCAGTTTAATTCCTGACAGAATACCCCAGAGCTCTGCAGAAAAGGACGAGCCCATCCCCAAGTTGTGAGTAAACCCAGCCAGCCAAGCGCCACTAGCATCCCGAAGAACTCCTCCAGCAGCAATTCTACCATCACTAAGGCAGGAGCCATCCGTATTTATGCCAGCTAACCATTTGTCCCGAAATAGTATCGTACAAAGCAAAAGTGGATGCCAAAACCCGAACATTAGAAATTGAGGCTTTGAAAAACAACAATATGTCATCTGCGTACAATAGGTGTGTGGGCATCATGTAGGTCCTTGAGTAATTTGCAGGTTGCAGCTTCCTATGATCCACCAACTAGGTTAACAATCTACTTAGAAAATCTTCAGCTAGCCTGAACAAAATTGGTGAAAGCGGCTCTCCCTACCGCACTCCTCGAGAGCACGAAAAATAACCTTGAACTCCCTTACCCGTCATAATAGAGATTCTAGCAGATGAAAGAATATTAAGAATCCATATTCAAAATTGAGGTGAAAAAACGAATGCGTGAAGAACTGCTAAGAGAAAGTCCCATTTAGCGTATCAAATGCCTTTTTATGTCTATTTTCATACTCATAGTACCCCCAAAGCATTTCTTTTGCAAAAGATTAACTCCTTCTGATGCTAAAGCAATGCATTGATGAATACTCCACCCTGGAATAAACCCGAACTGATTAACTGAGACAATATTTCCAGCTATTCGAGCTAATCTATCAGCTAAAATCTTTGAGATAACCATGTATTGCTCAATCTGCACAGCGTCCTCCACCTTTGGAAACAGCGCCATCAGACTAGAATTTAAACCCGGACTAATCAGAGCCATAACCATGTTGAAGCCATCTATGCCCACAATGTCCCAAAATTTCTGAAAGAAATGTCCTGTGAAACCGTCCGGTCTTGACGTACTACTAGAGCTCATTCCCATAACCATATCTCTGACGTCCTGTGTTAATTATTTTAATGAGGAATAAGGTATAATGTCAATGTTGATTGTCATAAATGATACTCATAACGTCAGTAATAATACAATGTTACCCATAATATCATTAATGATATAATTATACCCCTAATATTAGGAAGTTTGACTATTTTTTCCTATAACATTTGAAACTTGGGTTAATTTTTATTAATTATTATGGGAGTATTTTATGCAACCATGAACCTCGTTATCTCCACTCTACTTGTGCATGATGTTATCATTCAAGCAATACTAGATCAAAGACAAGTGTACACACATGAAAAAACAATTATATCGTGTTTTGCACCAGATTTAAGACACATGTGCACAGTGATAACACGAGGAACAAGTAGAGTAGAGATAATTTTAATGACTTCATAGAATATAATTTTAGTTGGGGGGTAAAATAAGTCCAATCTGACAACATTATTGGAGTTATTTTTGCACTTTATCCCTTTTAATAATTAGAATGTGATATGATATCAAATCACTAGTCGGACACACAAATAATGACCATGTTTGGCAAATAGAGTTCAGGCTTTAGCAGTAAGCTTATCACTACAAGAAAAACGCAAATAAAAGACTAAATTTGGAGAACAGTTCTAAATTGGACTATAATTTGCAACAAATTCAATCTTTACTCAAATTTCTTGGTTGCAAAATGAGTATTGGTTTGTTACCCATATTAGGGACTCAAAGTTGATACTAAAAATTCATCTGGTTGCAAAGTTTGCAACTGCTGTTCTCTCAAGAAAATGTCCATGTTACAAATATTGGGCGACAAAATTGCTACCAAAATTATAGAATGTGCTTTGGTATCAAATATTTATTGATTGGTAAATTTGCTACCAATTTCTTTTAGACCTACTCGTTAGCAAGGTAAAAAAAGTAAAAAGTAAAATGAAACTATCGCCCCTTCACACATTGTTTGATTTCATGAGATTCTAATTAAAATGCATCACTTAAGATTTCAACCATTCTCAATCTTTTCTTCCATATCTAGTATAGCCTATCTTCTCTTCCATAACAAGTATAACCTCTCATCTCTTTCACAACTACCCATTTTTCGTCCTTCTGAGAATCTAACTGAAACTCCTTCTTTTCCTTGTACAACACAGTTTCATCAGTTGAGTTTGGTAGAGTTCACAATTAAAGGAAAGAAGAGAGGGGAAAATAAGATAAAAAGTGAGAAGGGTCAGGTAAAGTTCATGAGTAAAGGAAGAGATGTAGATTTAAATCCCTTAATTAGACTGAAAATCCATTGATCTAGAAAAAATAAATTCCTCTTTCCGCTAATTTATGTGTTTAATGTGGCTTTGATAAATTATGGATTTTATAAGCATTGAGTATTATTAATTGCCTTTAATTCGTGGACTGATCACATTAAGGATCAGATTATTTTCTGTAGATACATGTAACTGAAAACAACCAAGGAAGGAAAAACTTTAAAAAATGAAGGCTATAAATAACTAGTTGGGCAAAAATTATGGACCTAAATTATATCATGACTGCAATTGAGCTGAAGCTAGCCTTGAGCTGGCGGCTATAAGTTATTTTCTTCCTTTTCATGAATGAAAACATATTTGATGGTTGCTTAATGGATTATTAATGCATTATAGGAATAGCTAGCCTATATTTTGGTTGAATAAGCTCTATTTAGGAGATGGAGACACTATTAGCAACTTGTGATTATGACTAGTGACATGAATAATTGCATGATACGTGTTTTTAACAACTACAAATCTTAATGCTTGAAAATTGGTAGACATAAGGAGACTTACTTATTTGTTTCTAAAGAATGTTGGGAATAAGAGACGCCTCACTCAATTCAATCCATTAGAAGAGACCCTAGACTTACGACCTCAATTTCATTCATCGGGAGATATATGCATGTTCAGCGTCTATTCTCGTTGTGATTTATGCATGTTATTTGTTATTTATAAGTAAATCTATCAACTTGTCTACCGTTTGTTACTATAATCTCACATTCATCTATTTTAATTTAATTTACTTTTATACACAAATAGATCTCACATTTCAATTATAAAGGAAGTTACTTTCTAAGGAATTTGACTATTTTGGGCCAATTAGTGTCTATAGTAGACCGTTCTATCATTGTGAAGATGATAATATACTTATTATTTTATTATTTTTACCTAGTGTACTTGCTAGAGTCATCACAGTTTAGGACAACAAGCTTTTAAGGCTATATTCGTATATTTATAATTAGGGCTATTTTCATATATTTATAAATTCCATTTGAATAATAATAAAATATTTTATTTTAAGAAATTGTAGACACATGTGTAAGTTTTTTCTTCAAAAAATAGATATTCCCATTAAAATTGTCTAAATTTATCTATGTGCCAAAATAAAAAGAAAAGAGCATCTGTTTTTTTATCCGTTGTACTTCTTTTAATATGTAAAAATGTTTTAAAATATAAAAGTTTAACTAAATTTATAAACTTTTAAAATATCAAAACATTTTTATAAACTTTAAAACTATTTTGATACTTTATCGCTATATAAAGAAACTACAATATTTATTTCTGCAGTTCTCTCAAAACTAATTATGTAACTTCCCTAAATTATTTGTTAATTAGGCCTAATATCTATTCCTTCAATAATAAGTCCACCTTAAAGTTTATGGACTAATCTTAAAAAATAAATGATAACTTAAAACCATGAAAGTTCAAGGGTTTAATTATGAGTTTAGCCAAAAAAAAATTATTATGATTTTTTTTTTTTGACAATAAGCTTACATTGATAGTTTTTTTTTTTTGAAAAAGCTTAAATTGATAATTAAATCTTCATAATACCTTTTATTATATTAGTAATTATTTTTTATATAAAATGATATTCTAATAATTTCCTCTTAAATAAAAACATTGAACTTTAATTGTGTGATAGCTATAAATGTTTTAATTATATTTATATTCGTAGTAATGTTCATGAATGGTTACTAAGAAGTTTTTTGTTTTTATGAATGAATAATCTTGTATTAAAACTTAGCAACAATGCAAGATGAAATAAAATTAGGAAAGTCATCGAAATAGGCTTGAGATTGGGTAAATCATCCACATTATTACTCAGTAGGATCTGAAGTCTCCATCAATGAGGACCCATCGAACCATTATTCACCATTCAAGACAGTTAGCTGTCGAGATTTTATACACCTTCAAAGGTAAACCCGAATACTTCCATATCTCGAGAATCAGTCCTCGACCCGACCTCAGATTAGGAGGAGAAATCATAATCCTCAAATCGGTAATTGCATTTCTCTAGTAAGTGGTTTATCGCTATTCTTCATACATATCTCAGTTAAGTGTTTAAGCTTTAGTTGGTGAGGATTTGGAGAAGTAGAGGAAATATTATTAAGTTTGAAGGCTTACACAAGGGTAATAGCGTCGTCTCACACCACCAGCGCGCTAGGAGGGAGGTGAAGCAAACAACCACTAAGGCATGTGTTACTAAAAAGATTTTAATCTTTGGACATTAAAAACATAGAAACAATTGGAATTTTTTTTTAAAGATTGGAAGGAAAACAGATTTTTGCACATCCATATCTCATAAAGGTACTGCATATTAGACTAGGTTGCACAAAAATTATTTTTGCATTAATTCAAAACCCATGCCATAAATAAAGGCCTATCGAGCGTCTTACAAAGTTCCACAGCCTTTAATGACCAAATTAGTAAGTTGTGAATTTTTTTTTTTTGAATACGTTATTAACTTCATCTGTATTTGAAATTATTAAAAAAAATATTTTTTACAGTTTGAATTAAGGTTTTTACAATTTTCTACAATCATATTACATATCTCAAACTGCTTTGAAATAGTAGAAAAATACAAATTTCGAATGCACGAGAAATGAATAATAGTCTGTTAACCGAATTTTATGTTCAAAATTACTTTTTTTGGTCATCAAGAGCTTAATAAGACAAAAAATAAATGATCAAGCACTTAATGTATCTAAATAAAAGATCAAAGGCTTAATGAACCAAAAAATGAAAGCTCAGGGACCTGATGAAATGCTTTTTACCTTACTTAAACTTAAAATATTATGAAAATTTCCCATGGGTTAAGCACAAAATATTTAGAAGATGAGACATTTTTTTAGCACCTCAAGCAACTGAAGATCAATCCTATGCGGCAAAATAAAATATAAAGTAAAGGTTATTATAAAATTCTCCATTCTCCATTATATTAATGTGATCTATCTATATACTTAAAGCAGCTTACATTCAAGCTGATGTGTTATTTCTATAGAATTTTAGATTATCTTTTTATATATTTATTTCTCTGGTTTAAATGGAATTTACCTTGTATACTCAACTGCTTCTCTCCACTCTCTCAATCTTCGCCCACGTCTAATCTTCGTCAACTATAACTAGGTTTGTTTTCATCTTAACTCTGATTTTCTTAATTTTCTGTAAGTGTTTTCTTGATTGGATTTGTTTATCTCAGAAGACCATTCAAGTTGTTTGTTTATAGTCCGTCAAGATTTTAATTCACTTCCCATATGTTCCATTTAATTACTGTCAAGTGCTCCTTATTTTTCTGGGTTCAGTCTATTGCACTTTTGGTCAATATTCACTGAAATTTCTCTTAGTGATATGCAGTTTCGTAACTCAGATTTTCTAAAAAAACAAGTTCTCTAATTCAGATTATGCAGGTTGTGATACAGAAAATATTAGAAAGATTCAAATGGTTTTCCCTCTCCCTCAGCATTTGCAAAATTACAATTGCAAAATAACAATTGAACTCTATTATGACTCACATTTTCTTTCGTGGTCTAACTTTCTCCTCTCTTTGTATTCTCTATGTGTGCAGGTGATATTAAAGAGATGTGGTGATTCTCCCAATTGGTAAGCCATTATAATATGTGATACCTCATTTGCTATTTTAGGTTTCATAATGGATTCTTTGTTGTTGCATCATTTTTCAGAGGTGATTTCTAATTCATCACGGAAGGACTAAACAGAATTGATGAATCTAATGTTGAAATATTGTAACAAGTTAACAGATCTACTGCTTAATTTATAGCGATATCTAATTTCGTTGGGTTGAATTGATTTCGGCAAACATGATATAATTACATGGATTAAGCGATAGTTTTACATCAGCCGAAGAATTCCTCTTATTCAAACTTCCTAAATTGTTCCCTAATTCAGGCTATTGTATGTTTTAGAATGTTCTGATTATTTAATTTAACACCAGTTAGTATATTACTTAACTTTCTTTGGTTTTGTACAATTGGTTGAGTGTTTTCTGATTGCAGTTTACTTTTGATAATGGAGCGTAATCATGTTATATGATGTTATTGTAATGTCAAGAGTCTACTTTTAGATTTCTTATAAACCTTGATATTTGATATGTGGTGAAGTCTATTGCATTTTATAAGCTTACGAAGAGAACTTTTCTTACTTAAATTAGTGCCTTTTATTGGTAAAATACAATGTACCTATATAATACCTTCTTAACATTATTAACATATTTATATTTTGTTATTTTTATGTCCTTTTTCATATGTTTCTTCACAACCCAATCAAGCTTCAAATATAGAAGAATTGAATTTTAGCTCTTAAGATGATGATTCTGATTCTTGACTATAAGGAGTATGCAAAAGAAGTCAAGTACTGGAATTTCTTCCTATGTCTTATGAGATTGTTATCAAAGAGGCAAAGTTAGAGGTTTTGGGAAGTGGTTGAGACTCCATGCGGTTCTTTCTACCTTGACTACTCGATTTTTCATTCCCAGTGAATTTGAATTATAACCACCAATTGAAGCATTTGCATGATCGACTTACTACCGGGCATTGCTCCTAAGATTTCGTCAAGGTTAGTTTTTTGTTTTGATTATTATTTTCATTTCTCCATTTGATTGTGTAGTTCTCATCATTTCTCAAGTTGCTTTTCTTTTCAAGGTCTTGAGATTTTACTCATTTATTTTGTTTAACATTTATTGATGTCGTCATTAGTCTCACTTATGAACAATGGATGACAATTTAAATAATTAGATTATTTTTTTTTATTAAAGGTTGGTTAATGAGAAAGCAATTAAATTTATGTATATGAATTAGTTTAAGAATTTTGTTACAAGTGTTTTTATTCTATCGGTTATTAGATTGTTTAATCGTATGATTTTGTATTTTGTCACTCATAAACTCAACTTGGATATCAAATACGACCTTTCTAAATTAATTCTCTCTATCTATGTATATTTATAGATATAGATGTATTATGTATTTCATGGCAAACCAAATTTAATTTAAATCATTATAGCATAATGATATTTTCCACAACATAGCATTATAGCCTTATATCATATCCACATCATCTGCAAGCATGATGTACATTATACATCTACTATATCTATAAAGTTTTAATAGATATGATGCCAATTACAAAAGTTCAAACAGATATCAAGTTATAAATTGATTTTTATAAATTTAAATCTCTCATCTTATAAAATTTGGAAAATTGGCACAAAAATAATGGGCTTCGTATCTTTTTAGATTTTTTTCCACCTAAAGGTGTGAAATGGACCTACACAGTCCGATTTTTTTTAATTGTTAAGTTTTGTTCATAAATTGGAATTTTTCCTTTACTTAAAATTGTCTATTGTTTTATTTCAATATAAATTATAATCCATTACAAAGTCCGTGCAGGTGTTCACACTAGTTTTAAATAAAAAATAAAAAATAATATTACCCTCAAATTATCCAAATTAATTCAACTATTAAATAAGGACTTGATTTTTTAAAAGGAAAAAAATTGTGGATTAGGATGGAGATTTTATTGGGAGGAATATGTCTTTTTAATACCTATTAAAACATTGACACATATTCCTCACAGTAGTATTTAGAATAGACAAAAAAGCATCATCGTTCCTTATCTTTTATTTTTTTTAAGTTCATTAAGCCATTAATTTTTTATTTAGATACATTAAATCTCTGGGTTTTTTTTTATCACATTATGCCCATAGTAACAAAAAAAAAATCAGTCATAAAATTAGATTAACTGAGTATTATTTATTTTACATGTCTTCAAATTTTGTATTTTTCAGAATTTGAAAATAATTTTTGATATTTGTAATATATCTATAGAAAAATTATAAAATTCTTAATTCGAACGGTAAAAAACATAACTAATGAAATGAATAATAACGTTTTAACTGAATTAGATGTTCACAACTAATTAATTTCATAAATAGAGACTTAATGAGGCAAAAAATAAATAATTATAAATTTAATGTGTCCAAATAAAAAATTAAAGGATTAATGAACCAAAACATAAAAGATCAAAGGTCTAAAGATGCTCTTTATCTTTATATTCCAATGAGTCCTTTATTCCTAATAAAATCCCATTAGAATATGCTATATAGAACACAAGTGATTGGCTCATTTTTTCAATAAAAGTCATATATGTCTAAAATAGTACTTAGGGGCTCGTTAGGCATTGCTGAGTGAAAAGTGTTATTGGGAAAACGATACTAAAAAAAAGTAGATATAATACACAATACAACTTCTAAAAGTCAAAAAATAAAAAATATACATATTAGGTTATATTGAAAGTAAGGGTTATTTTTGTCCAAAAAAATTTAATATACTTTCTCCAAAAGCTAGAAATTATTGTTTTTCGTGAAAGCAACTTTCCCAACTTTTAAGGAAAGAAATTATGTATTTACCAAACGCTACTTTTAAGTTGCAATTGTAAAGCTGAGAAAACAATTTTAGATTCTAGAAAAACAATGCCAAATATGTCTTTAGTTGTTAGTTTTATATGTCACGTCGATATTCAATTGAATTTATAAGTATATAAATTAACCAAAAAATTATTGAAATCAAATATAAAATTTACTAATTTTATTTAAAAAATGATTTTTAATAACTTTGTATTTGTTAACATAATCGCCAAAATTAAAGATCACTAGAATGATAAATTAGAAATCTTTGATTTCAATTTATAGTAACAAGGGATTAAATGTTAAAATTGGAAATCATTCTTCTTTTCTATCTTGAAATGAATAATAAATGAATAGAACCCAATAAAATCTAATATACGATTGCTCCATTAAGTTTTCATGAAGCTAAATATGTTTGTACTTAATACCTTAATTTTTTCTACTTTTCTTCGATTTCCACTCCTCGAGCAAACATGCTACTCCCTCCTTTAGCGTTGCCTTTTTGTTCTCTTTTGAATTCCAAATTTCTTTTATGATATATCTTCCACTAGGGTTGTACTCATTAATTTCTTTCAAAGTTTTCAGCACGGCATCATACACTTCATCGCCAAATTCATTCTTCAGTTCTTTTAATTTTTCATCATCATCATCAAGTATCTCCTGCATAGATAAAATTAATTCCATAGATAAAATTAATTCCAAAAGTTTGAAGAGAATCAGTATTAATCAAAAGAGAATAAGTGCAAGTCATGAGGAAGAAGAATACAAGACATTCTTCAAGTGAAGGTCACAAACATCAAGGAGAATTAGAAGTAAGTGTGTGGTACCTGATCAATTTGGTGTTTGAAGTTGACTAGTAGATAGAGGTGTTCAATAGTCGGTTCGGTTTAAAAATCGAACCGAACCAAAATAACCGAAAACTGAATAATCAATAAAATAGAAGCCAAACCTAACTGAATAAAAATAACAAAATGATTGAATAATTTGGTTCGGTTCAGTTCATCGGTTTCACCATATTCTTTTACTAAACTAAAATAAATTATAGATAAAAAAATTAATTAATTTAATTTCAATAAGAAGCCTAAAATAATTATATAAATCATGTTATTTTGATTTCAAAATTCATAGTGACTAGAATACGTTAGATTTGAATAGAACATTGAAAACATAATTATAAAAATATAGGTAGAGGGTATTGTTACTTTTTTTGACAAAATAAGTATTTTTTTTAGAATTACTATTTAGAAATTAACATTACACTTGCAGAGAATATTAGAATAATATGTTATAAATCATGTTACTTATATTTATGTGAAAACTTAAAAATTGAAAAGTTTTTTTACACAATAAAATTGGCTAATTGAAAAATTAAAAACTTAGAAAACTATTAGTCATCATGTTATAATTGTAAATCTATTTAGAGTTTATTTTGATTAGTTTGGTTAATTCGATAATTTTGTTATAAAAACCGAACCGGTCGAAATTAACGAAATATTATATATATTATAACCGAAACCAAATTAAATATACTGAATAACCGAACCGAAAAACCAAATTTCATCGGTTTGATCGGTTATTTCGGTCCAATTTGGTTTTTGAACACCACCTACTAGTAGAATCAATTTAATCTAAAATTTTAAGTATCAATGTGATCTTTTAACTTAACATTAGAGTTACAGTCAAAAGTAACACATGCTAATATATTAATATATGTCACTTACTCATGTTGACACTGACACGTGTTACTTTTAGATTAATTTAATTTCAAATGTCAAGTTAAAGGACTAAATTGATGTTCGAATTTGATTTTAGACTAATTTAATTTCAAATATCAAATTAAAAGACTAAATTGATGTCCGAATTTGATTTTAGACTAATTTAATTTCAAATGAAAAATAAAAGACTAAATTGATGTTCGAGTTTGATTTTAGATTAAATTAATCTTAATAGCCAACTTAAAAACCAAATTGATCTTTATATTGCTTAAATAAAATTAAAATAGAGACTATGTTTACTTTGTTTTTAATAAAGTAAATATTACTTTGTTTGTTTTCACCATTAGATGATGGAGTGTAAAATTAGTCCAATGATAAAAACAAACAAAAATAATACGAGAGAGAAACCGACAATAAAAGTATTATTTCATTCAAATACAAATGGAACCTAATAGAATAATATCAATAAAACAATAAATTTAGTGCATCAAAATTCAAAATATGGAATAATTAAGTGGGATGAGGTCAAAATCTTTAGTCAAGTAGGGTGATATTTTTAATTTCAGTATAATTTTTAAGATTTAATTATTATATATAAATATATATATATATATATGTAATTTGTGTAATAGAACTGCTGCATCTCTCATTTATATCACATTATCCAATCATTATATATATAAATGCAAAAAAAAAAAACATAATGATTGTTTTGTTTGAATTTTTTTTAAATAATGTCAGGTTTTATTAACTTAAATCAAATGAATATTGTTAAAAAATTATGGTAGACATGCCCACTCATTCCGAACAGATACAAATAATTGACTGCTTTTGTTAGAGTATAAGCAGCCGAATTCGCTAAACGCTTAATAAAGGAGATAGAGCACAACTTTATATCTCGTAACAAATAAATATAATAAAAAATAATGTTAACTAAATACGAATGATCTTTTAAACCTATTTGAACTTGTGGACCTTAGTTACAAACTTTAGCTACGGTAGCAACAAAATCATCTAAAGTATAAGTATAACCTTCCTTTAAGTTCAAAAACCTTATGAATGTGAAATTCTACAAAGTCAACCAAGATAATAATAAGTCTACATGTAAAGAATATGAGAATTTAATTACCTCAGAGCGTCCATCCTTTTCAATGATCTTAAATGGGTACCAGTTAGGGTCTCGCAGATACTCATCCCACAATGAACACAACTCTGCTGCTTTTATTTCAGCATGTTCAGGAGAAAATTTTCTCTTTGCTGCAGCAAGGAATGGTCTATTATCAAGCTCGCCCATTTTCTTCACAACAATAGCATCACGAGTATTTCCACAGCTATTTTCACTCAAATACTATGGAGGAAAAAAATTAGACTTAGCAAAATAGCAGAGAGAGTACATATAATAGAAGATGGTATCCACTTTTAGTTCATTTTTAAACATAAGCGTGATTCATTTACTCTTTAAATTTAACATGTGATTTAATTTATACAAATCGAATAAGCAAGGTTGTAAAAAACGTTAGAGACTAGTCGGGCGGACAAGACCCTCGAAGATTAATCGGAGATTAATCAAATTTGTATTTTTGTATTGTTTATTTGTTAATCAACAAATTGTTATATAAATTTAATTAAAATATATATTATACTATTTAAAAATAATAATATAAAATTATTTAATATAGAAATATATATATATATATATATATATATATATATCTTTTAAAATTAGAAAACATTAACATTTCAATAATAATAAGAATTATAATAAAAAAAATTCATAATAAAAGATTTTTTTTGTTTATGGTTGCCTAGGCAGCGTTAAGTCGGCCTAGGCAGAGTCAAGCGGCTAAAAATCGTTTAGGGACCATATAAACGTCTAAAATAACTAATTGAAGAAAGTCGAAACCGAAATTGTTGACTTTAAGTGTCTAGGTGGTCTAGACGGTCTTGGTTTTGAAGACCGCGCATAAGTAAGTGTTAATAAAACATCCTTAGACATATGATAAAAGATAGTTCTAGCACTTACACTTATTAATTCTTTATGCGCATCTTGCAACTGGTCATTATCCATCCGGTGCTTCACCATAAGAGTTTGATTAAGAGAGACTAGCTCATCCAATTGTTCTTCTTTTTCCTTCAAAACATTCTCTATTTGATCCATCCTTTTCTTCATCTCTTCTTCTTGTTCTTGCATGTGCTTCGTTACTTCTAATTCCCCTTTCAGTCCTTCAATCTCCAGCTCCAATTTTTGTCTAGCATCAAGATTCTTCTGCAGTTCAAGAATTTTCTGGCGGAGTTGCTCTTTTTCTCTCTACCAATATCAGTTGGATAGGAAAAGAATTAGAAACGTTGTTTTAACCGTGAATATTTTGCATTTCTTTTCATCCTCTTGTTCAAAGAAATGAATGAAAAAAAAATCACCTCTTGTCGTTCTGCCAACATCCACAGTTCCTCACTTGCCTCTTTCTGCGCCGCAATTGCCTTATTCTAAAAGAATGAAGAGGTGATCTTAGCACATTTTACTATTGAAATTAGAACAGATTATTTCCATTACAACAACCACTGCAAAACCCTATTCTTGTGTTACAGCCCACAAACTATATATTTTAGCAAACTCCAATGATAAAACTGAAATTAACTTATTTTAGCAAACTATATATTCAAGATATTAAAAAAATTAACTTATTTAACACATTTGACTATTTGTCAAATATTCGACGAGAATCAACAGTTCGCAAAACATATGAAGGAACCAAAACAGATGCATCATACGAAAAAAGTCATATCAAAGAATATTTTACCTCTTCCTTTTGATAATGAAGATTTCTCATCACATTGTTGTTTTGAATTTCTTTATCTTCCACTTGTCTTTCACGCCTCTCCAAATCTTTTCTTTCAGCTTCCAGTTTTTGTATTCTCTCCTCGTGGTTTAAATAAATCGTTGCACGCTGAAAATGTGCATCCAGTTGCATCCGTCCAATTTCTACATTCAACATAAGCAAATAACAATCATAATTAGCTGCAGTTTGTATTACCTGCGTGGCTCCACAAGGGATGAACCTTAACTGGATCAAATCCCTTTGCTGTCAATTCATTCTTAAGCTTTGAACCACTCTCCCCAACCCAACGTCCACCTTGAAATTGTCTTTGAACATTGGCAACTATTCCCATCCAAGGCCAAACAAACGATCTTTTTGATTCACTCCCAGTTGAAGAATTCGGAATGTCGGGATGCAAGGGCTGGCTTTGACTATTATCATCACTCTGCTTTTCCTTTCCTTTTCCTGAAGAACGAGACATTTTTTTACCTGAAATACAAACATCAAAATCGAAAGACAACGTTAAGGTGCTTGGAAGGAGAAAGGAAAGGGACGGGACAATGAGCACAAACATGAAGCTTCATCTGCATCTGAACATATAAGTAATTTTGATAATCAATTGAGAATAGTTCATAAAAAAGAAGCATAAAGAAGAATCAGTGCAAGGTAGGTCCTTGATAAGAAAACCATAGATCACATCAATGACGAGAAACTAAACCATAAATTAAGTGTCATAAGCTGTTATATGCAGAGTTTTATTTTCAAGGCATTTTCTATGAGTTGAAACATTAAAAACAATTTGTTATGTAAGTGGAAAACACCTATGTATAATATTATTTATTAATTTTATGATTGGTAATTTGAAATATTATATTATTTTTATATATTGACTCAAATATAAAATGTAATATTATGTATTTTCAACTAAAATTATATAATTAAATATATAACAATATAATATTTTAATTTGAAAAATAATAAATTTATTATTTTTTATATAATATTTTATTTTATACGATATTCGTAATTTATATACCATTAAAATAAACAAATATATATATATATAGGGGAGGGATCAAGTGAGAACCCTTCCCTAGGTGAGAACCACCCAAAACTACGTAGTTTTGAGTAGAAAAATAAAATAAAAAACACTGCTACCTAGGGGATTCTCGAACCTGAGTCTCGACATCCACACTCCATATTACTTACCACTGAGCCAATTGCTTTTTTTGTTTATAATATCGCGCGCTGCTTAATATACCACGGTCCTTTTAGCTTCCATTGTTTAGTATTTGACGCATGCACTTATTAATATCGATTAAATATGCATAATAATGAATTATTAATAGAAAAAAAAAAGAAATGTACATAATAATGAATTATTAATAGAAAAAAAATCCAAGAATATGCTCTAATTTCTTATTTATTTAATTCCTTTATATTTTTGTAATTTATGTTATATAAGAAAATATATTTTTTAAAACATACGTTATAACATATATTTTAACTTTTAAAACACGAACTATGAAGTTTAGAACGTACGACATATTTTTTAGAACATACGTTATGTTTTTTAGAACACGTGTTATGTTTTTTCGAACATGAATTATAAATTATATTATAGAACAAATGAAAAAACGATCCAGATATCTACTGATTTTTTTAGAACATTATAAAAAAAAGAAATGTGCATAATAATGAATTATTAATAGAAAAAAATTCAAGAACATGCTCCAATTTCTTATTTATTTATTTCCTTTATATTTTGTAATTTATGTTATATAAGAAAATATATTTTTTTAAACATACGTTATAACATATAATTTAACTTTTTTTTTTGAAACAACATATATTTTAACTTTTAAATCACGAACTATGAAGTTTAGAACATACGACATATTTTTTAGAACATACGTTATGTTTTTTAGAACATGTGTTATGTTTTTTCGAACATGAGTTATAAATTATATTTTTGGAACAAATGAAAAAACGATCCAAATATCTACTGATTTTTTTAGAACATTATACTTAATTTTTGGAACACAAACTACAAACTTTAGAACATACGTTATGTTTTTTAGAACATACATTATGTATTTTAGAACATGTGTTATGTTTTTTCGAACATGAGTTATAAATTATATTTTTGGAACAAATGAAAAAACAATCCAGATATCTACTGATTTTTTTAGAACATTATACTTAATTTTTGGAGCACAAACTATAAACTTTAGAACATACGTTATGTTTTTTAGAACATACGTTATGTTATTTAGAATATGAGTTATAAATTATATTATAGAACAAATGCAAAAATGGTCCATATATTTACTGTTTTTTAAAACATTATACTTAATTTTTAGAACACAAATTATAAAGTTAAAAACACATGTAACAATATTTAGAACATCGTCCTTAACATTTGAAAACATAAATTACAAAAAATATGGAGGAATTAAATAAATAAGAAATTAGAGCATGTTCTTGGATTTTTTTCTATTAATAATTCATTATTATGCACGTTTCTTTTTTTTCTATTAATAATTCATTATAATGCATATTTAATCGATATTAATAAGTGCATGCGTTAAATATTAAACAATAGAAGCTAGATAAATTAAATAAATAAGAAATTAGAGCATGTTCTTAGATTTTTTTTCTATTAATAATTCATTATTATGCACATTTCTTTTTTTATTAATAATTTATTATTATGCATATTTAATCGATATTAATAAGTGCATGCATCAAAATTAAACAATAGAAGCTAAAAGGGCAATGGTATATTAATCAGTGCGCGACATAAATTACAAGAAAAGCAATTGGCTTATTGGTAACTTGTGTGGAGTGTAAACATAGAATCCCAGGTTTGACTCCCCCAAGCAGCAGCATTTTTTATTTTATTTTTCTACCCAAAACTACGTAGTTTTGGGTGGTTCTCACCTAGGAAAGGGTTCTCACAAGAGAACTCTCCTATATATATATATATATATATATATATATATATATATATATATTATCTATAATATATTAAAAAATGTTTTAGAAAAAGTATAAACACAATGAAAATTTTACCTATCTACCATAAATTAGTTAGTGTTTTATGATGTTCGACAAATCAATATATTAAAAAAAACCCAATACTTTAGTTACTATTTTTTACTAAACCAATTAATGTTGAATTGAGTGGTAAAAGAACTGAAATCACTTAAACTAGAGATTTCGAGTTCAAGTCCTAATATAGGTAAAAAAAATTAATTGGAAGAAGATCCATCTAAAGGTGTATGATAAATCTTAAATCAAGCAATCATATAAATTATAAAAAATATTTTTTACTAAAATAGAATGTACTAAATTTATTTAGTAATTATTTCATAAATTTTAATTTTACTGATTAGGTTACAAAAAAAAAAATATTATTAATAATAATTTAACTGGTCTTAGCACTTTTTTTTTTTGCTGTGATGTCATATTAAGAAAAAATGAATTATATAAAAAATAAATATATTTTCCTAAAGACCATAAACCTATTTTAGTATTTTATCCATTATATTTAGAATAAAAGATTTGCATTTCAAGATTCACTCATCTTAGAGACTTTTTACTGAGATATTGTATTAAGAAAAAATTAATTATATAAAAATAATAATATTTTCCTAAAAATCATAGGCGTATTTTAGTATTTTATCCATTATATTTAGAATACAATATTTGTATTTCAAGATTCAAATGACTTTTTGTTGAGATGTCATATTAAGAAAAAATCAATTATATAAAAAATAAGTAATTATTTTTACTCTTTAGTTTTAATTAATTTTCATTATTTCTACATTTATATGGTAATTATAAATTTACCATTTAAACTGAAACGGTTTTATGAGAAAATCAAAAACTATGATCTCTGTATTGATTCTCTCTATCCCTTCACTTTCTTTATGGCTTTGATTATCTCCCACAAATCTAAAGATTAGAGTTCTATATATTTTCCACATTTTAAATTCTTTCTCTTCTTGGCTTACGGTTCCTGTTTGGCAAATAGCTGTTAGTTAATTATCTTTTTAGTTAGTTGATTTGACTAGCTGATTGTATAACTTGTTTGGTAAAACTCAGCTAGCTGATTGATAATAGTTATTTGTATAAAATGACAAATAAAGACATGATAAAACCTTATAATTTGTTCTTACTTGATTAAGAGATTCAGATCTATTTAGAAGCGGTTTTCATTGATAAACTACTTAATAGAATTTTGTTCAAAAATTTAGAGAATTCAAACTTTGATATCTCCAACTGAAGAAATCTGATAAAAATAGAAAAACTAAAATGTGTCAAAAATTATAAGAAATCCTTATGTTTCTGAAAGTAATTATTCGATTTTTTTTCTTATATAGTAGTTATTTTGTACTCAATTGTGATGTTGCTTTGTTTTTGTAAAACAATAGTTGTTATAGTTCCATTTTTAGAGATAAAAATTTCATTTCTACCGTTACTCAGGTTCCACACCTCTCGCTACCCTATCGATGTCTTCTTTTTTATTTTATTTTGTTTGTCAAAATGATTTTGTCATTTGGAAGTATAATTTGTTTTATCTAATTTATATATTTCCCTTTACCAAGATCCATTAATCGTTATTTCATATAAAATGGATTGAACGTGTGTACCTTTTTTTGAAGAACAATCTACGGTTGCAAACGAAATATCCACGTAGAAATCAACCGTTTTATCACGAGCACAACTAAACAAAAGAAACGGTTAGTAGTCAACCAATGTAACAATCAAGTGTAGATTGTCTCTAACGGTATCTACACAATCTAAAAAGAGAATGAACTAGAGAGGTAATTGTTCGAGTGAGACTGAAGGAGAATTTCTAGCCCTTCAGAATATTGGTTTACAAAAACATGTAGTATAAGGTGTATTTATATTCCTTTTTGCAAGTTGTTAACTCCTTACAATTAATATAGTTTAATTATCATCAATACTCCATTAATTTTTCATTTAACTCTGCATCAATCCTGCATTTAATTTGTCATCAACTCTTCTCTTAGAAAGAATAGCGTTTATCAAAATTTCTATTAATTTTCATTATTCCTCTTTAATTAAACGTTTTTTTGGTACTAAGTGTGGTTATAATTAACTAAAATTAATTTATGAACTTAATACTTCATTAAGAAAAATAAAATTTTTAACTAATGGGAAAAAACATTTTCACTCCCTTCTTTATAAGCCCAGTGGCGAATCCAGGATTTGAGGAGGGGGGGGCAAAACTCTATGTAAATTTTTTTTTGACAAAATAGCATTAATTGAAAAAAATATACTTTATTACATAATTTCTATTCGATACAAAATTTCTTAAAATAAAAAAAAACTTCTAATGCTAAGTAGATCGACAATTACGAGGTGGCGATTGACATCTACGATCTGTCATAGCTTGAAAACAATATGCTGCCTCTACCTATACTGCTTCTTTTTAGGGTTAAGGTGCAAAAATACCCCTAACATCTAAAATGGTGCAATTTTACCCCTAATGTTTGTAGCCAAGAGCAATTTTACCCCTAACGTTGATAAATTGGATCAATTTCAGACACTATTATAAAATACAGTCATTTTTTCCTTATTTTGCACCAATTGCATATCAATTTGTTCTAAAAAAAAGGATATAATGTTTTTTATAATTTAATAATAAAATTAGAGATTAATATTTATAAATTCGGTGAATTTTTTTAATTTTTTTTGTCTAATTCGTACAAAAGACAGTATATTTTCAATATTTTTTTCTTATTTTTTTCACATCCCAACATATGTTTGTGAATTGTTACTGATAAAATAACGCATGTGTGAAGTGTAGATGACAAGACTCATGACCGAGAGGACAGTTTGATGAATTATTTCTCAAATTGATCCAATTTATCAACGTTAGGGGTAAAATTGATGTTGGCTTCCAACATTGGGGATAAAATTGCACCATTTTAGACGTGGATTAAACTTTTATTTGGGGTAATTTTTTTTAAAAATTACCCCATTGGACCTGGTTAGAAATTTTTTTTCTAGAAGAGGCTGTTTTCCAACCCGGGTTACTTTTTTTTATATCTTTTTGAATTTTTTTACCTATTACGGTGCCATTACGGCGCCATTGGCACCGTAATAGGCTAGTGGACAGGAAAATGGTTTCCTGTCCACAAGTGAACAAATATTAAAAAAAAAATTATTATTATTTATAAAAATAAAAATAAAATTTTTAAAACAATTATAAAAGAAAGAAATTAATTTATCATTTTCTAAAAATAAAATTATATATTATAATTATATTATTGAATTTTTATTTTATAAAATTTTTATTTTATAAAATTTTGATTAAATTTAAATTTAATTTGAAAACGTTAAGATTAAATTTGTACAATTTCATACGTTAGGACTACACTTGAAACGTTACGGTTAAATATTTAGTGCATTACTAACAAAAAAAAATATTTAGTATATTAATAACAGAGTAAAATATTTTAGATATTTTCAAAGCAATTGTGATTAATTTATATGTAACAAGCTTAGTTTTTTTGAAACTGTCTACAATATAGTTTTTTGAAACTGTCTAAAATATAGTTACGAAAAAAATGTATGAAACTGATTCAAATTTTTGACAAACTGTTTTAGAATGTCTGACGTGGCTAAATAACAGTCAAACAAATTTTTTCCAAATTTTCGGTAGCATATGATTAAAATTGATCTTCCTTGGAAGCGGTAATGTTAAATTTGCACAATTTCATACGGTATGATTAAATTTGCACCTCACTTGAAACGTATACGTAAAATATTTATCACATTACTAACAAAAAAAAACATTTAGCGCATTAATAACACAATAAAATATCTAGTACATTAATAACACTATTATAATATTTATTTTATTTTTATAAAAAGATAAATTAATTTCTTTTTTTATAATTAATTTATAAATTTTATTTTTATTTTTATAAAATAATAATAATTTTTTTTTAATATTTGTTGGGGCAGTGGCGTGAAGCCACTGCCCGACTTGTGGACAGGAATCCATTTTCCTGTCCACTAGCCCATTACATCACCATTGGCACCATAATGGGTAAAAAAAATTCAAAAAATATAAAAAAGGTATGCCTGGTTGGGAAACAGCCCCTTCTAGGGAAAAATTTCCCAACCAGGTCCAATGGGGTAATTTTTTATAAAAATTACTCCAAATAAGAGTTTAATCCTTTAGACGTTAGGGGGTAAAATTTCTCATGACCCAAGGCGTTAGGGATATTTTTGCACCTTAACCCTTCTTTTTATATCAAAAACTCACACGGCAAGACGACATCGTTTTGTGAGGAACCAAAGTTTTGGACTAATTTTTATTATTATTATTGGGGGAGGGGGGGGTGCCAAATGCCCCCTTTGACCTCCTATATCCGCCTCTGTATATGCCTATATCTTGACTTCCATCATAATCTCTGATTTATAATCAACCTCCAAAACAGTTAATTATATCTCCACATTTTCTCTTTCTTAATCACATATCTATTAGCTTCAAAATTCATCATTTTATCGTTTCCTCAATTTCTTATACTCCTAAGAATACAAACTCATCAGACCATTTTAAAGTCTAATATCCTTATTTCATATATAATAATGTCTCAAATATCAATTTCCATTCATACTTAATGTCATGAATTTAACCTATAATACAAATTATCAAATACTTCCTTCATTTATAGACACCTAAGTATACTATTTGATACTAAGTATACTACAAGCCATCAAATGTAATAATATTAGAGTGTAATAACTAAATTAAGGACACGGACGTGACAATATCTTATTTTATACTGTGTCATTAAATATATATATATATATATATATAGAGAGAGAGAGAGAGAGATGAGAGATCAGGTGTGACACATCTCTTATGGTGTGACAAGCCTTATTGTGTGACAATGACCAATTTTGTAATTAACTAAAAGGAGGTGGCAAATTTGTAAATAAAAGGAAAGAGAAAATTGTTTTATATTTTTTTTAAATGCATTTTTCCGACTTTTCCAACCTCGTTTTTCAAAAAATTTTATACCGTTGGACTCGTCTTAATTAAATGGTCATTTTAAGATCCATGAAGCTCAAGTAAAAAAAATTTCGGTGAACGGAATCCGGGTGGACGTTTTTCGGCAAGCAAAAAAGTGTCCAGAAAATTCTCAAAAACATTCAGAACATGTAAAACATTATTCTAAGAAACTTTAATTCTTGGGTCCAAGCGAGATTTCTTACGGTTTAGTCCCAATAAATTGTTTTTCTTAATTTTATCTATTTTACATGCTTCAACAATTTGTTGGGTAAAAATTGTAAGGAATCTCGCTTTGAGCCAAGAATTAAAGTTTCTTAAAATAATATTTTACATGTTTTGGAATTTTTTGATAATTTTATGAACACGTTTTTTGTCCTACTTACGTTGTTCTAAATCAATGTATCATTTGTTCCAACATAATACTTATATTGTTCCAACAGAAAATTGTTTTATTTCTTTTCTTTAAAATACATTTTTCTGACATTTCTAACCTCTTTTTTCGAAAAATTTTATACTATTAGACTCGTCTAAATTAGACAGTCATTTTAAGATCCCTGAAGCTCAAGTAAAAAAATTTCCGATGAACGGAATCCGAGTAGGCGTTTTCTGGCAAGAAAAAAGTGCCCAGAAAATTATAAAAAAAATCCAAAAAAATGTAAAACATTATTCTAAGAAACTTTAATTCATGGGTCGAAGCGGGATTTCTTACGGTTTAGTCCTAATAAAACTTGTTCCTTAATTTTATCCATTTTACATGCTTCAACAATTTATTGGGTCAAAACTGTAAGGAATTTCGCTTTAAGGGCAAGAATTAAAGTTTCTTAAAATGATGTTTTACATGTTTTCGAATTTTTTGATAATTTTCTGGGCACGTTTTTTGTCCTACTTACATTGTTCCAAATCAGTGTACCATTTGTTCCAACATAATACTTGCATTGTTCCAACAGAAAAATATTTTATTTCTTTTCTTTAAAATACATTTTTCCGACATTTCTAACCTTGTTTTTCGAAAATTTTTATACTATTAGACTCGTCTAAATTAGACGGTCATTTTAAGATCCTTGAAGCTCAAGTAAAAAAAATTCCGGTGAACGGAATCCGGGTGGGCGTTTTCTGGCGAGAAACAAAGTACCCATAAAATTCTCAAAAAATTCCAGAAAAAGTAAAACATTATTCTAAGAAACTTTAATTCTTGGGTCGAAGCGGGATTTCTTACAGTATAGTCCCAACAAATTGTTGAAGCATGTAAAGTGGATAAAATTAAGGAAAAAGTTTTATTGGGACTAAACCGTAAGAAATCTTATTTCAACCCAAGAATTAAAGTTTCTTAAAATAATGTTTTACATTTGTTGGAATTTTTTGAGAATTTTCTGGGCACTTTTTTTCTCACCAGAAAACGCCCACCCGGATTCCGTTCACCGGAAATTTTTTTACTTGAGCTTCATGGATCTTAAAATGACCGTCTAATTTAGACGAGTCTAATAGTATAAAAAATTTCGAAAAACGATGTTAGAGATGTCGGGAAAATGTATTTTAAAGAAAAGAAATAAAACAATTTTCTCTATCCTCTCTTTCATTTTATTTACCAATTTGTCACCTTGCCCTTTTTAATTATCATCAAAACTACGTAGTTTTGTTATGTCATACAATAAGCTCATTGTCACAACTTAAGCCCTTGTCACGCTGGATCTCACCCTATATATATATATATATATATATATATATTATCTATAATATATTAAAAAATGTTTTAGAAAAAGTATAAACACAATGAAAATTTTACCTATCTACCATAAATTAGTTAGTGTTTTATGATGTTCGACAAATCAATATATTAAAAAAAACCAATACTTTAGTTACTATTTTTTACTAAACACCAATTAATGTTGAATTGAGTGGTAAAAGAACTCAAATCACTTAAACTAGAGATTTCGAGTTCAAGTCCTAATATACGTAAAAAAAATTAATTGGAAGAAGATTCATCTAAAGGTGTATGATAAATCTTAAATCAAGCAATCATATAAATTATAAAAAATATTTTTTACTAAAATAGAATGTACTAAATTTATTTAGTAATTATTTCATAAATTTTAATTTTACTGATTAGGTTACAAAAAAAAATATTATTAATAAGAATTTAACTTATGTTTCATTTAATCGATTATTAATTAATAAATTAGAAACTCAATAATGCATATATAAATATTAACATAAAATATATATTAAAAATATTTATCCAACTCGGGAACCGGTACCGAAAGGGAGTGTAATGACTTGTCAAGTCCTCGACTTAATGGTAAAAGGTAGTTCATTTCAAAGTAAAGCTAGTTTTGGTGGAGTGGATGAGACATGCCACGGTCCATTGACCCCGGGGGGTGGATTCACTAGTTCTCTATTAATGTTGCCCCATAGACCAGACATTGACCTTAACACTAGCGAATAATTGTTGACTCAAGTCTCCTATCGGCCTTGTTAGGAAGATATACACTCTATGTTCCTATCATAAATTATCACCTCATGAGGAGGAGCTTGGGGTTCAGGAAGTGTACCAAGAAAGACATTGATATGTGGAGAAAAGAGGGGGATCATCGGGAAGTTCGGGATCAGTGGGCTCCAAACCATGGTGGACTTATGGGAGATCCCGAAACAATGTGCACCCTTTATAAGCTTATAGTACAATACTTGGGCAATGTTAGTGAACCTCAACAAGTTGTTGATGGTCGGAAGTGGTTCCATTGAGCTTAAGGTTGGCAATGGAGTTCTTGGGCGTGTGGAGCGGAAAACACATGTAGGGAAGCGCATTATTTCTTATCCTATGCTAGAATTGGGGTCTAAATCTTTTCAAAAGGGGGAGAATGATGCGAGCATCTCCTCAAAGAATCCAAGCCAAGGGTGATGGGGTCTTACATCGTGTAACATCAGCCACACATCGTGTCAGATGGCCACACGGCATGTGGATGGATTGCTGAAGCTTCAGACACTTTTGTGCAAATTCACACGGCGTGTGACTTTCCTCACACGTCGTGTGACCTGTTTGGAAATACCATCGAAGACGGTCTTGTGACCGCACGAGTTGCTTGAGTTTTTCAGCTACACAGCGTGTCAGACATACCACTCGCCGTGTTGGATTGCTTCATTGCCAATGAGACAAATCTGTCATAATCTTGCTTCATTCCATTTACTATTTTGCCACTCTGTAATTAGTGTTTTTCCATCAAGGTTTATTTACTACTTTGCCATTTATCCTTTCTACCTCACTTTATCATTATTTAGTTAGTTATGAGTTGTAACCATAGTGAGAGCTTTCTTGTCTTTTATCTTTACTTTAAAGGAGGTATTTAAACCCTAAAATTTGTAAGAATATTATCTTTTCATCAATTAAATACAAATTCTCTTTGAAAGCAAAGTTTATTATACCTCTATTTAGGATTAACTCCTAATTTAACTAGTAAAGAAATTCTTTCATTGGTTTAACATCAAAGTCAACCTTACCGTCTTTTATCATTATCATTCAACAATAGTGGTTGAAGGTCGTGAGATAGTCATAATCCCCATCAAAATTGATATCATCAGGCAGCAAGTAGTGATTCAAGTTGTGTGGCATAAATGTTGTGACATCATCATTTCCAAATTAAAAAATGTTGCTATTTTCAGAGCTTGCTGCAACTTTAACATTGTCTCCATATTCAAAACATTGTATCATGTTGGGCTCGGGTTCAAGGTTCGGACTCAAGCTCAGGTACAGGTGTGGGTGCGGGTGCGGGTGCGGGTGCGGGTGCGGGTGCGGGTGCGGGTGCTGTCTTAGAATGAACACGAAAGCAATCATTAAATCCTCGGATTAATCTCTTAGTAGGGACAATTAAAAAAAATATCCCCATAGGCCTGGTTGGGAAATATTCCCCTAGAATGGGCTATTCCCAACCATGGTAAAGAAAAAATAAATTTTTTTAATATAGTTTTACCCATTATGGCGCCATAATGGGTATGTTGACAGAAATCCCACAAAAGGATTCCTGTCAACACGACACTGCCCAAAATTTATATTATAAATTTTAAACTTTTTTTATATAATAATTTTCTTAAAATTAATATAATAAAATTTATTATATTATAAAAATAAAATTATAACTGTAACGTTAGGGTTAAATTTGTATAATTTCATACGTTAGAACTAAATCTGCACTTTATTTGAAACGTTACGGTTAAATATTTGGTGCATTACTAACGTATGAATTGTGTAAATTTAATCATAACGTTTCAAGAGAAATGCAGATTCAGCCCTAACGTATGAAATTGTATAAATTTAACCATAACGTTTTAAGCGAAGTGCAGATTTAGTCCTAACATATGAAATTGTGCAAATTTAACCGTAACGTTTTCAAGTAAAATCAATTTTAACCACGCGCAACCGAAAATTTGAATAGACCTGTTTGACTGTTATTTATCTACATCGAACCTTCTAAACTAGTTTGTCGATAAATTGAAGCAGTCTAAAATATTTTACTGTGTTATATAGTTACAAAAAAAAATGAAACTGCTTCAATTTATCGACAAACTGATTTAGAAGGTCCGATGTAGCTAAATAACAGTCAAACTAGTCTTTTCAAATTTTCGGTAGCACGTGGTTAAAATTGATTTTGATTAGAAACATTAGGGTTAAATTTGCACAATTTCATATGTTATAGCTAAATCTGTAATTCGCTTAAAACGTTAGGGTTAAATTTATACAATTTTATACGTTAACGCTAAATCTGCACTTCCTCTGAGATGTTAGGATTAAATTTATACAATTTCATACGTTAGTAATACACTAAATATTTAACCGTAAAGTTTCAAATGAAATACACTAAATCCTCCATATTCAGAATGGTTGAGTTGACAACTGCATTTTAAGGATCTCAATTTGTTAATCAAACACCATATTTTGTTCAGTGCAAGTTACTTATATTAATTAGTACATCTCAGCTCATTATATATTATGATCTATGGGCAACATGGAAAGTTTTTTTATATAAGCGTTCGTAGGGCTGTGCATTATGCGGTTTGAAACCGCAAAACCGAACCGAACCGACACTATTCAGTTTTTCAGGTCGGTTTTATTATTACACGGTTCGGATTTGGTGTGTTATTTTGGTGAATATCGGTTTTCGGTTCGGTTCGGTTTCTAATAAAAACTGAAATAACCGAACCGCACCGATTAGTTGCTACTATGTGGTTTTATACATGTATGGTTGGAAAAAAAATTCTAATCCTTCCTAAATTTATACACACCGCCTATCTAATGATAACACAACCTCCTAATTTTTGAATTTATGATTCTAAAAAAAAAAACATTTAATATAACCATTAAACTCTAATTTAACATCTATTTACCTTAACTTTGAATTTAATATAACCATTAAATTCTAATCTAATACCTATTTACCTTAAAAAACATTTAATATAACCATTAAATTATGTTCTTACTTTTTTTTTTTTGGTAGGAAGGGAAAGGAAAACAAAACAAAACAAAAAACCTAACCCGGGATCAGTCTAGGAAGGCTGACTCCAACCCTATCCTCAAGAAGAGTAGACAAAAGAAAAGAAGGAGGAACAGAAAGGGTAGAAACACCTAACATCCCCCCATGCCCAGCAGCAGCCAAGCGATCCGCCACGCGGTTTTGCTCCCTGTAAATATGGGAGAAACTAAGAACTTCAAAGGCAGGACGGAGCCTCAAAATAGCTTTGATAAGATTCCGGCTGCTCATGCAAAGGGCCTGGCAATCAGAGATCCTGTTGATAGCCACCAAATTATCAGATTCCACCAAAAGCCTGTTAATACCCATGCGAGTGGCCAGTTTAATTCCTGACAGAATACCCCAGAGCTCTGCAGAAAAGGACGAGCCCATCCCCAAGTTGTGAGTAAACCCAGCCAGCCAAGCGCCACTAGCATCCCGAAGAACTCCTCCAGCAGCAATTCTACCATCACTAAGGCAGGAGCCATCCGTATTTATGCCAGCTAACCATTTGTCCCGAAATAGTATCGTACAAAGCAAAAGTGGATGCCAAAACCCGAACATTAGAAATTGAGGCTTTGAAAAACAACAATATGTCATCTGCGTACAATAGGTGTGTGGGCATCATGTAGGTCCTTGAGTAATTTGCAGGTTGCAGCTTCCTATGATCCACCAACTAGGTTAACAATCTACTTAGAAAATCTTCAGCTAGCCTGAACAAAATTGGTGAAAGCGGCTCTCCCTACCGCACTCCTCGAGAGCACGAAAAATAACCTTGAACTCCCTTACCCGTCATAATAGAGATTCTAGCAGATGAAAGAATATTAAGAATCCATATTCAAAATTGAGGTGAAAAAACGAAAGCGTGAAGAACTGCTAAGAGAAAGTCCCATTTAGCGTATCAAATGCCTTTTTATGTCTATTTTCATACTCATAGTACCCCCAAAGCATTTCTTTTGCAAAAGATTAACTCCTTCTGATGCTAAAGCAATGCATTGATGAATACTCCACCCTGGAATAAACCCGAACTGATTAACTGAGACAATATTTCCAGCTATTCGAGCTAATCTATCAGCTAAAATCTTTGAGATAACCATGTATTGCTCAATCTGCACAGCGTCCTCCACCTTTGGAAACAGCGCCATCAGACTAGAATTTAAACCCGGACTAATCAGAGCCATAACCATGTTGAAACCATCTATGCCCACAATGTCCCAATATTTCTGAAAGAAATGTCCTGTGAAACCGTCCGGTCTTGACGTACTACTAGAGCTCATTCCCATAACCATATCTCTGACGTCCTGTGTTAATTATTTTAATGAGGAATAAGGTATAATGTCAATGTTGACTGTCATAAATGATACTCATAACGTCAGTAATAATACAATGTTACCCATAATATCATTAATGATATAATTATACCCCTAATATTAGGAAGTTTGACTATTTTTTCCTATAACATTTGAAACTTGGGTTAATTTTTATTAATTATTATGGGAGTATTTTATGCAACCATGAACCTCGTTATCTCCACTCTACTTGTGCATGATGTTATCATTCAAGCAATACTAGATCAAAGACAAGTGTACACACATGAAAAAACAATTATATCGTGTTTTGCACCAGATCTAAGACACATGTGCACAGTGATAACACGAGGAACAAGTAGAGTAGAAATAATTTTAATGACTTCATAGAATATAATTTTAGTTGGGGGGTAAAATAAGTCCAATCTGACAACATTATTGGAGTTATTTTTGGACTTTATCCCTTTTAATAATTAGAATGTGATATGATATCAAATCACTAGCCGGACACACAAATAATGACCATGTTTGGCAAATAGAGTTCAGGCTTTAGCAGTAAGCTTATAACTATAAGAAAAACGCAAATAAAAGACTAAATTTGGAGAACAGTTCTAAATTGGACTATAATTTGCAACAAATTCAATCTTTACTCAAATTTCTTGGTTGCAAAATGAGTATTGGTTTGTTACCCATATTAGGGACTCAAAGTTGATACTAAAAATTCATCTGGTTGCAAAGTTTGCAACTGCTGTTCTCTCAAGAAAATGTCCATGTTACAAATATTGGGCGACAAAATTGCTACCAAAATTATAGAATGTGCTTTGGTATCAAATATTTATTGATTGGTAAATTTGCTACCAATTTCTTTTAGACCTACTCGTTAGCAAGGTAAAAAAAGTAAAAAGTAAAATGAAACTATCGCCCCTTCACACATTGTTTGATTTCATGAGATTCTAATTAAAATGCATCACTTAAGATTTCAACCATTCTCAATCTTTTCTTCCATATCTAGTATAGCCTATCTTCTCTTCCATAACAAGTATAACCTCTCATCTCTTTCACAACTACCCATTTTTCGTCCTTCTGAGAATCTAACTGAAACTCCTTCTTTTCCTTGTACAACACAGTTTCATCAGTTGAGTTTGGTAGAGTTCACAATTAAAGGAAAGAAGAGAGGGGAAAATAAGATAAAAAGTGAGAAGGGTCAGGTAAAGTTCATGAGTAAAGGAAGAGATGTAGATTTAAATCCCTTAATTAGACTGAAAATCCATTGATCTAGAAAAAATAAATTCCTCTTTCCGCTAATTTATGTGTTTAATGTGGCTTTGATAAATTATGGATTTTATAAGCATTGAGTATTATTAATTGCCTTTAATTCGTGGACTGATCACATTAAGGATCAGATTATTTTCTGTAGATACATGTAACTGAAAACAACCAAGGAAGGAAAAACTTTAAAAAATGAAGGCTATAAATAACTAGTTGGGCAAAAATTATGGACCTAAATTATATCATGACTGCAATTCTAAAAGGTTATCCCTGGTGTCTTTATGGATTTTGTAATTTTGTATCAACAATAAGGTATATGTTGTTTTGTCTCTTCTACAAATTGTTCCTTACACTGTTAGAATAGTCAAGCCAAAATGCAAAGCCCATCCTTTCCGCCTATTAACATAATATTTTATGTTATCTTTTTTAGTATTTATAGACATATACTAGGGGAGGGGGGGTCAAAAATCACCAGATTTGCAGTCATTAGAATCAAATTGAGTATTTTCTTCCTTTGATTGTTCTTCATTCAATTTTGCATATTTCTTTTTGAAGATGAGTGAGTAGTTCACTCTACAAGCTGAAGCTAGCCTTGAGCTGGCGGCTATAAGTTATTTTCTTCCTTTTCATGAATGAAAACATATTTGATGGTTGCTTAATGGATTATTAATGCATTATAGGAATAGCTAGCCTATATTTTGGTTGAATAAGCTCTATTTAGGAGATGGAGACACTATTAGCAACTTGTGATTATGACTAGTGACATGAATAATTGCATGATACGTGTTTTTAACAACTACAAATCTTAATGCTTGAAAATTGGTAGACATAAGGAGACTTACTTATTTGTTTCTAAAGAATGTTGGGAATAAGAGACGCCTCACTCAATTCAATCCATTAGAAGAGACCCTAGACTTACGACCTCAATTTCATTCATCGGGAGATATATGCATGTTCAGCGTCTATTCTCGTTGTGATTTATGCATGTTATTTGTTATTTATAAGTAAATCTATCAACTTGTCTACCGTTTGTTACTATAATCTCACATTCATCTATTTTAATTTAATTTACTTTTATGTCGTCTCCTTATTCAAGAACCCGTTGCAGGCGGTCCCATGGATTTTCTAAGAGGATTGGAATAAATGTCAAAGGCTTATCGCTGATTTGAGATTCGTGGCTTCTCACATTATGCGAGAGGGTAACTGTGTGGCCGACTCACTGGCTAATCACACAAGACTCGGACACTCAAATACGTGGTGGGGTGAAATCCCATCTTTCTGTAATAGCCTAGTTTTAGCTGATTCGATAGGCAGAGTTAATTATCGGTTCTCTTAACGCTTTATTGGCGAAACCTCTATATTCTTTCATTATTTATTTATTTATTTGGGCTTTGGTCCAGGTCTAGGGAGGTGCCAGCATAGCTGGGATGTCCTGAAAGCCGGTTCCTTCCCTCGCCTTTAATCAAAAAAAAAAAAGAGCATCTGTTTTTTTCCATTGTACTTCTTTTAATATGTAAAAATGTTTTAAAATATAAAAGTTTAACTATATTTATAAACTTTTAAAATATCAAAACATTTTTATAAACTTTAAAACTATTTTGATACTTTATCGCTATATAAAGAAACTACAATATTTATTTTTGCAGTTCTCTCAAAACTAATTATGTAAAATCCCCAAATTATTTGTTATTGTAATGAGGCCTAATATCTAGTCCTTCAATAATAAGCCCACCTTAAAGTTTATGGACTAATCTTAAAAAATAAATGATAACTTAAAACCATGAAAGTTCAAGGATTTAATTATGAGTTTAGCAAAAAAAAAAAAACAAATTATTATGATATATTTTTTTTTTTTGACAATAAGCTTACATTGATAGTTTTTTTTTTGAAAAAGCTTAAATTGATAATTAAATCTTAATAATACCTTTTATTATATTAGTAATTATTTTTTATATAAAATGATATTCTAATAATTTCCTCTTAAATAAAAACATTGAACTTTAATTGTGTGATAGCTATAAATGTTTTAATTATATTTATATTCGTAGTAATGTTTATGAATGGTTACTAAGAAGTTTTTTGTTTTTATGAATGAATAATTCGTATTAAAACTTAGCAAATGCTAGGAGCAATGCAAGATGAAATAAAACTAGGAAAGTCATTGAAATAGACTTGAGATTGGGTAAATCATCCACATTATTACTCAGTAGGATCTGAAGTCTCCATCAATGAGGACCCATCCAACCATTATTCACCATTCAAAACAGTTAGCTGTTGAGATTTTATACACCTTCAATGGTAAACCTGAATACTTCCATATCTCGAGAATCAGTCCTCGACCCGACCTCAGATTAGGAGGAGAAATCATAATCCCCAAATCGGTAATTGCATTTCTCTACTAAGTGGTTTATCGTTATTCTTCATATATATCTGATACAGATCGGTTTTGTCTGAAAGTTTTAATCGTAAACTTTCAAAGATATTTCTTCTCTCGCTAAACCAGAAGGAGTGAATCCCGGGTTTTACGGACTAAATCAGTAGGAAATCAAAGATCCCCCATTGATGAAGGTGAAAACCTTAACAAGCTTCTTGAAGAAGATTTAATATTGATTGATAAAAAGTTGAACATTACAAAGAGAAAGAGATGAATTTATATCATCTCAAAAACCTAATTGCCAAATTACATAAAAGGGCAAATTACATAACTAATTAAAATATAAAGGTAAGGGTAAAGTGGGTTAATGGTAAAGGGGTGGCATGATTGTAAATAGGGAGGGGCATGGGTTGTAAATAAGGAGTGGAAGGATTGTAAGTAAGGAGGAAGCTGGAGTAAGGAGCAAGTTCCTTAAAATGAAGGTACGCGGCGTAGATTGGCTGTTGAGCTCTTCTCCAGATCAGTAGCCATTTTACGCGAAGCGTAGATTGGCTATTGAACTTCCTCTGGATCATTTCTTCTTATACGCAGAGCGTGTTTTCCCTCTACGTGGAGCGTGCCTAATCTAAGCCCCGCGTAGATGACCTCCTGGACTTTTCTCCGGATCAAACCTTCAAGTACGCGGAGCGTGCCTAAAAGTACGCAGAGCGTACCTGAGCTGATGAGTTGTTATGTGGTCATGTTTTGGCCTCTTTACTCGCTTGTTGCTCGTGCTTGGTTCTTCCTCTGACTTCCCTCGTCCGGACCCGATCTCAGAAGGAGATGCCCCGCATCATACACTCTCTCTTAAAAAGAACTTGACCCCAAGTTGCTTGCCACATATTGATGAGACATGTTCGTTGTAAATGGACCCAAGCTCTCAAATCGAACCAAGGTGTTTTTCGAGATGAATTCAAGGAGTCCACTCCAAATATTGCCGGACTCACCTTCTCCTCACGAGCTTTTCCCCATATCTGCACAAGTGCCTCACCCCGGACTTCATCTTCCATGGTACTCATCTCCCAATCTCCACCAATATCGGATGCTCTACCAACATCGAATGGTATGTCTTGGCGAAGCTTGTCAAACCACTTCCCAATAAATGCTTGGATGATCTTCCAACGCCCCTCATTTGGTTGCACGGACCACCCATAGATCCTCTTGATCTCCCCATCACGAACTTGAGGAATCAACACAATCTTCTTCCGCTCTTGGCCTATCTCGAATTGAATGTCCCGACGACACGTATCAACCCAATTAGAATCAATCTCACAAATATTCTTCAAAACCCCAACATGATCTTGAGTCGAATATGCCCGGACCTCAATGTACCTCACGCCATCAACTCGGATGCTAATTTCAACCTCCATTTGCTCATAGCCGACCTCAAAAGGCATGTACCGGCGCCATACATCAACCCCAATTGGAGCGATCCCTTGAGTACTCTTCACAACCCAAACATGACTTTGAGTTGAATATGCCCGGACTTTGCTATCATTCATTCCACTAACTCGGCTATCATGCTCAATCTCTCTTTGCCCATGGCCCACATCAAACGGAATATCCCGACGACATTTGTCCACCCACATCATAGTGAACCCAAGCACACACATAGTAGTTCCTCCCTGACCTTGGGTTAACAGTCCCGGAACTTCAAGACTTGTCACTTTACTAACTTGGCCATTATTCTCCAAGTTTTGAATTCCGTCAATCTCCTCAACATCTCTCAAGCGGCTATTCCCATTCATCAAAGACTTCATAAACCCCACTCTCTTCATCACAAGATCGCTTCTCATTGACTCCTCATAGGGTTGATGCTTCCTCAACAAGCACCACATATACCCACACAAATACATGTCAATAAAGCACAACATAGTGAGTTCCGAATTTACCAAGTCTTGACCTCCTTCCATCTTCTCTATATTCCCCGGGAAGCCATTCTCCTTCAATAAACAATCACCAAAGCCCCCAACAAGATCACCCTTCATGGTTCCATCATAGGGAAGGTTCTCCCTCAACATAAAGCTCACATTTCTCACAACAATATCACATCTCATGGGCTCCTCATAGGGAAGGTTCTCCCTCAACATACACACCCAAGATTCCAACACAAATATCTCAACAAAGCACAAAAGAATAAGTTCAGATTTTACCCAATGAGAGACTCGATTCCCTTGCATGTGGCATGTGCTAGGCATCTCGGTGTTTTCAATAGGCTTCATAGAGAAACCTTCATCCTCCTTTCTAGAGCTCAATTCATCATATGTAGAGCTAGGTGCACTATCTCTCGGATCCCAAGCTATGTCTCGTGGTAGCTTCCTCAAAGGTGGAAGCCCTTTAGGAAGCCCTTTAGGTGGCTCATTGAAAGACACGTGCTTGTCACCCTTGAACATCGGCTCTACTTCTTCACTTCCAACTTTGCTACCCCCATTCTCAACCTCATTCTCCTCTTTGGATTTGACTTCACTAGAAGAGTGGCTAGCTAACTCATCCATGGAACCCACGTCAAGAGGACTCAATGTCTCACCCGTTCCACCAATGCACCCATTCACACTCAACTCCCGAGTTAGAAAATCTTCCAAAGTGGCCTCCGTTTTCTTACTAGGAGAACTCTTCAAAGGTGTAAGGACATATCGAATTCCGCCTTTGCATATGGTATAGGTGTTGCTTCTTCCCACATGTGAGGCATCACAATCAAATTGCCATGGCCTGCCAAGTAGCACATCACAAGCACCCATCTCCACAACATCACACATAGCTTCATCCCCATAAGCTTCAATAGTGAAAGGAACTTTACACCAATGAGTAACTTGAAGCTTTTCCACCTCGTTGACCCAGCCAAGGCGGTAAGGTCTAGGATGTGGCTCGGGATCCAACCCAAACTGACTCACGGCGGACCGACTAATGATATTCACTTGGCTTCCTCCGTCGATCACCATCTCACACTTCTTCTCAAGGACTAAGCATCGAGTTCTAAATAATCGATGACGTTGGCTAGGCTCCTCTTCACTAGGCATTGGCACCCTAGTCACCAAATACACATTGTGCTCATTGCCATCATCATTAACTTCATAGGTGTCTTCATCTTGGCTCCACTCAACACTTCTCGACTCATCCTCATCTTGGAACCGATTTTCTTCACCATCATAAGCATCTTCATTCCGGCCCCACTTTACATTTTCCGTCTCATAGTCATCTCGGAACCGACCTTCATCATACTCATAAGTGTCTTCATTCCAGTTCCACCCAATATTTCTCGACCCATAGTCATCTTGGAACTGATCTTCATCATCATAAGCTTCTTCGCTTCGGTTCCACTCTACATTCTCAAACTCATCTTCATGACGAAACCGTCCTCCATCATACTCATAGATATCTTCCTTGTAGTTCCGTTCAACATCCTCCAATTCATCATCACAATAGAATCTAGCTTCATTATCTTCACAAGGAGCCTCGTGCCGATCCCACTCAACACACCGACGCCCATTCTCATCATAGTAGACCCCATCTTCGTCTTCCTCATGAGCGGCCCCATATTGGTTCCACTCAATGTTTTGACGTTCATCCTCCCAATGGTAAATTCTACCATCTTCATCATAATCAAACTCATATGCACTATGACAAAGTTCACCATCCTCACATATTTCATCTTCGGAAGCGTGCTCTCTCTATTCAACCTCATCCTCAAATTCGCCTTCATAATAATCACACTCCTCATGTCTTACTAGCTCATTCTCGGATTGGTTCTCCTCTTCATCAATCTCCTCTTCTTCATGGTTGTATTCAAATTCATTTCCATCTTCATCAACGATCCGTCTTTTCCCACGACCTTTCGTTTCCTCCCACTCCTCTTCATAATTCGAACCGACTAATTCACGTGCCAAGTCGCCCGACTCAAAAGACATACTACAACCTAACATGGTAGAACCACCAACATCTCTCCCATCTCCATAACCATCAATCTCCACACATAAATTAATTTCATCATGCTCCTTAAAGAGATTAATAAGCCCAAACTCCTTCTTCCCCTCTTCAAGACAAGTACCCTCAATATCCTTAAGCATACATATGTAGCTATGCTTAAGAGGCATTTCATCAAACACTTGGGGAGCATCACTTGCTACATTGTTTTCCCCAACATCCTCACCTACCAACTCTCCTTCCTCCTCCTCCACACATAAATCCACATTCTCATTCACAACATCATTATCAAATAACCCAAAATGAGAATCTAATCCACAAATAACATCACCAACATCCAACCCCTCACTAGAAATAAATTCATCCATAATTTCCAAATGAGAATTTGACAATGTTGGGTTTACCTCTTTCTTGTATAATGGAGGAAAGGTTTGGGATGAACCTTGAGGATGCAAAAGAGAGGTTTCTTCATCCGTTTTCTGTTGGGCTCGACGTTGTCGTCGCCTACTATTTCGGGTTCCCCTTTGGAGTCTCTCCATCTCTTCTTGCTCCAAGTTCTCTCTTGTCTTTCTCATCATCTCGTCATATTGGAGCTCCATCTCCCGTGTCTCGGCTTCAAGATGTTCCTTTAAGGCTTGTGAATAACTCGGTTGAATCATTATCAAAAGAAGTCTCCGTTCAAGGAAAACGATCGGCTCTGATACCAACTGATACAGATCGGTTTTGTGTGAAAGTTTTAATCGTAAACTTTCAAAGATATTTCTTCTCTAGCTAAACTAGAAGGAGTGAATCCCGGGTTTTACGGACTAAATCCGTAGGAAATCAAAGATCCCCCATTGTTGAAGGTGAAACCTTAACAAGCTTCTTGAAGAAGATTTAATATTGATTGATAAAAAGTTGAACATTACAAAGAGAAATAGATGAATTTATATCATCTCAAAAACCTAATTGCCAAATTACATAAAAGGGCAAATTACATAACTAATTAAAATATAAAGGTAAGGGTAAAGTGGGTTAATGGTAAAGGGGTGGCATGATTGTAAATAGGGAGTGCCATGGGTTGTAAATAAGGAGTGGCAGGATCGTAATTAAGGAGGAAGCTGGAGTAAGGAGCAAGTTTCTTAAAATGAAGGTACGCGGAGCGTGCCTAATTCTACGCGGAGCGTAGATTGGCTGTTGAACTTCCTCCGGATCATTTCTTCTTATACGCGGAGCGTGTTTTCCCTCTACGCGGAGCGTGCCTAATCTAAGCCCCGCGTAGATGACCTCCTGGACTTTTCTCCGGATCAAACCTTCAAGTACGCGGAGCGTGCCTAAAAGTACGCGGAGCATACCTGAGCTGATGAGCTGTTATGTGGCCCTATTTTGGCCTCTTTACTCGCTTATTGCTTGTGCTTGGTTCTTCCTCCGACTTCCCTCATCCGGACCCGATCCCAGAAGGAGATGCCCCGCATCAATATCTCAGTTAAGTGTTTAAGCTTTAGTTGGTGAGGATTTGGAGAAGTAGAGGAAATATTATTAAATTTGAAGGCTTACACATAAGTTTTAGTATAACTAGATTATAGAGCTCCCTAGCTTCCTGTCCTTATTCTGAAGAGATTTAAACTCACATAAGAAAACTCTATTCCCTAAGTCCTTCAATTGAAACTCATTTAGTTTTCAAACTATGGAGAAAGCTTGTGTCATTCCTTTAGGCCTTGATTGGATGGAGGGTTTAGGAGGGTAAATAAAGGAAGGGAAGGGAAGGGAGAGGAAGGGGAAGGGAGAGGAAGGGAAGCACTAACCTTACCATTGTTTGGTTGGATGGTAAGGGTTTATAAATGTTTGTACCTTTCCCTTGTTTGGAATGAAGGGTTTGTAAGGGAATGAAAAATTATAAAGTGACTAAAATGTCCCACTCAATTAATTATGTATATTAGGTACTTCCCATATAATTAAATCATATTATAAACCAGCTTTTTTTTTGGGTTCAATGATCGAAGCTTGCTTCAATGTAAATATACATAATTACTTCTTTTTTTGCTCTAATTTTTTTTGCCAATTTTACTTTTCTCGATCTTCGATTTTCTCGTGCTGCTTGGTTTCAATTTGAAGCAGTTAGTGAGTTAACAGAAAATGCAGATTTTATACTAACATGAATGGATCTCGGTGGCCGCCGGCAGAAGAAGCGGCGGCGGCGGCGGCGGAGCTGTTGAAGTACAATGATTGATGGAAGCGTTGTTGTTGGGGGTAATAGGTGAAGGTGTGGGAATGTTTGGGGCTAGAATCGTAATAATGGAAGATGTGGGGGTAGTTTTGTCATTTTGAATTTGTTACAAGAATATTCGAAGAGAAGGATGTACTGTTTGTTTTTATGGGCAGCTACAGTAGCTACTTCCAATTATTTTTTAACTAATATATGAAAATAATATATACTGGACCCCACCCATTAGTATAGGTAAATTTTTAACAAGGGTAATAATGGAAAATGAAATTTGTAACCCTCCTAAACCCTCCAAATTGGTGGGTTTGAAAATTGAAACAAATATACACAAATCAAACCCTTCCAAACCCTTCTCAAAACCCTTACCGTTCTAAATTTATATCCTCCAAACAAGGGTTTCCACAAACCCTCCCAAACCCTTCCCTTACTAACCCTCTCAAACCCCCATCCAATCAAACCCTTAAGGTTTAACGACTTCAGTGACAATATCCATCCAAACGGTGAGGGTTTCAGCACCAAGCTCCGTCACAGCATCCTTAGGACCAGTTAGAATTATTTTATTCATAAGGACTCTAGCTGTGTCATTGTAACTACGTATGCGTAAGCAAAGATCAACAAGAAAGAGGAAGAGGGGGAAAGGCCACAAGGGTAATAGCGTCTCACACCACTAGCGTGCTAGGAGGGAGGTGAAGCAAACAACCACTAAGGCATGTGTTACTAAAAATATTTTGATCTTTGGACATTAAAAACATCGAAACAATTGGAATTTTTTTTAAGAATGGAAGGAAAACAGATTTTTGCACATCCATATCTCATAAAGGTACTGCATATTGGACTAGGTTGCACAAAAATTATTTTTGCATTAATTCAAAACCTATGCCATAAATAAAGGCCTATCGAGCGTCTTACAAAGTTCCACAGCCTTTAATGACCAAATTAGTAAGTTGTGAATATTTTTTTTTTAAAATACGTTATTAACTTCATCTATATTTGAAATTATTAAAAAAACAAAATTTTACAGTTTGAATTAAGGTTTTTACAATTTTCCTACAGTCATATTACATATCCCAAACTGCTTTGAAATAGTAAAAAATACAAATTAATGAAATGAATAATAACGTTTTAACTGAATTAGATGAGACATTTACCATGGGTTAAGCACAAAATATTCAGATGAGACATTTTTTAGCACCTCAAGCAACTGAAGATCAATCCTATGCGGAAAAATATAAAGGTTATTATAAAATTCTCCATTCTCTATTTTATTGATGTTGAATTTTAAATAAAAAACAAAAAACAATTTTACCCTCAAATTATCCAAATTAATTCAACTATTAAATAAGGACTTGAATTTTTAAAAGGAAAAAAAATTGTGGATTAGGATGGAGATTTTATTGGGAGGAACATGTCCTTTTAATACCCTATTAAAACATTGACACATATTCCTCACAGTAGTATTTAGAATAGACAAAAAGCATCATCCTACCTTATCTTTTATTTTTTTAGTTCATTAAGTCATTAATTTTTTTATTTAGATACATTAAATCTCTGGTTTTTTTTATCACATTAAGCCCATGGTAACCAAAAAAAAAAAATCAGTCATAAAATTCGATTAACTGAGTATTATTTATTTTACATGTCTTCAAATTTTGTATTTTTCAGAATTTGAAAATAATTTTTGATATTTGTAATATATTTATAGAAAAATTGTAAAATTCTTAATTCGAACTGTAAAAAAACATAAATAATGAAATGAATAATAACGTTTTAACTGAATTAGATGTTCACAACTAATTAATTTTACAAACAGAGACTTAATGAGACAAAAAATAAATGATAATAGATTTAATGTGTCCAAATAAAAAATTAAAGGATTAATGAACCAAAACATAAAAGATGAAAGGTCTAAAGATGCTCTTTATATTCCAATGAGTCTTTTATTCCTAATAAAATCCCATTAGAATATGCTATATAGAACACAAGTGATTGGCTCATTTTTTCAATAAAAGTCATATATGTCTAAAATAGTATTTAGGGGCTCGTTAGGCATTGCTGAGTGAAAAGTGTTGTTGGGAAAAACGATACTAAAAAAAAGTAGATATAATACACAATACAACTTCTAAAAGTCAAAAAATAAAAAAATAAAAAATATACGTATGAGGTTATATTGAAAGTAAGGGTTATTTTTGTCCAAAAAATTTAATATTAGTTTTCCCAATAAATTGTGACATCTACTTTCTCCAAAAGCTAGAAATTATTGTTTTTCGTGAAAGCAACTTTCCCAGCTTTTAAGGAAAGAAATTCTGTACTTACCAAACACTACTTTTAAGTTGTAATTGTAAAGCTGAGAAAACTATTTTAGATTCTCGGAAAGCAATGCCAAATATGTCTTTAGTTGTTAGTTTTATATGTCACGTCGATATTCAATTGAATTTATATGTATATAAATTAACCAAAAAAATTATTGAAATCAAATATAAAATTTACTAATTTTATTTAAAAAATGATTTTTAATAACTTTGTATTTGTTAACATAATCGCCAAAATTAAAGATCACTAGATTGATAAATTAGAAATCTTTGATTTCAATTTATAGTAACAAATTGGAAATCATTCTTTTCTATCTTGAAATGAATAATAAATGAATAGAACCCAATAAAATCTAATATTGCTTCATTAAGTTTTCATGAAGCTAAATATGTTGTACTTAATACCTTAATTTTTTTCTACTTTTCTTCGATTTCCACTCCTCGAGCAAATATGTTATTCCCTCCTTCAGCGTTGCCTTTTTGTTCTCTTTTGAATTCCAAATTTCTTTTATGATATATCTTCCACTAGGGTTGTACTCGTTAATTTCTTTCAAACTTTTCAGCACGGCATCATACACTTCATCGCCAAATTCATTCTTCAGTTCTTTTAATTTTTCATCATCATCATCAAGTATCTCCTGCATAGATAAAATTAATTCCATAGATAAAATTAATTCCAAAAGTTTGAAGGAATCAGTATTAATCAAAAGAGAATAAGTGCAAGTCACGAGGAAGAAGAATACAAGACATTCTTCAAGTGAAGGTCACAAACATGATGCTAAGGAGAATTAGAAGTAAGTGTGTGGTACCTGATCAATTTGGTGTTTGAAGTTGACTAGTAGATAGAGGTGTTCGATAGTCGGTTCGATTTAAAAATCGAACCGAACCAAAATAACCGAAAACCGAATAATTAATAAAATAGAAGCCAAACCTAACTGAATAAAAATAACAAAACGATTGAATAATTTGGTTCGGTTTGGTTCATCGGTTTCACCATATTCTTTTACTAAACTAAAATAAATTATAGATAAAAAAATTAATTAATTTAATTTCAATAAGAAGCCTAAAATAATTATATAAATCATGTTATTTTGATTTCAAAATTCATAGTGACTAGAATACGTTAGATTTGAATAGAACATTGAAAACATAATTATAAAAATATAGGTAGTGGGCTATTGTTACTTTTTTTCTTTGACAAAATAAGTATTTTTTTTTTTAGAATTACCATTTAGAAATTAATATTACACTTGCAGAGAATATTAGAATAATATGTTATAAATCATGTTACTTATATTTATGTGAAAACTTAAAAATTGAAAAGTTTTTTTACACAATAAAATTGGCTAATTGAAAAATTAAAAACTTAGAAAACTATTAGTCATCATGTTATAATTGTAAATCTATTTAGAGTTTATTTTAATTAGTTTGGTTAATTCGATAATTTTGTTATAAAAACCGAACCAGTCGAAATTAACGAAATATTATATATATTATAACCGAAACCAAATTAAATATACTGAATAAACGAACCGAAAAACCAAATTTCATCGGTTTGATCGGTTATTTCGGTCCAATTTGGTTTTTGAACACCCCCTACTAGTAGAATCAATTTAATCTAAAATTTTAAGTATCAATTGATCTTTTAACTTAACATTAGAGTCACAGTCAAAAGTAACATATGCTAATATATGATTAGTAGTTATTTAATATATGTCACTTACTCATGCTGACACTGACACGTGTTACTTTTAGACTAATTTAATTTCAAATGTCAAGTTAAAGGACTAAATTGATGTTCGAATTTGATTTTAGACTAATTTAATTTCAAATGTCAAATTAAAAGACTAAATTGATGTCCGAATTTGATTTTAGACTAATTTAATTTCAAATATCAAATTAAAAGACTAAATTGATGTCTGAATTTGATTTTAGATTAAATTAATCTTAATAGCCAATTTAAAAACCAAATTGATCTTTATATTGCATAAATAAAATTAAAATTGAGACTATGTTTACTTTGTTTTTAATAAAGTAAATATTACTTTGTTTGTTTTCACCATTAGATGATGGAGTGTAAAATTAGTCTAATGGTAAAAACAAACAAAAATAATACGAGAGAGAAATCGGCAATAAAAGTATATTTTCATACAAATACAAATGGAACATAATAGATATAATATCAATAAAACAATAAATTTAGTGCATCAAAATTCAAAATATGGAATAATTAAGTGGGATGAGGTCAAAATCTTCAGTCAAGTAGGGTGATATTTTTAATTTTAGTACAATTTTTAAGATTTAATTATTATATATAAATATATATATATATGTAATTTGTGTAATAGAACTGCTACATCTCTCATTTGTATCACATTATCCAATCATTATATATATAAATGCAAAAAAAAAATTATTGTTTTGTTTGATTTTTTTTAAATAATGTCAAGTTTTATTAACTTAAATCAAATGAATATTGCTAAAAAAAATTATGGTAGATATGTCCACTCATTCCGAACAGATACAAATAATTGACTGCTTTTATTAGAGTATGGGCAGCCAAATTCGCTAAACGTTTAATAAAGGAGATAGAGCACAACTCTAAATCTCGTAACAAATGAATATAATAAAAAATAATGTTAACTAAATACGAATGATCTTCTAAACCTATTTGAACTTGAGAACCTTAGTTACAAACTTTAGCTAAGATAGCAACAAAATCAACTAAAGTATAAGTATAAACCTTCCTTTAAGTTCAAAAACCTTATGAATGTGAAATTCTACAAAGTCAACCAAGATAACAACAAGTCTACATGTAAAGAATATGAGAATTTAATTACCTCACAATGTCCATCCTTTTCAATAACCTTAAATGGGTGCCAGTTAGGGTCTCGCAGATACTCATCCCACAATGAACACAGCTCTGCTGCTTTTATTTCAGCAACTTCAGGAGAAAATTTTCTCTTTGCTGCAGCAAGGAATGGTCTATTATCAAGCTCGCCTATTTTCTTCACACCAATAGCAGCACGGGTATTTCCACAACTATTTTCACTCAAATACTATGGAGGAAAAATATTAGACTCAGCAAAATAGCAGAGAGAGTACATATAATAGAAGATGGTAATTTCCACTTTCAGTTCCTTTTTAAACATAAGCGCGATCCATTTACTCTTTAAATTTAACATGTGCTTTAACTTGTACAAATCGAATAAACAAGGTTGTAAAAAACGTTAGAGACTAGTCGGGCGGACATGACCCTCGAAGATTAATCGGAGATTAATCAAATTTGTATTTTTGTATTGTTTATTTGTTAATCAACAAATTGTTATATAAATTTAATTAAAATATATATTATACTATCTAAAAATAATAATATAAAATTATTAATATAGAAAAACAAATATATTTGTATAAATATATATATATATATATATATATATATATATATATATTTTAAAATTAGAAAACATTAACATTTCAAAAATAATATCTTTAAAATAACTTAAAAGTGAATTATAATAAAAAAATCATAATAAAAGAATTTTTTTTTTTTTGTTTATGGTTGCCTAGGCAGCGTTGAGTCGGCCTAGGCAGAGTCAAGCGGCTAAAAATCGTTTAAGGACCATATAAACGTCTAAAATAACTAATTGAAGAAAGTCGAAACCGAAATTGTCGACTTTAAGTGTCTAGGTGGTCTAGACGGTCTTGGTTTTGAAGACTGCCCATAAGTAAGGGTTAATAAAACATCCTTAAACATATGATAAAAGATAGTTCTAGCACTTACACTTATTAATTCTTTACGCGCATCTTGCAACTGGTCATTATTCCTCCGTTCCTTCACCATAAGAGTTTGATTAAGAGAATCTAGGTAATCCCGTTGTTCTTCTTTTTCCTTTAAATTATTCTCCATTTTATTCATCTCTTCTTCTTGTTCTTGCATGTGCTTCCTTACTTCTAATTCCCCTTTCATTCGTTCAATCTCCAATTCCAATTTTTGTCTGGCATCAAAATCCTTCTGCAGTTCAAGATTTTTCTGGCGGAGTTGCTCTTTTTCTCTCTACCAATATCAGTTGGATAGGAAAAGAATTAGAAACGTTGTTTTAACAGTGAATATTTTGCATTTCTTTTCATCCTCTTGTTCAAAGAAATGAATGAAAAAAAATCACCTCTTGTCGTTCTGCCAACATCCACAGTTCCTCACTTGCCTCTTTCTGCGCCGCAATTGCCTTCTTATTCTAAAAGAATGAAGAGGTGATCTTAGCACATTTTACTATTGAAATTAGAACAGATTATTTCCATTAGAACAACCACTGCAAAACGCTATTCTTGTGTTACAGCCCACAAACTATATATTTTAGCAAACTCCAATGATAAAACTGAAATTGGGGGCATATACAAGATATTAAAAAATTTAACTTATTTAACACATTTGACTATTTGTCAAATACTTTAACCATATTCGACGAGAATCAACAGTTCGCAAAACATATGAAGGAACCAAAACAGATGCATCATACGAAAAAAAAGTCATGTCAAAGAATATTTTACCTCTTCCTTTTGATAATGAAGATTTCTCATCACATTGTCGTTTTGAATTTCTTTATCTTCCACTTGTCTTTCACGCCTCTCCAAATCTTTTCTTTCAGCTTCCAGTTTTTGTATTCTCTCCTCGTGATTTAAATAAATCGTTGCACGCTGAAAATGTGCATCCAGTTGCATCCGTCCAATTTCTACATTCAACATAAGCAAATAACAATCATAATTAGCTGCAGAATGTATTACTTAAATCATGTATGACTCAAATTAATTCCATCTAAATTTAACACTTGTCCCTTACAAGATTTGGGGAGAAAAGAACAAGAAGAAATTGAGAGGGAAAGACAGGAACTTTTATAGCCTATTAAATTAAAAAAAAAAAGAAAAAAAAAGGATCTTGCCTTCATCATGCTTTCTGAACATTGAATCAATTTCTTCTATTAGATTGTTCAAAGATGCATCGGCTTCCTCATCTTTTACTTTCATTTTTGCAAGACTCTCAGTCTTCATTTGCAAGTTATTGCTTAAATTGATCATAAGATTTGAATCCTTTTATCTGTCCTCAGCTTCTTTACCATCGGCAGTTTTTAAATTACCATTTTTTCTCAGATAACCACCAAGAATAGTTTGTGAATTGTAGTCATCATCACTTGCAATCCATCCATATAATCTCTCCCCACGATTGTTTGAGAGGGGGTTAAAGTAGTCCTCCTTTCCAGAATGATTGACTTTAAATTCTTTATCAAACATTATTGCACTGCTGAAGCCATCCCATTCTGTCTTAAACTCAACTATAGCGAATCCTGAATGACCTGCGTGGCTCCACACGGGACGAACCCTAACTGGATCAAATCCCTTTGCTGTCAATTCATCCTTAAGCTTTGAACCACTCTCCCCAACCCAACGTCCACCTTGAAATTGTGTTTGAACATTGGCAATTATTCCCATCCAAGGCCAAACAAACAATCTTTTTGATTCATTCCCAATTGAAGAACTCGGAATGTCGGGATGCAAGGGCTGGCTTTGACTATTATCATCACTCTCCTTTTCCTTTCCTTTTCCTGAAGAACGAGACATTTTTTTTACCTGAAATACAAACATCAAAATCGAAAGACAACGTTAAGGTGCTTGGAAGGAGAAAGGAAAGGGATGGTACAATGAGCACAAACATGAAGCATAAAGAGTAATTTTGAAAACCATAGTCGTTTTGATAATCACGAACAATCCACCCAAACAAACTAACATGTGAAGTTCTCTACAATAACCAAAAAAAAATGCTAGGTTCGAACTTAGGAGTCTCAGGTTTGCATGTTATGAAGATTTATGCAGTTGATACTACCTCAGCTCAACCAAAACAATGAAAATGAGTCATCCAAAAAGAACAATCCAAGCTAGCAAAGCAGATTATCCAAAATCACTGAGCACAAGTCAATGAACAAAAAAATTTGATCAATCTCAGCCGTGCTCATTTAGAGTTTCAACTATATGCAGAATACATAATAATGAATCTGACACTTGGATGATTCGTAGGAATTCAGATGGAAAACGGCAAATTGTAGCATCTTTCCGCTGATAGGAATGGAAGTTGCTTTTTGACAGCCATAAAATTTCCACTTTCCATCAAAATGTCAAATATCAAGGCCCATTATTAGATGTCTTCATCCACGAGATCTCAGATATTGGCACTAGATGCATTATTTCACTCTTGTACCCCAAGACTAGTTAGCTTTGCAATGTGATGTTCTATCTCACCTATGTATAATATTATTTATTAATTTTATGATTGGTAATTTGAAATATTATATTATTTTTATATATTAATTCAAATATAAAATGTAATATTGTCTATTTTCTTTTTTTTTTTTTTTTTTTGGTAGAAAAGGAAAAGAAAAACGAATAACAACAAACTACCCAGGAATTAGCCTAGGGAAGCTAACCCCAATCCTATCTTCTAAGAGAAGATGAGAGATGAAACTAGGGGAAACAGGAAGGGTAGTAACGCCTAACGCCCTTCATGGCCCGCCGCCGCCAAGCGATCAGCAACACGATTCTGCTCTCTAAAAATGTGTCTGAACTCTACGAACTCAAAGGAGGAGCAAAGCCTTATAATAGCTTTGATGAGGTTGCAACTGTTAAGACCCATAGAATGATTCTCAGAAATCATTTTGATTGCTTCCAAATTATCAGACTCCACAGAGAGCCTCTTAACACCCAGCCTTTTAGCAAGATTGATTCCAGTAAGAATAGCCCAGAGCTCCGCAGAAAAGGAAGAACCCAACCCTAAATTCTGGGAGAACCCAGAAAGCCAGACGCCCCCTACATCTCTAAGCACACCTCCAGCCGCAATCTTACCGTTACTGAGGCAGGAACCATCAGTATTCAGCTTCACAACCCCCTCTCTTGGCCTGCAACCATAAAATATATAATTAAATATATAACAATATAATATTTTAATTTGAATAATAATAAATCTATTATTTTTTATATAATATATTTTATTTTATACGATATTCGTAATTTATATACCATTAAAATAAACAAATATATATTATCTATAATATATTAAAAAATGTTTTAGAAAAAGTATAAATACAATGAAAATTTTACCTATCTACCATAAATTAGTTAGTGTTTTATGATGTTCGACAAATCAATATATTAAAAAAAACCAATAATTTAGTATTTTACTATTTTTTACTAAACTAATTAATGTTGAATTGAGTGGTAAAAGACCTCAAATCACTTAAACTAGAGATTTCGAGTTCAAATCTTAATGTACGTAAAAAAAAATTAATTGGAAGGGGATCCATCTAAAGGTGTATGATAAAGGTAAAGGCTATGCTTACTTTGTGTGTTTTTACCATTGGATTAATTTTCTAATCCATCATCCAATGGTGAAAACACACCAAGTAATGGTACTTTGTCAAAAACAAAGTAATTTTCTAAACGTTTAAGTCTGTATTGATGTTATTTTTTAGGTCGAATCTAAATTTATACTTTCCTAAAAACCATATGCATATTTTAGTATCTTATTCATTGTATTTAGAATACAAGATTTGCATTTCAAAATTCATTGAACTTAGAACTTTTTGCTTTTTTTTTTTGGAACCAACTTTGAACTTTTTGTTAAGATGTCGTATTAAGAAAAATCAATTATATAAAAAATCATTATACTCGCCTAAAAACCATAGTTCTATTTTAGTATCTTATCCATTATATTTAGAATACAAGATTTGCATTTCAAGATTCATTGGTCTTAGAATTTTTTTTTTTGCTGAGATGTCATATTAAGAAAAAATGAATTATATAAAAAAGTCCTAATACATAAATAACCCCATGAACTTGTCCAAATGTTGCAACTTCCCCCTCCAACTTTCAATTGTAACAACTTACCCCTCAAACTTGTCCAATTGTAACAACTTACCCCTTAAACTTGTCCAATTGTAAAACACAACCCCAAATTGCTGACATGGACAACAATTGAAGAAACACGTAAAATACAAAATCTGCAACGTTTGTGGAGTATGATAATCAGATCTTTGGCGTGATACGAATCCGGGGAAATTTTTTTACGGTTGCTTCAAATACGGGGTAAAAAAATTCCCAATTTGGGGTTATATTTTACAATTGGACAAGTTTAAGGGGTAAGTTGTTACAATTGAAAGTTGAGGGGGGCAGTTGCAACATTTGGACAAGTTCAGGGGGTTATTTGTGTATTAAGCCTATAAAAAATAATTATATTTTCCCTAAAGACCATAAACCTATTTTAGTATTTTATCCATTATATTTAGAATAAAAGATTTGCATTTCAAGATTCACTCATCTTAGAGACTTTTTACCGAGATGTTGTATTAGGAAAAAATTAATTATATAAAAAATAATAATATTTCCTTAAAAATCATAGGCGTATTTTAGTATTTTATCCATTATATTTAGAGTACAAGATTTGTATTTCAAAATTCACTGATCTTAGAACTTTTTGCTGAGATGTCATATTAAAAAAAATCAATTATATAAAAAATAAGTAATTATTAATTTTCATTATTTCTACATTTATATAGTAATTATAAATTTGCCATTTAAACTGAAACGGTTTTATGAGAAAATCAAAAACTATGAACTCTATATTGATTTTCTCTATCCCTTCACTTTCTTTATGGCTTTGATTATCTCCCACAAATCTAAAAGGTAAGAGTTCTATATATTTTTCCACATTTTAAATTCTTTCTCTTCTTGGCTTACGGTTCTTGTTTGGCAAATAGTTGTTAGTTAATTATCTTTTTAGTTAGCTGATTTGACTAGCTGATTGTGTATCTTGTTTGGTAAAACTCAGCTGATTGTGTAACTTGTTTGGTAAAACTCGGCTGATTGTGTAACTTGTTTGGTAAAACTCGACTGATTGATAATAGTTGTTTGTATAAAATGACCAACAAAGACATGGTAAAATCTTATAAAGCGGTTTTTATTGATAAACTACTTAATAGCATTTTGTTCAAAAATTTGGAGAATTCAAACTTTGATATCTCCAACTGAAGAAATCTGATAAAAATAGAAGAACTAAAATGTGTTAAAAATTATAAGAAATCTTTATGTTTCTGAAAGTAATTATTCGATTTTTTTCTTATATAGTAGTTATTTTGTACTCAATTGTGATGTTGCTTTGTTTTTGTAAAACAATAGTTGTTATAGTTCCATTTTTAGAGATAAAATTTTATTTCTACCGTTACTCAGGTTCCACACCTCTCGCTACCCTATCGATGTCTTCTTTTTATTTTATTTTGTTTGTAAAAATGATTTTGTCATTTGGAAGTATAATTTGTTTTATCTAATTTATCTATTTCCCTTTACCAAGATCCATTAATCGTTATTTCATATAAAAGGGATTGAACGTGTGTACCTTTCTTTGAAGAACAATCTACGGTTGCAAACGAAATACCCACGTAGAAATCAACTGTTTTATCACGAGCACAACTAAACAAAAGAAACGGTTAGCAGTCAACCAATGTAACAATCAAGTGTAGATTGTCTCTAATGGTATCCACACAAACTAAAAAGAGAATGAACTAGAGAGGTAATTGTTCGAGTGAGACTCAAGGAGAATTTCTAGCCCTTCAGAATATTGGTTTACAAAAACATGTAGTATAAGGAGTATTTATATTTATTTTTTTGCAAGTTGTTAACTCCTTACAATTAATATAGTTTAATTATCATCAATACTCCATTAATTTGTCATTTAACTCTGCATCAATCCTGCATTTAATTTGTCATCAACTCTTCTCTTAGAAAGAATAGCGTTTTTCAAAATTTCTATTAAGTTTCATTATTCCTCTTAAATTAAACGTTTTTTGGTACTAAGTGGTTATAATTAACTAAAATTAATTTATGGACTTAATACTTAATTAAGAAAAATAAAATTTTTAACTAATGGAAAAAAAACATTTTCACTCTCTTCTTTATAAGCCCAGTGGCGAATCCAGGATTTGAGGAGGAGGGGGGAGGCAAAACTCTATGTAATTTTTTTTTGACAAAATAGCATTAATTGAAAAAATATACTTTAGTTCCTACCAAAAAAAAAATATATATATACTTTAGTACATAATTGCTATTCGATACAAAATGTCTTAAAATAAAAAAACTTCTAATGCTAAGTAGATCGACGATTATGAGGTGGCAATTGACATCTACAATCTGTCATAGCTTGAAAACAATCTGCTGCCTCTACCTATACTGCTTCTTTTTAAGGTTAACGCGCAAAAATACCCCTAACATTTTGGGTTAGGAGCAATTTTACTCCTAACATCTAAAATGGTGCAATCTTACCCCTAATATTTGTAGCCAAGAGTAATTTTACCCCTAACGTTGATAAATTGGATCAATTTCAGACACTATTATAAAATCAGTCATTTTTTCCTTATTTTGCACAATTGCATATCAATTTGTTCTAAAAAAATGATATAATGTTTTTTATAATTTAATAATAAAATTGGAGATTAATATTTATAAATTCGGTGAATTTGTTTAATTTTTTTTTGTCTAATTCGTACAAAAGACAGTATATTTTCAATATTTTTTTCTTATTTTTTTCACATCCCAACATATGTTTGTGAATTGTTACTGATAAAATAACGCATGTGTGAAGTGTAGATGACAAGATTCATGACCGAGAGGACAGTTTGATGAATTATTTCTCAAATCGACCCAATTTATCAACGTTAGGGGTAAAATTGCTCTTGCCTTCCAACATTAGAGATAAAATTGCACCATTTTAGACGTGGATTAAACTTTTATTTGGGGTAATTTTTTAAAAAAATTACCTCATTGGACTTGGTTGGAAAAATTTTCCCTAGAAGGGGCTGTTTCCCAACCAGGGTTACTTTTTTTATATCTTTTTGAATTTTTTTTTACCTATTACGGCGTCGCCGTAATGGGCTAGTAGATATGAAAATGGATTCCTGTCCACAAGTGGCTCACGCCACTACCCCAACAAATATTAAAAAAAAATCATTATTATTTATAAAAATAAAAATAAAATTTATAAAACAATTATAAAAGAAAGAAATTAATTTATCATTTTCTAAAAATAAAATTATATATTACAATTATATTATTGAATTTTTATTTTATAAAATTTTGATTAAAATTTAAATATAATTTGAAAACGTTAAGATTAAATTTGTACTATTTCATACGTTAGGACCAGGGCCGTTCCTGACCTTTTAGAGGCCCGGGGCGAGATGATAATTTGGGCCCCCATATATTCATTCTACTTTTTTTTTTAAGTTGTAGGCCAGATGATTTTTATTATTATTATAAAGGATAAGGTACAAATTTAGTCATATGGTTATTAGGAGAGAGCAATCAGCGTTTATGCATAAAATAGTGCAATTTTAAACCTAACGTTTATCAATTGGTATAGTTTTGAGCTTAATTGACAGAAATGAGGTTTTTTATATGTAATTTTTTGTTCTATCCTCGCTCCAACCTCCACTGTTTTGGTCACTCAATATGGTTGAAGTTGCACATTTCATGTAAATGAAAAGAACTCATTTTTAATCAACTAGGTTTGAAATTGCACCAACTCGTAAAGGTTATTTAAAATTGCAATATTTTCTACATAAAAGCTAAATTGGTAGTGCAGTAGTAGCGACTATATACTAAGTAGAATTATTTATGTACTAAAATAATAAGCATTTATGTCATGTAAAATTGAAAAAGTAAATAAATATAGGCAAACAATATAATTAAACTCCGAACTTCGGCTGTTTTAAGGATTAAACTCCTGATCGATTATTTTTTCACATTGAACCCTTTATCATTGATTTTGTTATGAATTTAGAAAAGATTAAATGGTTATTTCTCTTATTGAATACATAAATAAATTGATAATTTTGATTTAACAAAACAAAAAAAAATGATAGTGATAAAATGGGGGTGGAAAGGAAAAAATATTTGACAATAATAAAAATGAGAAAGAGAAGATTTGAACCTCCAACCACAAGGCTTAATTAGAATCATAAGCCCCTTACTTATACCAACTAAACCAATTCATTTTTATGTTACTTATACATCTCGGCTTTATATATGTACAATCTAAAATATTTTTTTGGGCCCCTTAATGTTATGGGCCCTGGGCGGGCGCCCCGCGTTTCATGGCCCAGGGCCGGCCCTGGTTAGGACTACACTTGAAACGTTGCGATTAAATATTTAGTGCATTACTAACAAAAAAAAATTTAGTATATTAATAACAGAGTAAAATATTTTAGATATTTTCAAAGAAATTGTGATTAATTTATATGTAACAAGCTTAGTTTTTTGAAACTGTCTAAAATATAGTTTTTTGAAACTGTCTAAAATATAGTTACGAAAAAAATGTATGAAACTGATTCAAGTTTCGACAAACTGTTTTAGAAGGTCTGACGTGGCTAAATAACAGTCAAACAAATTTTTTCCAAATTTTCGGTAGCATATGATTAAAATTGATCTTCCTTGGAAACGGTAATGTTAAATTTGCACAATTTCATACGTTATGATTAAATTTGTACCTCACTTGAAATGTATACGTTAAAAATTTATCACATTACTAACAAAAAAAAACATTTAGCGTATTAATAACACAATAAAATATCTAGTGCATTAATAACACTATTATAATATATATTTTATTTTTATAAAAAGATAAATTAATTTCTTTTTTATAATTAATTTATAAATTTTATTTTTATTTTTATAAAATAATAATAATTTTTTCTTAATACTGCCCCACTTGTAGACAAGAATCCATTTTCTTGTCCACTAGCCCATTACGGCGCCAGTAAAAAAATTCAAAAAAATATGAAAAAGTAACTCTGGTTGGGGAAACAGCCCTTTCTGGGGAAAAATTTTCCAACCAGGTTCAATGAGGTAATTTTTTATAAAAATTACCCCAAATAAGAGTTTAATCCTTTAGACGTTAAGGGATAAAATTTCTCCTGACCCAAAACGTTAAGGATATTTTTACACCTTAACCCTTCTTTTTATATCAAAAACCCACAAGGCAAAACGGCGTCGTTTTGAGAGGAACCAAAGTTTTGGACTAAATTTTGTTTTATTGGGGATGATGGGGGCACAAATGGCCCATTTGACCTCCTACATCCGCCTCTGTATATGCCTATATCTTGACTTCCATCATAATCTCTGATTTATAATCAACCTCCAAAACAATTAATTGTATCTCAACATTTTCTCTTTCTTAATCACATATCTATTAGCTTCAAAATTCATCATTTTATCGTTTTCTCAATTTCTTATACTCCTAAGAACACAAACTCATCAGACCATTTTAAAGTCTAATATCCTTATTTCATATATAATAAACTCTCAAATATCAATTTCCATTCATACTTAATGTCATGAATTTAACCTATAATACAAATTATCAAATACTTCCTTCATTTGTAGACACCTAAGTATACTATTTGATACTAAGTATACTACAAGCCATCAAATGTAATTTTTACAACTTACTTAACTAGTTACTCCAATTCTCGAAATTTTCCAAATTGTTTCTTAGCTATCACCAAATATCCATATTCCTTAATTACTATCAACCTTAGGTCCGAAAAATTTAACCTAGGCTCTGATACCAAACTGTCACACCCGACCCTAAACAACCTCAATCGGCATCAGGCGTGAAATAGAAAGATCATAATCAACACTTAATAGTCTCCAAACTATGTCCATAATATTCAATTAACTCTCCAATCAATAAATAACTATAATATAACCTAATATTAGAGTGTAATAACTAAATTAAGGACACGGACGTGACAATATCTTATTTTATACTGTGTCATTAAAATAAATATATATATACGTATTATCTATAAGAATTTTTTTAAAAGATTATCCATAAGATATTTTAAAAACTATTTTCATGAAAAAAATTATAAACAAAATGACAAATTTACCTATCTACCACAAACTAGTTAGTGTTTCATCATGTTCGACACATTAATATATTAAAAAATTAATAATCTAGTATTTAACTATTTTTTACTAAACAAATTAATATTGAACTTAGTTGTAAAAGATCCTAAATCACTTAAACTAAAGATTTCAAGTTCGTGTCTTAGTATACATAAAAAAAAGTAATTGGAACTAGGACCGGTCCTGACAATTTATGGATTCTAGACGAAATAAGAGATAAAGTGCCCTTAAAAAAAGGGTTTTGCTATACGTCGCCCATATTTTACTTACCGTCGCCTCCTGTTTGACATTTTTGCCCTTTTCAATTTTCATTCAAAAAAGTGAAATTCTCTCAACCCCGAAGAACAAAACGAAGAAAAATCATGCCTCCAAAACAAGGAAAAATACTTGAACATCTAAGTTTCGTATTCACCAATAATCTGAAATTTAACGAATTGAACTTGAAACGAAATTTTTTTTCGTTGAATTTGCTCTAAACGGGTAGCCCATATGGTCCGATCCATGGACCGGTAGTATGAACTACCCTATTTTACCTAGGCAAAATGGGTAGGCTACCCTGTTTTGCATAGGTAAAATAGGGTAGCCTACCCGTTTTGCCTAGGTAAAATAGGGTAGGCTACCCGTTTTCCTTTAGGGAAAATGAGTTTATTTATTTATTTATTTTAATTATAATAAATATTAATTATAGATAAATTACGTATTAACGCGTGCAATACATAATTTACGTATTTTTTTATTTCCAATCAATAATTTATATATACGTTTTTTCTATCCAGTCAAAACATAATTTACCTATAATTAAATTTACGTTCTAAAAGGTAAATAAATATAATTTACCAAATAAAAATTAATTGGACACTTCAATACGTATTTTTTATTTCCAATCAATACATAATTTATCTATAATTAATATTTATTATAATTAAAAAAAAAAAATAAATAAACTTGTTTTCCCTAAAGGAAAACGGGTAGGCTACCCGTTTTTACCTAGGCAAAACGGGTAGCCTACCCGTTTTTACCTAGGCAAAACGGGTAGCCTACCCGTTTTGCCTAGGTAAAATAGGGTAGCCTATCGGTCCATGGACCGGACCGTATGGGCTACCCGTTTAGAGCAAATTCAACGAAAAAAAAAATTTCGTTTCAAGTTAAATTCGTTAAATTTTAGATTATTGGTAAATACGAAACTTAGATGTTCAAGTATTTTTCCTTGTTTTGGAGGCATGATTTTTCTTCGTTTTGTTCTTCGGGGTTGAGAGAATTTTACTTTTTTGAATGAAAAATGAAAAGGGCAAAAATGTCAAACAGGAGGCGACGATAAGTAAAATAGGGGCGACGTATAGCAACCCAGTAAAAAAATTGTACTTAAATGTTTAAAATAGAAAATTGAGCCAATTTTAAACCTAAAATATCATATTATTTAGTTCCTTTTATACTTGAATAGGCATCCTAACTATATTTATAACAAAAAGATGACTATATATAAGTAAAAAAAAAAAAACTAAATTTGGTCCCCTTTTGGCTTTGGCTTTGGGCCTTCGACAGCCACACTCCTGACCCATTCCTATGGTCAGTCCTGATTGGAAGAGAATCTACCTAAAGAGTGTCTAACGAACTTCGAACCGAGTAATTTGATAAATTTTAAAAAAATATTGTTTTACTAAAACAGAATGTATTAAATTTAATTAGTAATTATTTCATAAAGTTTAATTTTAGCGATTAGGTTAAAAAACATTAATGATAATTAATTAATAAATTAGAAACTCAATAATGTATTTTTTTTTATTAAAAGCGAGGAAGATGATATGTCACATCGGATCCTAAACCACCTCAATCGACATCGGGCGTGAAATAGAAATATCACAATCAACACTTAGTAGTCTCCCAATTATCCAAATATCATATATATCATACTTTTCAAGAATTATTCTTAGATATATTATAAAATAAATCCATATTTCTACTACATTCAAGTCTTAAAATATTACCCAATACAATCAAATCTCCAAATGAGAGGCAAATGTCCTAACTAAGGACAAAACCAATGACTTGACACTTCAACCTTGTCTATCAACCAGTAACATCTCCAATACATTGTTCTTTCTCGCCTAAAACATTAAAACATTTAAAAACGTGAGACAAAAATCTCAGTAAGCAATTATCAACTACATAAAGTACTTATACTCAAAATAACTATATATATATATATATATTAATTTTCAAAAATGCATCATATAAAATTCATATTCATACAAATAAACATTTTATGAATTAAACTACAATAAAATACTCAAAATAATACTTTTAACCGAATATGCAAATTTTTTTTTTTGACAAGGGAATATGCAATTTAAAATATCATAAGATTGTTATAAACATTATTTCTCAAATATCACACATTGTAAAATTGTATTTAAATACTTAATACCAAAACTTGTGTTCAAAATACTCGTAAATCAATAAATACTTCATAAATCGTATATTAATAACAGAGTAAAATATTTTAGATATTTTCAAAGCAATTGTGATTAATTTATATGTAACAAGCTTAGTTTTTTTGAAACTGTCTACAATATAGTTTTTTGAAACTGTCTAAAATATAGTTACGAAAAAAATATATGAAACTGATTCAAATTTTCGACAAACTGTTTTAGAATGTCTGACGTGGCTAAATAACAATCAAACAAATTTTTTCCAAATTTTCGGTAGCATATGATTAAAATTGATCTTCCTTGGAAGCGGTAATGTTAAATTTACACAATTTCATACGTTATGATTAAATTTGTACCTCACTTGAAACGTATACGTAAAATATTTATCACACTACTAACAAAAAAAACATTTAGCGCATTAATAACACAATAAAATATCTAGTACATTTTTTTTTTTTTTTTTTTTGGTAGAAAAGGAAAAGAAAAATGAATAACAACAAACTACCCAGGAATTAGCCTAGGGAAGCTAACCCCAATCCTATCTTCTAAGAGAAGATGAGAGATGAAACTAGGGGAAACAGGAAGGGTAGTAACGCCTAACGTCCCTTCATGGCCCGCCGTCGCCAAGCGATCAGCAACACGATTCTGCTCTCTAAAAATGTGTCTGAACTCTACGAACTCAAAGGAGGAGCAAAGCCTTATAATAGCTTTGATGAGGTTGCGACTGTTAAGACCCATAGAATGATTCTCAGAAATCATTTTGATTGCTTCCAAATTATCAGACTCCACAGAGAGCCTCTTAACACCCAGCCTTTTAGCAAGATTGATTCCAGTAAGAATAGCCCAGAGCTCCGCAGAAAAGGAAGAACCCAACCCTAAATTCTGGGAGAACCCAGAAAGCCAGACGCCCCCTACATCTCTAAGCACACCTCCAGCCGCAATCTTACCGTTACTGAGGCACATCTCTAATTTCTTTTTTTATAATTAATTTATAAATTTTATTTTTATTTTTATAAAATAATATTAATTTTTTTTTAATATTTGTTGGGGCAGTGGCGTGAAGCCACTGCCCCACTTGTGGACAGGAATCCATTTTCCTGTCCACTAGCCCATTACATCGCCATTGGCACCATAATGGGTAAAAAAAATTCAAAAAATATAAAAAAGGTATGCCTGGTTGGGAAACAGCCCCTTCTAGGGAAAAATTTCCCAACCAGGTCCAATGGGGTAATTTTTTATAAAAATTACCCCAAATAAGAGTTTAATCCTTTAGACGTTAGGGGGTAAAATTTCTCATGACCCAAGACGTTAGGGATATTTTTGCACCTTAACCCTTCTTTTTATATCAAAAACTCACACGGCAAGACGACATCGTTTTGTGAGGAACCAAAGTTTTGGACTAATTTTTATTATTATTATTGGGGGAGGGGGGGTGCCAAATGCCCCCTTTGACCTCCTATATCCGCCTCTGTATATGCCTATATCTTGACTTCCATCATAATCTCTGATTTATAATCAACCTCCAAAACAGTTAATTATATCTCCACATTTTCTCTTTCTTAATCATATATCTATTAGCTTCAAAATTCATCATTTTATCGTTTCCTCAATTTCTTATACTCCTAAGAATACAAACTCATCAGACCATTTTAAAGTCTAATATCCTTATTTCATATATAATAAAGTCTCAAATATCAATTTCCATTCATACTTAATGTCATGAATTTAACCTATAATACAAATTATCAAATACTTCCTTCATTTATAGACACCTAAGTATACTATTTGATACTAAGTATACTACAAGCCATCAAATGTAATAATATTAGAGTGTAATAACTAAATTAAGGACACGGACGTGACAATATCTTATTTTATACTGTGTCATTAAAATATATATATATATATATATATATATATATATATATATATATATATATATATATATATATATAGAGAGAGAGAGAGAGAGAGAGATGAGAGATCAGGTGTGACACATCTCTTATGGTGTGACAAGCCTTATTGTGTGACAATGACCAATTTTGTAATTAACTAAAAGGAGGTGGCAAATTTGTAAATAAAAGGAAAGAGAAAATTGTTTTATATTTTTTTTAAATGCATTTTCCCGACTTTTCCAACCTCGTTTTTCAAAAAATTTTATACCGTTGGACTCGTCTTAATTAAATGGTCATTTTAAGATCCATGAAGCTCAAGTAAAAAAAATTTCGGTGAACGGAATCCGGGTGGACGTTTTTCGGAAAGCAAAAAAGTGTCCAGAAAATTCTCAAAAAAATTCAGAACATGTAAAACATTATTCTAAGAAACTTTAATTCTTGGGTCGAAGCGAGATTTCTTACGGTTTAGTCCCAATAAAATTTTTTTCTTAATTTTATCTATTTTACAGGCTTCAACAATTTGTTGGGTAAAAATTGTAAGGAATCTCGCTTTGAGCCAAGAATTAAAGTTTCTTAAAATAATGTTTTACATGTTTTGGAATTTTTTGATAATTTTATGAACACGTTTTTTGTCCTACTTACGTTGTTCTAAATCAATGTATCATTTGTTCCAACATAATACTTATATTGTTCCAACAGAAAATTGTTTTATTTCTTTTCTTTAAAATACATTTTTCTGACATTTCTAACCTCTTTTTTCGAAAAATTTTATACTATTAGACTCGTCTAAATTAGACAGTCATTTTAAGATCCCTGAAGCTCAAGTAAAAAAATTTCCGATGAACGGAATCCGAGTAGGCGTTTTCTGGCAAGAAAAAAGTGCCCAGAAAATTATAAAAAAAATCCAAAAAAATGTAAAACATTATTCTAAGAAACTTTAATTCATGGGTCGAAGCGGGATTTCTTACGGTTTAGTCCTAATAAAACTTGTTCCTTAATTTTATCCATTTTACATGCTTCAACAATTTATTGGGTCAAAACTGTAAGGAATTTCGCTTTAAGGGCAAGAATTAAAGTTTCTTAAAATGATGTTTTACATGTTTTCGAATTTTTTGATAATTTTCTGGGCACGTTTTTTGTCCTACTTACATTGTTCCAAATCAGTGTACCATTTGTTCCAACATAATACTTGCATTGTTCCAACAGAAAAATATTTTATTTCTTTTCTTTAAAATACATTTTTCCGACATTTCTAACCTTGTTTTTCGAAAATTTTTATACTATTAGACTCGTCTAAATTAGACGGTCATTTTAAGATCCTTGAAGCTCAAGTAAAAAAAAATTCCGGTGAACGGAATCCGGGTGGGCATTTTCTGGCGAGAAACAAAGTACCCATAAAATTCTCAAAACATTCCAGAAAAAGTAAAACATTATTCTAAGAAACTTTAATTCTTGGGTCGAAGCGGGATTTCTTACAGTATAGTCCCAATAAATTGTTGAAGCATGTAAAATGGATAAAATTAAGGAAAACATTTTATTGGGAATAAACCGTAAGAAATCTTATTTCAACCCAAGAATTAAAGTTTCTTAGAATAATATTTTACATTTGTTGGAATTTTTTGAGAATTTTCTGGGCACTTTTTTTCTCACCGGAAAACGCCCACCCGGATTCCGTTCACCGGAAATTTTTTTACTTGTGCTTCATGGATCTTAAAATGACTGTCTAATTTAGACGAGTCTAATAGTATAAAAAATTTCGACAAACGATGTTAGAGATGTCGGAAAAATGTATTTTAAAGAAAAGAAATAAAACAATTTTCTCTATCCTCTCTTTCATTTTATTTACCAATTTGCCACCTTGCCCTTTTTAATTATCATCAAAACTACGTAGTTTTGTTATGTCATACAATAAGCTCCTTGTCACAACTTAAGCCCTTGTCACGCTGGATCTCACCCTATATATATATATATATATATATATATTATCTATAATATATTAAAAAATGTTTTAGAAAAAGTATAAACACAATGAAAATTTTACCTATCTACCATAAATTAGTTAGTGTTTTATGATGTTCGACAAATCAATATATTAAAAAAAACCAATACTTTAGTTACTATTTTTTACTAAACCAATTAATGTTGAATTGAGTGGTAAAAGAACTCAAATCACTTAAACTAGAGATTTCGAGTTCAAGTCCTAATATACGTAAAAAAAATTAATTGGAAGAAGATTCATCTAAAGGTGTATGATAAATCTTAAATCAAGCAATCATATAAATTATAAAAAATATTTTTTACTAAAATAGAATGTACTAAATTTATTTAGTAATTATTTCATAAATTTTAATTTTACTGATTAGGTTACAAAAAAAAAATAATATTATTAATAAGAATTTAACTTATGTTTCATTTAATCGATTATTAATTAATAAATTAGAAACTCAATAATGCATATATAAATATTAACATAAAATATATATTAAAAATATTTATCCAACTCGGGAACCGGTACCGAAAGGGAGTGTAATGACTTGTCAAGTCCTCGACTTAGTGGTAAAAGGTAGTTCATTTCAAAGTAAAGCTAGTTTTAGTGGAGTGGATGAGACATGCCACGGTCCATTGACCCCGGGGGGTGGATTCACTAGTTCTCTATTAATGTTGCCCCATAGACCAGACATTGACCTTAACACTAGCGAATAATTGTTGACTCAAGTCTCCTATCGGCCTTGTTAGGAAGATATACACTCTATGTTCCTATCATAAATTATCACCTCATGAGGAGGAGCTTGGGGTTCAGGAAGTGTACCAAGAAAGACATTGATATGTGGAGAAAAGAGGGGGATCATCGGGAAGTTCGGGATCAGTGGGCTCCAAACCATGGTGGACTTATGGGAGATCCCGAAACAATGTGCACCCTTTATAAGCTTATAGTACAATACTTGGGCAATGTTAGTGAACCTCAACAAGTTGTTGATGGTCGGAAGTGGTTCCATTGAGCTTAAGGTTGGCAATGGAGTTCTTGGGCGTGTGGAGCGGAAAACACGTGTAGGGAAGCGCATTATTTCTTATCCTATGCTAGAATTGGGGTCTAAATCTTTTCAAAAGGGGGAGAATGATGCGAGCATCTCCTCAAAGAATCCAAGCCAAGGGTGATGGGGTCTTACATCGTGTAACATCAGCCACACATCGTGTCAGATGGCCACACGGCATGTGGATGGATTGCTGAAGCTTCAGACACTTTTGTGCAAATTCACACGGCGTGTGACTTTCCTCACACGTCGTGTGACCTGTTTGGAAATACCATCGAAGACGGTCTTGTGACCGCACGAGTTGCTTGAGTTTTTCAGCTACACAGCGTGTCAGACATACCACTCGCCGTGTTGGATTGCTTCATTGCCAATGAGACAAATCTGTCATAATCTTGCTTCATTCCATTTACTATTTTGCCACTCTGTAATTAGTGTTTTTCCATCAAGGTTTATTTACTACTTTGCCATTTATCCTTTCTACCTCACTTTATCATTATTTAGTTAGTTATGAGTTGTAACCATAGTGAGAGCTTTCTTGTCTTTTATCTTTACTTTAAAGGAGGTATTTAAACCCTAAAATTTGTAAGAATATTATCTTTTCATCAATTAAATACAAATTCTCTTTGAAAGCAAAGTTTATTATACCTCTATTTAGGATTAACTCCTAATTTAACTAGTAAAGAAATTCTTTCATTGGTTTAAGATCAAAGTCAACCTTACCGTCTTTTATCATTATCATTCAACAATAGTGGTTGAAGGTCGTGAGATAGTCATAATCCCCATCAAAATTGATATCATCAGGCAGCAAGTAGTGATTCAAGTTGTGTGGCATAAATGTTGTGACATCATCATTTCCAAATTAAAAAATGTTGCTATTTTCAGAGCTTGCTGCAACTTTAACATTGTCTCCATATTCAAAACATTGTATCATGTTGGGCTCGGGTTCAAGGTTCGGACTCAAGCTCAGGTACAGGTGTGGGTGCGGGTGCGGGTGCGGGTGCTGTCTTAGAATGAACACGAAAGCAATCATTAAATCCTCGGATTAATCTCTTAGTAGGCACAATTAAAAAAAATATCCCCATAGGCCTGGTTGGGAAATATTCCCCTAGAATGGGCTATTCCCAACCATGGTAAAGAAAAAATAAATTTTTTTAATATAGTTTTACCCATTATGGCGCCATAATGGGTATGTTGACAGAAATCCCACAAAAGGATTCCTGTCAACACGACACTGCCCAAAATTTATATTATAAATTTTAAACTTTTTTTATATAATAATTTTCTTAAAATTAATATAATAAAATTTATTATATTATAAAAATAAAATTATAACTGTAACGTTAGGGTTAAATTTGTATAATTTCATACGTTAGAACTAAATCTGCACTTTATTTGAAACGTTACGGTTAAATATTTGGTGCATTACTAACATATGAATTGTGTAAATTTAATCATAACGTTTCAAGAGAAATGCAGATTCAGCCCTAACGTATGAAATTGTATAAATTTAACCATAACGTTTTAAGCGAAGTGCAGATTTAGTCCTAACATATGAAATTGTGCAAATTTAACCGTAACGTTTTCAAGTAAAATCAATTTTAACCACGCGCAACCGAAAATTTGAATAGACCTGTTTGACTGTTATTTATCTACATCGAACCTTCTAAACTAGTTTGTCGATAAATTGAAGCAGTCTAAAATATTTTACTGTGTTATATAGTTACAAAAAAAAATGAAACTGCTTCAATTTATCGACAAACTGATTTAGAAGGTCCGATGTAGCTAAATAACAGTCAAACTAGTCTTTTCAAATTTTCGGTAGCACGTGGTTAAAATTGATTTTGATTAGAAACATTAGGGTTAAATTTGCACAATTTCATATGTTATAGCTAAATCTGTAATTCGCTTAAAACGTTAGGGTTAAATTTATACAATTTTATACGTTAACGCTAAATCTGCACTTCCTCTGAGATGTTAGGATTAAATTTATACAATTTCATACGTTAGTAATACACTAAATATTTAACCGTAAAGTTTCAAATGAAATACACTAAATCCTCCATATTCAGAATGGTTGAGTTGACAACTGCATTTTAAGGATCTCAATTTGTTAATCAAACACCATATTTTGTTCAGTGCAAGTTACTTATATTAATTAGTACATCTCAGCTCATTATATATTATGATCTATGGGCAACATGGAAAGTTTTTTTATATAAGCGTTCGTAGGGCTGTGCATTATGCGGTTTGAAACCGCAAAACCGAACCGAACCGACACTATTCAGTTTTTCAGGTCGGTTTTATTATTACACGGTTCGGATTTGGTGTGTTATTTTGGTGAATATCGGTTTTCGGTTCGGTTCGGTTTCTAATAAAAACTGAAATAACCGAACCGCACCGATTAGTTGCTACTATGTGGTTTTATACATGTATGGTTGGAAAAAAAATTCTAATCCTTCCTAAATTTATACACACCGCCTATCTAATGATAACACAACCTCCTAATTTTTGAATTTATGATTCTAAAAAAAAAAACATTTAATATAACCATTAAACTCTAATTTAACATCTATTTACCTTAACTTTGAATTTAATATAACCATTAAATTCTAATCTAATACCTATTTACCTTAAAAAACATTTAATATAACCATTAAATTATGTTCTTACTTTTTTTTTTTTGGTAGGAAGGGAAAGGAAAACAAAACAAAACAAAAAACCTAACCCGGGATCAGTCTAGGAAGGCTGACTCCAACCCTATCCTCAAGAAGAGTAGGCAAAAGAAAAGAAGGAGGAACAGAAAGGGTAGAAACACCTAACATCCCCCCATGCCCAGCAGCAGCCAAGCGATCCGCCACGCGGTTTTGCTCCCTGTAAATATGGGAGAAACTAAGAACTTCAAAGGCAGGACGGAGCCTCAAAATAGCTTTGATAAGATTCCGGCTGCTCATGCAAAGGGCCTGGCAATCAGAGATCCTGTTGATAGCCACCAAATTATCAGATTCCACCAAAAGCCTGTTAATACCCATGCGAGTGGCCAGTTTAATTCCTGACAGAATACCCCAGAGCTCTGCAGAAAAGGACGAGCCCATCCCCAAGTTGTGAGTAAACCCAGCCAGCCAAGCGCCACTAGCATCCCGAAGAACTCCTCCAGCAGCAATTCTACCATCACTAAGGCAGGAGCCATCCGTATTTATGCCAGCTAACCATTTGTCCCGAAATAGTATCGTACAAAGCAAAAGTGGATGCCAAAACCCGAACATTAGAAATTGAGGCTTTGAAAAACAACAATATGTCATCTGCGTACAATAGGTGTGTGGGCATCATGTAGGTCCTTGAGTAATTTGCAGGTTGCAGCTTCCTATGATCCACCAACTAGGTTAACAATCTACTTAGAAAATCTTCAGCTAGCCTGAACAAAATTGGTGAAAGCGGCTCTCCCTACCGCACTCCTCGAGAGCACGAAAAATAACCTTGAACTCCCTTACCCGTCATAATAGAGATTCTAGCAGATGAAAGAATATTAAGAATCCATATTCAAAATTGAGGTGAAAAAACGAAAGCGTGAAGAACTGCTAAGAGAAAGTCCCATTTAGCGTATCAAATGCCTTTTTATGTCTATTTTCATACTCATAGTACCCCCAAAGCATTTCTTTTGCAAAAGATTAACTCCTTCTGATGCTAAAGCAATGCATTGATGAATACTCCACCCTGGAATAAACCCGAACTGATTAACTGAGACAATATTTCCAGCTATTCGAGCTAATCTATCAGCTAAAATCTTTGAGATAACCATGTATTGCTCAATCTGCACAGCGTCCTCCACCTTTGGAAACAGCGCCATCAGACTAGAATTTAAACCCGGACTAATCAGAGCCATAACCATGTTGAAACCATCTATGCCCACAATGTCCCAATATTTCTGAAAGAAATGTCCTGTGAAACCGTCCGGTCTTGACGTACTACTAGAGCTCATTCCCATAACCATATCTCTGACGTCCTGTGTTAATTATTTTAATGAGGAATAAGGTATAATGTCAATGTTGACTGTCATAAATGATACTCATAACGTCAGTAATAATACAATGTTACCCATAATATCATTAATGATATAATTATACCCCTAATATTAGGAAGTTTGACTATTTTTTCCTATAACATTTGAAACTTGGGTTAATTTTTATTAATTATTATGGGAGTATTTTATGCAACCATGAACCTCGTTATCTCCACTCTACTTGTGCATGATGTTATCATTCAAGCAATACTAGATCAAAGACAAGTGTACACACATGAAAAAACAATTATATCGTGTTTTGCACCAGATCTAAGACACATGTGCACAGTGATAACACGAGGAACAAGTAGAGTAGAAATAATTTTAATGACTTCATAGAATATAATTTTAGTTGGGGGGTAAAATAAGTCCAATCTGACAACATTATTGGAGTTATTTTTGGACTTTATCCCTTTTAATAATTAGAATGTGATATGATATCAAATCACTAGTCGGACACACAAATAATGACCATGTTTGGCAAATAGAGTTCAGGCTTTAGCAGTAAGCTTATAACTATAAGAAAAACGCAAATAAAAGACTAAATTTGGAGAACAGTTCTAAATTGGACTATAATTTGCAACAAATTCAATCTTTACTCAAATTTCTTGGTTGCAAAATGAGTATTGGTTTGTTACCCATATTAGGGACTCAAAGTTGATACTAAAAATTCATCTGGTTGCAAAGTTTGCAACTGCTGTTCTCTCAAGAAAATGTCCATGTTACAAATATTGGGCGACAAAATTGCTACCAAAATTATAGAATGTGCTTTGGTATCAAATATTTATTGATTGGTAAATTTGCTACCAATTTCTTTTAGACCTACTCGTTAGCAAGGTAAAAAAAGTAAAAAGTAAAATGAAACTATCGCCCCTTCACACATTGTTTGATTTCATGAGATTCTAATTAAAATGCATCACTTAAGATTTCAACCATTCTCAATCTTTTCTTCCATATCTAGTATAGCCTATCTTTTCTTCCATAACAAGTATAACCTCTCATCTCTTTCACAACTACCCATTTTTCGTCCTTCTGAGAATCTAACTGAAACTCCTTCTTTTCCTTGTACAACACAGTTTCATCAGTTGAGTTTGGTAGAGTTCACAATTAAAGGAAAGAAGAGAGGGGAAAATAAGATAAAAAGTGAGAAGGGTCAGGTAAAGTTCATGAGTAAAGGAAGAGATGTAGATTTAAATCCCTTAATTAGACTGAAAATCCATTGATCTAGAAAAAATAAATTCCTCTTTCCGCTAATTTATGTGTTTAATGTGGCTTTGATAAATTATGGATTTTATAAGCATTGAGTATTATTAATTGCCTTTAATTCGTGGACTGATCACATTAAGGATCAGATTATTTTCTGTAGATACATGTAACTGAAAACAACCAAGGAAGGAAAAACTTTAAAAAATGAAGGCTATAAATAACTAGTTGGGCAAAAATTATGGACCTAAATTATATCATGACTGCAATTCTAAAAGGTTATCCCTGGTGTCTTTATGGATTTTGTAATTTTGTATCAACAATAAGGTATATGTTGTTTTGTTTCTTCTACAAATTGTTCCTTACACTGTTAGAATAGTCAAGCCAAAATGCAAAGCCCATCCTTTCCGCCTATTAACATAATATTTTATGTTATCTTTTTTAGTATTTATAGACATATACTAGGGGAGGGGGGGGTCAAAAATCACCAGATTTGCAGTCATTAGAATCAAATTGAGTATTTTCTTCCTTTGATTGTTCTTCATTCAATTTTGCATATTTCTTTTTGAAGATGAGTGAGTAGTTCACTCTACAAGCTGAAGCTAGCCTTGAGCTGGCGGCTATAAGTTATTTTCTTCCTTTTCATGAATGAAAACATATTTGATGGTTGCTTAATGGATTATTAATGCATTATAGGAATAGCTAGCCTATATTTTGGTTGAATAAGCTCTATTTAGGAGATGGAGACACTATTAGCAACTTGTGATTATGACTAGTGACATGAATAATTGCATGATACGTGTTTTTAACAACTACAAATCTTAATGCTTGAAAATTGGTAGACATAAGGAGACTTACTTATTTGTTTCTAAAGAATGTTGGGAATAAGAGACGCCTCACTCAATTCAATCCATTAGAAGAGACCCTAGACTTACGACCTCAATTTCATTCATTGGGAGATATATGCATGTTCAGCGTCTATTCTCGTTGTGATTTATGCATGTTATTTGTTATTTATAAGTAAATCTATCAACTTGTCTACCGTTTGTTACTATAATCTCACATTCATCTATTTTAATTTAATTTACTTTTATACACAAATAGATCTCACATTTCAATTATAAAGGAAGTTACTTTCTAAGGAATTTGACTATTTTGGGCCAATTAGTGTCTATAGTAGACCGTTCTATCATTGTGAAGATGATAATATACTTATTATTTTATTATTTTTACCTAGTGTACTTGCTAGAGTCATCACAGTTTAGGACAACAAGCTTTTAAGGCTATATTCGTATATTTATAATTAGGGCTATTTTCATATATTTATAAATTCCATTTGAATAATAATAAAATATTTTATTTTAAGAAATTGTAGACACATGTGTAAGTTTTTTCTTCAAAAAATAGATATTCTCATTAAAATTGTCTAACTTGATCTATGTGCCAAAATAAAAAGAAAAGAGCATCTGTTTTTTTATCCGTTGTACTTCTTTTAATATGTAAAAATGTTTTAAAATATAAAAGTTTAACTAAATTTATAAACTTTTAAAATATCAAAACATTTTTATAAACTTTAAAACTATTTTGATACTTTATCGCTATATAAAGAAACTACAATATTTATTTCTGCAGTTCTCTCAAAACTAATTATGTAACTTCCCTAAATTATTTGTTAATGAGGCCTAATATCTATTCCTTCAATAATAAGTCCACCTTAAAGTTTATGGACTAATCTTAAAAAATAAATGATAACTTAAAACCATGAAAGTTCAAGGGTTTAATTATGAGTTTAGCCAAAAAAAATTATTATGATTTTTTTTTTTGACAATAAGCTTACATTGATAGTTTTTTTTTTTTTGAAAAAGCTTAAATTGATAATTAAATCTTCATAATACCTTTTATTATATTAGTAATTATTTTTTATATAAAATGATATTCTAATAATTTCCTCTTAAATAAAAACATTGAACTTTAATTGTGTGATAGCTATAAATGTTTTAATTATATTTATATTCGTAGTAATGTTCATGAATGGTTACTAAGAAGTTTTTTGTTTTTATGAATGAATAATCTTGTATTAAAACTTAGCAACAATGCAAGATCAAATAAAATTAGGAAAGTCATCGAAATAGGCTTGAGATTGGGTAAATCATCCACATTATTACTCAGTAGGATCTGAAGTCTCCATCAATGAGGACCCATCGAACCATTATTCACCATTCAAGACAGTTAGCTGTCGAGATTTTATACACCTTCAAAGGTAAACCCGAATACTTCCATATCTCGAGAATCAGTCCTCGACCCGACCTCAGATTAGGAGGAGAAATCATAATCCTCAAATCGGTAATTGCATTTCTCTAGTAAGTGGTTTATCGCTATTCTTCATACATATCTCAGTTAAGTGTTTAAGCTTTAGTTGGTGAGGATTTGGAGAAGTAGAGGAAATATTATTAAGTTTGAAGGCTTACACAAGGGTAATAGCGTCGTCTCACACCACCAGCGCGCTAGGAGGGAGGTGAAGCAAACAACCACTAAGGCATGTGTTACTAAAAAGATTTTAATCTTTGGACATTAAAAACATAGAAACAATTGGAATTTTTTTTTAAAGATTGGAAGGAAAACAGATTTTTGCACATCCATATCTCATAAAGGTACTGCATATTAGACTAGGTTGCACAAAAATTATTTTTGCATTAATTCAAAACCCATGCCATAAATAAAGGCCTATCGAGCGTCTTACAAAGTTCCACAGCTTTTAATGACCAAATTAGTAAATTGTGAATTTTTTTTTTTGAATACGTTATTAACTTCATCTGTATTTGAAATTATTAAAAAAAATATTTTTTACAGTTTGAATTAAGGTTTTTACAATTTTCTACAATCATATTACATATCTCAAACTGCTTTGAAATAGTAGAAAAATACAAATTTCGAATGCACGAGAAATGAATAATAGTCTGTTAACCGAATTTTATGTTCAAAATTACTTTTTTTGGTCATCAAGAGCTTAATAAGACAAAAAATAAATGATCAAGCACTTAATGTATCTAAATAAAAGATCAAAGGCTTAATGAACCAAAAAATGAAAGTTCAGGGGACCTGATGAAATGCTTTTTACCTTACTTAAACTTAAAATATTATGAAAATTTCCCATGGGTTAAGCACAAAATATTTAGAAGATGAGACATTTTTTTAGCACCTCAAGCAACTGAAGATCAATCCTATGCGGCAAAATAAAATATAAAGTAAAGGTTATTATAAAATTCTCCATTCTCCATTATATTAATGTGATCTATCTATATACTTAAAGCAGCTTACATTCAAGCTGATGTGTTATTTCTATAGAATTTTAGATTATCTTTTTATATATTTATTTCTCTGGTTTAAATGGAATTTACCTTGTATACTCAACTGCTTCTCTCCACTCTCTCAATCTTCGCCCACGTCTAATCTTCCTCAACTATAACTAGGTTTGTTTTCATCTTAACTCTGATTTTCTTAATTTTCTGTAAGTGTTTTCTTGATTGGATTTGTTTATCTCAGAAGACCATTCAAGTTGTTTGTTTATAGTCCGTCAAGATTTTAATTCACTTCCCATATGTTCCATTTAATTACTGTCAAGTGCTCCTTATTTTTCTGGGTTCAGTCTATTGCACTTTTGGTCAATATTCACTGAAATTTCTCTTAGTGATATGCAGTTTCGTAACTCAGATTTTCTAAAAAAACAAGTTCTCTAATTCAGATTATGCAGGTTGTGATACAGAAAATATTAGAAAGATTCAAATGGTTTTCCCTCTCCCTCAGCATTTGCAAAATTACAATTGCAAAATAACAATTGAACTCTATTATGACTCACATTTTCTTTCGTGGTCTAACTTTCTCCTCTCTTTGTATTCTCTATGTGTGCAGGTGATATTAAAGAGATGTGGTGATTCTCCCAATTGGTAAGCCATTATAATATGTGATACCTCATTTGCTATTTTAGGTTTCATAATGGATTCTTTGTTGTTGCATCATTTTTCAGAGGTGATTTCTAATTCATCACGGAAGGACTAAACAGAATTGATGAATCTAATGTTGAAATATTGTAACAAGTTAACAGATCTACTGCTTAATTTATAGCGATATCTAATTTCGTTGGGTTGAATTGATTTCGGCAAACATGATATAATTACATGGATTAAGCGATAGTTTTACATCAGCCGAAGAATTCCTCTTATTCAAACTTCCTAAATTGTTCCCTAATTCAGGCTATTGTATGTTTTAGAATGTTCTGATTATTTAATTTAACACCAGTTAGTATATTACTTAACTTTCTTTGGTTTTGTACAATTGGTTGAGTGTTTTCTGATTGCAGTTTACTTTTGATAATGGAGCGTAATCATGTTATATGATGTTATTGTAATGTCAAGAGTCTACTTTTAGATTTCTTATAAACCTTGATATTTGATATGTGGTGAAGTCTATTGCATTTTATAAGCTTACGAAGAGAACTTTTCTTACTTAAATTAGTGCCTTTTATTGGTAAAATACAATGTACCTATATAATACCTTCTTAACATTATTAACATATTTATATTTTGTTATTTTTATGTCCTTTTTCATATGTTTCTTCACAACCCAATCAAGCTTCAAATATAGAAGAATTGAATTTTAGCTCTTAAGATGATGATTCTGATTCTTGACTATAAGGAGTATGCAAAAGAAGTCAAGTACTGGAATTTCTTCCTATGTCTTATGAGATTGTTATCAAAGAGGCAAAGTTAGAGGTTTTGGGAAGTGGTTGAGACTCCATGCGGTTCTTTCTACCTTGACTACTCGATTTTTCATTCCCAGTGAATTTGAATTATAACCACCAATTGAAGCATTTGCATGATCGACTTACTACCGGGCATTGCTCCTAAGATTTCGTCAAGGTTAGTTTTTTGTTTTGATTATTATTTTCATTTCTCCATTTGATTGTGTAGTTCTCATCATTTCTCAAGTTGCTTTTCTTTTCAAGGTCTTGAGATTTTACTCATTTATTTTGTTTAACATTTATTGATGTCGTCATTAGTCTCACTTATGAACAATGGATGACAATTTAAATAATTAGATTATTTTTTTTTATTAAAGGTTGGTTAATGAGAAAGCAATTAAATTTATGTATATGAATTAGTTTAAGAATTTTGTTACAAGTGTTTTTATTCTATCGGTTATTAGATTGTTTAATCGTATGATTTTGTATTTTGTCACTCATAAACTCAACTTGGATATCAAATACGACCTTTCTAAATTAATTCTCTCTATCTATGTATATTTATAGATATAGATGTATTATGTATTTCATGGCAAACCAAATTTAATTTAAATCATTATAGCATAATGATATTTTCCACAACATAGCATTATAGCCTTATATCATATCCACATCATCTGCAAGCATGATGTACATTATACATCTACTATATCTATAAAGTTTTAATAGATATGATGCCAATTACAAAAGTTCAAACAGATATCAAGTTATAAATTGATTTTTATAAATTTAAATCTCTCATCTTATAAAATTTGGAAAATTGGCACAAAAATAATGGGCTTCGTATCTTTTTAGATTTTTTTCCACCTAAAGGTGTGAAATGGACCTACACAGTCCGATTTTTTTTAATTGTTAAGTTTTGTTCATAAATTGGAATTTTTCCTTTACTTAAAATTGTCTATTGTTTTATTTCAATATAAATTATAATCCATTACAAAGTCCGTGCAGGTGTTCACACTAGTTTTAAATAAAAAATAAAAAATAATATTACCCTCAAATTATCCAAATTAATTCAACTATTAAATAAGGACTTGATTTTTTAAAAGGAAAAAAATTGTGGATTAGGATGGAGATTTTATTGGGAGGAATATGTCTTTTTAATACCTATTAAAACATTGACACATATTCCTCACAGTAGTATTTAGAATAGACAAAAAAGCATCATCGTTCCTTATCTTTTATTTTTTTTAAGTTCATTAAGCCATTAATTTTTTATTTAGATACATTAAATCTCTGGGTTTTTTTTTATCACATTATGCCCATAGTAACAAAAAAAAAATCAGTCATAAAATTAGATTAACTGAGTATTATTTATTTTACATGTCTTCAAATTTTGTATTTTTCAGAATTTGAAAATAATTTTTGATATTTGTAATATATCTATAGAAAAATTATAAAATTCTTAATTCGAACGGTAAAAAACATAACTAATGAAATGAATAATAACGTTTTAACTGAATTAGATGTTCACAACTAATTAATTTCATAAATAGAGACTTAATGAGGCAAAAAATAAATAATTATAAATTTAATGTGTCCAAATAAAAAATTAAAGGATTAATGAACCAAAACATAAAAGATCAAAGGTCTAAAGATGCTCTTTATCTTTATATTCCAATGAGTCCTTTATTCCTAATAAAATCCCATTAGAATATGCTATATAGAACACAAGTGATTGGCTCATTTTTTCAATAAAAGTCATATATGTCTAAAATAGTACTTAGGGGCTCGTTAGGCATTGCTGAGTGAAAAGTGTTATTGGGAAAACGATACTAAAAAAAAGTAGATATAATACACAATACAACTTCTAAAAGTCAAAAAATAAAAAATATACATATTAGGTTATATTGAAAGTAAGGGTTATTTTTGTCCAAAAAAATTTAATATACTTTCTCCAAAAGCTAGAAATTATTGTTTTTCGTGAAAGCAACTTTCCCAACTTTTAAGGAAAGAAATTATGTATTTACCAAACGCTACTTTTAAGTTGCAATTGTAAAGCTGAGAAAACAATTTTAGATTCTAGAAAAACAATGCCAAATATGTCTTTAGTTGTTAGTTTTATATGTCACGTCGATATTCAATTGAATTTATAAGTATATAAATTAACCAAAAAATTATTGAAATCAAATATAAAATTTACTAATTTTATTTAAAAAATGATTTTTAATAACTTTGTATTTGTTAACATAATCGCCAAAATTAAAGATCACTAGAATGATAAATTAGAAATCTTTGATTTCAATTTATAGTAACAAGGGATTAAATGTTAAAATTGGAAATCATTCTTCTTTTCTATCTTGAAATGAATAATAAATGAATAGAACCCAATAAAATCTAATATACGATTGCTCCATTAAGTTTTCATGAAGCTAAATATGTTTGTACTTAATACCTTAATTTTTTCTACTTTTCTTCGATTTCCACTCCTCGAGCAAACATGCTACTCCCTCCTTTAGCGTTGCCTTTTTGTTCTCTTTTGAATTCCAAATTTCTTTTATGATATATCTTCCACTAGGGTTGTACTCATTAATTTCTTTCAAAGTTTTCAGCACGGCATCATACACTTCATCGCCAAATTCATTCTTCAGTTCTTTTAATTTTTCATCATCATCATCAAGTATCTCCTGCATAGATAAAATTAATTCCATAGATAAAATTAATTCCAAAAGTTTGAAGAGAATCAGTATTAATCAAAAGAGAATAAGTGCAAGTCATGAGGAAGAAGAATACAAGACATTCTTCAAGTGAAGGTCACAAACATCAAGGAGAATTAGAAGTAAGTGTGTGGTACCTGATCAATTTGGTGTTTGAAGTTGACTAGTAGATAGAGGTGTTCAATAGTCGGTTCGGTTTAAAAATCGAACCGAACCAAAATAACCGAAAACTGAATAATCAATAAAATAGAAGCCAAACCTAACTGAATAAAAATAACAAAATGATTGAATAATTTGGTTCGGTTCAGTTCATCGGTTTCACCATATTCTTTTACTAAACTAAAATAAATTATAGATAAAAAAATTAATTAATTTAATTTCAATAAGAAGCCTAAAATAATTATATAAATCATGTTATTTTGATTTCAAAATTCATAGTGACTAGAATACGTTAGATTTGAATAGAACATTGAAAACATAATTATAAAAATATAGGTAGAGGGTATTGTTACTTTTTTTGACAAAATAAGTATTTTTTTTAGAATTACTATTTAGAAATTAACATTACACTTGCAGAGAATATTAGAATAATATGTTATAAATCATGTTACTTATATTTATGTGAAAACTTAAAAATTGAAAAGTTTTTTTACACAATAAAATTGGCTAATTGAAAAATTAAAAACTTAGAAAACTATTAGTCATCATGTTATAATTGTAAATCTATTTAGAGTTTATTTTGATTAGTTTGGTTAATTCGATAATTTTGTTATAAAAACCGAACCGGTCGAAATTAACGAAATATTATATATATTATAACCGAAACCAAATTAAATATACTGAATAACCGAACCGAAAAACCAAATTTCATCGGTTTGATCGGTTATTTCGGTCCAATTTGGTTTTTGAACACCACCTACTAGTAGAATCAATTTAATCTAAAATTTTAAGTATCAATGTGATCTTTTAACTTAACATTAGAGTTACAGTCAAAAGTAACACATGCTAATATATTAATATATGTCACTTACTCATGTTGACACTGACACGTGTTACTTTTAGATTAATTTAATTTCAAATGTCAAGTTAAAGGACTAAATTGATGTTCGAATTTGATTTTAGACTAATTTAATTTCAAATATCAAATTAAAAGACTAAATCGATGTCCGAATTTGATTTTAGACTAATTTAATTTCAAATGAAAAATAAAAGACTAAATTGATGTTCGAGTTTGATTTTAGATTAAATTAATCTTAATAGCCAACTTAAAAACCAAATTGATCTTTATATTGCTTAAATAAAATTAAAATAGAGACTATGTTTACTTTGTTTTTAATAAAGTAAATATTACTTTGTTTGTTTTCACCATTAGATGATGGAGTGTAAAATTAGTCCAATGATAAAAACAAACAAAAATAATACGAGAGAGAAACCGACAATAAAAGTATTATTTCATTCAAATACAAATGGAACCTAATAGAATAATATCAATAAAACAATAAATTTAGTGCATCAAAATTCAAAATATGGAATAATTAAGTGGGATGAGGTCAAAATCTTTAGTCAAGTAGGGTGATATTTTTAATTTCAGTATAATTTTTAAGATTTAATTATTATATATAAATATATATATATATATATGTAATTTGTGTAATAGAACTGCTGCATCTCTCATTTATATCACATTATCCAATCATTATATATATAAATGCAAAAAAAAAAAACATAATGATTGTTTTGTTTGAATTTTTTTTAAATAATGTCAGGTTTTATTAACTTAAATCAAATGAATATTGTTAAAAAATTATGGTAGACATGCCCACTCATTCCGAACAGATACAAATAATTGACTGCTTTTGTTAGAGTATAAGCAGCCGAATTCGCTAAACGCTTAATAAAGGAGATAGAGCACAACTTTATATCTCGTAACAAATAAATATAATAAAAAATAATGTTAACTAAATACGAATGATCTTTTAAACCTATTTGAACTTGTGGACCTTAGTTACAAACTTTAGCTACGGTAGCAACAAAATCATCTAAAGTATAAGTATAACCTTCCTTTAAGTTCAAAAACCTTATGAATGTGAAATTCTACAAAGTCAACCAAGATAATAATAAGTCTACATGTAAAGAATATGAGAATTTAATTACCTCAGAGCGTCCATCCTTTTCAATGATCTTAAATGGGTACCAGTTAGGGTCTCGCAGATACTCATCCCACAATGAACACAACTCTGCTGCTTTTATTTCAGCATGTTCAGGAGAAAATTTTCTCTTTGCTGCAGCAAGGAATGGTCTATTATCAAGCTCGCCCATTTTCTTCACAACAATAGCATCACGAGTATTTCCACAGCTATTTTCACTCAAATACTATGGAGGAAAAAAATTATACTTAGCAAAATAGCAGAGAGAGTACATATAATAGAAGATGGTATCCACTTTTAGTTCATTTTTAAACATAAGCGTGATTCATTTACTCTTTAAATTTAACATGTGATTTAATTTATACAAATCGAATAAGGAAGGTTGTAAAAAACGTTAGAGACTAGTCGGGCGGACAAGACCCTCGAAGATTAATCGGAGATTAATCAAATTTGTATTTTTGTATTGTTTATTTGTTAATCAACAAATTGTTATATAAATTTAATTAAAATATATATTATACTATTTAAAAATAATAATATAAAATTATTTAATATAGAAATATATATATATATATATATATCTTTTAAAATTAGAAAACATTAACATTTCAATAATAATAAGAATTATAATAAAAAAAATTCATAATAAAAGATTTTTTTTGTTTATGGTTGCCTAGGCAGCGTTAAGTCGGCCTAGGCAGAGTCAAGCGGCTAAAAATCGTTTAGGGACCATATAAACGTCTAAAATAACTAATTGAAGAAAGTCGAAACCGAAATTGTTGACTTTAAGTGTCTAGGTGATCTAGACGGTCTTGGTTTTGAAGACCGCGCATAAGTAAATGTTAATAAAACATCCTTAGACATATGATAAAAGATAGTTCTAGCACTTACACTTATTAATTCTTTATGCGCATCTTGCAACTGGTCATTATCCATCCGGTGCTTCACCATAAGAGTTTGATTAAGAGAGACTAGCTCATCCAATTGTTCTTCTTTTTCCTTCAAAACATTCTCTATTTGATCCATCCTTTTCTTCATCTCTTCTTCTTGTTCTTGCATGTGCTTCGTTACTTCTAATTCCCCTTTCAGTCCTTCAATCTCCAGCTCCAATTTTTGTCTAGCATCAAGATTCTTCTGCAGTTCAAGAATTTTCTGGCGGAGTTGCTCTTTTTCTCTCTACCAATATCAGTTGGATAGGAAAAGAATTAGAAACGTTGTTTTAACCGTGAATATTTTGCATTTCTTTTCATCCTCTTGTTCAAAGAAATGAATGAAAAAAAAATCACCTCTTGTCGTTCTGCCAACATCCACAGTTCCTCACTTGCCTCTTTCTGCGCCGCAATTGCCTTCTTATTCTAAAAGAATGAAGAGGTGATCTTAGCACATTTTACTATTGAAATTAGAACAGATTATTTCCATTACAACAACCACTGCAAAGCCCTATTCTTGTGTTACAGCCCACAAACTATATATTTTAGCAAACTCCAATGATAAAACTGAAATTAACTTATTTTAGCAAACTATATATTCAAGATATTAAAAAAATTAACTTATTTAACACATTTGACTATTTGTCAAATATTCGACGAGAATCAACAGTTCGCAAAACATATGAAGGAACCAAAACAGATGCATCATACGAAAAAAGTCATGTCAAAGAATATTTTACCTCTTCCTTTTGATAATGAAGATTTCTCATCACATTGTTGTTTTGAATTTCTTTATCTTCCACTTGTCTTTCACGCCTCTCCAAATCTTTTCTTTCAGCTTCCAGTTTTTGTATTCTCTCCTCGTGGTTTAAATAAATCGTTGCACGCTGAAAATGTGCATCCAGTTGCATCCGTCCAATTTCTACATTCAACATAAGCAAATAACAATCATAATTAGCTGCAGTTTGTATTACTTAAATCATGTATGATTCAAATTAATTCCATTTAAATATAACACTTGTCCCTTACAAGATTTGGGGAGAAAAGAACAAGAAGAAATTGAGAGGGAAAGACAGGAACTTTTATAGCCTATTAAATTTAAAAAAAAAAAAAAGGATCTTGCCTTCATCATGCTTTCTGAACATTGAATCAATTTCTTCTATTAGATTGTTCAAAGATGCATCGGCTTCCTCATCTTTTACTTTCATTTTTGCAAGACTCTCAGTCTTCATTTGCAAGCTATTGCTTAAATTGATCATAAGATTTGAATCCTTTTGTCTGTCCTCAGCTTCTTTACCATCGGCAGTTTTTAAATTACCATTTTTTCTCAGATAACCACCAAGAATAGTTTGTGAATTGTAGTCATCATCACTTGCAACCCATCCATATAATCTCTCCCCTCGATTGTTTGATAGGGGGTTAAAGTAGTCCTCCTTTCCACAATGATTGACTTTAAATTCCTTATCAAACATTATTGCACTGCTGAAGCCATCCCATTCTGTCTTAAACTCAACTATAGCGAATCCTGAATGACCTGCGTGGCTCCATAAGGGATGAACCTTAACTGGATCAAATCCCTTTGCTGTCAATTCATTCTTAAGCTTTGAACCACTCTCCCCAACCCAACGTCCACCTTGAAATTGTCTTTGAACATTGGCAACTATTCCCATCCAAGGCCAAACAAACGATCTTTTTGATTCACTCCCAGTTGAAGAATTCGGAATGTCGGGATGCAAGGGCTGGCTTTGACTATTATCATCACTCTGCTTTTCCTTTCCTTTTCCTGAAGAACGAGACATTTTTTTACCTGAAATACAAACATCAAAATCGAAAGACAACGTTAAGGTGCTTGGAAGGAGAAAGGAAAGGGACGGGACAATGAGCACAAACATGAAGCTTCATCTGCATCTGAACATATAAGTAATTTTGATAATCAATTGATAATAGTTCATAAAAAAGAAGCATAAAGAAGAATCAGTGCAAGGTAGGTCCTTGATAAGAAAACCATAGATCACATCAATGACGAGAAACTAAACCATAAATTAAGTGTCATAAGCTGTTATATGCAGAGTTTTATTTTCAAGGCATTTTCTATGAGTTGAAACATTAAAAACAATTTGTTATGTAAGTGGAAAACACCTATGTATAATATTATTTATTAATTTTATGATTGGTAATTTGAAATATTATATTATTTTTATATATTGACTCAAATATAAAATGTAATATTATGTATTTTCAACTAAAATTATATAATTAAATATATAACAATATAATATTTTAATTTGAAAAATAATAAATTTATTATTTTTTATATAATATTTTATTTTATACGATATTCGTAATTTATATACCATTAAAATAAACAAATATATATATATATAGGGGAGGGATCAAGTGAGAACCCTTCCCTAGGTGAGAACCACCCAAAACTACGTAGTTTTGAGTAGAAAAATAAAATAAAAAACACTGCTACCTAGGGGATTCTCGAACCTGAGTCTCGACATCCACACTCCATATTACTTACCACTGAGCCAATTGCTTTTTTTGTTTATAATATCGCGCGCTGCTTAATATACCACGGTCCTTTTAGCTTCCATTGTTTAGTATTTGACGCATGCACTTATTAATATCGATTAAATATGCATAATAATGAATTATTAATAGAAAAAAAAAAGAAATGTACATAATAATGAATTATTAATAGAAAAAAAATCCAAGAATATGCTCTAATTTCTTATTTATTTAATTCCTTTATATTTTTGTAATTTATGTTATATAAGAAAATATATTTTTTAAAACATACGTTATAACATATATTTTAACTTTTAAAACACGAACTATGAAGTTTAGAACGTACGACATATTTTTTAGAACATACGTTATGTTTTTTAGAACACGTGTTATGTTTTTTCGAACATGAATTATAAATTATATTATAGAACAAATGAAAAAACGATCCAGATATCTACTGATTTTTTTAGAACATTATAAAAAAAAGAAATGTGCATAATAATGAATTATTAATAGAAAAAAATTCAAGAACATGCTCCAATTTCTTATTTATTTAATTCCTTTATATTTTGTAATTTATGTTATATAAGAAAATATATTTTTTTAAATATACGTTATAACATATAATTTAACTCTTTTTTTTGAAACAACATATATTTTAAATTTTAAATCACGAACTATGAAGTTTAGAACATACGACATATTTTTTAGAACATACGTTATGTTTTTTAGAACATGTGTTATGTTTTTTCGAACATGAGTTATAAATTATATTTTTGGAACAAATGAAAAAACGATCCAAATATCTACTGATTTTTTTAGAACATTATACTTAATTTTTGGAACACAAACTACAAACTTTAGAACATACGTTATGTTTTTTAGAACATACATTATGTATTTTAGAACATGTGTTATGTTTTTTCGAACATGAGTTATAAATTATATTTTTGGAACAAATGAAAAAACAATCCAGATATCTACTGATTTTTTTAGAACATTATACTTAATTTTTGGAGCACAAACTATAAACTTTAGAACATACGTTATGTTTTTTAGAACATACGTTATGTTATTTAGAATATGAGTTATAAATTATATTATAGAACAAATGCAAAAATGGTCCATATATTTACTGTTTTTTAAAACATTATACTTAATTTTTAGAACACAAATTATAAAGCTAAAAACACATGTAACAATATTTAGAACATCGTCCTTAACATTTTAAAACATAAATTACAAAAAATATGGAGGAATTAAATAAATAAGAAATTAGAGCATGTTCTTGAATTTTTTTCTATTAATAATTTATTATTATGCACGTTTCTTTTTTTCTATTAATAATTCATTATAATGCACATTTAATCGATATTAATAAGTGCATGCGTTAAATATTAAACAATAGAAGCTAGATAAATTAAATAAATAAGAAATTAGAGCATGTTCTTAAATTTTTTTTCTATTAATAATTCATTATTATGCACATTTCTTTTTTTATTAATAATTTATTATTATGCATATTTAATCGATATTAATAAGTGCATGCATCAAAATTAAACAATAGAAGCTAAAAGGGCAATGGTATATTAATCAGTGCGCGACATAAATTACAAGAAAAGCAATTGGCTTATTGGTAACTTGTGTGGAGTGTAAACATAGAATCCCAGGTTTGACTCCCCCAAGCAGCAGCATTTTTTATTTTATTTTTCTACCCAAAACTACGTAGTTTTGGGTGGTTCTCACCTAGGAAAGGGTTCTCACAAGAGAACTCTCCTATATATATATATATATATATATATATATTATCTATAATATATTAAAAAATGTTTTAGAAAAAGTATAAACACAATGAAAATTTTACCTATCTACCATAAATTAGTTAGTGTTTTATGATGTTCGACAAATCAATATATTAAAAAAAACCCAATACTTTAGTTACTATTTTTTACTAAACCAATTAATGTTGAATTGAGTGGTAAAAGAACTGAAATCACTTAAACTAGAGATTTCGAGTTCAAGTCCTAATATACGTAAAAAAATTAATTGGAAGAAGATCCATCTAAAGGTGTATGATAAATCTTAAATCAAGCAATCATATAAATTATAAAAAATATTTTTTACTAAAATAGAATGTACTAAATTTATTTAGTAATTATTTCATAAATTTTAATTTTACTGATTAGGTTACAAAAAATAATAATATTATTAATAATAATTTAACTGGTCTTAGCACTTTTTTTTTTGCTGTGATGTCATATTAAGAAAAAATGAATTATATAAAAAATAAATATATTTTCCTAAAGACCATAAACCTATTTTAGTATTTTATCCATTATATTTAGAATAAAAGATTTGCATTTCAAGATTCACTCATCTTAGAGACTTTTTACTGAGATATTGTATTAAGAAAAAATTAATTATATAAAAATAATAATATTTTCCTAAAAATCATAGGCGTATTTTAGTATTTTATCCATTATATTTAGAATACAATATTTGTATTTCAAGATTCAAATGACTTTTTGTTGAGATGTCATATTAAGAAAAAATCAATTATATAAAAAATAAGTAATTATTTTTACTCTTTAGTTTTAATTAATTTTCATTATTTCTACATTTATATGGTAATTATAAATTTACCATTTAAACTGAAACGGTTTTATGAGAAAATCAAAAACTATGATCTCTGTATTGATTCTCTCTATCCCTTCACTTTCTTTATGGCTTTGATTATCTCCCACAAATCTAAAGATTAGAGTTCTATATATTTTCCACATTTTAAATTCTTTCTCTTCTTGGCTTACGGTTCCTGTTTGGCAAATAGCTGTTAGTTAATTATCTTTTTAGTTAGTTGATTTGACTAGCTGATTGTATAACTTGTTTGGTAAAACTCAGCTAGCTGATTGATAATAGTTATTTGTATAAAATGACAAATAAAGACATGATAAAACCTTATAATTTGTTCTTACTTGATTAAGAGATTCAGATCTATTTAGAAGCGGTTTTCATTGATAAACTACTTAATAGAATTTTGTTCAAAAATTTAGAGAATTCAAACTTTGATATCTCCAACTGAAGAAATCTGATAAAAATAGAAAAACAAAAATGTGTCAAAAATTATAAGAAATCCTTATGTTTCTGAAAGTAATTATTCGATTTTTTTTCTTATATAGTAGTTATTTTGTACTCAATTGTGATGTTGCTTTGTTTTTGTAAAACAATAGTTGTTATAGTTCCATTTTTAGAGATAAAAATTTCATTTCTACCGTTACTCAGGTTCCACACCTCTCGCTACCCTATCGATGTCTTCTTTTTTATTTTATTTTGTTTGTCAAAATGATTTTGTCATTTGGAAGTATAATTTGTTTTATCTAATTTATATATTTCCCTTTACCAAGATCCATTAATCGTTATTTCATATAAAATGGATTGAACGTGTGTACCTTTTTTTGAAGAACAATCTACGGTTGCAAACGAAATATCCACGTAGAAATCAACCGTTTTATCACGAGCACAACTAAACAAAAGAAACGGTTAGTAGTCAACCAATGTAACAATCAAGTGTAGATTGTCTCTAACGGTATCCACACAATCTAAAAAGAGAATGAACTAGAGAGGTAATTGTTCGAGTGAGACTGAAGGAGAATTTCTAGCCCTTCAGAATATTGGTTTACAAAAACATGTAGTATAAGGTGTATTTATATTCCTTTTTGCAAGTTGTTAACTCCTTACAATTAATATAGTTTAATTATCATCAATACTCCATTAATTTTTCATTTAACTCTGCATCAATCCTGCATTTAATTTGTCATCAACTCTTCTCTTAGAAAGAATAGCGTTTATCAAAATTTCTATTAATTTTCATTATTCCTCTTTAATTAAACGTTTTTTTGGTACTAAGTGTGGTTATAATTAACTAAAATTAATTTATGAACTTAATACTTCATTAAGAAAAATAAAATTTTTAACTAATGGGAAAAAACATTTTCACTCCCTTCTTTATAAGCCCAGTGGCGAATCCAGGATTTGAGGAGGGGGGGCAAAACTCTATGTAAATTTTTTTTTGACAAAATAGCATTAATTGAAAAAAATATACTTTATTACATAATTTCTATTCGATACAAAATTTCTTAAAATAAAAAAAAACTTCTAATGCTAAGTAGATCGACAATTACGAGGTGGCGATTGACATCTACGATCTGTCATAGCTTGAAAACAATATGCTGCCTCTACCTATACTGCTTCTTTTTAGGGTTAAGGTGCAAAAATACCCCTAACATCTAAAATGGTGCAATTTTACCCCTAATGTTTGTAGCCAAGAGCAATTTTACCCCTAACGTTGATAAATTGGATCAATTTCAGACACTATTATAAAATACAGTCATTTTTTCCTTATTTTGCACCAATTGCATATCAATTTGTTCTAAAAAAAGGATATAATGTTTTTTATAATTTAATAATAAAATTGGAGATTAATATTTATAAATTCGGTGAATTTTTTTAATTTTTTTTGTCTAATTCGTACAAAAGACAGTATATTTTCAATATTTTTTTCTTATTTTTTTCACATCCCAACATATGTTTGTGAATTGTTACTGATAAAATAACGCATGTGTGAAGTGTAGATGACAAGACTCATGACCGAGAGGACAGTTTGATGAATTATTTCTCAAATTGATCCAATTTATCAACGTTAGGGGTAAAATTGATGTTGGCTTCCAACATTGGGGATAAAATTGCACCATTTTAGACGTGGATTAAACTTTTATTTGGGGTAATTTTTTTTAAAAATTACCCCATTGGACCTGGTTAGAAATTTTTTTTCTAGAAGAGGCTGTTTTCCAACCCGGGTTACTTTTTTTTATATCTTTTTGAATTTTTTTACCTATTACGGTGCCATTACGGCGCCATTGGCACCGTAATAGGCTAGTGGACAGGAAAATGGTTTCCTGTCCACAAGTGAACAAATATTAAAAAAAAAATTTATTATTATTTATAAAAATAAAAATAAAATTTTTAAAACAATTATAAAAGAAAGAAATTAATTTATCATTTTCTAAAAATAAAATTATATATTATAATTATATTATTGAATTTTTATTTTATAAAATTTTTATTTTATAAAATTTTTATTTTATAAAATTTTGATTAAATTTAAATTTAATTTGAAAACGTTAAGATTAAATTTGTACAATTTCATACGTTAGGACTACACTTGAAACGTTACGGTTAAATATTTAGTGCATTACTAACAAAAAAAAAATATTTAGTATATTAATAACAGAGTAAAATATTTTAGATATTTTCAAAGCAATTGTGATTAATTTATATGTAACAAGCTTAGTTTTTTTGAAACTGTCTACAATATAGTTTTTTGAAACTGTCTAAAATATAGTTACGAAAAAAATGTATGAAACTGATTCAAATTTTTGACAAACTGTTTTAGAATGTCTGACGTGGCTAAATAACAGTCAAACAAATTTTTTCCAAATTTTCGGTAGCATATGATTAAAATTGATCTTCCTTGGAAGCGGTAATGTTAAATTTGCACAATTTCATACGGTATGATTAAATTTGCACCTCACTTGAAACGTATACGTAAAATATTTATCACATTACTAACAAAAAAAAACATTTAGCGCATTAATAACACAATAAAATATCTAGTACATTAATAACACTATTATAATATTTATTTTATTTTTATAAAAAGATAAATTAATTTCTTTTTTTATAATTAATTTATAAATTTTATTTTTATTTTTATAAAATAATAATAATTTTTTTTTAATATTTGTTGGGGCAGTGGCGTGAAGCCACTGCCCCACTTGTGGACAGGAATCCATTTTCCTGTCCACTAGCCCATTACATCACCATTGGCACCATAATGGGTAAAAAAAATTCAAAAAATATAAAAAAGGTATGCCTGGTTGGGAAACAGCCCCTTCTAGGGAAAAATTTCCCAACCAGGTCCAATGGGGTAATTTTTTATAAAAATTACCCCAAATAAGAGTTTAATCCTTTAGACGTTAGGGGGTAAAATTTCTCATGACCCAAGGCGTTAGGGATATTTTTGCACCTTAACCCTTCTTTTTATATCAAAAACTCACACGGCAAGACGACATCGTTTTGTGAGGAACCAAAGTTTTGGACTAATTTTTATTATTATTATTGGGGGAGGGGGGGTGCCAAATGCCCCCTTTGACCTCCTATATCCGCCTCTGTATATGCCTATATCTTGACTTCCATCATAATCTCTGATTTATAATCAACCTCCAAAACAGTTAATTATATCTCCACATTTTCTCTTTCTTAATCACATATCTATTAGCTTCAAAATTCATCATTTTATCGTTTCCTCAATTTCTTATACTCCTAAGAATACAAACTCATCAGACCATTTTAAAGTCTAATATCCTTATTTCATATATAATAAAGTCTCAAATATCAATTTCCATTCATACTTAATGTCATGAATTTAACCTATAATACAAATTATCAAATACTTCCTTCATTTATAGACACCTAAGTATACTATTTGATACTAAGTATACTACAAGCCATCAAATGTAATAATATTAGAGTGTAATAACTAAATTAAGGACACGGACGTGACAATATCTTATTTTATACTGTGTCATTAAAAAATATATATATATATATATATATAGAGAGAGAGAGAGAGAGATGAGAGATCAGGTGTGACACATCTCTTATGGTGTGACAAGCCTTATTGTGTGACAATGACCAATTTTGTAATTAACTAAAAGGAGGTGGCAAATTTGTAAATAAAAGGAAAGAGAAAATTGTTTTATATTTTTTTTAAATGCATTTTTCCGACTTTTCCAACCTCGTTTTTCAAAAAATTTTATACCGTTGGACTCGTCTTAATTAAATGGTCATTTTAAGATCCATGAAGCTCAAGTAAAAAAAATTTCGGTGAACGGAATCCGGGTGGACGTTTTTCGGCAAGCAAAAAAGTGTCCAGAAAATTCTCAAAAACATTCAGAACATGTCAAACATTATTCTAAGAAACTTTAATTCTTGGGTCCAAGCGAGATTTCTTACGGTTTAGTCCCAATAAATTGTTTTTCTTAATTTTATCTATTTTACATGCTTCAACAATTTGTTGGGTAAAAATTGTAAGGAATCTCGCTTTGAGCCAAGAATTAAAGTTTCTTAAAATAATATTTTACATGTTTTGGAATTTTTTGATAATTTTATGAACACGTTTTTTGTCCTACTTACGTTGTTCTAAATCAATGTATCATTTGTTCCAACATAATACTTATATTGTTCCAACAGAAAATTGTTTTATTTCTTTTCTTTAAAATACATTTTTCTGACATTTCTAACCTCTTTTTTCGAAAAATTTTATACTATTAGACTCGTCTAAATTAGACAGTCATTTTAAGATCCCTAAAGCTCAAGTAAAAAAATTTCCGATGAACGGAATCCGAGTAGGCGTTTTCTGGCAAGAAAAAAGTGCCCAGAAAATTATAAAAAAAATCCAAAAAAATGTAAAACATTATTCTAAGAAACTTTAATTCATGGGTCGAAGCGGGATTTCTTACGGTTTAGTCCTAATAAAACTTGTTCCTTAATTTTATCCATTTTACATGCTTCAACAATTTATTGGGTCAAAACTGTAAGGAATTTCGCTTTAAGGGCAAGAATTAAAGTTTCTTAAAATGATGTTTTACATGTTTTCGAATTTTTTGATAATTTTCTGGGCACGTTTTTTGTCCTACTTACATTGTTCCAAATCAGTGTACCATTTGTTCCAACATAATACTTGCATTGTTCCAACAGAAAAATATTTTATTTCTTTTCTTTAAAATACATTTTTCCGACATTTCTAACCTTGTTTTTCGAAAATTTTTATACTATTAGACTCGTCTAAATTAGACGGTCATTTTAAGATCCTTGAAGCTCAAGTAAAAAAAAATTCCGGTGAACGGAATCCGGGTGGGCGTTTTCTGGCGAGAAACAAAGTACCCATAAAATTCTCAAAAAATTCCAGAAAAAGTAAAACATTATTCTAAGAAACTTTAATTCTTGGGTCGAAGCGGGATTTCTTACAGTATAGTCCCAACAAATTGTTGAAGCATGTAAAGTGGATAAAATTAAGGAAAAAGTTTTATTGGGACTAAACCGTAAGAAATCTTATTTCAACCCAAGAATTAAAGTTTCTTAAAATAATGTTTTACATTTGTTGGAATTTTTTGAGAATTTTCTGGGCACTTTTTTTCTCACCAGAAAACGCCCACCCGGATTCCGTTCACCGGAAATTTTTTTACTTGAGCTTCATGGATCTTAAAATGACCGTCTAATTTAGACGAGTCTAATAGTATAAAAAATTTCGAAAAACGATGTTAGAGATGTCGGGAAAATGTATTTTAAAGAAAAGAAATAAAACAATTTTCTCTATCCTCTCTTTCATTTTATTTACCAATTTGCCACCTTGCCCTTTTTAATTATCATCAAAACTACGTAGTTTTGTTATGTCATACAATAAGCTCATTGTCACAACTTAAGCCCTTGTCACGCTGGATCTCACCCTATATATATATATATATATATATATATATATATATATATATATATATATATATATATATATATATATATATATATATATTATCTATAATATATTAAAAAATGTTTTAGAAAAAGTATAAACACAATGAAAATTTTACCTATCTACCATAAATTAGTTAGTGTTTTATGATGTTCGACAAATCAATATATTAAAAAAAAACCAATACTTTAGTTACTATTTTTTACTAAACCAATTAATGTTGAATTGAGTGGTAAAAGAACTCAAATCACTTAAACTAGAGATTTCGAGTTCAAGTCCTAATATACGTAAAAAAAATTAATTGGAAGAAGATTCATCTAAAGGTGTATGATAAATCTTAAATCAAGCAATCATATAAATTATAAAAAATATTTTTTACTAAAATAGAATGTACTAAATTTATTTAGTAATTATTTCATAAATTTTAATTTTACTGATTAGGTTACAAAAAAAAATATTATTAATAAGAATTTAACTTATGTTTCATTTAATCGATTATTAATTAATAAATTAGAAACTCAATAATGCATATATAAATATTAACATAAAATATATATTAAAAATATTTATCCAACTCGGGAACCGGTACCGAAAGGGAGTGTAATGACTTGTCAAGTCCTCGACTTAATGGTAAAAGGTAGTTCATTTCAAAGTAAAGCTAGTTTTGGTGGAGTGGATGAGACATGCCATGGTCCATTGACCCCGGGGGGTGGATTCACTAGTTCTCTATTAATGTTGCCCCATAGACCAGACATTGACCTTAACACTAGCGAATAATTGTTGACTCAAGTCTCCTATCGGCCTTGTTAGGAAGATATACACTCTATGTTCCTATCATAAATTATCACCTCATGAGGAGGAGCTTGGGGTTCAGGAAGTGTACCAAGAAAGACATTGATATGTGGAGAAAAGAGGGGGATCATCGGGAAGTTCGGGATCAGTGGGCTCCAAACCATGGTGGACTTATGGGAGATCCCGAAACAATGTGCACCCTTTATAAGCTTATAGTACAATACTTGGGCAATGTTAGTGAACCTCAACAAGTTGTTGATGGTCGGAAGTGGTTCCATTGAGCTTAAGGTTGGCAATGGAGTTCTTGGGCGTGTGGAGCGGAAAACACGTGTAGGGAAGCGCATTATTTCTTATCCTATGCTAGAATTGGGGTCTAAATCTTTTCAAAAGGGGGAGAATGATGCGAGCATCTCCTCAAAGAATCCAAGCCAAGGGTGATGGGGTCTTACATCGTGTAACATCAGCCACACATCGTGTCAGAGGGCCACACGGCATGTGGATGGATTGCTGAAGCTTCAGACACTTTTGTGCAAATTCACACGGCGTGTGACTTTCCTCACACGTCGTGTGACCTGTTTGGAAATACCATCGAAGACGGTCTTGTGACCGCACGAGTTGCTTGAGTTTTTCAGCTACACAGCGTGTCAGACATACCACTCGCCGTGTTGGATTGCTTCATTGCCAATGAGACAAATCTGTCATAATCTTGCTTCATTCCATTTACTATTTTGCCACTCTGTAATTAGTGTTTTTCCATCAAGGTTTATTTACTACTTTGCCATTTATCCTTTCTACCTCACTTTATCATTATTTAGTTAGTTATGAGTTGTAACCATAGTGAGAGCTTTCTTGTCTTTTATCTTTACTTTAAAGGAGGTATTTAAACCCTAAAATTTGTAAGAATATTATCTTTTCATCAATTAAATACAAATTCTCTTTGAAAGCAAAGTTTATTATACCTCTATTTAGGATTAACTCCTAATTTAACTAGTAAAGAAATTCTTTCATTGGTTTAAGATCAAAGTCAACCTTACCGTCTTTTATCATTATCATTCAACAATAGTGGTTGAAGGTCGTGAGATAGTCATAATCCCCATCAAAATTGATATCATCAGGCAGCAAGTAGTGATTCAAGTTGTGTGGCATAAATGTTGTGACATCATCATTTCCAAATTAAAAAATGTTGCTATTTTCAGAGCTTGCTGCAACTTTAACATTGTCTCCATATTCAAAACATTGTATCATGTTGGGCTCGGGTTCAAGGTTCGGACTCAAGCTCAGGTACAGGTGTGGGTGCGGGTGCGGGTGCGGGTGCGGGTGCTGTCTTAGAATGAACACGAAAGCAATCATTAAATCCTCGGATTAATCTCTTAGTAGGGACAATTAAAAAAAATATCCCCATAGGCCTGGTTGGGAAATATTCCCCTAGAATGGGCTATTCCCAACCATGGTAAAGAAAAAATAAATTTTTTTAATATAGTTTTACCCATTATGGCGCCATAATGGGTATGTTGACAGAAATCCCACAAAAGGATTCCTGTCAACACGACACTGCCCAAAATTTATATTATAAATTTTAAACTTTTTTTATATAATAATTTTCTTAAAATTAATATAATAAAATTTATTATATTATAAAAATAAAATTATAACTGTAACGTTAGGGTTAAATTTGTATAATTTCATACGTTAGAACTAAATCTGCACTTTATTTGAAACGTTACGGTTAAATATTTGGTGCATTACTAACGTATGAATTGTGTAAATTTAATCATAACGTTTCAAGAGAAATGCAGATTCAGCCCTAACGTATGAAATTGTATAAATTTAACCATAACGTTTTAAGCGAAGTGCAGATTTAGTCCTAACATATGAAATTGTGCAAATTTAACCGTAACGTTTTCAAGTAAAATCAATTTTAACCACGCGCAACCGAAAATTTGAATAGACCTGTTTGACTGTTATTTATCTACATCGAACCTTCTAAACTAGTTTGTCGATAAATTGAAGCAGTCTAAAATATTTTACTGTGTTATATAGTTACAAAAAAAAATGAAACTGCTTCAATTTATCGACAAACTGATTTAGAAGGTCCGATGTAGCTAAATAACAGTCAAACTAGTCTTTTCAAATTTTCGGTAGCACGTGGTTAAAATTGATTTTGATTAGAAACATTAGGGTTAAATTTGCACAATTTCATATGTTATAGCTAAATCTGTAATTCGCTTAAAACGTTAGGGTTAAATTTATACAATTTTATACGTTAACGCTAAATCTGCACTTCCTCTGAGATGTTAGGATTAAATTTATACAATTTCATACGTTAGTAATACACTAAATATTTAACCGTAAAGTTTCAAATGAAATACACTAAATCCTCCATATTCAGAATGGTTGAGTTGACAACTGCATTTTAAGGATCTCAATTTGTTAATCAAACACCATATTTTGTTCAGTGCAAGTTACTTATATTAATTAGTACATCTCAGCTCATTATATATTATGATCTATGGGCAACATGGAAAGTTTTTTTATATAAGCGTTCGTAGGGCTGTGCATTATGCGGTTTGAAACCGCAAAACCGAACCGAACCGACACTATTCAGTTTTTCAGGTCGGTTTTATTATTACACGGTTCGGATTTGGTGTGTTATTTTGGTGAATATCGGTTTTCGGTTCGGTTCGGTTTCTAATAAAAACTGAAATAACCGAACCGCACCGATTAGTTGCTACTATGTGGTTTTATACATGTATGGTTGGAAAAAAAATTCTAATCCTTCCTAAATTTATACACACCACCTATCTAATGATAACACAACCTCCTAATTTTTGAATTTATGATTCTAAAAAAAAAAACATTTAATATAACCATTAAACTCTAATTTAACATCTATTTACCTTAACTTTGAATTTAATATAACCATTAAATTCTAATCTAATACCTATTTACCTTAAAAAAACATTTAATATAACCATTAAATTATGTTCTTACTTTTTTTTTTGGTAGGAAGGGAAAGGAAAACAAAACAAAACAAAAAACCTAACCCGGGATCAGTCTAGGAAGGCTGACTCCAACCCTATCCTCAAGAAGAGTAGACAAAAGAAAAGAAGGAGGAACAGAAAGGGTAGAAACACTTAACATCCCCCCATGCCCAGCAGCAGCCAAGCGATCCGCCACGCGGTTTTGCTCCCTGTAAATATGGGAGAAACTAAGAACTTCAAAGGCAGGACGGAGCCTCAAAATAGCTTTGATAAGATTCCGGCTGCTCATGCAAAGGGCCTGGCAATCAGAGATCCTGTTGATAGCCACCAAATTATCAGATTCCACCAAAAGCCTCTTAATACCCATGCGAGTGGCCAGTTTAATTCCTGACAGAATACCCCAGAGCTCTGCAGAAAAGGACGAGCCCATCCCCAAGTTGTGAGTAAACCCAGCCAGCCAAGCGCCACTAGCATCCCGAAGAACTCCTCCAGCAGCAATTCTACCATCACTAAGGCAGGAGCCATCCGTATTTATGCCAGCTAACCATTTGTCCCGAAATAGTATCGTACAAAGCAAAAGTGGATGCCAAAACCCGAACATTAGAAATTGAGGCTTTGAAAAACAACAATATGTCATCTGCGTACAATAGGTGTGTGGGCATCATGTAGGTCCTTGAGTAATTTGCAGGTTGCAGCTTCCTATGATCCACCAACTAGGTTAACAATCTACTTAGAAAATCTTCAGCTACCCTGAACAAAATTGGTGAAAGCGGCTCTCCCTACCGCACTCCTCGAGAGCACGAAAAATAACCTTGAACTCCCTTACCCGTCATAATAGAGATTCTAGCAGATGAAAGAATATTAAGAATCCATATTCAAAATTGAGGTGAAAAAACGAAAGCGTGAAGAACTGCTAAGAGAAAGTCCCATTTAGCGTATCAAATGCCTTTTTATGTCTATTTTCATACTCATAGTACCCCCAAAGCATTTCTTTTGCAAAAGATTAACTCCTTCTGATGCTAAAGCAATGCATTGATGAATACTCCACCCTGGAATAAACCCGAACTGATTAACTGAGACAATATTTCCAGCTATTCGAGCTAATCTATCAGCTAAAATCTTTGAGATAACCATGTATTGCTCAATCTGCATAGCGTCCTCCACCTTTGGAAACAGCGCCATCAGACTAGAATTTAAACCCGGACTAATCAGAGCCATAACCATGTTGAAACCATCTATGCCCACAATGTCCCAATATTTCTGAAAGAAATGTCCTGTGAAACCGTCCGGTCTTGACGTACTACTAGAGCTCATTCCCATAACCATATCTCTGACGTCCTGTGTTAATTATTTTAATGAGGAATAAGGTATAATGTCAATGTTGACTGTCATAAATGATACTCATAACGTCAGTAATAATACAATGTTACCCATAATATCATTAATGATATAATTATACCCCTAATATTAGGAAGTTTGACTATTTTTTCCTATAACATTTGAAACTTGGGTTAATTTTTATTAATTATTATGGGAGTATTTTATGCAACCATGAACCTCGTTATCTCCACTCTACTTGTGCATGATGTTATCATTCAAGCAATACTAGATCAAAGACAAGTGTACACACATGAAAAAACAATTATATCGTGTTTTGCACCAGATCTAAGACACATGTGCACAGTGATAACACGAGGAACAAGTAGAGTAGAGATAATTTTAATGACTTCATAGAATATAATTTTAGTTGGGGGGTAAAATAAGTCCAATCTGACAACATTATTGGAGTTATTTTTGCACTTTATCCCTTTTAATAATTAGAATGTGATATGATATCAAATCACTAGTCGGACACACAAATAATGACCATGTTTGGCAAATAGAGTTCAGGCTTTAGCAGTAAGCTTATCACTACAAGAAAAACGCAAATAAAAGACTAAATTTGGAGAACAGTTCTAAATTGGACTATAATTTGCAACAAATTCAATCTTTACTCAAATTTCTTGGTTGCAAAATGAGTATTGGTTTGTTACCCATATTAGGGACTCAAAGTTGATACTAAAAATTCATCTGGTTGCAAAGTTTGCAACTGCTGTTCTCTCAAGAAAATGTCCATGTTACAAATATTGGGCGACAAAATTGCTACCAAAATTATAGAATGTGCTTTGGTATCAAATATTTATTGATTGGTAAATTTGCTACCAATTTCTTTTAGACCTACTCGTTAGCAAGGTAAAAAAAGTAAAAAGTAAAATGAAACTATCGCCCCTTCACACATTGTTTGATTTCATGAGATTCTAATTAAAATGCATCACTTAAGATTTCAACCATTCTCAATCTTTTCTTCCATATCTAGTATAGCCTATCTTTTCTTCCATAACAAGTATAACCTCTCATCTCTTTCACAACTACCCATTTTTCGTCCTTCTGAGAATCTAACTGAAACTCCTTCTTTTCCTTGTACAACACAGTTTCATCATTTGAGTTTGGTAGAGTTCACAATTAAAGGAAAGAAGAGAGGGGAAAATAAGATAAAAAGTGAGAAGGGTCAGGTAAAGTTCATGAGTAAAGGAAGAGATGTAGATTTAAATCCCTTAATTAGACTGAAAATCCATTGATCTAGAAAAAATAAATTCCTCTTTCCGCTAATTTATGTGTTTAATGTGGCTTTGATAAATTATGGATTTTATAAGCATTGAGTATTATTAATTGCCTTTAATTCGTGGACTGATCACATTAAGGATCAGATTATTTTCTGTAGATACATGTAACTGAAAACAACCAAGGAAGGAAAAACTTTAAAAAATGAAGGCTATAAATAACTAGTTGGGCAAAAATTATGGACCTAAATTATATCATGACTGCAATTCTAAAAGGTTATCCCTGGTGTCTTTATGGATTTTGTAATTTTGTATCAACAATAAGGTATATGTTGTTTTGTCTCTTCTACAAATTGTTCCTTACACTGTTAGAATAGTCAAGCCAAAATGCAAAGCCCATCCTTTCCGCCTATTAACATAATATTTTATGTTATCTTTTTTAGTATTTATAGACATATACTAGGGGAGGGGGGGTCAAAAATCACCAGATTTGCAGTCATTAGAATCAAATTGAGTATTTTCTTCCTTTGATTGTTCTTCATTCAATTTTGCATATTTCTTTTTGAAGATGAGTGAGTAGTTCACTCTACAAGCTGAAGCTAGCCTTGAGCTGGCGGCTATAAGTTATTTTCTTCCTTTTCATGAATGAAAACATATTTGATGGTTGCTTAATGGATTATTAATGCATTATAGGAATAGCTAGCCTATATTTTGGTTGAATAAGCTCTATTTAGGAGATGGAGACACTATTAGCAACTTGTGATTATGACTAGTGACATGAATAATTGCATGATACGTGTTTTTAACAACTACAAATCTTAATGCTTGAAAATTGGTAGACATAAGGAGACTTACTTATTTGTTTCTAAAGAATGTTGGGAATAAGAGACGCCTCACTCAATTCAATCCATTAGAAGAGACCCTAGACTTACGACCTCAATTTCATTCATCGGGAGATATATGCATGTTCAGCGTCTATTCTCGTTGTGATTTATGCATGTTATTTGTTATTTATAAGTAAATCTATCAACTTGTCTACCGTTTGTTACTATAATCTCACATTCATCTATTTTAATTTAATTTACTTTTATGTCGTCTCCTTATTCAAGAACCCGTTGCAGGCGGTCCCATGGATTTTCTAAGAGGATTGGAATAAATGTCAAAGGCTTATCGCTGATTTGAGATTCGTGGCTTCTCACATTATGCGAGAGGGTAACTGTGTGGCCGACTCACTGGCTAATCACACAAGACTCGGACACTCAAATACGTGGTGGGGTGAAATCCCATCTTTCTGTAATAGCCTAGTTTTAGCTGATTCGATAGGCAGAGTTAATTATCGGTTCTCTTAACGCTTTATTGGCGAAACCTCTATATTCTTTCATTATTTATTTATTTATTTATTTATTTGGGCTTTGGTCCAGGTCTAGGGAGGTGCCAGCATAGCTGGGATGTCCTGAAAGCCGGTTCCTTCCCTCGCCTTTAATCAAAAAAAAAAAAGAGCATCTGTTTTTTTCCATTGTACTTCTTTTAATATGTAAAAATGTTTTAAAATATAAAAGTTTAACTATATTTATAAACTTTTAAAATATCAAAACATTTTTATAAACTTTAAAACTATTTTGATACTTTATCGCTATATAAAGAAACTACAATATTTATTTTTGCAGTTCTCTCAAAACTAATTATGTAAAATCCCCAAATTATTTGTTACTGTAATGAGGCCTAATATCTAGTCCTTCAATAATAAGCCCACCTTAAAGTTTATGGACTAATCTTAAAAAATAAATGATAACTTAAAACCATGAAAGTTCAAGGGTTTAATTATGAGTTTAGCAAAAAAAAAAAAAACAAATTATTATGATATTTTTTTTTTTTTTTTGACAATAAGCTTACATTGATAGTTTTTTTTTTTGAAAAAGCTTAAATTGATAATTAAATCTTAATAATACCTTTTATTATATTAGTAATTATTTTTTATATAAAATGATATTCTAATAATTTCCTCTTAAATAAAAACATTGAACTTTAATTGTGTGATAGCTATAAATGTTTTAATTATATTTATATTCGTAGTAATGTTTATGAATGGTTACTAAGAAGTTTTTTGTTTTTATGAATGAATAATTCGTATTAAAACTTAGCAAATGCTAGGAGCAATGCAAGATGAAATAAAACTAGGAAAGTCATTGAAATAGACTTGAGATTGGGTAAATCATCCACATTATTACTCAGTAGGATCTGAAGTCTCCATCAATGAGGACCCATCCAACCATTATTCACCATTCAAAACAGTTAGCTGTTGAGATTTTATACACCTTCAATGGTAAACCTGAATACTTCCATATCTCGAGAATCAGTCCTCGACCCGACCTCAGATTAGGAGGAGAAATCATAATCCCCAAATCGGTAATTGCATTTCTCTACTAAGTGGTTTATCGTTATTCTTCATATATATCTGATACAGATCGGTTTTGTCTGAAAGTTTTAATCGTAAACTTTCAAAGATATTTCTTCTCTCGCTAAACCAGAAGGAGTGAATCCCGGGTTTTACGGACTAAATCAGTAGGAAATCAAAGATCCCCCATTGATGAAGGTGAAAACCTTAACAAGCTTCTTGAAGAAGATTTAATATTGATTGATAAAAAGTTGAACATTACAAAGAGAAAGAGATGAATTTATATCATCTCAAAAACCTAATTGCCAAATTACATAAAAGGGCAAATTACATAACTAATTAAAATATAAAGGTAAGGGTAAAGTGGGTTAATGGTAAAGGGGTGGCATGATTGTAAATAGGGAGGGGCATGGGTTGTAAATAAGGAGTGGAAGGATTGTAAGTAAGGAGGAAGCTGGAGTAAGGAGCAAGTTCCTTAAAATGAAGGTACGCGGAGCGTGCCTAATTCTACGCAGAGCGTAGATTGGCTGTTGAGCTCTTCTCCAGATCAGTAGCCATTTTACGCGAAGCGTAGATTGGCTATTGAACTTCCTCTGGATCATTTCTTCTTATACGCAGAGCGTGTTTTCCCTCTACGTGGAGCGTGCCTAATCTAAGCCCCGCGTAGATGACCTCCTGGACTTTTCTCCGGATCAAACCTTCAAGTACGCGGAGCGTGCCTAAAAGTACGCAGAGCGTACCTGAGCTGATGAGTTGTTATGTGGTCATGTTTTGGCCTCTTTACTCGCTTGTTGCTCGTGCTTGGTTCTTCCTCTGACTTCCCTCGTCCGGACCCGATCTCAGAAGGAGATGCCCCGCATCATACACTCTCTCTTAAAAAGAACTTGACCCCAAGTTGCTTGCCACATATTGATGAGACATGTTCGTTGTAAATGGACCCAAGCTCTCAAATCGAACCAAGGTGTTTTTCGAGATGAATTCAATGAGTCCACTCCAAATATTGCCGGACTCACCTTCTCCTCACGAGCTTTTCCCCATATCTGCACAAGTGCCTCACCCCGGACTTCATCTTCCATGGTACTCATCTCCCAATCTCCACCAATATCGGATGCTCTACCAACATCGAATGGTATGTCTTGGCGAAGCTTGTCAAACCACTTCCCAATAAATGCTTGGATGATCTTCCAACGCCCCTCATTTGGTTGCACGGACCACCCATAGATCCTCTTGATCTCCCCATCACGAACTTGAGGAATCAACACAATCTTCTTCCGCTCTTGGCCTATCTCGAATTGAATGTCCCGACGACACGTATCAACCCAATTAGAATCAATCTCACAAATATTCTTCAAAACCCCAACATGATCTTGAGTCGAATATGCCCGGACCTCAATGTACCTCACGCCATCAACTCGGATGCTAATTTCAACCTCCATTTGCTCATAGTCGACCTCAAAAGGCATGTACCGGCGCCATACATCAACCCCAATTGGAGCGATCCCTTGAGTACTCTTCACAACCCAAACATGACTTTGAGTTGAATATGCCCGGACTTTGCTATCATTCATTCCACTAACTCGACTATCATGCTCAATCTCTCTTTGCCCATGGCCCACATCAAACGGAATATCCCGACGACATTTGTCCACCCACATCATAGTGAACCCAAGCACACACATAGTAGTTCCTCCCTGACCTTGGGTTAACAGTCCCGGAACTTCAAGACTTGTCACTTTACTAACTTGGCCATTATTCTCCAAGTTTTGAATTCCGTCAATCTCCTCAACATCTCTCAAGCGGCTATTCCCATTCATCAAAGACTTCATAAACCCCACTCTCTTCATCACAAGATCGCTTCTCATTGACTCCTCATAGGGTTGATGCTTCCTCAACAAGCACCACATATACCCACACAAATACATGTCAATAAAGCACAACATAGTGAGTTCCGAATTTACCAAGTCTTGACCTCCTTCCATCTTCTCTATATTCCCCGGGAAGCCATTCTCCTTCAATAAACAATCACCAAAGCCCCCAATAAGATCACCCTTCATGGTTCCATCATAGGGAAGGTTCTCCCTCAACATAAAGCTCACATTTCTCACAACAATATCACATCTCATGGGCTCCTCATAGGGAAGGTTCTCCCTCAACATACACACCCAAGATTCCAACACAAATATCTCAACAAAGCACAAAAGAATAAGTTCAGATTTTACCCAATGAGAGACTCGATTCCCTTGCATGTGGCATGTGCTAGGCATCTCGGTGTTTTCAATAGGCTTCATAGAGAAACCTTCATCCTCCTTTCTAGAGCTCAATTCATCATATGTAGAGCTAGGTGCACTATCTCTCGGATCCCAAGCTATGTCTCGTGGTAGCTTCCTCAAAGGTGGAAGCCCTTTAGGAAGCCCTTTAGGTGGCTCATTGAAAGACACATGCTTGTCACCCTTGAACATCGGCTCTACTTCTTCACTTCCAACTTTGCTACCCCCATTCTCAACCTCATTCTCCTCTTTGGATTTGACTTCACTAGAAGAGTGGCTAGCTAACTCATCCATGGAACCCACGTCAAGAGGACTCAATGTCTCACCCGTTCCACCAATGCACCCATTCACACTCAACTCCCGAGTTAGACAATCTTCCAAAGTGGCCTCCGTTTTCTTACTAGGAGAACTCTTCAAAGGTGTAAGGACATATCGAATTCCGCCTTTGCATATGGTATAGGTGTTGCTTCTTCCCGCATGTGAGGCATCACAATCAAATTGCCATGGCCTGCCAAGTAGCACATCACAAGCACCCATCTCCACAACATCACACATAGCTTCATCCCCATAAGCTTCAATAGTGAAAGGAACTTTACACCAATGAGTAACTTGAAGCTTTTCCACCTCGTTGACCCAGCCAAGGCGGTAAGGTCTAGGATGTGGCTCGGGATCCAACCCAAACTGACTCACGGCGGACCGACTAATGATATTCACTTGGCTTCCTCCGTCGATCACCATCTCACACTTCTTCTCAAGGACTAAGCATCGAGTTCTAAATAATCGATGACGTTGGCTAGGCTCCTCTTCACTAGGCATTGGCACCCTAGTCACCAAATACACATTGTGCTCATTGCCATCATCATTAACTTCATAGGTGTCTTCATCTTGGCTCCACTCAACACTTCTCGACTCATCCTCATCTTGGAACCGATTTTCTTCACCATCATAAGCATCTTCATTCCGGCCCCACTTTACATTTTCCGTCTCATAGTCATCTCGGAACCGACCTTCATCATACTCATAAGTGTCTTCATTCCAGTTCCACCCAATATTTCTCGACCCATAGTCATCTTGGAACTGATCTTCATCATCATAAGCTTCTTCGCTTCGGTTCCACTCTACATTCTCAAACTCATCTTCATGACGAAACCGTCCTCCATCATACTCATAGATATCTTCCTTGTAGTTCCGTTCAACATCCTCCAATTCATCATCACAATAGAATCTAGCTTCATTATCTTCACAAGGAGCCTCGTGCCGATCCCACTCAACACACCGACGCCCATTCTCATCATAGTAGACCCCATCTTCGTCTTCCTCATGAGCGGCCCCATATTGGTTCCACTCAATGTTTTGACGTTCATCCTCCCAATGGTAAATTCTACCATCTTCATCATAATCAAACTCATATGCACTATGACAAAGTTCACCATCCTCACATATTTCATCTTCGGAAGCGTGCTCTCTCTATTCAACCTCATCCTCAAATTCGCCTTCATAATAATCACACTCCTCATGTCTTACTAGCTCATTCTCGGATTGGTTCTCCTCTTCATCAATCTCCTCTTCTTCATGGTTGTATTCAAATTCATTTCCATCTTCATCAACGATCCGTCTTTTCCCACGACCTTTCGTTTCCTCCCACTCCTCTTCATAATTCGAACCGACTAATTCACGTGCCAAGTCGCCCGACTCAAAAGACATACTACAACCCAACATGGTAGAACCACCAACATCTCTCCCATCTCCATAACCATCAATCTCCACACATAAATTAATTTCATCATGCTCCTTAAAGAGATTAATAAGCCCAAACTCCTTCTTCCCCTCTTCAAGACAAGTACCCTCAATATCCTTAAGCATACATATGTAGCTATGCTTAAGAGGCATTTCATCAAACACTTGGGGAGCATCACTTGCTACATTGTTTTCCCCAACATCCTCACCTACCAACTCTCCTTCCTCCTCCTCCACACATAAATCCACATTCTCATTCACAACATCATTATCAAATAACCCAAAATGAGAATCTAATCCACAAATAACATCACCAACATCCAACCCCTCACTAGAAATAAATTCATCCATAATTTCCAAATGAGAATTTGACAATGTTGGGTTTACCTCTTTCTTGTATAATGGAGGAAAGGTTTGGGATGAACCTTGAGGATGCAAAAGAGAGGTTTCTTCATCCGTTTTCTGTTGGGCTCGACGTTGTCGTCGCCTACTATTTCGGGTTCCCCTTTGGAGTCTCTCCATCTCTTCTTGCTCCAAGTTCTCTCTTGTCTTTCTCATCATCTCGTCATATTGGAGCTCCATCTCCCGTGTCTCGGCTTCAAGATGTTCCTTTAAGGCTTGTGAATAACTCGGTTGAATCATTATCGAAAGAAGTCTCCGTTCAAGGAAAACGATCGGCTCTGATACCAACTGATACAGATCGGTTTTGTGTGAAAGTTTTAATCGTAAACTTTCAAAGATATTTCTTCTCTAGCTAAACTAGAAGGAGTGAATCCCGGGTTTTACGGACTAAATCCGTAGGAAATCAAAGATCCCCCATTGTTGAAGGTGAAACCTTAACAAGCTTCTTGAAGAAGATTTAATATTGATTGATAAAAAGTTGAACATTACAAAGAGAAATAGATGAATTTATATCATCTCAAAAACCTAATTGCCAAATTACATAAAAGGGCAAATTACATAACTAATTAAAATATAAAGGTAAGGGTAAAGTGGGTTAATGGTAAAGGGGTGGCATGATTGTAAATAGGGAGTGCCATGGGTTGTAAATAAGGAGTGGCAGGATCGTAATTAAGGAGGAAGCTGGAGTAAGGAGCAAGTTCCTTAAAATGAAGGTACGCGGAGCGTGCCTAATTCTACGCGGAGCGTAGATTGGCTGTTGAACTTCCTCCGGATCATTTCTTCTTATACGCGGAGCGTGTTTTCCCTCTACGCGGAGCGTGCCTAATCTAAGCCCCGCGTAGATGACCTCCTGGACTTTTCTCCGGATCAAACCTTCAAGTACGCGGAGCGTGCCTAAAAGTACGCGGAGCATACCTGAGCTGATGAGCTGTTATGTGGCCCTATTTTGGCCTCTTTACTCGCTTATTGCTTGTGCTTGGTTCTTCCTCCGACTTCCCTCATCCGGACCCGATCCCAGAAGGAGATGCCCCGCATCAATATCTCAGTTAAGTGTTTAAGCTTTAGTTGGTGAGGATTTGAAGGCTTACACATAAGTTTTAGTATAACTAGATTATAGAGCTCCCTAGCTTCCTGTCCTTATTCTGAAGAGATTTAAACTCACATAAGAAAACTCTATTCCCTAAGTCCTTCAATTGAAACTCATTTAGTTTTCAAACTATGGAGAAAGCTTGTGTCATTCCTTTAGGCCTTGATTGGATGGAGGGTTTAGGAGGGTAAATAAAGGAAGGGAAGGGAAGGGAGAGGAAGGGGAAGGGAGAGGAAGGGAAGCACTAACCTTACCCTTGTTTGGTTGGATGGTAAGGGTTTATAAATGTTTGTACCTTTCCCTTGTTTGGAATGAAGGGTTTGTAAGGGAATGAAAAATTATAAAGTGACTAAAATGTCCCACTCAATTAATTATGTATATTAGGTACTTCCCATATAATTAAATCATATTATAAACCAGCTTTTTTTTTGGGTTCAATGATCGAAGCTTGCTTCAATGTAAATATACATAATTACTTCTTTTTTTGCTCTAATTTTTTTTGCCAATTTTACTTTTCTCGATCTTCGATCTTCGATTTTCTCGTGCTGCTTGGTTTCAATTTGAAGCAGTTAGTGAGTTAACAGAAAATGCAGATTTTATACTAACATGAATGGATCTCGGTGGCCGCCGGCAGAAGAAGCGGCGGCGGCGGCGGCGGAGCTGTTGAAGTACAATGATTGATGGAAGCGTTGTTGTTGGGGGTAATAGGTGAAGGTGTGGGAATGTTTGGGGCTAGAATCGTAATAATGGAAGATGTGGGGGTAGTTTTGTCATTTTGAATTTGTTACAAGAATATTCGAAGAGAAGGATGTACTGTTTGTTTTTATGGGCAGCTACAGTAGCTACTTCCAATTATTTTTTAACTAATATATGAAAATAATATATACTGGACCCCACCCATTAGTATAGGTAAATTTTTAACAAGGGTAATAATGGAAAATGAAATTTGTAACCCTCCTAAACCCTCCAAATTGGTGGGTTTGAAAATTGAAACAAATATACACAAATCAAACCCTTCCAAACACTTCTCAAAACCCTTACCGTTCTAAATTTATATCCTCCAAACAAGGGTTTCCACAAACCCTCCCAAACCCTTCCCTTACTAACCCTCTCAAACCCCCATCCAATCAAACCCTTAAGGTTTAACGACTTCAGTGACAATATCCATCCAAACGGTGAGGGTTTCAGCACCAAGCTCCGTCACAGCATCCTTAGGACCAGTTAGAATTATTTTATTCATAAGGACTCTAGCTGTGTCATTGTAACTACGTATGCGTAAGCAAAGATCAACAAGAAAGAGGAAGAGGGGGAAAGGCCACAAGGGTAATAGCGTCTCACACCACTAGCGTGCTAGGAGGGAGGTGAAGCAAACAACCACTAAGGCATGTGTTACTAAAAATATTTTGATCTTTGGACATTAAAAACATCGAAACAATTGGAATTTTTTTTAAGAATGGAAGGAAAACAGATTTTTGCACATCCATATCTCATAAAGGTACTGCATATTGGACTAGGTTGCACAAAAATTATTTTTGCATTAATTCAAAACCTATGCCATAAATAAAGGCCTATCGAGCGTCTTACAAAGTTCCACAGCCTTTAATGACCAAATTAGTAAGTTGTGAATATTTTTTTTTAAAATACGTTATTAACTTCATCTATATTTGAAATTATTAAAAAAACAAAATTTTACAGTTTGAATTAAGGTTTTTACAATTTTCCTACAGTCATATTACATATCCCAAACTGCTTTGAAATAGTAAAAAATACAAATTAATGAAATGAATAATAACGTTTTAACTGAATTAGATGAGACATTTACCATGGGTTAAGCACAAAATATTCAGATGAGACATTTTTTAGCACCTCAAGCAACTGAAGATCAATCCTATGCGGAAAAATATAAAGGTTATTATAAAATTCTCCATTCTCTATTTTATTGATGTTGAATTTTAAATAAAAAACAAAAAATAATTTTACCCTCAAATTATCCAAATTAATTCAACTATTAAATAAGGACTTGAATTTTTAAAAGGAAAAAAAATTGTGGATTAGGATGGAGATTTTATTGGGAGGAACATGTCCTTTTAATACCCTATTAAAACATTGACACATATTCCTCACAGTAGTATTTAGAATAGACAAAAAGCATCATCCTACCTTATCTTTTATTTTTTTAGTTCATTAAGTCATTAATTTTTTTATTTAGATACATTAAATCTCTGGTTTTTTTTATCACATTAAGCCCATGGTAACCAAAAAAAAAAAAATCAGTCATAAAATTCGATTAACTGAGTATTATTTATTTTACATGTCTTCAAATTTTGTATTTTTCAGAATTTGAAAATAATTTTTGATATTTGTAATATATTTATAGAAAAATTGTAAAATTCTTAATTCGAACTGTAAAAAAACATAAATAATGAAATGAATAATAACGTTTTAACTGAATTAGATGTTCACAACTAATTAATTTTACAAACAGAGACTTAATGAGACAAAAAATAAATGATAATAGATTTAATGTGTCCAAATAAAAAATTAAAGGATTAATGAACCAAAACATAAAAGATGAAAGGTCTAAAGATGCTCTTTATATTCCAATGAGTCTTTTATTCCTAATAAAATCCCATTAGAATATGCTATATAGAACACAAGTGATTGGCTCATTTTTTCAATAAAAGTCATATATGTCTAAAATAGTATTTAGGGGCTCGTTAGGCATTGCTGAGTGAAAAGTGTTGTTGGGAAAAACGATACTAAAAAAAAGTAGATATAATACACAATACAACTTCTAAAAGTCAAAAAATAAAAAAATAAAAAATATACGTATTAGGTTATATTGAAAGTAAGGGTTATTTTTGTCCAAAAAATTTAATATTAGTTTTCCCAATAAATTGTGACATCTACTTTCTCCAAAAGCTAGAAATTATTGTTTTTCGTGAAAGCAACTTTCCCAGCTTTTAAGGAAAGAAATTCTGTAGTTACCAAACACTACTTTTAAGTTGTAATTGTAAAGCTGAGAAAACTATTTTAGATTCTCGGAAAGCAATGCCAAATATGTCTTTAGTTGTTAGTTTTATATGTCACGTCGATATTCAATTGAATTTATATGTATATAAATTAACCAAAAAAATTATTGAAATCAAATATAAAATTTACTAATTTTATTTAAAAAATGATTTTTAATAACTTTGTATTTGTTAACATAATCGCCAAAATTAAAGATCACTAGATTGATAAATTAGAAATCTTTGATTTCAATTTATAGTAACAAATTGGAAATCATTCTTTTCTATCTTGAAATGAATAATAAATGAATAGAACCCAATAAAATCTAATATTGCTTCATTAAGTTTTCATGAAGCTAAATATGTTGTACTTAATACCTTAATTTTTTTCTACTTTTCTTCGATTTCCACTCCTCGAGCAAATATGTTATTCCCTCCTTCAGCGTTGCCTTTTTGTTCTCTTTTGAATTCCAAATTTCTTTTATGATATATCTTCCACTAGGGTTGTACTCGTTAATTTCTTTCAAACTTTTCAGCACGGCATCATACACTTCATCGCCAAATTCATTCTTCAGTTCTTTTAATTTTTCATCATCATCATCAAGTATCTCCTGCATAGATAAAATTAATTCCATAGATAAAATTAATTCCAAAAGTTTGAAGGAATCAGTATTAATCAAAAGAGAATAAGTGCAAGTCACGAGGAAGAAGAATACAAGACATTCTTCAAGTGAAGGTCACAAACATGATGCTAAGGAGAATTAGAAGTAAGTGTGTGGTACCTGATCAATTTGGTGTTTGAAGTTGACTAGTAGATAGAGGTGTTCGATAGTCGGTTCGATTTAAAAATCGAACCGAACCAAAATAACCGAAAACCGAATAATTAATAAAATAGAAGCCAAACCTAACTGAATAAAAATAACAAAACGATTGAATAATTTGGTTCGGTTTGGTTCATCGGTTTCACCATATTCTTTTACTAAACTAAAATAAATTATAGATAAAAAAATTAATTAATTTAATTTCAATAAGAAGCCTAAAATAATTATATAAATCATGTTATTTTGATTTCAAAATTCATAGTGACTAGAATACGTTAGATTTGAATAGAACATTGAAAACATAATTATAAAAATATAGGTAGTGGGCTATTGTTACTTTTTTTCTTTGACAAAATAAGTATTTTTTTTTTAGAATTACCATTTAGAAATTAATATTACACTTGCAGAGAATATTATAATAATATGTTATAAATCATGTTACTTATATTTATGTGAAAACTTAAAAATTGAAAAGTTTTTTTACACAATAAAATTGGCTAATTGAAAAATTAAAAACTTAGAAAACTATTAGTCATCATGTTATAATTGTAAATCTATTTAGAGTTTATTTTAATTAGTTTGGTTAATTCGATAATTTTGTTATAAAAACCGAACCAGTCGAAATTAACGAAATATTATATATATTATAACCGAAACCAAATTAAATATACTGAATAAACGAACCGAAAAACCAAATTTCATCGGTTTGATCGGTTATTTCGGTCCAATTTAGTTTTTGAACACCCCCTACTAGTAGAATCAATTTAATCTAAAATTTTAAGTATCAATTGATCTTTTAACTTAACATTAGAGTCACAGTCAAAAGTAACATATGCTAATATATGATTAGTAGTTATTTAATATATGTCACTTACTCATGCTGACACTGACACGTGTTACTTTTAGACTAATTTAATTTCAAATGTCAAGTTAAAGGACTAAATTGATGTTCGAATTTGATTTTAGACTAATTTAATTTCAAATGTCAAATTAAAAGACTAAATTGATATCCGAATTTGATTTTAGACTAATTTAATTTCAAATATCAAATTAAAAGACTAAATTGATGTCTGAATTTGATTTTAGATTAAATTAATCTTAATAGCCAATTTAAAAACCAAATTGATCTTTATATTGCATAAATAAAATTAAAATTGAGACTATGTTTACTTTGTTTTTAATAAAGTAAATATTACTTTGTTTGTTTTCACCATTAGATGATGGAGTGTAAAATTAGTCTAATGGTAAAAACAAACAAAAATAATATGAGAGAGAAATCGGCAATAAAAGTATATTTTCATACAAATACAAATGGAACATAATAGATATAATATCAATAAAACAATAAATTTAGTGCATCAAAATTCAAAATATGGAATAATTAAGTGGGATGAGGTCAAAATCTTCAGTCAAGTAGGGTGATATTTTTAATTTTAGTACAATTTTTAAGATTTAATTATTATATATAAATATATATATATATGTAATTTGTGTAATAGAACTGCTACATCTCTCATTTGTATCACATTATCCGATCATTATATATATAAATGCAAAAAAAAATTATTGTTTTGTTTGATTTTTTTTAAATAATGTCAAGTTTTATTAACTTAAATCAAATGAATATTGCTAAAAAAAATTATGGTAGATATGTCCACTCATTCCGAACAGATACAAATAATTGACTGCTTTTATTAGAGTATGGGCAGCCAAATTCGCTAAACGTTTAATAAAGGAGATAGAGCACAACTCTAAATCTCGTAACAAATGAATATAATAAAAAATAATGTTAACTAAATACGAATGATCTTCTAAACCTATTTGAACTTGAGAACCTTAGTTACAAATTTTAGCTAAGATAGCAGCAAAATCAACTAAAGTATAAGTATAAACCTTCCTTTAAGTTCAAAAACCTTATGAATGTGAAATTCTACAAAGTCAACCAAGATAACAACAAGTCTACATGTAAAGAATATGAGAATTTAATTACCTCACAATGTCCATCCTTTTCAATAACCTTAAATGGGTGCCAGTTAGGGTCTCGCAGATACTCATCCCACAATGAACACAGCTCTGCTGCTTTTATTTCAGCAACTTCAGGAGAAAATTTTCTCTTTGCTGCAGCAAGGAATGGTCTATTATCAAGCTCGCCTATTTTCTTCACACCAATAGCAGCACGGGTATTTCCACAACTATTTTCACTCAAATACTATGGAGGAAAAATATTAGACTCAGCAAAATAGCAGAGAGAGTACATATAATAGAAGATGGTAATTTCCACTTTCAGTTCCTTTTTAAACATAAGCGTGATCCATTTACTCTTTAAATTTAACATGTGCTTTAACTTGTACAAATCGAATAAACAAGGTTGTAAAAAACGTTAGAGACTAGTCGGGCGGACATGACCCTCGAAGATTAATCGGAGATTAATCAAATTTGTATTTTTGTATTGTTTATTTGTTAATCAACAAATTGTTATATAAATTTAATTAAAATATATATTATACTATCTAAAAATAATAATATAAAATTATTAATATAGAAAAACAAATATATTTGTATAAATAAATATATATATATATATATATATATATATATTTTAAAATTAGAAAACATTAACATTTCAAAAATAATATCTTTAAAATAACTTAAAAGTGAATTATAATAAAAAAATCATAATAAAAGAATTTTTTTTTTTTTGTTTATGGTTGCCTAGGCAGCGTTGAGTCGGCCTAGGCAGAGTCAAGCGGCTAAAAATCGTTTAAGGACCATATAAACGTCTAAAATAACTAATTGAAGAAAGTCGAAACCGAAATTGTCGACTTTAAGTGTCTAGGTGGTCTAGACGGTCTTGGTTTTGAAGACTGCCCATAAGTAAGGGTTAATAAAACATCCTTAAACATATGATAAAAGATAGTTCTAGCACTTACACTTATTAATTCTTTACGCGCATCTTGCAACTGGTCATTATTCCTCCGTTCCTTCACCATAAGAGTTTGATTAAGAGAATCTAGGTAATCCCGTTGTTCTTCTTTTTCCTTTAAATTATTCTCCATTTTATTCATCTCTTCTTCTTGTTCTTGCATGTGCTTCCTTACTTCTAATTCCCCTTTCATTCGTTCAATCTCCAATTCCAATTTTTGTCTGGCATCAAAATCCTTCTGCAGTTCAAGATTTTTCTGGCGGAGTTGCTCTTTTTCTCTCTACCAATATCAGTTGGATAGGAAAAGAATTAGAAACGTTGTTTTAACAGTGAATATTTTGCATTTCTTTTCATCCTCTTGTTCAAAGAAATGAATGAAAAAAAATCACCTCTTGTCGTTCTGCCAACATCCACAGTTCCTCACTTGCCTCTTTCTGCGCCGCAATTGCCTTCTTATTCTAAAAGAATGAAGAGGTGATCTTAGCACATTTTACTATTGAAATTAGAACAGATTATTTCCATTAGAACAACCACTGCAAAACGCTATTCTTGTGTTACAGCCCACAAACTATATATTTTAGCAAACTCCAATGATAAAACTGAAATTGGGGGCATATACAAGATATTAAAAAATTTAACTTATTTAACACATTTGACTATTTGTCAAATACTTTAACCATATTCGACGAGAATCAACAGTTCGCAAAACATATGAAGGAACCAAAACAGATGCATCATACGAAAAAAAGTCATGTCAAAGAATATTTTACCTCTTCCTTTTGATAATGAAGATTTCTCATCACATTGTCGTTTTGAATTTCTTTATCTTCCACTTGTCTTTCACGCCTCTCCAAATCTTTTCTTTCAGCTTCCAGTTTTTGTATTCTCTCCTCGTGATTTAAATAAATCGTTGCACGCTGAAAATGTGCATCCAGTTGCATCCGTCCAATTTCTACATTCAACATAAGCAAATAACAATCATAATTAGCTGCAGAATGTATTACTTAAATCATGTATGATTCAAATTAATTCCATCTAAATTTAACACTTGTCCCTTACAAGATTTGGGGAGAAAAGAACAAGAAGAAATTGAGAGGGAAAGACAGGAACTTTTATAGCCTATTAAATTAAAAAAAAAAGAAAAAAAAAGGATCTTGCCTTCATCATGCTTTCTGAACATTGAATCAATTTCTTCTATTAGATTGTTCAAAGATGCATCGGCTTCCTCATCTTTTACTTTCATTTTTGCAAGACTCTCAGTCTTCATTTGCAAGCTATTGCTTAAATTGATCATAAGATTTGAATCCTTTTATCTGTCCTCAGCTTCTTTACCATCGGCAGTTTTTAAATTACCATTTTTTCTCAGATAACCACCAAGAATAGTTTGTGAATTGTAGTCATCATCACTTGCAATCCATCCATATAATCTCTCCCCACGATTGTTTGAGAGGGGGTTAAAGTAGTCCTCCTTTCCAGAATGATTGACTTTAAATTCTTTATCAAACATTATTGCACTGCTGAAGCCATCCCATTCTGTCTTAAACTCAACTATAGCGAATCCTGAATGACCTGCGTGGCTCCACACGGGACGAACCCTAACTGGATCAAATCCCTTTGCTGTCAATTCATCCTTAAGCTTTGAACCACTCTCCCCAACCCAACGTCCACCTTGAAATTGTGTTTGAACATTGGCAATTATTCCCATCCAAGGCCAAACAAACAATCTTTTTGATTCATTCCCAATTGAAGAACTCGGAATGTCGGGATGCAAGGGCTGGCTTTGACTATTATCATCACTCTCCTTTTCCTTTCCTTTTCCTGAAGAACGAGACATTTTTTTTACCTGAAATACAAACATCAAAATCGAAAGACAACGTTAAGGTGCTTGGAAGGAGAAAGGAAAGGGATGGTACAATGAGCACAAACATGAAGCATAAAGAGTAATTTTGAAAACCATAGTCGTTTTGATAATCACGAACAATCCACCCAAACAAACTAACATGTGAAGTTCTCTACAATAACCAAAAAAAAATGCTAGGTTCGAACTTAGGAGTCTCAGGTTTGCATGTTATGAAGATTTATGCAGTTGATACTACCTCAGCTCAACCAAAACAATGAAAATGAGTCATCCAAAAAGAACAATCCAAGCTAGCAAAGCAGATTATCCAAAATCACTGAGCACAAGTCAATGAACAAAAAAATTTGATCAATCTCAGCCGTGCTCATTTAGAGTTTCAACTATATGCAGAATACATAATAATGAATCTGACACTTGGATGATTCGTAGGAATTCAGATGGAAAACGGCAAATTGTAGCATCTTTCCGCTGATAGGAATGGAAGTTGCTTTTTGACAGCCATAAAATTTCCACTTTCCATCAAAATGTCAAATATCAAGGCCCATTATTAGATGCATTATTTCACTCTTGTACCCCAAGACTAGTTAGCTTTGCAATGTGATGTTCTATCTCACCTATGTATAATATTATTTATTAATTTTATGATTGGTAATTTGAAATATTATATTATTTTTATATATTAATTCAAATATAAAATGTAATATTGTCTATTTTCAATTAAAAATATATAATTAAATATATAACAATATAATATTTTAATTTGAATAATAATAAATCTATTATTTTTTATATAATATATTTTATTTTATACGATATTCGTAATTTATATACCATTAAAATAAACAAATATATATTATCTATAATATATTAAAAAATGTTTTAGAAAAAGTATAAATACAATGAAAATTTTACCTATCTACCATAAATTAGTTAGTGTTTTATGATGTTCGACAAATCAATATATTAAAAAAAACCAATAATTTAGTATTTTACTATTTTTTACTAAACTAATTAATGTTGAATTGAGTGGTAAAAGACCTCAAATCACTTAAACTAGAGATTTCGAGTTCAAATCTTAATGTACGTAAAAAAAAATTAATTGGAAGGGGATCCATCTAAAGGTGTATGATAAAGGTAAAGGCTATAGAATTGATCTACCTTATCAACCTTCGGGTGTAATTATACAATTTTGATCCTTATGGTATTATTGCTCTTCACTGTTAGTCATATTATATATATATATATATAGATCTAGAGAGATTTCAAAAATTAATCTAAATTCTGTAGAACTCTTAGATATAATACGAAAAGGAATACTTTTTCCCTTCACAATAAGGAAAAAAAAAACAAAAGTGAAACTATCAAGTAAAAAATGCTGAAGAATTTTTATGAAGATTGAGAGTTTTGAGATCTATCTCTTCTCTTTTATATCTTTCCCTCTCTTTTAGATCTATCTTCTTTTTTTCAGATCTGTCTTCTCTCTCTCAGATCTGTTGTCATGGTGAAGAATTTTTATGAAGATTGAGAGTTTTGAGATCTATCTCTTCTCTTTTAGATCTTTCTCTCTCTTTTAGATCTATCTTCTCTTTTTCAGATCTGGCTTCTCTCTCTCAGATCTGTTGTCATGGTGAAGAATTTTTATGAAGATGGAGAATTTTGAGATCTATCTTCTCTCTCTCAGATCTATTTCTCTCTTTTAGATCTATCTCCTCTCTTTCAGATCTCTCTTCTCTCTCTAAAACACAGGATCAATTTTATAACTCAATTTTCTCTCTCTCTCTCTCTCTCTCAATTAGTTATAACTAAATTAACTATAACTAATAGTAGAATTTAAGAAAAGTAAATCTCTCTCTCTCTCTCTCTCGGCGATGACCAAGGCGATCGTGAAGGTTAAGGGGGATGGGTCGGTGAAGGCAGGCGGCTGGCCTGTGTCGGATCTGGTGGTGGCGGGGCGCGGGCGGGGCAATGTCTCCGAGATCGATGAGGCGTGGGCGGCGGCGGATGATGGGAGATCCGAGGGATCTCCTCGGGGGAGGAGGCGGAGCAGCGGGATTCGGAGGGATCGGTCGAGGGATAGGAGTAGATCGGAGTGGGTGGATGGTGGGGAGGCAGATTCGGCGGTTTCGACGGGGGGTGCTAGGGGTGCGTCGGTGCCATTGGGGGCTTCTAGGGATGCGGCGGCCGATCGGGGGCTGGAAGGTGTTGGTGCCGCGGCCGCGGCCTTGGACTCGTTTTTCGCGGAGGGACGCGCGTATGATTCCGGAGTTAGAGGGCCGCTTCCGGTGCTTGGGCCACAGGGAGTACCGGCCGTCTCTCCCCAGCAGGATGAGCATGTCGTGCGACTTTCGTTGGCCGCGCAGGCCGTGCTGGCCGCGCAAGCCGCGCAAGCCGCACAGACTACGCAAGCCGCTCAAGCGGAAGTTTCCGTGGATTTGGGAGGCCCCTCCTGGAGGGATAAGTTGCTAGGGGTGTCAAAGGAGGATCCCATGATGGAGGTGGATGCTTTTGAGAATGATTCCGGGGATTTTCTCTCTGATTCCGATTCTGAGGATGGAGAGCCTGATAACCCGCTGTGTCCTAGGATCCGGCTGTCCTCAGATGACAAGCGGGTCATGAGATCGAAGTGGAAATTGGCGTTAATCGTCACTGTGTTGGGGAAAAGGATCAGTTTCAATTATTTTGCCCAGAGGATCCAGGCTCAATGGGCAAAGAAAGGAAAGGTTACTATCACAGACCTTGAAAATGACTATTATGTCATTAAATTCACAAGGGCTGAGGATTTCAATGCTGTTGTGAATGGTGGTCCGTATATTATCTCCAATCATGTGTTGGCTCTGAGACCTTGGGTCCCAAATTTTGATCCCCATGATTGCTCTGTTAACAGGATCCTTACTTGGGTTAGGTTCCCGGGCCTACCTCTTGAATACTACAGTGATAGGTTCCTGAACAAGATTGGTAGCCTTGTTGGGAAAGTCCACCATGTTGATAAGACTACCATTGGGGCAGTGAGAGGCAAGTTTGCCAGGGTCTGTATCGATATTGATCTCGCTAAGCCTCTTCTTTCTCAGTTCTGTACTCAAAACAAGGTCTATCATATTGAATATGAAGGTATACACAACATCTGCTATGAATGTGGTATGTTTGGCCATACCCTTGAGGGTTGTCCTAAGAGGAGGAAGGACGTGGAGGAGTTGGTGCAACCTATCATAGGCGAAGCTGAGAAGAGTCAAGGGGAAGTAAGGAGCTTTGGCCCATGGATGCTTGCCAAGAGGCCAGTGAGAAGGAAGCCACGGGCTAATGTTAATGCTAATCATTCACCAGATATCAGTACGAAGATGACTACTCTCCAGATTGCTCCTGAGATCAAGGTCAGACCCCCGGATATTAAGAAGGGGATTGAGACTGGAGTGGACTCAGCTTCGGGTTCCGGGTCAAGGTTCGGTGTTTTGTCTATGGAGGAAGATCAAGACTCGGATCCTTCTGATAAGCAGATTGATTTAAGCATGCCTGGTCTAGAGTCGGTAGAGCATGCCTCTAGTCTGGGTAATTCTATTAATCCTCTCTTTGTCTCTAATGCTTCTGCTAAAGGCAAAGAGATTCCCCAGTCTATCCTGTCAGCTGGGAAGGGTTTGAGTAGGGAGGCGAGTACTCTACATCCTCCTGTTGATGCTCCTATTGGTAAGACTATAGGAGTGAGTAAGTTAAACATGAAGAATCCCAAAGGGAAACCTAAAAAGAACCTTCATGGTTTGAATTCTTTGGATAAAAGGGGTCCTTCTGGGACCGCCTCTAGGCTCTCCGGAGCCCCAAACAAATACCTGATCTAGGGTTTGGGCCTGCGTCTGTAGTCTCCCCCTCTGATGGACTTCTTCGTTTGGAATGTTAGAGGTGCGGCGAGCAAGGCTACCCGCATTCATGTCAATGATCTCATTAAACAGTTTAACCCTTCCTGCTTTGTCCTTCTTGAGACCAAGGTTAGTGGAGCCAAAGCAGATGAGGTGGTTAGAAAGTTTAAGAATTGGAATTGCGTCAGGTCGGAGGCTACTGGCCGGGCAGGGGGGATTTGGCTCTTTTGGAAGCCAGGTCAAGTCAATATTGATATTGTTACTATGGACAGTCAATTCATCCATAGTAAGGTGTGTTACCCGGGTAATAAACCCTTCTTTATTACCTTCGTCTATGCTGATCCTGTTTCGACTAACCGAAGAAGGCTGTGGGAGATCCTTCATTCTTTTAGCTCTAACATGGTGGAGGCGTGGTTGGTTGCCGGGGATTTTAATGACATTGCCCTCTTGAGTGATCAGAGAGGAGGGGGTAATCATTATGTGAACCGGTGTCTTAATCATAAGCAAAGTATGGATATGTGCGGGCTTTCGGACCTAGGTGCTGCTGGCCACAAATTTACCTGGAAAAGAAATAGTGTGTTTGTTAGGTTGGATAAGGTGTACGCTAATGTTGCAGCGATTTATAGGTTTTCTGAGGTCAAGGTACTTAATCTCCCTTTCCGTCACTCAGACCATTGCCCTATCCTCATTAATTTGGTCAAAGGAAATCGGCTGAAAGGTAATAGACCTTTTAGGTATCTGGTGGCTTGGGAGTCTCACCCCGAGTTTAAGGATTTCGTTAAAAGCAATTGGCATCCCCACTCTGATGTTCTCCTCGCTACTGAGGAATTCAGGAGGAATGTGGCTGTTTGGAATAAAAATACTTTTGGTCATATTATCAGGAGGAAGAACAAACTCTTGAGGAGAATGGAAGGTGTTCAGCGTTGCTTGGAGGTTCGTTTTGATCATAGCCTGAATGGTCACCTAAGAGCTCTTCAGAACGAGTTGGAAGCTGTGCTTAGACATGAAGAGCTTCTGTGGTTCCAGAAATCTAGGAAGGCTTGGATTCAAGACGGGGACCGGAATACCAGGTTTTTCCACCTCTCAACGATCATTAGGAGACAGCGAAATAGGATCGAGGCTATTAAAGACGCCAGTGGTGAGTGGATTTTTGAGGAGGAGGACATTCGGCGCCTTGCCCTTGATTTCTACAAGGACCTGTTCAGAGAGGAAGCTGTGGACCTAGAGAGTGCCCACTCTGGCATTTCCTTTCCTCGTTTGGGGGAGGATGCTATTAATAATGCTTTCCATCCCATTGAGCTTAAAGAGATTGATCTGGCCTTCTCCAGCATCGGTTCCACTAAGGCTCCTGGTATTGATGGTATCCCCGCTAGTTTCTATCATAAACACTGGGACACTGTTAAAGAGGGTATATACAGCTTTGTGTTAGGTGTCTTTGGTGGTTCGAACGATATCAGTTTGGTTAATAAAACCCTCCTTGTCTTGATTCCTAAGGTTGCCAAGCCTTCTTCCTTTCTCCAGATGAGACCCATCAGTCTTTGTAATGTCTTGTATAAAGCTATTACTAAGATTGTGGCTAATAGAATCCGGAAGATCCTTCCGGATATTATCAGCCAAAATCAAGGGAGCTTTGTTCCTGGAAGACAATTGATGGATAACGTTGTTATTGCCCAGGAGGTTGTCCATTCTATGAAGATTAAGAAAGGCAAGAAAGGGATCGTGGCTCTCAAGCTGGATCTGGAGAAAGCCTATGATAGGTTGAACTGGAGCTTTCTTCTGGATAGTTTAGCCAAAGCTGGTATCCCGGAGAACTGGAGGAATTTGATTGGAAAGTGTATCTCCTCTCCTGTTTTCCAGGTTATGATCAATGGGGATATGTCGGATGAGTTCTCTCCATCCAGGGGTATTCGTCAAGGGGATCCTATGAGCCCCTTCCTTTTTGTTATTGCCATGGAAAGATTGTCTCACCTGATCCAAGAGGCGGTGAGCAAAGGGACTCTCCACCCTGTTTCCATCAACAGACATTGCCCCCCTGTTACCCATTTACTCTTTGCTGATGATGTCATGCTTTTTGTGGAGGGTAATGAGGAACAAATTAAGGCTGTGATGGATATCCTCGACTGCTTTTGTGAGGCTTCTGGCCAGAAGATTAACATCCATAAATCCCGTATGCTTTGTTCCAAGAATATGGATAATAGCTTGTGTAGAAGACTGAGTGAGATGTCTGGCATTCCCCTGACTCAATCGTTTGGGAAATACCTTGGGGTCCCTCTTCATAGTGACAGGGTGTCCAAAGCCTCTTTTAAAGACATTTTGGACAAATCTAACAGTTTGTGTGCTAGCTGGAAAGCTAATTCTCTTTCACTTGCAGGTCGCCTTACTTTAATCCAGTCTATCAACTGCGCTGCTCCAAATCACATCATGCAAGCCTGTAAGCTCCCTGAGCCGGTCCTCAACGACCTTGATAAAATTAATCGGCGTTTTCTGTGGGGAGAGTCTGGGGATGGGAGGAAGATTCACCTGGTCCCTTGGAAGGAAGCCTGCCAGCCTAAGAGCAGGGGGGGTCTTGGTATAAGGCAAGCTAAGGACAATAATAAAGTCCTGTTAATGAAGCTTCTTTGGAGAATGTGGCAATCCCCCTCCTCCCTTTGGGTTCGTCTTCTGTGCGGCAAGTATAGGAAAGATAGAATCTTTGGTGGCCCGAAGGAGAGGGTTGTCAGCTGTTCCTTCCTCTGGAAAGGGCTTAGTGCTGTTTTTGCTGAGTTCTGTACGGGGATTGGCTTGGAGGTGGGTAATGGGAGATCTATTAGTTTCTGGTATGACACCTGGATTGGTGACAAACCGTTGATTGAGGTGTGCATCGCCCCTCCGCCGAATGATCTCCTCTCCTGGAGAATTGCTGATGTGGTGGACTCGGAGGGAGACTGGATCTGGTCTAAGTTCGACTCCTTTCTTAGCCTGGAGACCCTCCTTAATATTAGAGGTGTGAAGATTAGTAATCAGGAGGAGGATAAGGACAGACACTGCTGGGCCTTGACTAATAATGGTTCTTATTCTTGCAAATCGGCCTATGAAGCTTTTACCCCTAATAGGGCTAATCCTCCTTTGGAAATTTGGAAGTCCATTTGGGCCCTCAAAGTCCCCTACCGCATTAGGAGTTTCCTATGGCTGGGAGTCAAAGACAGGCTCCTCACGAATGCAGATAGACACAGAAGGCACTTGGCTGTATCTGGTGCCTGTAGCAGATGCAGCGGCCATGTGGAAACCTTGTGCCATGCTTTGAGGGATTGCCCGAATAGTAGAAAGGTTTGGGAAGGGGTCCTTCCTCACCACATCCTTCCTTCCTTTATGGGGTTCTCTGATATTGACTGGTTCTCTGAAGGCGTTAATGGGAATTTGTTGGCCAGTATGGAGCACGGGGCTATTCTCTTCGCTATTATTTGTCACCAAATGTGGAAATGGAGGAATGAAGAGTTATTTGCTGAGAAGACTGTCTTTATTCCTGACCTCCGGTTTTACTTCTCGAAAAAACTCTCTGTTATTACAAAGAGTTTTGAAGGAGAGCCCCTGGTTCACCCCTCCCCGGTTAAAGAGGTCCAGTTAGTTGGTTGGAGGAAGCCCAGGGAAGGGGTTGTCAAGTTGAATACGGATGGCTCCTGCCTTAGTAATGGCAGAATTGCTGCTGGTGGAGTTCTTCGGGATGCTGGTGGCGCCTGGCTGGCTGGGTTTACCCATAACTTAGGTACGGGCTCCTCCTTTACTGCAGAGCTCTGGGGGATCTTGTCTGGCATTAAACTCGCCATTCGCATGGGTGTTAAAAGACTTTCGGTGGAGTCTGACAATTTGGAGGCTATCAACAGGATTTCGGATAGACAGGCTGTTTGTCTTAAGAGTCAGAATCTCATTAAAGCCATCTTGAGGCTTCGTCCTGCCTTCGATTCTCTTACCTTCTCCCATATTTATAGGGAGCAAAACCGCGTGGCGGATCGCTTGGCAGCTGCTGGGCATGGGGGGATGTTAGGTGTTTCTACCCTTTCCGTTCCTCCTTCTTTTCTGTTACCTTCTCTTCTTGAGGATAGGATTGGGGTCAGTCTTCCTAGACTGATCCCGGGTTAGGTTTTTGTTTGTTTGTTTTTTTTTCTTCCCTTCTTACCAAAAAAAAAAAATAAAGGTAAAGGCTATGCTTACTTTGTGTGTTTTTACCATTGGATTAATTTTCTAATCCATCATCCAATGGTGAAAACACACCAAGTAATGGTACTTTGTCAAAAACAAAGTAATTTTCTAAACGTTTAAGTCTGTATTGATGTTATTTTTTAGGTCGAATCTAAATTTATACTTTCCTAAAAACCATATGCATATTTTAGTATCTTATTCATTGTATTTAGAATACAAGATTTGCATTTCAAAATTCATTGAACTTAGAACTTTTTGCTTTTTTTTTTTGGAACCAACTTTGAACTTTTTGCTAAGATGTCGTATTAAGAAAAATCAATTATATAAAAAATCATTATACTCGCCTAAAAACCATAATTCTATTTTAGTATCTTATCCATTATATTTAGAATACAAGATTTGCATTTCAAGATTCATTGGTCTTAGAATTTTTTTTTTTGCTGAGATGTCATATTAAGAAAAAATGAATTATATAAAAAAGTCCTAATACATAAATAACCCCATGAACTTGTCCAAATGTTGCAACTTCCCCCTCCAACTTTCAATTGTAACAACTTACCCCTCAAACTTGTCCAATTGTAACAACTTACCCCTTAAACTTGTCCAATTGTAAAACACAACCCCAAATTGCTGACATGGACAACAATTGAAGAAACACGTAAAATACAAAATCTGCAACGTTTGTGGAGTATGATAATCAGATCTTTGGCGTGATACGAATCCGGGGAAATTTTTTTACGGTTGCTTCAAATACGGGGTAAAAAAATTCCCAATTTGGGGTTATATTTTACAATTGGACAAGTTTAAGGGGTAAGTTGTTACAATTGAAAGTTGAGGGGGGCAGTTGCAACATTTGGACAAGTTCATGGGGTTATTTGTGTATTAAGCCTATAAAAAATAATTATATTTTCCCTAAAGACCATAAACCTATTTTAGTATTTTATCCATTATATTTAGAATAAAAGATTTGCATTTCAAGATTCACTCATCTTAGAGACTTTTTACCGAGATGTTGTATTAGGAAAAAATTAATTATATAAAAAATAATAATATTTCCTTAAAAATCATAGGCGTATTTTAGTATTTTATCCATTATATTTAGAGTACAAGATTTGTATTTCAAAATTCACTGATCTTAGAACTTTTTGCTGAGATGTCATATTAAAAAAAATCAATTATATAAAAAATAAGTAATTATTAATTTTCATTATTTCTACATTTATATAGTAATTATAAATTTGCCATTTAAACTGAAACGGTTTTATGAGAAAATCAAAAACTATGAACTCTATATTGATTTTCTCTATCCCTTCACTTTCTTTATGGCTTTGATTATCTCCCACAAATCTAAAAGGTAAGAGTTCTATATATTTTTCCACATTTTAAATTCTTTCTCTTCTTGGCTTACGGTTCTTGTTTGGCAAATAGTTGTTAGTTAATTATCTTTTTAGTTAGCTGATTTGACTAGCTGATTGTTTATCTTGTTTGGTAAAACTCAGCTGATTGTGTAACTTGTTTGGTAAAACTCGGCTGATTGTGTAACTTGTTTGGTAAAACTCGGCTGATTGATAATAGTTGTTTGTATAAAATGACCAACAAAGACATGGTAAAATCTTATAAAGCGGTTTTTATTGATAAACTACTTAATAGCATTTTGTTCAAAAATTTGGAGAATTCAAACTTTGATATCTCTAACTGAAGAAATCTGATAAAAATAGAAGAACTAAAATGTGTTAAAAATTATAAGAAATCTTTATGTTTCTGAAAGTAATTATTCGATTTTTTTCTTATATAGTAGTTATTTTGTACTCAATTGTGATGTTGCTTTGTTTTTGTAAAACAATAGTTGTTATAGTTCCATTTTTAGAGATAAAATTTCATTTCTACCGTTACTCAGGTTCCACACCTCTCGCTACCCTATCGATGTCTTCTTTTTATTTTATTTTGTTTGTAAAAATGATTTTGTCATTTGGAAGTATAATTTGTTTTATCTAATTTATCTATTTCCCTTTACCAAGATCCATTAATCGTTATTTCATATAAAAGGGATTGAACGTGTGTACCTTTCTTTGAAGAACAATCTACGGTTGCAAACGAAATACCCACGTAGAAATCAACTGTTTTATCACGAGCACAACTAAACAAAAGAAACGGTTAGCAGTCAACCAATGTAACAATCAAGTGTAGATTGTCTCTAATGGTATCCACATAAACTAAAAAGAGAATGAACTAGAGAGGTAATTGTTCGAGTGAGACTCAAGGAGAATTTCTAGCCCTTCAGAATATTGGTTTACAAAAACATGTAGTATAAGGAGTATTTATATTTATTTTTTTGCAAGTTGTTAACTCCTTACGATTAATATAGTATAATTATCATCAATACTCCATTAATTTGTCATTTAACTCTGCATCAATCCTGCATTTAATTTGTCATCAACTCTTCTCTTAGAAAGAATAGCGTTTTTCAAAATTTCTATTAATTTTCATTATTCCTCTTAAATTAAACCTTTTTTGGTACTAAGTGGTTATAATTAACTAAAATTAATTTATGAACTTAATACTTAATTAAGAAAAATAAAATTTTTAACTAATGGAAAAAAAACATTTTCACTCTCTTCTTTATAAGCCCAGTGGCGAATCCAGGATTTGAGGAGGAGGGGGGAGGCAAAACTCTATGTAATTTTTTTTTTGACAAAATAGCATTAATTGAAAAAATATACTTTAGTTCCTACCAAAAAAAAAATATATATATACTTTAGTACATAATTGCTATTCGATACAAAATGTCTTAAAATAAAAAAACTTCTAATGCTAAGTAGATCGACGATTATGAGGTGGCAATTGACATCTACAATCTGTCATAGCTTAAAAACAATCTGCTGCCTCTACCTATACTGCTTCTTTTTAAGGTTAACGCGCAAAAATACCCCTATGGGTTAGGAGCAATTTTACTCCTAACATCTAAAATGGTGCAATCTTACCCCTAATATTTGTAGCCAAGAGTAATTTTACCCCTAACGTTGATAAATTGGATCAATTTCAGACACTATTATAAAATACAGTCATTTTTTCCTTATTTTGCACAATTGCATATCAATTTGTTCTAAAAAAATGATATAATGTTTTTTATAATTTAATAATAAAATTGGAGATTAATATTTATAAATTCGGTGAATTTGTTTAATTTTTTTTTTGTCTAATTCGTACAAAAGACAGTATATTTTCAATATTTTTTTCTTATTTTTTTCACATCCCAACATATGTTTGTGAATTGTTACTGATAAAATAACGCATGTGTGAAGTGTAGATGACAAGATTCATGACCGAGAGGACAGTTTGATGAATTATTTCTCAAATCGACCCAATTTATCAACGTTAGGGGTAAAATTGCTCTTGCCTTCCAACATTAGAGATAAAATTGCACCATTTTAGACGTGGATTAAACTTTTATTTGGGGTAATTTTTTAAAAAAATTACCTCATTGGACTTGGTTGGAAAAATTTTCCCTAGAAGGGGCTGTTTCCCAACCAGGGTTACTTTTTTTATATCTTTTTGAATTTTTTTTTTACCTATTACGGCGTCGCCGTAATGGGCTAGTAGATATGCCGTAATGGGCTAGTAGATATGAAAATGGATTCCTGTCCACAAGTGGCTCACGCCACTACCCCAACAAATATTAAAAAAAAATCATTATTATTTATAAAAATAAAAATAAAATTTATAAAACAATTATAAAAGAAAGAAATTAATTTATCATTTTCTAAAAATAAAATTATATATTACAATTATATTATTGAATTTTTATTTTATAAAATTTTGATTAAAATTTAAATATAATTTGAAAACGTTAAGATTAAATTTGTACTATTTCATACGTTAGGACCAGGGCCGTTCCTGACCTTTTAGAGGCCCGGGGCGAGATGATAATTTGGGCCCCCATATATTCATTCTACTTTTTTTTTAAGTTGTAGGCCAGATGATTTTTATTATTATTATAAAGGATAAGGTACAAATTTAGTCATATGGTTATTAGGAGAGAGCAATCAGCGTTTATGCATAAAATAGTGCAATTTTAAACCTAACGTTATCAATTGGTATAGTTTTGAGCTTAATTGACAGAAATGAGGTTTTTTATATGTAATTTTTTGTTCTATCCTCGCTCCAACCTCCACTGTTTTGGTCACTCAATATGGTTGAAGTTGCACATTTCATGTCAATGAAAAGAACTCATTTTTAATCAACTAGGTTTGAAATTGCACCAACTCGTAAAGGTTATTTAAAATTGCAATATTTTCTACATAAAAGCTAAATTGGTAGTGCAGTAGTAGCGACTATATACTAAGTAGAATTATTTATGTACTAAAATAATAAGCATTTATGTCATGTAAAATTGAAAAAGTAAATAAATATAGGCAAACAATATAATTAAACTCCGAACTTCGGCTGTTTTAAGGATTAAACTCCTGATCGATTATTTTTTCACATTGAACCCTTTATCATTGATTTTGTTATGAATTTAGAAAAGATTAAATGGTTATTTCTCTTATTGAATACATAAATAAATTGATAATTTTGATTTAACAAAACAAAAAAAATGATAGTGATAAAATGGGGGTGGAAAGGAAAAAATATTTGACAATAATAAAAATGAGAAAGAGAAGATTTGAACCTCAAACCACAAGGCTTAATTAGAATCATAAGCCCCTTACTTATACCAACTAAACCAATTCATTTTTATGTTACTTATACATCTCGGCTTTATATATGTACAATCTAAAATATTTTTTTGGGCCCCTTAATGTTATGGGCCCTGGGCGGGCGCCCCGCGTTTCATGGCCCAGGGCCGGCCCTGGTTAGGACTACACTTGAAACGTTGCGATTAAATATTTAGTGCATTACTAATAAAAAAAAAATTTAGTATATTAATAACAGAGTAAAATATTTTAGATATTTTCAAAGAAATTGTGATTAATTTATATGTAACAAGCTTAGTTTTTTGAAACTGTCTAAAATATAGTTTTTTGAAACTGTCTAAAATATAGTTACGAAAAAAATGTATGAAACTGATTCAAGTTTCGACAAACTGTTTTAGAAGGTCTGACGTGGCTAAATAACAGTCAAACAAATTTTTTCCAAATTTTCGGTAGCATATGATTAAAATTGATCTTCCTTGGAAACGGTAATGTTAAATTTGCACAATTTCATACGTTATGATTAAATTTGTACCTCACTTGAAATGTATACGTTAAAAATTTATCACATTACTAACAAAAAAAAAACATTTAGCGTATTAATAACACAATAAAATATCTAGTGCATTAATAACACTATTATAATATATATTTTATTTTTATAAAAAGATAAATTAATTTCTTTTTTATAATTAATTTATAAATTTTATTTTTATTTTTATAAAATAATAATAATTTTTTCTTAATACTGCCCCACTTGTAGACAAGAATCCATTTTCTTGTCCACTAGCCCATTACGGCGCCAGTAAAAAAATTCAAAAAAATATGAAAAAGTAACTCTGGTTGGGGAAACAGCCCTTTCTGGGGAAAAATTTTCCAACCAGGTCCAATGAGGTAATTTTTTATAAAAATTACCCCAAATAAGAGTTTAATCCTTTAGACGTTAAGGGATAAAATTTCTCCTGACCCAAAACGTTAAGGATATTTTTACACCTTAACCCTTCTTTTTATATCAAAAACCCACAAGGCAAAACGGCGTCGTTTTGAGAGGAACCAAAGTTTTGGACTAAATTTTATTTTATTGGGGATGATGGGGGCACAAATGGCCCATTTGACCTCCTACATCCGCCTCTGTATATGCCTATATCTTGACTTCCATCATAATCTCTGATTTATAATCAACCTCCAAAACAATTAATTGTATCTCAACATTTTCTCTTTCTTAATCACATATCTATTAGCTTCAAAATTCATCATTTTATCGTTTTCTCAATTTCTTATACTCCTAAGAACACAAACTCATCAGACCATTTTAAAGTCTAATATCCTTATTTCATATATAATAAACTCTCAAATATCAATTTCCATTCATACTTAATGTCATGAATTTAACCTATAATACAAATTATCAAATACTTCCTTCATTTGTAGACACCTAAGTATACTATTTGATACTAAGTATACTACAAGCCATCAAATGTAATTTTTACAACTTACTTAACTAGTTACTCCAATTCTCGAAATTTTCCAAATTGTTTCTTAGCTATCACCAAATATCCATATTCCTTAATTACTATCAACCTTAGGTCCGAAAAATTTAACCTAGGCTCTGATACCAAACTGTCACACCCGACCCTAAACAACCTCAATCGGCATCAGGCGTGAAATAGAAAGATCATAATCAACACTTAATAGTCTCCAAACTATGTCCATAATATTCAATTAACTCTCCAATCAATAAATAACTATAATATAACCTAATATTAGAGTGTAATAACTAAATTAAGGACACGGACGTGACAATATCTTATTTTATACTGTGTCATTAAAATAAATATATATATACGTATTATCTATAAGAATTTTTTTAAAAGATTATCCATAAGATATTTTAAAAACTATTTTCATGAAAAAAATTATAAACAAAATGACAAATTTACCTATCTACCACAAACTAGTTAGTGTTTCATCATGTTCGACACATTAATATATTAAAAAATTAATAATCTAGTATTTAACTATTTTTTACTAAACAAATTAATATTGAACTTAGTTGTAAAAGATCCTAAATCACTTAAACTAAAGATTTCAAGTTCGTGTCTTAGTATACATAAAAAAAAGTAATTGGAACTAGGACCGGTCCTGACAATTTATGGATTCTAGACGAAATAAGAGATAAAGTGCCCTTAAAAAAAGGGTTTTGCTATACGTCGCCCATATTTTACTTACCATCGCCTCCTGTTTGACATTTTTGCCCTTTTCAATTTTCATTCAAAAAAGTGAAATTCTCTCAACCCCGAAGAACAAAACGAAGAAAAATCATGCCTCCAAAACAAGGAAAAATACTTGAACATCTAAGTTTCGTATTCACCAATAATCTGAAATTTAACGAATTGAACTTGAAACGAAATTTTTTTTCGTTGAATTTGCTCTAAACGGGTAGCCCATACGGTCCGATCCATGGACCGGTAGTCTGAACTACCCTATTTTACCTAGGCAAAATGGGTAGGCTACCCTGTTTTGCATAGGTAAAATAGGGTAGCCTACCCGTTTTGCCTAGGTAAAATAGGGTAGGCTACCCGTTTTCCTTTAGGGAAAATGAGTTTATTTATTTATTTATTTTAATTATAATAAATATTAATTATAGATAAATTACGTATTAACGCGTGCAATACATAATTTACGTATTTTTTATTTCCAATCAATAATTTATATATACGTTTTTTCTATCCAGTCAAAACATAATTTACCTATAATTAAATTTACGTTCTAAAAGGTAAATAAATATAATTTACCAAATAAAAATTAATTGGACACTTCAATACGTATTTTTTATTTCCAATCAATACATAATTTATCTATAATTAATATTTATTATAATTAAAAAAAATAAATAAATAAACTTGTTTTCCCTAAAGGAAAACGGGTAGGCTACCCGTTTTTACCTAGGCAAAACGGGTAGCCTACCCGTTTTTACCTAGGCAAAACGGGTAGCCTACCCGTTTTGCCTAGGTAAAATAGGGTAGCCTATCGGTCCATGGACCGGACCGTATGGGCTACCCGTTTCGAGCAAATTCAACGAAAAAAAAAATTTCGTTTCAAGTTAAATTCGTTAAATTTTAGATTATTGGTAAATACGAAACTTAGATGTTCAAGTATTTTTCCTTGTTTTGGAGGCATGATTTTTCTTCGTTTTGTTCTTCGGGGTTGAGAGAATTTTACTTTTTTGAATGAAAAATGAAAAGGGCAAAAATGTCAAACAAGAGGCGACGATAAGTAAAATAGGGGCGACGTATAGCAATCCAGTAAAAAAATTGTACTTAAATGTTTAAAATAGAAAATTGAGCCAATTTTAAACCTAAAATATCATATTATTTAGTTCCTTTTATACTTGAATAGGCATCCTAACTATATTTATAACAAAAAGATGACTATATATAAGTAAAAAAAAAAAAACTAAATTTGGTCCCCTTTTGGCTTTGGCTTTGGGCCTTCGACAGCCACACTCCTGACCCATTCCTATGGTCAGTCCTGATTGGAAGAGAATCTACCTAAAGAGTGTCTAACGAACTTCGAACCTAGTAATTTGATAAATTTTAAAAAAATATTGTTTTACTAAAACAGAATGTATTAAATTTAATTAGTAATTATTTCATAAAGTTTAATTTTAGCGATTAGGTTAAAAAACATTAATGACTATTTAACTTATGTTTCATTTAATCGATAATTAATTAATAAATTAGAAACTCAATAATGTATTTTTTTTTATTAAAAGCGAGGAAGATGATATGTCACATCGGATCCTAAACCACCTCAATCGACATCGGGCGTGAAATAGAAATATCACAATCAACACTTAGTAGTCTTCCAATTATCCAAATATCATATATATCATACTTTTCAAGAATTATTCTTAGATATATTATAAAATAAATCCATATTTCTACTACATTCAAGTCTTAAAATATTACCCAATACAATCAAATCTCCAAATGAGAGGCAAATGTCCTAACTAAGGACAAAACCAATGACTTGACACTTCAACCTTGTCTATCAACCAGTAACATCTCCAATACATTGCTCTTTCTCGCCTAAAACATTAAAACATTTAAAAACGTGAGACAAAAATCTCAGTAAGCAATTATCAACTACATAAAGTACTTATACTCAAAATAACTATATATATATATATATTAATTTTCAAAAATGCATCATATAAAATTCATATTCATACAAATAAACATTTTATGAATTAAACTACAATAAAATACTCAAAATAATACTTTTAACCGAATATGCAAATTTTTTTTTTTTGACAAGGGAATATGCAATTTAAAATATCATAAGATTGTTATAAACATTATTTCTCAAGTATCACACATTGTAAAATTGTATTTAAATACTTAATACCAAAACTTGTGTTCAAAATACTCGTAAATCAATAAATACTTCATAAATCGTATATTAATAACAGAGTAAAATATTTTAGATATTTTCAAAGCAATTGTGATTAATTTATATGTAACAAGCTTAGTTTTTTTGAAACTGTCTACAATATAGTTTTTTGAAACTGTCTAAAATATAGTTACGAAAAAAATGTATGAAACTGATTCAAATTTTCGACAAACTGTTTTAGAATGTCTGACGTGGCTAAATAACAGTCAAACAAATTTTTTCCAAATTTTCGGTAGCATATGATTAAAATTGATCTTCCTTGGAAGCGGTAATGTTAAATTTACACAATTTCATACGTTATGATTAAATTTGTACCTCACTTGAAACGTATACGTAAAATATTTATCACATTACTAACAAAAAAAACATTTAGCGCATTAATAACACAATAAAATATCTAGTACATTAATAACACTATTATAATATTTATTTTATTTTTATAAAAAGATAAATTAATTTCTCTTTTTATAATTAATTTATAAATTTTATTTTTATTTTTATAAAATAATAATAATTTTTTTTTAATATTTGTTGGGGCAGTGGCGTGAAGCCACTGCCCCACTTGTGGACAGGAATCCATTTTCCTGTCCACTAGCCCATTACATCGCCATTGGCACCATAATGGGTAAAAAAAATTCAAAAAATATAAAAAAGGTATGCCTGGTTGGGAAACAGCCCCTTCTAGGGAAAAATTTCCCAACCAGGTCCAATGGGGTAATTTTTTATAAAAATTACCCCAAATAAGAGTTTAATCCTTTAGACGTTAGGGGGTAAAATTTCTCATGACCCAAGACGTTAGGGATATTTTTGCACCTTAACCCTTCTTTTTATATCAAAAACTCACACGGCAAGACGACATCGTTTTGTGAGGAACCAAAGTTTTGGACTAATTTTTATTATTATTATTGGGGGAGGGGGGGTGCCAAATGCCCCCTTTGACCTCCTATATCCGCCTCTGTATATGCCTATATCTTGACTTCCATCATAATCTCTGATTTATAATCAACCTCCAAAACAGTTAATTATATCTCCACATTTTCTCTTTCTTAATCACATATCTATTAGCTTCAAAATTCATCATTTTATCGTTTCCTCAATTTCTTATACTCCTAAGAATACAAACTCATCAGACCATTTTAAAGTCTAATATCCTTATTTCATATATAATAAAGTCTCAAATATCAATTTCCATTCATACTTAATGTCATGAATTTAACCTATAATACAAATTATCAAATACTTCCTTCATTTATAGACACCTAAGTATACTATTTGATACTAAGTATACTACAAGCCATCAAATGTAATAATATTAGAGTGTAATAACTAAATTAAGGACACGGACGTGACAATATCTTATTTTATACTGTGTCATTAAAATATATATATATATATATATATATAGAGAGAGAGAGAGAGAGAGATGAGAGATCAGGTGTGACACATCTCTTATGGTGTGACAAGCCTTATTGTGTGACAATGACCAATTTTGTAATTAACTAAAAGGAGGTGGCAAATTTGTAAATAAAAGGAAAGAGAAAATTGTTTTATATTTTTTTTAAATGCATTTTCCCGACTTTTCCAACCTCGTTTTTCAAAAAATTTTATACCGTTGGACTCGTCTTAATTAAATGGTCATTTTAAGATCCATGAAGCTCAAGTAAAAAAAATTTCGGTGAACGGAATCCGGGTGGACGTTTTTCGGCAAGAAAAAAAGTGTCCAGAAAATTCTCAAAACAATTCAGAACATGTAAAACATTATTCTAAGAAACTTTAATTCTTGGGTCGAAGCGAGATTTCTTACGGTTTAGTCCCAATAAAATTTTTTTCTTAATTTTATCTATTTTACATGCTTCAACAATTTGTTGGATAAAAATTGTACGGAATCTCGCTTTGAGCCAAGAATTAAAGTTTCTTAAAATAATGTTTTACATGTTTTGGAATTTTTTGATAATTTTATGAACACGTTTTTTGTCCTACTTACGTTGTTCTAAATCAATGTATCATTTGTTCCAACATAATACTTATATTGTTCCAACAGAAAATTGTTTTATTTCTTTTCTTTAAAATACATTTTTCTGACATTTCTAACCTCTTTTTTCGAAAAATTTTATACTATTAGACTCGTCTAAATTAGACAGTCATTTTAAGATCCCTGAAGCTCAAGTAAAAAAATTTCCGATGAACGGAATCCGAGTAGGTGTTTTCTGGCAAGAAAAAAGTGCCCAGAAAATTATAAAAAAAATCCAAAAAAATGTAAAACATTATTCTAAGAAACTTTAATTCATGGGTCGAAGCGGGATTTCTTACGGTTTAGTCCTAATAAAACTTGTTCCTTAATTTTATCCATTTTACATGCTTCAACAATTTATTGGGTCAAAACTGTAAGGAATTTCGCTTTAAGGGCAAGAATTAAAGTTTCTTAAAATGATGTTTTACATGTTTTCGAATTTTTTGATAATTTTCTGGGCACGTTTTTTGTCCTACTTACATTGTTCCAAATCAGTGTACCATTTGTTCCAACATAATACTTGCATTGTTCCAACAGAAAAATATTTTATTTCTTTTCTTTAAAATACATTTTTCCGACATTTCTAACCTTGTTTTTCGAAAATTTTTATACTATTAGACTCGTCTAAATTAGACGGTCATTTTAAGATCCTTGAAGCTCAAGTAAAAAAAAATTCCGGTGAACGGAATCCGGGTGGGCATTTTCTGGCGAGAAACAAAGTACCCATAAAATTCTCAAAACATTCCAGAAAAAGTAAAACATTATTCTAAGAAACTTTAATTCTTGGGTCGAAGCGGGATTTCTTACAGTATAGTCCCAATAAATTGTTGAAGCATGTAAAATGGATAAAATTAAGGAAAACATTTTATTGGGAATAAACCGTAAGAAATCTTATTTCAACCCAAGAATTAAAGTTTCTTAGAATAATATTTTACATTTGTTGGAATTTTTTGAGAATTTTCTGGGCACTTTTTTTCTCACCGGAAAACGCCCACCCGGATTCCGTTCACCGGAAATTTTTTTACTTGAGCTTCATGGATCTTAAAATGACTGTCTAATTTAGACGAGTCTAATAGTATAAAAAATTTCGAAAAACGATGTTAGAGATGTCGGGAAAATGTATTTTAAAGAAAAGAAATAAAACAATTTTCTCTATCCTCTCTTTCATTTTATTTACCAATTTGCCACCTTGCCCTTTTTAATTATCATCAAAATTACGTAGTTTTGTTATGTCATACAATAAGCTCCTTGTCACAACTTAAGCCCTTGTCACGCTGGATCTCACCCTATATATATATATATTATCTATAATATATTAAAAAATGTTTTAGAAAAAGTATAAACACAATGAAAATTTTACCTATCTACCATAAATTAGTTAGTGTTTTATGATGTTCGACAAATCAATATATTAAAAAAAACCAATACTTTAGTTACTATTTTTTACTAAACCAATTAATGTTGAATTGAGTGGTAAAAGAACTCAAATCACTTAAACTAGAGATTTCGAGTTCAAGTCCTAATATACGTAAAAAAAATTAATTGGAAGAAGATTCATCTAAAGGTGTATGATAAATCTTAAATCAAGCAATCATATAAATTATAAAAAATATTTTTTACCAAAATAGAATGTACTAAATTTATTTAGTAATTATTTCATAAATTTTAATTTTACTGATTAGGTTACAAAAAAAAAATAATATTATTAATAAGAATTTAACTTATGTTTCATTTAATCGATTATTAATTAATAAATTAGAAACTCAATAATGCATATATAAATATTAACATAAAATATATATTAAAAATATTTATCCAACTCGGGAACCGGTACCGAAAGGGAGTGTAATGACTTGTCAAGTCCTCGACTTAGTGGTAAAAGGTAGTTCATTTCAAAGTAAAGCTAGTTTTAGTGGAGTGGATGAGACATGCCACGGTCCATTGACCCCGGGGGGTGGATTCACTAGTTCTCTATTAATGTTGCCCCATAGACCAGACATTGACCTTAACACTAGCGAATAATTGTTGACTCAAGTCTCCTATCGGCCTTGTTAGGAAGATATACACTCTATGTTCCTATCATAAATTATCACCTCATGAGGAGGAGCTTGGGGTTCAGGAAGTGTACCAAGAAAGACATTGATATGTGGAGAAAAGAGGGGGATCATCGGGAAGTTCGGGATCAGTGGGCTCCAAACCATGGTGGACTTATGGGAGATCCCGAAACAATGTGCACCCTTTATAAGCTTATAGTACAATACTTGGGCAATGTTAGTGAACCTCAACAAGTTGTTGATGGTCGGAAGTGGTTCCATTGAGCTTAAGGTTGGCAATGGAGTTCTTGGGCGTGTGGAGCGGAAAACACGTGTAGGGAAGCGCATTATTTCTTATCCTATGCTAGAATTGGGGTCTAAATCTTTTCAAAAGGGGGAGAATGATGCGAGCATCTCCTCAAAGAATCCAAGCCAAGGGTGATGGGGTCTTACATCGTGTAACATCAGCCACACATCGTGTCAGATGGCCACACGGCATGTGGATGGATTGCTGAAGCTTCAGACACTTTTGTGCAAATTCACACGGCGTGTGACTTTCCTCACACGTCGTGTGACCTGTTTGGAAATACCATCGAAGACGGTCTTGTGACCGCACGAGTTGCTTGAGTTTTTCAGCTACACAGCGTGTCAGACATACCACTCGCCGTGTTGGATTGCTTCATTGCCAATGAGACAAATCTGTCATAATCTTGCTTCATTCCATTTACTATTTTGCCACTCTGTAATTAGTGTTTTTCCATCAAGGTTTATTTACTACTTTGCCATTTATCCTTTCTACCTCACTTTATCATTATTTAGTTAGTTATGAGTTGTAACCATAGTGAGAGCTTTCTTGTCTTTTATCTTTACTTTAAAGGAGATATTTAAACCCTAAAATTTGTAAGAATATTATCTTTTCATCAATTAAATACAAATTCTCTTTGAAAGCAAAGTTTATTATACCTCTATTTAGGATTAACTCCTAATTTAACTAGTAAAGAAATTCTTTCATTGGTTTAAGATCAAAGTCAACCTTACCGTCTTTTATCATTATCATTCAACAATAGTGGTTGAAGGTCGTGAGATAGTCATAATCCCCATCAAAATTGATATCATCAGGCAGCAAGTAGTGATTCAAGTTGTGTGGCATAAATGTTGTGACATCATCATTTCCAAATTAAAAAATGTTGCTATTTTCAGAGCTTGCTGCAACTTTAACATTGTCTCCATATTCAAAACATTGTATCATGTTGGGCTCGGGTTCAAGGTTCGGACTCAAGCTCAGGTACAGGTGTGGGTGCGGGTGCGGGTGCGGGTGCGGGTGCTGTCTTAGAATGAACACGAAAGCAATCATTAAATCCTCGGATTAATCTCTTAGTAGGGACAATTAAAAAAATATCCCCATAGGCCTGGTTGGGAAATATTCCCCTAGAATGGGCTATTCCCAACCATGGTAAAGAAAAAATAAATTTTTTTAATATAGTTTTACCCATTATGGCGCCATAATGGGTATGTTGACAGAAATCCCACAAAAGGATTCCTGTCAACACGACACTGCCCAAAATTTATATTATAAATTTTAAACTTTTTTTATATAATAATTTTCTTAAAATTAATATAATAAAATTTATTATATTATAAAAATAAAATTATAACTGTAACGTTAGGGTTAAATTTGTATAATTTCATACGTTAGAACTAAATCTGCACTTTATTTGAAACGTTACGGTTAAATATTTGGTGCATTACTAACGTATGAATTGTGTAAATTTAATCATAACGTTTCAAGAGAAATGCAGATTCAGCCCTAACGTATGAAATTGTATAAATTTAACCATAACGTTTTAAGCGAAGTGCAGATTTAGTCCTAACATATGAAATTGTGCAAATTTAACCGTAACGTTTTCAAGTAAAATCAATTTTAACCATGCGCAACCGAAAATTTGAATAGACCTGTTTGACTGTTATTTATCTACATCGAACCTTCTAAACTAGTTTGTCGATAAATTGAAGCAGTCTAAAATATTTTACTGTGTTATATAGTTACAAAAAAAAATGAAACTGCTTCAATTTATCGACAAACTGATTTAGAAGGTCCGATGTAGCTAAATAACAGTCAAACTAGTCTTTTCAAATTTTCGGTAGCACGTGGTTAAAATTGATTTTGATTAGAAACATTAGGGTTAAATTTGCACAATTTCATATGTTATAGCTAAATCTGTAATTCGCTTAAAACGTTAGGGTTAAATTTATACAATTTTATACGTTAACGCTAAATCTGCACTTCCTCTGAGATGTTAGGATTAAATTTATACAATTTCATACGTTAGTAATACACTAAATATTTAACCGTAAAGTTTCAAATGAAATACACTAAATCCTCCATATTCAGAATGGTTGAGTTGACAACTGCATTTTAAGGATCTCAATTTGTTAATCAAACACCATATTTTGTTCAGTGCAAGTTACTTATATTAATTAGTACATCTCAGCTCATTATATATTATGATCTATGGGCAACATGGAAAGTTTTTTTATATAAGCGTTCGTAGGGCTGTGCATTATGCGGTTTGAAACCGCAAAACCGAACCGAACCGACACTATTCAGTTTTTCAGGTCGGTTTTATTATTACACGGTTCGGATTTGGTGTGTTATTTTGGTGAATATCGGTTTTCGGTTCGGTTCGGTTTCTAATAAAAACTGAAATAACCGAACCGCACCGATTAGTTGCTACTATGTGGTTTTATACATGTATGGTTGGAAAAAAAATTCTAATCCTTCCTAAATTTATACACACCACCTATCTAATGATAACACAACCTCCTAATTTTTGAATTTATGATTCTAAAAAAAAAACATTTAATATAACCATTAAACTCTAATTTAACATCTATTTACCTTAACTTTGAATTTAATATAACCATTAAATTCTAATCTAATACCTATTTACCTTAAAAAACATTTAATATAACCATTAAATTATGTTCTTACTTTTTTTTTTTGGTAGGAAGGGAAAGGAAAACAAAACAAAACAAAAAACCTAACCCGGGATCAGTCTAGGAAGGCTGACTCCAACCCTATCCTCAAGAAGAGTAGACAAAAGAAAAGAAGGAGGAACAGAAAGGGTAGAAACACCTAACATCCCCCCATGCCCAGCAGCAGCCAAGCGATCCGCCACGCGGTTTTGCTCCCTGTAAATATGGGAGAAACTAAGAACTTCAAAGGCAGGACGGAGCCTCAAAATAGCTTTGATAAGATTCCGGCTGCTCATGCAAAGGGCCTGACAATCAGAGATCCTGTTGATAGCCACCAAATTATCAGATTCCACCAAAAGCCTCTTAATACCCATGCGAGTGGCCAGTTTAATTCCTGACAGAATACCCCAGAGCTCTGCAGAAAAGGACGAGCCCATCCCCAAGTTGTGAGTAAACCCAGCCAGCCAAGCGCCACTAGCATCCCGAAGAACTCCTCCAGCAGCAATTCTACCATCACTAAGGCAGGAGCCATCCGTATTTATGCCAGCTAACCATTTGTCCCGAAATAGTATCGTACAAAGCAAAAGTGGATGCCAAAACCCGAACATTAGAAATTGAGGCTTTGAAAAACAACAATATGTCATCTGCGTACAATAGGTGTGTGGGCATCATGTAGGTCCTTGAGTAATTTGCAGGTTGCAGCTTCCTATGATCCACCAACTAGGTTAACAATCTACTTAGAAAATCTTCAGCTAGCCTGAACAAAATTGGTGAAAGCGGCTCTCCCTACCGCACTCCTCGAGAGCACGAAAAATAACCTTGAACTCCCTTACCCGTCATAATAGAGATTCTAGCAGATGAAAGAATATTAAGAATCCATATTCAAAATTGAGGTGAAAAAACGAAAGCGTGAAGAACTGCTAAGAGAAAGTCCCATTTAGCGTATCAAATGCCTTTTTATGTCTATTTTCATACTCATAGTACCCCCAAAGCATTTCTTTTGCAAAAGATTAACTCCTTCTGATGCTAAAGCAATGCATTGATGAATACTCCACCCTGGAATAAACCCGAACTGATTAACTGAGACAATATTTCCAGCTATTCGAGCTAATCTATCAGCTAAAATCTTTGAGATAACCATGTATTGCTCAATCTGCACAGCGTCCTCCACCTTTGGAAACAGCGCCATCAGACTAGAATTTAAACCCGGACTAATCAGAGCCATAACCATGTTGAAACCATCTATGCCCACAATGTCCCAATATTTCTGAAAGAAATGTCCTGTGAAACCGTCCGGTCTTGACGTACTACTAGAGCTCATTCCCATAACCATATCTCTGACGTCCTGTGTTAATTATTTTAATGAGGAATAAGGTATAATGTCAATGTTGACTGTCATAAATGATACTCATAACGTCAGTAATAATACAATGTTACCCATAATATCATTAATGATATAATTATACCCCTAATATTAGGAAGTTTGACTATTTTTTCCTATAACATTTGAAACTTGGGTTAATTTTTATTAATTATTATGGGAGTATTTTATGCAACCATGAACCTCGTTATCTCCACTCTACTTGTGCATGATGTTATCATTCAAGCAATACTAGATCAAAGACAAGTGTACACACATGAAAAAACAATTATATCGTGTTTTGCACCAGATCTAAGACACATGTGCACAGTGATAACACGAGGAACAAGTAGAGTAGAGATAATTTTAATGACTTCATAGAATATAATTTTAGTTGGGGGGTAAAATAAGTCCAATCTGACAACATTATTGGAGTTATTTTTGGACTTTATCCCTTTTAATAATTAGAATGTGATATGATATCAAATCACTAGTCGGACACACAAATAATGACCATGTTTGGCAAATAGAGTTCAGGCTTTAGCAGTAAGCTTATAACTATAAGAAAAACGCAAATAAAAGACTAAATTTGGAGAACAGTTCTAAATTGGACTATAATTTGCAACAAATTCAATCTTTACTCAAATTTCTTGGTTGCAAAATGAGTATTGGTTTGTTACCCATATTAGGGACTCAAAGTTGATACTAAAAATTCATCTGGTTGCAAAGTTTGCAACTGCTGTTCTCTCAAGAAAATGTCCATGTTACAAATATTGGGCGACAAAATTGCTACCAAAATTATAGGATGTGCTTTGGTATCAAATATTTATTGATTGGTAAATTTGCTACCAATTTCTTTTAAACCTACTCGTTAGCAAGGTAAAAAAAGTAAAAAGTAAAATGAAACTATCGCCCCTTCACACATTGTTTGATTTCATGAGATTCTAATTAAAATGCATCACTTAAGATTTCAACCATTCTCAATCTTTTCTTCCATATCTAGTATAGCCTATCTTTTCTTCCATAACAAGTATAACCTCTCATCTCTTTCACAACTACCCATTTTTCGTCCTTCTGAGAATCTAACTGAAACTCCTTCTTTTCCTTGTACAACACAGTTTCATCAGTTGAGTTTGGTAGAGTTCACAATTAAAGGAAAGAAGAGAGGGGAAAATAAGATAAAAAGTGAGAAGGGTCAGGTAAAGTTCATGAGTAAAGGAAGAGATGTAGATTTAAATCCCTTAATTAGACTGAAAATCCATTTATCTAGAAAAAATAAATTCCTCTTTCCGCTAATTTATGTGTTTAATGTGGCTTTGATAAATTATGGATTTTATAAGCATTGAGTATTATTAATTGCCTTTAATTCGTGGACTGATCACATTAAGGATCAGATTATTTTCTGTAGATACATGTAACTGAAAACAACCAAGGAAGGAAAAACTTTAAAAAATGAAGGCTATAAATAACTAGTTGGGCAAAAATTATGGACCTAAATTATATCATGACTGCAATTCTAAAAGGTTATCCCTGGTGTCTTTATGGATTTTGTAATTTTGTATCAACAATAAGGTATATGTTGTTTTGTCTCTTCTACAAATTGTTCCTTACACTGTTAGAATAGTCAAGCCAAAATGCAAAGCCCATCCTTTCCGCCTATTAACATAATATTTTATGTTATCTTTTTTAGTATTTATAGACATATACTAGGGGAGGGGGGGTCAAAAATCACCAGATTTGCAGTCATTAGAATCAAATTGAGTATTTTCTTCCTTTGATTGTTCTTCATTCAATTTTGCATATTTCTTTTTGAAGATGAGTGAGTAGTTCACTCTACAAGCTGAAGCTAGCCTTGAGCTGGCGGCTATAAGTTATTTTCTTCCTTTTCATGAATGAAAACATATTTGATGGTTGCTTAATGGATTATTAATGCATTATAGGAATAGCTAGCCTATATTTTGGTTGAATAAGCTCTATTTAGGAGATGGAGACACTATTAGCAACTTGTGATTATGACTAGTGACATGAATAATTGCATGATACGTGTTTTTAACAACTACAAATCTTAATGCTTGAAAATTGGTAGACATAAGGAGACTTACTTATTTGTTTCTAAAGAATGTTGGGAATAAGAGACGCCTCACTCAATTCAATCCATTAGAAGAGACCCTAGACTTACGACCTCAATTTCATTCATTGGGAGATATATGCATGTTCAGCGTCTATTCTCGTTGTGATTTATGCATGTTATTTGTTATTTATAAGTAAATCTATCAACTTGTCTACCGTTTGTTACTATAATCTCACATTCATCTATTTTAATTTAATTTACTTTTATACACAAATAGATCTCACATTTCAATTATAAAGGAAGTTACTTTCTAAGGAATTTGACTATTTTGGGCCAATTAGTGTCTATAGTAGACCGTTCTATCATTGTGAAGATGATAATATACTTATTATTTTATTATTATTACCTAGTGTACTTGCTAGAGTCATCACAGTTTAGGACAACAAGCTTTTAAGGCTATATTCGTATATTTATAATTAGGGCTATTTTCATATATTTATAAATTCCATTTGAATAATAATAAAATATTTTATTTTAAGAAATTGTAGACACATGTGTAAGTTTTTTCTTCAAAAAATAGATATTCTCATTAAAATTGTCTAAATTTATCTATGTGCCAAAATAAAAAGAAAAGAGCATCTGTTTTTTTATCCGTTGTACTTCTTTTAATATGTAAAAATGTTTTAAAATATAAAAGTTTAACTAAATTTATAAACTTTTAAAATATCAAAACATTTTTATAAACTTTAAAACTATTTTGATACTTTATCGCTATATAAAGAAACTACAATATTTATTTCTGCAGTTCTCTCAAAACTAATTATGTAACTTCCCTAAATTATTTGTTAATGAGGCCTAATATCTATTCCTTCAATAATAAGTCCACCTTAAAGTTTATGGACTAATCTTAAAAAATAAATGATAACTTAAAACCATGAAAGTTCAAGGGTTTAATTATGAGTTTAGCCAAAAAAAATTATTATGATTTTTTTTTTTTTGACAATAAGCTTACATTGATAGTTTTTTTTTTTTTGAAAAAGCTTAAATTGATAATTAAATCTTCATAATACCTTTTATTATATTAGTAATTATTTTTTATATAAAATGATATTCTAATAATTTCCTCTTAAATAAAAACATTGAACTTTAATTATGTGATAGCTATAAATGTTTTAATTATATTTATATTCGTAGTAATGTTCATGAATGGTTACTAAGAAGTTTTTTGTTTTTATGAATGAATAATCTTGTATTAAAACTTAGCAACAATGCAAGATGAAATAAAATTAGGAAAGTCATCGAAATAGGCTTGAGATTGGGTAAATCATCCACATTATTACTCAGTAGGATCTGAAGTCTCCATCAATGAGGACCCATCGAACCATTATTCACCATTCAAGACAGTTAGCTGTCGAGATTTTATACACCTTCAAAGGTAAACCCGAATACTTCCATATCTCGAGAATCAGTCCTCGACCCGACCTCAGATTAGGAGGAGAAATCATAATCCTCAAATCGGTAATTGCATTTCTCTAGTAAGTGGTTTATCGCTATTCTTCATACATATCTCAGTTAAGTGTTTAAGCTTTAGTTGGTGAGGATTTGGAGAAGTAGAGGAAATATTATTAAGTTTGAAGGCTTACACAAGGGTAATAGCGTCGTCTCACACCACCAGCGCGCTAGGAGGGAGGTGAAGCAAACAACCACTAAGGCATGTGTTACTAAAAAGATTTTAATCTTTGGACATTAAAAACATAGAAACAATTGGAATTTTTTTTTAAAGATTGGAAGGAAAACAGATTTTTGCACATCCATATCTCATAAAGGTACTGCATATTAGACTAGGTTGCACAAAAATTATTTTTGCATTAATTCAAAACCCATGCCATAAATAAAGGCCTATCGAGCGTCTCACAAAGTTCCACAGCTTTTAATGACCAAATTAGTAAGTTGTGAATTTTTTTTTTTTGAATACGTTATTAACTTCATCTGTATTTGAAATTATTAAAAAAAATATTTTTTACAGTTTGAATTAAGGTTTTTACAATTTTCTACAATCATATTACATATCTCAAACTGCTTTGAAATAGTAGAAAAATACAAATTTCGAATGCACGAGAAATGAATAATAGTCTGTTAACCGAATTTTATGTTCAAAATTACTTTTTTTGGTCATCAAGAGCTTAATAAGACAAAAAATAAATGATCAAGCACTTAATGTATCTAAATAAAAGATCAAAGGCTTAATGAACCAAAAAATGAAAGCTCAGGGGACCTGATGAAATGCTTTTTACCTTACTTAAACTTAAAATATTATGAAAATTTCCCATGGGTTAAGCACAAAATATTTAGAAGATGAGACATTTTTTTAACACCTCAAGCAACTGAAGATCAATCCTATGCGGCAAAATAAAATATAAAATAAAGGTTATTATAAAATTCTCCATTCTCCATTATATTAATGTGATCTATCTATATACTTAAAGCAGCTTACATTCAAGCTGATGTGTTATTTCTATAGAATTTTAGATTATCTTTTTATATATTTATTTCTCTGGTTTAAATGGAATTTACCTTGTATACTCAACTGCTTCTCTCCACTCTCTCAATCTTCGCCCACGTCTAATCTTCCTCAACTATAACTAGGTTTGTTTTCATCTTAACTCTGATTTTCTTAATTTTCTGTAAGTGTTTTCTTGATTGGATTTGTTTATCTCAGAAGACCATTCAAGTTGTTTGTTTATAGTCCGTCAAGATTTTAATTCACTTCCCATATGTTCCATTTAATTACTGTCAAGTGCTCCTTATTTTTCTGGGTTCAGTCTATTGCACTTTTGGTCAATATTCACTGAAATTTCTCTTAGTGATATGCAGTTTCGTAACTCAGATTTTCTAAAAAAACAAGTTCTCTAATTCAGATTATGCAGGTTGTGATACAGAAAATATTAGAAAGATTCAAATGGTTTTCCCTCTCCCTCAGCATTTGCAAAATTACAATTGCAAAATAACAATTGAACTCTATTATGACTCACATTTTCTTTCGTGGTCTAACTTTCTCCTCTCTTTGTATTCTCTATGTGTGCAGGTGATATTAAAGAGATGTGGTGATTCTCCCAATTGGTAAGCCATTATAATATGTGATACCTCATTTGCTATTTTAGGTTTCATAATGGATTCTTTGTTGTTGCATCATTTTTCAGAGGTGATTTCTAATTCATCACGGAAGGACTAAACAGAATTGATGAATCTAATGTTGAAATATTGTAACAAGTTAACAGATCTACTGCTTAATTTATAGCGATATCTAATTTCGTTGGGTTGAATTGATTTCGGCAAACATGATATAATTACATGGATTAAGCGATAGTTTTACATCAGCCGAAGAATTCCTCTTATTCAAACTTCCTAAATTGTTCCCTAATTCAGGCTATTGTATGTTTTAGAATGTTCTGATTATTTAATTTAACACCAGTTAGTATATTACTTAACTTTCTTTGGTTTTGTACAATTGGTTGAGTGTTTTCTGATTGCAGTTTACTTTTGATAATGGAGCGTAATCATGTTATATGATGTTATTGTAATGTCAAGAGTCTACTTTTAGATTTCTTATAAACCTTGATATTTGATATGTGGTGAAGTCTATTGCATTTTATAAGCTTACGAAGAGAACTTTTCTTACTTAAATTAGTGCCTTTTATTGGTAAAATACAATGTACCTATATAATACCTTCTTAACATTATTAACATATTTATATTTTGTTATTTTTATGTCCTTTTTCATATGTTTCTTCACAACCCAATCAAGCTTCAAATATAGAAGAATTGAATTTTAGCTCTTAAGATGATGATTCTGATTCTTGACTATAACGAGTATGCAAAAGAAGTCAAGTACTGGAATTTCTTCCTATGTCTTATGAGATTGTTATCAAAGAGGCAAAGTTAGAGGTTTTGGGAAGTGGTTGAGACTCCATGCGGTTCTTTCTACCTTGACTACTCGATTTTTCATTCCCAGTGAATTTGAATTATAACCACCAATTGAAGCATTTGCATGATCGACTTACTACCGGGCATTGCTCCTAAGATTTCGTCAAGGTTAGTTTTTTGTTTTGATTATTATTTTCATTTCTCCATTTGATTGTGTAGTTCTCATCATTTCTCAAGTTGCTTTTCTTTTCAAGGTCTTGAGATTTTACTCATTTATTTTGTTTAACATTTATTGATGTGGTCATTAGTCTCACTTATGAACAATGGATGACAATTTAAATAATTAGATTATTTTTTTTTATTAAAGGTTGGTTAATGAGAAAGCAATTAAATTTATGTATATGAATTAGTTTAAGAATTTTGTTACAAGTGTTTTTATTCTATCGGTTATTAGATTGTTTAATCGTATGATTTTGTATTTTGTCACTCATAAACTCAACTTGGATATCAAATACGACCTTTCTAAATTAATTCTCTCTATCTATGTATATTTATAGATATAGATGTATTATGTATTTCATGGCAAACCAAATTTAATTTAAATCATTATAGCATAATGATATTTTCCACAACATAGCATTATAGCCTTATATCATATCCACATCATCTGCAAGCATGATGTACATTATACATCTACTATATCTATAAAGTTTTAATAGATATGATGCCAATTACAAAAGTTCAAACAGATATCAAGTTATAAATTGATTTTTATAAATTTAAATCTCTCATCTTATAAAATTTGGAAAATTGGCACAAAAATAATGGGCTTCGTATCTTTTTAGATTTTTTTCCACCTAAAGGTGTGAAATGGACCTACACAGTCCGATTTTTTTTAATTGTTAAGTTTTGTTCATAAATTGGAATTTTTCCTTTACTTAAAATTGTCTATTGTTTTATTTCAATATAAATTATAATCCATTACAAAGTCCGTGCAGGTGTTCACACTAGTTTTAAATAAAAAATAAAAAATAATATTACCCTCAAATTATCCAAATTAATTCAACTATTAAATAAGGACTTGATTTTTTAAAAGGAAAAAAATTGTGGATTAGGATGGAGATTTTATTGGGAGGAATATGTCTTTTTAATACCTATTAAAACATTGACACATTCCTCACAGTAGTATTTAGAATAGACAAAAAAGCATCATCGTTCCTTATCTTTTATTTTTTTTAAGTTCATTAAGCCATTAATTTTTTATTTAGATACATTAAATCTCTGGGTTTTTTTTTATCACATTATGCCCATAGTAACAAAAAAAAAAATCAGTCATAAAATTAGATTAACTGAGTATTATTTATTTTACATGTCTTCAAATTTTGTATTTTTCAGAATTTGAAAATAATTTTTGATATTTGTAATATATCTATAGAAAAATTATAAAATTCTTAATTCGAACGGTAAAAAACATAACTAATGAAATGAATAATAACGTTTTAACTGAATTAGATGTTCACAACTAATTAATTTCATAAATAGAGACTTAATGAGGCAAAAAATAAATAATTATAAATTTAATGTGTCCAAATAAAAAATTAAAGGATTAATGAACCAAAACATAAAAGATCAAAGGTCTAAAGATGCTCTTTATCTTTATATTCCAATGAGTCCTTTATTCCTAATAAAATCCCATTAGAATATGCTATATAGAACACAAGTGATTGGCTCATTTTTTCAATAAAAGTCATATATGTCTAAAATAGTACTTAGGGGCTCGTTAGGCATTGCTGAGTGAAAAGTGTTATTGGGAAAACGATACTAAAAAAAAGTAGATATAATACACAATACAACTTCTAAAAGTCAAAAAATAAAAAAAAATAAAAAATATACATATTAGGTTATATTGAAAGTAAGGGTTATTTTTGTCCAAAAAAATTTAATATACTTTCTCCAAAAGCTAGAAATTATTGTTTTTCGTGAAAGCAACTTTCCCAACTTTTAAGGAAAGAAATTATGTATTTACCAAACGCTACTTTTAAGTTGCAATTGTAAAGCTGAGAAAACAATTTTAGATTCTAGAAAAACAATGCCAAATATGTCTTTAGTTGTTAGTTTTATATGTCACGTCGATATTCAATTGAATTTATAAGTATATAAATTAACCAAAAAATTATTGAAATCAAATATAAAATTTACTAATTTTATTTAAAAAATGATTTTTAATAACTTTGTATTTGTTAACATAATCGCCAAAATTAAAGATCACTAGAATGATAAATTAGAAATCTTTGATTTCAATTTATAGTAACAAGGGATTAAATGTTAAAATTGGAAATCATTCTTCTTTTCTATCTTGAAATGAATAATAAATGAATAGAACCCAGTAAAATCTAATATACGATTGCTCCATTAAGTTTTCATGAAGCTAAATATGTTTGTACTTAATACCTTAATTTTTTCTACTTTTCTTCGATTTCCACTCCTCGAGCAAACATGCTACTCCCTCCTTTAGCGTTGCCTTTTTGTTCTCTTTTGAATTCCAAATTTCTTTTATGATATATCTTCCACTAGGGTTGTACTCATTAATTTCTTTCAAAGTTTTCAGTACGGCATCATACACTTCATCGCCAAATTCATTCTTCAGTTCTTTTAATTTTTCATCATCATCATCAAGTATCTCCTGCATAGATAAAATTAATTCCATAGATAAAATTAATTCCAAAAGTTTGAAGGAATCAGTATTAATCAAAAGAGAATAAGTGCAAGTCATGAGGAAGAAGAATACAAGACATTCTTCAAGTGAAGGTCACAAACATCAAGGAGAATTAGAAGTAAGTAAGTGTGTGGTACCTGATCAATTTGGTATTTGAAGTTGACTAGTAGATAGAGGTGTTCAATAGTCGGTTCGGTTTAAAAATCGAACCGAACCAAAATAACCGAAAACTGAATAATCAATAAAATAGAAGCCAAACCTAACTGAATAAAAATAACAAAATGATTGAATAATTTGGTTCGGTTCAGTTCATCGGTTTCACCATATTCTTTTACTAAACTAAAATAAATTATAGATAAAAAAAATTAATTAATTTAATTTCAATAAGAAGCCTAAAATAATTATATAAATCATGTTATTTTGATTTCAAAATTCATAGTGACTAGAATACGTTAGATTTGAATAGAACATTGAAAACATAATTATAAAAATATAGGTAGAGGGTATTGTTACTTTTTTTGACAAAATAAGTATTTTTTTTAGAATTACTATTTAGAAATTAATATTACACTTGCAGAGAATATTAGAATAATATGTTATAAATCATGTTACTTATATTTATGTGAAAACTTAAAAATTGAAAAGTTTTTTTACACAATAAAATTGGCTAATTGAAAAATTAAAAACTTAGAAAACTATTAGTCATCATGTTATAATTGTAAATCTATTTAGAGTTTATTTTGATTAGTTTGGTTAATTCGATAATTTTGTTATAAAAACCGAACCGGTCGAAATTAACGAAATATTATATATATTATAACCGAAACCAAATTAAATATACTGAATAACCGAACCGAAAAACCAAATTTCATCGGTTTGATCGGTTATTTCGGTCCAATTTGGTTTTTGAACACCCCCTACTAGTAGAATCAATTTAATCTAAAATTTTAAGTATCAATGTGATCTTTTAACTTAACATTAGAGTTACAGTCAAAAGTAACACATGCTAATATATGATTAATAGTTATTTAATATATGTCACTTACTCATGTTCACACTGACACGTGTTACTTTTAGATTAATTTAATTTCAAATGTCAAGTTAAAGGACTAAATTGATGTTCGAATTTGATTTTAGACTAATTTAATTTCAAATATCAAATTAAAAGACTAAATTGATGTCCGAATTTGATTTTAGACTAATTTAATTTCAAATGAAAAATAAAAGACTAAATTGATGTTCGAGTTTGATTTTAGATTAAATTAATCTTAATAGCCAACTTAAAAACCAAATTGATCTTTATATTGCTTAAATAAAATTAAAATAGAGACTATGTTTACTTTGTTTTTAATAAAGTAAATATTACTTTGTTTGTTTTCACCATTAGATGATGGAGTGTAAAATTAGTCCAATGATAAAAACAAACAAAAATAATACGAGAGAGAAACCGACAATAAAAGTATTATTTCATTCAAATACAAATGGAACATAATAGAATAATATCAATAAAACAATAAATTTAGTGCATCAAAATTCAAAATATGGAATAATTAAGTGGGATGAGGTCAAAATCTTTAGTCAAGTAGGGTGATATTTTTAATTTCAGTATAATTTTTAAGATTTAATTATTATATATAAATATATATATATATATAATTTGTGTAATAGAACTGCTGCATCTCTCATTTATATCACATTATCCAATCATTATGTATATAAATGCAAAAAAAAAAATATAATGATTGTTTTGTTTGAATTTTTTTTAAATAATGTCAAGTTTTATTAACTTAAATCAAATGAATATTGTTAAAAAATTATGGTAGACATGCCCACTCATTCCGAACAGATACAAATAATTGACTGCTTTTGTTAGAGTATAAGCAGCCGAATTCGCTAAACGC